>NC_044554.1:42164982-42797262 GCF_007565055.1 Rhinopithecus roxellana
TGCTGCTGGTGAAGACTTAGTGTATAAGAGAGTGTGGTCTCTGCTTCCTCTCACCCCTGCTGCAGGCCTAAGCTGAGCAGGGCCTCTGCCTCCTGGGGCAGCCCTTACTGTCTTACTATCTTTGTTCTTCTGTGGACCCTTCAAGGCCTTCAAGTCCTAGCTGGAGAGTGTAAAAGCTTTTACATTTCAGGCTTGGGCTAAGCAGGTGGGAGAGGCTCCTAGAAGCTGATCCTGAGTCCCCTGCTCCAACCAGATTTCACTTCCAGTTTGCCATTGCCCTCCATAAGCTGATCAGTTCTGGAGGTGACGGAAAGGAGGGTGGACTGGCTCACTATTACGAAAGCTGTAAACTCAGTTCCCTGACAAAGGAGTTTATAGCTGTTATTTCTGTAGCCAGTACCAAAATGAAAGCGGGAGTTTGGCCTGTACAAACAAACTCAGCTACCTGGTCATGTGTGTCCAGACCGGTGTTCTACTGGGAAAATGAATATTTTCCCTGAGGCAGGAAAGACTGGGCCTGCTGTAGCCTGGCAACTCCTTCTCTGCGGACAGAGCTTGCGTTTCTCTTTATTTTTCCTTTTACTTCCCCAAGGTAAACATGCAAGTAGACGGCTTCCCTTACTTTCATCCCCCAGGTCCCCTTTCCTGTTTTCTCTGGATTTTGTATTTAGAAGCAAAGCTTAAAGCTCTGACAAATGCACCCAGCTGCAGTGTGAGAAGGCACTCACTGCAACAAAGAGAAGATGACTTCGAGTTTCAGTAGATACTTAATTTTTTGTTGTTGTTTTGTTTTTAGAGACAAGGTCTTGTTCTGTTACCTGGGCTAGAGTGCAGTGGCAGGATCATAGGTCATAGTAGCCTCGAACTTCTGGGCACAAGCGATCCTTCTGCTTCAGCCTCCTGAGTAGCTGGGACTACAAGCACATGCCACCATGCCTTGGATAATTTTTCTTTCTTTCTTTCTTTGTTTTTTTTTTATAGAGATGGGAGTCGTGCTGTGTTGCCCAGGCTGGTCTCGAACTCCTGGCCTCAAGCGATCCTCCCACCTCAGCCTCTTTAAAATTGTGAATGCAATAAGATCTGGCATAAAGACATTAAGAAACTTGAGAGGAACAGGTGGAAATTTCTTCTGAATTACATTCACTTCTCTCTGCTTCATTTATTTGTATCATTGTTACTTTTGCTCGCTAGTCATGTTTTTGAAGCAGCTACAAAAATGAATCGTTTCCTAATATTATTTCCACCTCCCTCCTCATCCACTTTTCATTGTGGAATTCTTTTCAGAGTACAGTTTGTGCTTCAAAATTCGGAGATACTGACGTGCACATAGGTTGCAGATGTCCTGGTCTGTCTGGGGGAATGGCTGAGGAGGGTGTTTCTTGTTGAGGACCAAATCACTTTTTTTAGAAAAAAAAATGTTATTTCCATAGACTTTTGGGGAACAGGTTGTATTTGGTTACATGAGTAAATTCCTTAGTGGTGATTTGTGAGATTTTGGTGCACCTATCACCTGAGCAGTATAAACTGCACCCAGTTTGTAGTCTTCCCACCTTTTCCGCCTGAGTCTCCAAAGTCCATTGTAGCATTCTTATGCGTTTGCAGCCTTAGAGCTTAGCTCCCACGTACGCGTGAGAACATACAATGTTTGGTTTTTCCATTCCTAAGTTACATCACTTAGAATAATATTATAGTCTCCAATCCCATTCCAGTTGCTGCAAATGCCATTAATCAATTCATTTTTACGGCTGAGTAGTATTCCATAGTGTATATATACCATAGTTTCTTTATCCATTACCCATGTGATGGGCATTTGGGCTGGTTCCGCATTTTTGCAATTGCGAAATGTGCTGCTATAAACGTGTGTGCAAGTATCTTTTTCGTGTAATGACTTCTTTTCCTCTGGGTAAATGCCCAGTAGTGGGATTGCTGGATCAAATGGTAGTTCTACTTTTAGTTCTTTAAGGAATCTCTACACTGTTTTCCATGGTGGTTGTACGCGTTTACATTCTCACCAGCAGTGTAGAAGTGTTACCTCTTCACCGGAACCACCCCAACATCTATTATTTTGTTATTTATTTTTTTTATTATGGCCATTCTTGCGGGAGTGAGGTGGTATCGCATTGTGGTTTTGATTTGCATTTTCCTGATCATGAGTGATACTGAGCATTTTTTCATATGTCTGCTGGCCATTTGTGTATCTTCTTTTGAGAATTGCCTATTCATGTCCTTAACCCACTTTTTGATGGGATTGTTTGCTTTTTTCTTGCTAATTTGTTTGAGTTCATTATAGATTCTGGATATTAATCCTTTGTTGGATGTATAGATTGTGAGAATTTTCTCCCAGTCTGTGAGTTGTCTGTTTACTCTGCTGACTGTTCCTTTTGCTGTGCAAAAGCTCTTTAGTTTAATTAAGTCCCACCTATTTATCTTTGTTCTTACTGCATTTGCTTTTGGGTTCCCAAGTCACTTTTTGAAATATTCCCAGCACAGCTTTGGATGCGTCACTGGGCCACTGGACACAGGCATATCTCACAGAAAATAGAGCCGGGGAGAGTAAGAGAATAGGAGAGAGCTTTTCTGGAGAGGCAGCCCAGTTTAAATGTGAAATACACCTTGGTATACTGATTCATGCTCTACAGCTCTTGAATAAGAAAAAATGAGGTTTCAGAACAAGAAGGAGGGGAAGACTAGACAAAAGAGTTTGTTGCTTTATATGGTTTGGCTGTGTCCACACCCAAATCTCATCTTGAATTGTAGCTCCCATAATTCCCAGGTATTGTGTGAGGGACCCAGTGAGAGACAGTTGAATCATGGGGGCAGTTTCCCCCATACTATCCTTGTGGTGGTGAATAAGTCCCATGAGATCTGATGGTTTTATAAGGAGTTTCCTTTTTTTTGCTTGGTTCTCATTCTCTCTTGCCTGCCACCATGTAAGATGTGCCTTTCACCTTCTGCCATGATTGTGAAGCCTCCCCAGCCACATGGAACTGTGAGTCCATTAAACCTCTTTTCTTTATAAATTACCCTGTCTTGGGTATGTGAAAATGGACTAATACATTGCTCCTTGGAAGACAGCTTTTCTCGGGGTCCTTCACTCAGAACTTCTTCTGCCAACAGAGCTGGTGGGGGTGGCATGTTTGATGTGTAGGCTTTAGAGGGATTGATAAGACCTGGTGACTAGCTGGTGTGCAGGTCTCAGTCCTTGGAGAGAAGGGGCAGTTGGAGGGAGGAAGGCAGGAATGATCTTGGCTGGGAGGATGTGTTGCAGTGGTTGGTGCAGGGAACAATCAAGGCTTTGTGGTGATGGATGCTGTGGGTGTGGCTGGAAGAGATCCTTAAGGGCTGTCTTGCGTGGAGGTTTGGAAGAAGAGTTGGCCTGACTACAACTCTGCTTCAACCAAAGCATCTTTAGTTTGAGCTTTTAATATCTTGGGCCTGTCTTGCAGGCTTGTTTGAACAAACACTATGCATAAAATAAGCAAGAACCATTTCTTTCTTTTTTTTCTTTTTTGAGATAGAGTCTCACTCTGTTGCCCAGGCTGGAGTGCAATGGCGTGATCTCAGCTCACTGCAACCTCTGCCTCCTGGGTTCAAGCAATTCTTTTGCCTCAACCTCCCGAGTAGCTGGGACTACAGACACCTGCCACCATGCCCAGCTAATTTTTTGTATTTTTGGTAGAGACAGGGTTTCACCGTGTTAGCCAAGATGGTGTCGATTTCCTGACCTCATGATCTGCCCTCCTTGGCCTCCCAAAGTGCCGGGATTACAGGCGTGAGCCATAGCACCTGGCCGCAAGAACCATTTCTTCTGAGGAATCCCAAGAGGCCCGGGGCTTGGTCATACTAATGACCCAGCTAATTTTTGTTTTTTTTTGTAGAGACAGAGTTTCACTATGTTACCCAGGCTGGTCTCAAACTCCTGGGCTCAAGCGATCTGCCTGCCCCAACCTCCGAAAGTGCTGGGATTACAGGCATGAGCCACAGCACCCAGCTACAAGAACCATTTCTTCTGAGGAATCTCAAGAGACCCGGGGCTTGATCATTAGGAACAGCTGATCTTTGAGAAAAAAGTTGCACAAGGTGGACTTTGATATAGTTTGAATATCTGTACTTGCCAAAGTCTGATTTTGAAATGTAATCCCAACGTTGGAGGTGGGGACTGGCGGGAGGTATTTGGATCATGGTAGCGGATCCCTCGTGGCTTGATGCTGTCTTTGTAACAATGAGTGAGTTCTTGCAAGATCTGGTCATTTAAAAGTATATGGCATCTCCCCCACTGTCTCTCTTGCTCTTGCTTTTGCCATGTGAAGTGCCTGCTCCTGCTTCACCTTCATCCATGATTGAAAGCTCCCTGAGGCTTTACCAGAAGCCAGGCAGATGCCGGCACTGTGCTTCCTGTGTGGCCTCCAGCCAATTCAACCTCTGTTTTTCATAAATTACCCAGTCTCAGGTGTTTCTTTATAACAGTGCAAGAATGGTCTAATACAGATTTGAACTTGATTTTTAAAATTAAAAAAATTTTTGTTTTAAAAATTTTTTCAGACAGGGTCTTGCTTTGTCACCCAGGCTGGAGTGCAGTGGTGGTGTGATCATGGCACTCTGCAGCCTTAAACTCCTGGGCTCAAGCGATCCTTCCACCTCAGCCTTCCGAGTATCAGGGACTACAGGTGTGCACCACCATGCCCAGCTAATTTTTGTATTTTTTGTAGAGAGGGTTTCACCATGTTGCCCAGGCTGGTCTCAAACTCCTGGGCTCAAGCGATCTGCCTGCCCCAGCCTCCCAAAGTGCTGGGATTTTACAGGCATGAGCCACTGCGCCTGGCTTGAACCTGAATTTTAAATGCTAAGAATGCACAGAGTCCAAAGACACAAGATAGGGGGCCCGGTTCAGAGGTAAGATCCTGCCCTTGTGTTTCTTGGAAGTTTTTTCATTTTTTGGTGTTTTAAAACTGAGATGTAATTTACATATAGAGTGAAATCCACAGATCTTAAGTGTGGTTTGATTCATTTTGACAGACACATACATTTATGTAACCCACACTCTACCAATACATAAGACAATTTCATCATCTCAGAAATTCTCTTGTATCCCTTCCTAGTCAATCTTCCACATTCACCAGAAACAAGCACTATTTTGATATTTTTAGCCCTAGATTAGTTTTGCCTGCTCTAGAACTTCATGGAAATGAAATCATGCATATATATTCTTTTGTTTCTGTGGTTTGTTTTGTTTTTCACTCAGCATTTTTTTTTTCATTTTTGTCAAGAGGTCTGCAGTCTTTTAAAAAAGAAGCAGAAAATAAATATGTTAGACTTGCCAGCCACCAGATCTCTGTAGCAACTACTCAACTCTGCTGTTGCAGCAGGAAAGCAGTGTAGACAATATGCAAATAACTGCATGTGGCTATGTTTCAATAAAACTTTATTTACAGAAAACAGATGGCTGGTTTGCAGGCATAATTAACTGACCTCGATATATGTTGTTTATCAGGAGTTTTGTTCCTTTTTATTGCTGTGTCGTCTTCTGTGTGTGGATCTGTCACAACTTATTTATCTATTTTCCTTTGATGGACACCCAGACCATTTCAGTTTTTGGCTATCATGAATAAAGCAACTGCGTTTGCTTTTATATAGGACTTTTGTCTGGCTACGTTTTCATTTCTTTTATATAAGTACCTAGGAGTGGAATTACTGTGTCATAGGGTATGTATTAGTCAGGGTTCTCTAGAGGGATAGAACTAATAGGATAGATGTATATATGAAAGGGGGTTTATTTTTTATTTTATTTTATTTTATTTATTTATTTATTTATTTATTTATTTATTTTGAGACAGAGTCTTGCTCTGTCGCCCAGGCTGGGGTTCAGTGGCCCAATCTTGGCTCACTGCAAGCTCCGCCTCCCAGGTTCATGCCATTCTCCTGCCTCAGCCTCCCGTGTAGCTGGGATTACAGGCACCCGCCACCACGCCCGGCTAGTTTTTTTTTTTTTTTTTTTAGTAGAGAAGGGGTTTCACCATGTTAGCCAGGATGGTCTTGATCTCCTGACCTTGTGATCCGCCCGTCTCGGCCTCCCAAAGTGCTGGGATTACAGGCGTGAGCCACCGCGCCCAGCCCTGAAAGGGGGTTTATAAGGAGAATTGACTCACAGGATCACAAGGTGAGGTTCCACGATAGGCCATCTGCTAGTTGAGGAGCAAGGAAGCCAGTATTGGCTCAGTCCCCAAAACCTCAAAAGTAGAGAAGCAGCCGACAGCGTAGCCTTCAGTCTGTGGCCAAAGGCCCAAGAGGCCCTGGCAAATCACTGGGGTGAGTCCAAGAGTCCAAAAGCTGAAGAACTTGGAGTCTGATGTTTGAGGGCAGGAAGCATGCAGCACGAGAGAAAGATGAAGACTGAAAGACTCAGCAAGTCAACCTCTCCCACCTTCTTCTGCCTGCTTTATTTTAGCCACACTGGCAGCTGATTGGATGGTGCCCACCCCAGTTGAGGGAGGGTCTGCCTCTCCCAGTCCACTGACTCAAATGTTAATCTTCTTTGGCAATGCCATCACAGACACACTCAGGAACAATACTTTGCATCCTTCAATCCAATTAAGTTGACCTTCAATATTCACCATCACAGGGTAGGTGTATATTTAACTCTTTTTTTTTTTTTTTTTTGGTGATGGAGTCTTACTCTGTCACCCAGGCTAGAATGCAGTGGCACAATCTCAGCTCACTATAGCCTCTGCCTCCCAGGTTCAAGTGATCCTCCCACCTCAGCCTCCCAAGTAGCTAGGATTACAAGTGTGTGCCGCTGTGCCCAGCTAATTTTTGTATTTTTAGTAGACATGGGGTTTTGCCATGTTGGCCAGGCTGGTCTTGAACTCCTGACCTCAAGTGATCCACCTGCCTTGGCCTTCGAAAGTGCTGGGATTACAGGCATCAGCCTCTGCACCCAGCCCGATATTTAACTGTTAACAGCCAAATAAATTTACAAAATCATTGTAACATTTTTCACTTTTGCCTGCAACATAGGAGTGTTCTAGTTGTGCCTCATCCTTGCCAACATTTGGTGTTGTCAGTCTTTTTCCTGTTAGACATGGTAGTGGCAGTGACATGGTAGCCCACGCGCTTCCTTGAATACTTCTTGACTGATGTGGTTACGTCACATGTGTTGCCTTTATTTCTGAGGTACCTGGAGAGGTGATCCTCTATGATTAACCTCTGAGGCACTTAACAGCCTCTCTTTACACAAGCTGTGCATGAGTAAGTGGCATGTGTGCACCCAGAGTCTTTGAGAGACTGCATCTTGGTCTACCATCATCTACTATTTATTTATTTATTTATTTTTGAGACAGAGTCTTGCTCTGTTGCCCAGGCTGGAGTGCAGTGGTGCCATCATCGCTCACTGCAGACTTGACCTCCCAGGCTCAAGCTATCCTCACAACTCTGCCTCCTGAACAGCCTAGACTACAGGTGCACACCACTATGCTCAGCTAATTTTTAAATTGTTTTTTAGAGGTGGGGTCTTGCTACATTGCCCTGGCTAATCTCAAACTCCTGGCCTCAAGCGATCTTCCTGCCTTGGCCTCCCAAAGTGCTGGAATTACAGGTGTGAGCTACCACACTTGCCCCTCATGTATTGCAATTGTCCACATGCATCATATTTAACACTGATACCCATTTGTCTTTTTTTTTTTTTTTTTTTTGTGGTGTAAACATCCCCTTTCCAGGCTTTGACTCAGTGGAGGAGAGCTGGGAGAAGGTGTCAGCAGTGACATCATTTCTGGTTTTACAAATGCCAGGGTCCTTCCTCCTTCAGAGCCTGGAGACCAAGCCGGGCCCCATTTATCACAACACCCGGCCAACTCCTTCCTGCCATATGGCTGATTCTCCCCTGGGGGGAAGATTGAGAAAATAGACCCATATGCTGCTGTGATTCTGTTTGTGTTTGGATGTGGAGTTTAATTTGTGTCAGAAAATAGCAGTATTCTTATTTCATTGATTTCCTTTTTGCTTCTTTTATAAAAGGAAAGAATGAAAGCTGGGGAATTGGCTACAGAAATAGCAAGTGAATAATAAAATAATGTGTTGTGGTCCACGTGCAGTTACAAAGAGGAATGGTGTTTTACTCTCTTTTGGTGCATATTGACCAAGAGCTATCCTGGTTTCTTGTATCGATGTGGTATTTCAGAGGTATCAAGCATTCTTGTATTCACTGTCTTAACCTAATTATAAAAGTAACCTTGCGAAATGGGTGGTCTTTAGCCAGTCATCCGCTTTATTTATTTATTTATTTATTTATTTTTGAAACAGGATCTTGTTCTGTCACCCAGGCTGGAGTGCAATGATGCAATCAGAGCTCACCGCAGCCTTGACCTCCTGGGCTCAAACAATTCTCCCACCTCAGCCTCCTGAGTAGCTGGGACTCCAGGTGCACACCATCATGTACCAACATATCAAGCAGATATGATGTCCATGTCATAAATGAGGAATTTGACACTGACAGAGGTTTAGGAACTTGCCCCAGACAACTGAGCTTGGACTGCGGTCCTCATTGAATAGTTACTTGAAATTCTCAATTTCTTGGTTTGTCACCAGATATTTCATGGCACACATTTTTCCCCACCTGGGAAAAGGGTATATGGGATCCTAAGGAAAGGATAGGGGAGTTAGAGCATCATGGTCAAATAATGCTATTCTCTGACAGATACACTATTGGAACTGGAGGAGGGAGAAGGAATAGATAGGTTTTGGGGAAGATAACTTTATATAGAGATTCACCCATGTCAGAGCCTGACACTGGTGGTGTTGCTGATGAATAAGGACATGGAGTTGGCAGGGTGACAGCCTGGGCCCTGAACACCTGTGTGTCCCTGACTAAGCCACTCAATCCCTCTATACCTCAGTTTCTCATCTGCAAAATTGGGTTCTTAAATATGATTTTCTTTCTCCTTTCCAGCTCCAAACTTTATTCATTACCAAAAATAACTTAATTTTCTCCCCTTTGGTTACTCTCTTGAATTAAAGCATGCTGCCTTGGTGCAGTTACGCCAGAGCCCTTCAGCATCACGGTGCTGTCTCAGGTTTGTACAGCCCTATTGGAGCAAAGTCTTTAAGGAAATGGATGGACCGAGGGATGGATAAGAGCCAGACACTGCCGCAGTGTCTGGAAGGCACCATCCGACCACGGCTTCTCATCATTACACTCATGTTTAGATTCCTGGATGTGAATTGATGTAGAAATATGTCTGCCTAGCACCTAGCTTTGGCCGGGGGTTGATCGCATAAGTGGGGAGGCAATAGTAGCTAATATGTATATGCGTGTCTGTTCTGTGTCTGCCGCTTGCTGATAACTCTACAGACATTACCTTGTTATATCTTCAAAACAACTGTAAAGAGTGAGCAGAATGCTGAACCCCATATTATGGATGCAGCTTCCTACTGAAGCTGTTGTCTAAATCTGGAGACTGTGATTTTTTTTTTTCCAGATGAAGCCTCTCTCTATTTCCCAGGCTGGAGTGCAGTGGCATGATCATAACTTAGTACCACCTCGACCTCCTGGGCTCAGGAGATCCTCCCACCTCAGTCTCCTGTAGCTGGGGCCACAGGCACGTGCCACCATGCTTGGCCAATATTTTAATTTTTTTTGTAGAGATGAGGTTTCACTCTGTCACCCAGACTGGAGTGCAGTGGTGCAATGATAGCCCACTGCACCCTTGAACCCCTGGGCTCAAGTGACACTGTCTCCTCAGCCTCCTAAGTTGCTGGGATTACAGGCACACACCACCATCCTTGGCTGATTTTTAATTTTTTTTTGTAGAGATAGAGTCTTGCTGTGTTGCCCAGGCTCATCTGGAACTGCTAAGCTCAAGCGATCCTCCCATGTCATCCTCTCAAAGTGCTGGGATTACGGGTGTGAGCCATTGCACCCAGCCGAGCCTATCATCTTAACCATTATTTCATGAGTAGCCATAGATTAATAAAAATACATAAGCCAATGTTTCTTGACACTTGTGACCAGCCCCCAATAAAAATCTTGCATACTAACTCCCTAATGAGCTTCTCTAATGGGAAATGCTTCTCATGTTGTCAGAACAGTTTGTTGGAGGGATTAGCAGCATCCCCTGTGACTTTACTGGGGTAGGACTCGTGGAAGCTTGCGCGCAGTTTCCTGCAGACCTCCTCCCATGTGCCTGTTCCCTCTGCTGCTGCTTTTTTTTCTTTTTTGAGACAGGGTCTTGCTCTGTTGCCTAGGCTGGAGTGCAGTGGCACAATCTTGGTTCCCTGCAAACTCTGCTTCCCAGGTTCAAGCAATTCTCCTGCCTCAGTCTCCCTATAGCTGGGATTCCAGGCATCTACCACCAAGCCTGGATAATTTTTTGTATTTTTAGTAGAGTTCGGGCTTCATCATGTTGGCCAGGCTGGTCTCAAACTCTCGACCTGAGGTGATCTACCCACCTCAGCCTCCCAAAGTGCTGGGATTACAGGCGTGAGCCACCACACCCAGCCTGCATCCCCTTTTTTACAGAAGTTTACAATAAATAAGGAAATTTGAAAGCAACATAATCATCCATCAACAGATTAATGAATAAAGAAAATCTTGGTACATATACACAGTACAGTACTATTCAACCCTAAAAAGAAATAAGACCCTGTCATTTGCAACAACATGGATAAACCTGGAGGATATTATGTTAAATGAAATAAGCCAGACATAGAAAGATAATCATTGCTCATTCTCCCTTATTTGTGGGGGCTAAAAATGGAAACAATTGAACTCATGGAGATCAGAGAGTAGAAGGATGGTTACCAGAGGCTGGGAAGATGGGGGGATGGGAGGGGAGGAAAGTGGGGATGGTTAATGGGCACAAAAATATAATTAGATAAAATGAATAAGACGTAGTACTTAAAAGCACAACAGGGTGACTACAATCAATAACAATTTAATTGTACATTTTAAAATAACCAAAAGAGTAATAATTGGATTGTTTGTAACACAAAGGATAAATGCTTGAGGGGATGGATACCCCATTCTCCATGATGGGATTATTATACATTGCATGTCTCAAAGTATCTCATGTACTATATAAATATATATACACCTACTATGTACCCACAAAAATTAAAAATAAACTTTTTTTTTAAAAAATTGGCAGGGCACAGTAGCTCACACCTGTAATCCCAGCACTTTGGGAGGCCAAGGAAGGCGGATCACTTGAGGTCAGGAGTTTGAGACTGGTCTGGCCAACGTGGGGAAACCCCGTCTCTACTAAAAATACAAAATTTAGCCGGGTATCACTGCGCACACCTGTAGTCCCAGCTACTCGGGAGGCTCAGGCAGGAGAATCGCTTGAACCCAGGAGGCGGAGGTTGCAGTGAGTTGAGATTGTGCCATCGCATTCCACCCTGGGTGACAGAGTGAGAGTCTGTCTCAAAAAAAAAAAAAAAAGAAAGAAAATGATATAAATACCAACTTCAAGTGGATATGGTGTGGGTTAAATGAGAAATACGCACATAGTGGCCCCCAACAAATGTTGGTTCTTTTCTGCTATCCCATCCAAAAGCAGTAACTAACCAAAATGGGTGTAGTGAGTATTTGCATATTGCTGCAGTAACAGAAAGACCTTCAGTGTCTTGGCATCATTTCCTTCATTCATTGAATTATGTTCCATGCTCTTTGCTGACCTAGACTCTACTTACTAAATGTGGTCCTTAGAGAGATCGAGAAGAAGCCAAAGTCTTTGAGCTTCCAGGATTTCCTCCAGGGATAGCTAACCTGGACTACCGGTAAGTGGTCAACATTAGCAGTAAGGGACTGAAACCAACACAGACCTGGAAGAACGAAGAACCTCCTAATTAACAACGCTCTAGCTTGGGAAGATAGGTACTTAGGACTGACAAACCATTTTAGTCTTGGTTTCTGCACGTGGTGTGGCTGAACATTCAGAATCAAAACAATTTTCATTTCATCTAGAAGGTCTCTTATGTTTTCTTTTAAAGAGACTGTATTTTTGCTCCTCTCTCTCCCCACAAAAAGAAATCTGGTCAAAACTAAGTACATTCCCTTCATTTATGTGTTGGCTGCCGTGGTTCATAAACTTTAGTAGGTTTCGGAATCACCTGGAGAGCTTGTTGAAACACCGAATTGCTGGCACGATCCTCAGAATTTCCGATTCCTTAGGTCTTGGCGGGGCTTGAGATTTTGCCTTTCTAAACTGTTCCCAGTTCATGTTGATGCTGTTAGTCCTGGATAATACTTTGAGAATCTCTGTGTAGCCGTGGCCTCTATCACAGCATATCCGGGCCCTGGCTGAGATACATCTCTTTTATTTGTCAAGAATGACTCATTTAAGCACCTCACTACGCTGCATGTACTTTGATTAAGTGGCCAAGGGGGTGGCTAAAGCTGAATTTACAAGGCAAGGAGTCCTGAAATTCCTTCTTTGAAAGATCTCACAAATGATCTATTTATTTTTCATGGGATGACTTTCCAGATCTTTGGTTTGCTTTCCTGTTTGGCTTGTGTTAGAACACTGGTGTTCCTGAAGTTATAATTTTTATAACCCATTGGCATATGTAAGTGGTTTGCACAGGTCCTTGTGGATTATGATTTCTAATCATCCATCATCTATCTGTCCACTTGCCTACTCACCCACTCACCCATTCATCCATCTGTTTACCCTTACCCTCTCTGTCCCACTCATCCATCCACACACACATCCATCCACTCACCCCATCCATTCGTCCATCCATCTATCCATCCATCTATCCATCCATCCATCCATCCATCCATCTATCCATCCATCCATCCATCCATCCTGCCTACCCATCCACTCATCAATCCATTCATGTGCTCACCTGATTCACCCACCCACCCACTCATTCGTCCGCTCACCCCATCCACCCATCCGTCCGTCCATCCATCCACCCATCCATCCTTCCATGGGGCCACCCACCCTCCCATGCACACATCCATTAGCTCACTCTGTCCATCCATCCACCCACTTATCTATCCGTATATATATTCATCCATCATTCATCCATCCAACATAACATACTTGTAGACTATAGAGATACAAAGAAAAACAAGACCATGTGCCTATCCTCAAGGGGTTTATGGTACTGTAATAGAAGCTCCTCTTTTTTGTCTTCCTTACAGAAAAGTGTGCTTTTCTTGCTTTCTAGTGAGTTAATAGTTAAATCCATTAGATTAATATTGACCTGTCTTGTAAACACACATCTCCTCAGAAAATGTTTTGAGAAATCTGCTGACTTCTTGAAGTAAAGGCACAAATGTCTTTAACCCAGTACCTTTTGTTGAAAATCAGTTCCTTCCAGTGAGGCGTTTCATAGCCTCTTGGTAGTGATGACAAGAAGGTTTCCTCTGAATAAGTATGGTATGTTTTAGAAAGTTCTGCCACGTTATCAGGTTGGCTTGAAAGCTCCATGTCTGTATCAGTAAGCCTGGCCTGTGGCTTTGTGCACGACGTTTGTAGACGGTGTGTTTGTATTGATGAAGCATCTGCTCTGAGTCAGCCTGCACTGCATACTCAACCATTAGTGAGCACCCCTGTAAATAATTCTAGGCCACCTTCCTTGGGATCCTTTGACCAGACGTTTTTGGCGTTTACTACTAGGTGCGGTAATAATCCAGGTGACTGCATGTCCACTGGTGTAAACTGCTTTAATGGTCCCTAGAGGCTGGATTTTAAGTGTTACAATCACTCTCTGCATCCCTTCATCCTGCTAAAGGAACTTGAGATATAAACTTTTCTTAAAATACCTGAATTATTTTCATCTCTCCTTATCCTAGTTCCATCTTTATTTAAACACATGGAGCTCTTTGCGTGGTTATAGTCATTACGGATATTCAATTTTTTTCTGCTTTTCTCACATTACATTATTTAGTAAATGTTCTTTCCTGCTCCTACATAGCTATGATAACTCTATAATAGTGCACGGTTTAATGTACCTTTATTGCTTTTCAATTTTCTGTCACTAGTTATTAGGTCATTTCTATTTTTTTTAAATAATGAATGCTTCTATACCTACCATCTAGACTCAGAAAACAAAACAAAATTCTTTTTTCCTTCTTTAAAATAATTACTTCCATACATTTATATGATATTTATATATATTATTATTTTTATTATATTTTTAAACACCCTCCATATAGTTAGTCAGACTTTCTTCCCGAAGAATTCAGGCAATTCAGTTATCTCTCTGCCAAAATTGGGCTTAATGGTGTTTCTTTGTTTTTCTAATTCAGTAATTTTAAAGAGTGTGCCCACTGTTTTGATTTGCATTTCTTTAATTACATCATTAAATCCATTTTCAGTAATTGGCTTATTAAAAGACTTCTGTTTATGTGTTTGTGTATGTGCTGGAAACTGGTACCATATTTTTTCTTTGTATGAGGTATGTATATATAATTTGTGTGTGCATGCGTGTGTGGATTAATACTATACATGTGTGGATTTTCCAGTGATACTGCTTTTCTTTTCATGTGTTTTTTTCTGGCTTCATAATATTGATGCCTGCTGAGAACTCAAATATTTATTGAATGAATGAATGTTTATCTTTGCTTTGAGTCTCTTCTGTTACAAACATTCAAAACTCTTACATGAGAGGACAGTGTTCTTTGTTTTATTCCAGATTTTCTTGTTTGACTTGTGATATTTAGCTTATTTTTTGGTGATGAAATTTAGATTGGATACGGATCTAAGTTTATTTTTCTCCATTTTTTGGGTTTGATTTCTGTCCTAATTCATGAAATTATATTTTATTTTACTTTGCCAGTTTTTACTTTCTTGAGACAGTCTCGCTCTGTTGCCAGGCTGGAGTGCAGTGGTGTGCTTTCGGCTCACTGCAACCTCCGCCTCCCGGGTTCAAGCAGTTCTCCTGCCTCAGCCTCCCGAGTCACTGGGATTACAGGCACGTACCACCAAGCCCAGCTAATTGTTGTTATTTTTAGTCGAGACGGGGTTTCACCATGTTGGCCCTGCTGGTCTCGAACTCCTGACCTCAGGTGATCCACCCGCCTCAGCCTCCCAGAATGCTGGGATTACAAGCATGAACCACTGCGCCTGGCCTACTTTGCCAGTTAAATTCTTTAAACAGTTGGGATCTATGTCTGGGATGACACTTCTTTCTCAGTGATCTGTGACTTGGTTTTAAGGTATTTTTTACTCCTTATGACATGTTCGTTTCAAACATATAATATTCAATGAAGAAAATCCTCTTTTATTCTTTACCCCAAATAGTATTTTTTCTCTTTTTTTTCTGTTTTAAATTGCATTTTACATAAAACAATATAAATAAGCAATGAAAAGTTTTCCAGGGCAAAAGGAGTATAAAGTACGGACCTTTATTCTGTAGCTTCAGTGAAATATAATTAGATAAATTCTAATTAAATTAAAATAATTCATCACACAGACAATATTATAACAGTGGTAAAGAAAAGAAAGCGAAATTTTCACCCACAGTCACCCGTAAGTTTTTTCAAGTGTACACACTTCTGTTTAAACCTTCAGTTTAAAGGTATACGAAGTCTGCATTGTTTTAATTCTAGCTTAGCTTTAGTTGCATATTTGCAATTTTTCATATAACTTTATGTCACAAAGATTTTTCCATATTAATATTTTTCTTTTTAAAAATGTAGTTGAATTAAACATTTAATTAACAAGTAATGATTGTATATATTTATGAGGTACACTGTGATGTTTTAATATCTATATACACGATGGAATGATGAAAGCCATCTAATTAACATGTCCATCATTGCACATACTTATTTATGGTGAGAACATTTGAAACCTACTCTCTTAGCAATTTTCAAATATGTGATACATTATTGTTAACTATAGTCACCGTGCTGTGCAATATATCTCCAAAACTTATCCCACACGTCAAACTGAACCTTTGTAACAAACCCCCACGGCCACTGCTGCCAGCCTTTGGTAAACACCATTCTATTCTCTGCTTCTATAAGTTTGACTTTTTTAGATTCCACATGTAAGTGAGATTACGCAGTATTTGTCTTTCTGTACCTACTGTTTTCACTTAGATTAATGTCCTCCAGGTTCATTCACGTTGTTGCAAATGACAGGATTTCCTTCTTTATAAAGGCCGAATAGTGGGTATATGTGTATACACACACACACACACACACACACACACACACACACACACACACACACCATTTTCTTTCTCCGTCATCCACTGATGGTCACTTAGATTGATTCTGTGTCTTGGCTATTGTGATTAGGGTTGCAATGAACATGACAGTGCTGGTATCTTTTCAACATACTAAGTTTGGGTCCAATGGATATGTACCCGGATGTGGGATTGCTGGATCATATGGTGGTTCCATTTTTAATTTTTTTTTTTTTTTTGAGACGGAGTCTCACTGTGTTGCCCAGGCTAGAGTGCAGTGGTGAGATCTCTGCTCACTGCAAGCTCCTCCTCCTGGATTCATGCCATTCTCCTGCCTCAGCCTCCCGAGTAGCTGGGACTACAGGCGCCCGCCACCACGCCTGGCTAATTTTTTTTTTTTTTTTTTTGTATTTTTAGTAGAGACAGGGTTTCACAGCGTTCACCAGGATAGTCTTGATCTCCTGACCTCGTGATCCGCCCGCCTCGGCCTCCCAAAGTGCTGGGATTACAGACGTGAGCCACCACGCCCAGCCTCATTTTTAATTTTTTGAGGAGCCTCCATACTGTTTTCCATAGTGGCTGTATTAATTTTCCATTCCCACCAATAGCGTACCAGGGTTCCTTTTTCTCCACATCCAACACTTATCGTTCGTCTTTTTTAAAACAGCCATTTTAACAGATGTGAGGTAAAATCTCATTATGTTTTTAATTTGCATTTCCCTGATGATTAATGCTATTGGGCATTTTTTAATATACTTGCTGGCCATTTGTATCTCTTCTTTTGAGAAATATCTATTCAGATTCTTTGTCCATTTTTAAAATTAGGTTATTTGTTTCTTTGCTCTTGAGCTGTTCAAGTTCCTTATACATTTTGGATATTAACCCCTTGTCAGGGGTATGGTGTATTAGTCTATTCACACACGGCTATAAAGAAATACCTGAGACTGGATAATTTTTAATAAAAGAGATTTAATTGGCTCATGCTTCTGCAGGCTTTACAGCAAGTGTAGTGCTGGCATCTGCTCAGCTTCGAGGGAGGCTCAGGAAGCTTTTAATCATGGCAGAAGGCCAAGGGGGAGCTGGCACGTCACATGGCAGAAGGTGGAGCAAATGAGAGAGTGGATCAGGAGGTGCCACACACTTTTAAATGACAAATATCCAAACCGTGTCATATGGTTTTCACATTCTTTTCTCCCAGTCCATGGGTTGTCTCTTCACTCTGTTGATTGTTTACTTGGCTGTGCAGAAGCTTTTTAGTTTGATGCAGTCTCATTTGTTGATTTTTGCTTTTGTCGTCTGTGCTTTTGGGTTCATATTAAAAAAATTCATTGTTCAGACCAGTGTCATGTTTTGTTCTAGTAGTTTAAAAGTTCCAGGTATTATGTTCAAGTGTTTAATCCATTTTGAGTTGATTTTAGTATATGGTGTGAGAAAAGGATCTGATTTCATTCTGCTTATGGATATCCAGTTTTCTCAACACCATTTATTAGAGACTGTCCCTTACTCATTGTGTGTTCTTGACACATTTGTTGTAAATTCATTGACTGTTAATGTGTGTGTTTATTACTGAGCTCTCTGTCTGTCCCATTGGTTGATATGTCTGTTTTTATGCCGGTACCATGCTGTTTGGATTACTGTAGCTTTGTACTATATTTTGAAATCAGGTAGTGTGATGCCTCCAGCTTTGTTTTGTTTGCATGAGATTGTTTGGGTATTTGAGTCTTTTGTGGTTCTCTGCAAGTTTTAGGATCAATTTTTCTTTTATTTTTGTAAAAATGTCATTGGAATTTTGATAGGGATTGCATCGAATCTGTAGATTGCTTTGGATGGTATGGACACTTTAACAATATTAATTTTTCCAATTTTTGAACATGGAGTGTCTTTTCTTGTTTTTTCTTTTGAGCCAGAGTCTCACCCTGTTGCCCAGACTGGAGTGCAGTGGCACAATCTTGGCTCACTGTAACCTCCACCTCCTGGATTCAAGCAATTATCCTACCTCAGCCTCTCAAGTAGCTGGGATTATAGGCACCTGCCACCATGCCTGGTTAATTTTTGTATTTTTAGTAGAGATGGGGTTTCACCATGTTGGCCAGGCTGGTCTTGAACTCCTGACCTCAAGTAATCCACCCTCCTTTTTGTATTTTTAGTAGAGACGGGGTTTGTCCATGCTGGCCAGGCTGGTCTCAAACTCCTGACCTCAAGTGATCCACCTGTCTTGGCCTCTCAAAATGCTGGGATTACATCTTTTCATTTACTTGTGTCTTCTTTAATTTCTCTTGTCAATATTTTATTTTCAGTGTACAGATCTTTTGTCTTCCTGGTTAAATTTATCCCTAAGAATTTTATGTTTTTTTTTTTTTTTCTTTTTTTAGGCAGAGTCTTGCTCTTTCGCCAGGCTGGAATGCAGTGGTGTGATCTTGGCTCACGGCAGCCTCTGCCTCCCAGGTTCAAGTGATTCTCCTGCCTCAGCCTTCTGAGTAGCTGGGACTACAGGTGTGCACCACCATACCCAGCTAATTTTCATATTTTTAGTAGAGACAGGGTTTCATCATGTTGGAACAAACTTTACAGTGCAGATGGCTGCTTTTTGTTGAGAATGATTTCTTTTTGATATGCCACTGAGCCACTGCATGTAGTCACATGGGTATTTATACAAATTACCAAATTGCTTTGCCAACTACAGAATATATATATATTTGACATGTATGTTTGTCAAATAAATATATGAGATGTATGTGCTGTGTATATATATGAGGTATTTGTGTACATGTGTACATATGTGCGTGTTTATATATAAAAATATATATTATATGATATATAAGATATAGATTTTATATATAATATATAAAACACATATTTTACATTATATGTATTTTATATATATTATATATAATATATAAAATATATATAATATATAGTTAAAAATATATATATATATAAAAGCCACTCTAGTAGCTGGAAATACAGGCACGCTCCACCACATGCTTGACTGATTTTTGAATTTAAAATTTTTAAATATATATATAAAATATTTTTTAAAAATATATATTTTATGTATTTATATATATATAAAATGACTTAATCAGCAAAGTGAAGGGTAAAGATGCCTGGGTGGGTTGGGGTAGGGAGGTAGGGTACAGGTCATGCCATGTGGACTGCCTGAGCAAGGGCTTCCAGAGGCAAAACACAACAAAACACAACATTCCACTATGGGTAAGTGTCAACTGCACCTGGAGTTGACATATATATATATAAGTTGACACTTATATATATATATTATATATTTATATGTATATTATATATAAATTATTATATAATATATAATAATTATATATTAAATAAATATATAATATATCACATATAATTTTATATATAACAAAATATGTATTTTATATAATTTTACATGTATATAAAATATATATATTTATATATGAACACACACCAAGTGGTTGTCTTGTGCTCATGAATTTGTACTCATAAATTCAGCTCTGTATGTGAAGTGTGCTCAGCAGCACCTGGGCAGGGCACTTAACCCTGTCTAGATCTCTCACCTTCCCCCGTCCATGGACCCTTTCTGACAGCGGTAGTGATGAATTGGCCATGTGAACCACCAGAACAGAATAGCATCATGATTCATGGCGTGGTCTTCCCTGACTTGGTCAGAGGCAGCGGGAGAAGCAGTGGTGCTCAGAGCTCTCTTGAGTGTGGAAGCCCATGTTCATCATTTTGTAAGTAAGTCACATGCTACCCCTTTGCAATACTACTTTTTAAGGTAGAAACCCACTTCCCAAATTGCTTTCCAGAGATTTCCTCAAGGTAGTGAGGATCCTAATTATTAATTACTTGATTTGCAGGCTTTTCTCAATATGATTATATTTCTGTAAGGTGTAGGGGAAGTTTTACTGTCAGGGCGACCAAAATGGTGGGTTTCTAGTATGGTTTTGATGAAGACCTTTGCTTGAGCAGGGTCTCGTACTTTTGTGGCTAAAGGAATGCAGACCATATCTGGATTCTCCCATTTTCTCTGTCTTGCACTGTCTCACAAGGTACCCCTTTTCTACTCAAGACTGATCAGTAGGCCGGGCGCGGGGGCTCACGCCTGTAATCCCAGCACTTTGGGAGGCCGAGACAGGCAGATCACGAGGTCAGGAGATCGAGACCATCCTGGTTAACACGGTGAAACCCTGTCTCTACTAAAAATAAAAAAAAATTAGCCGGGCGTGGTGGCGGGCGCCTGTAGTCCCAGCTACTCCGGAGGCTGAGGCAGGAGAATGGCAGGAACCCGGGAGGCGGAGCTTGCAGTGAGCCGAGGTTGCACCACTGCACTCCAGCCTGGATGACAGAGTGAGATTCAGTCTCAATAAATAAATAAATAAAATAAAAGACTGATCAGTAGCAGAATCAGCCAGCCTCACTTTTTGCTTTTCTTCTCGTCAGAGAGCGAGCCCTTTCCTGAATTTTGCCATTGGTCAATTATGTTGTGCTGTTAAGTAAACCACGTATGTTTATATTTTAATGTGCTCTCAATGGTCTTCTCATCTTTAACTTGTAAGTTTAAATCATGTCCTTTCGTTGTCCTGTCTTATCTTTGGTTTTATTTTATTTTTGATGTTATTTATTATTATTGCGTTACCACCCTCTTCTCTCCTTTCTGCCCCCATGTCCTTCTCTTCTGTTATGTGAAGCTGGATAATTTAGTTTACCTTTGTCTTTTATAGTGAAGTAGGAGGTAGCTACTCTATTTCATTCTTCTACTGCTATGCAGTACCAGCTAAAATGACTTAATCAGCAAAGTGGAGGGTAAGGATGCCTGGGTGGGTTGGGGTAGGGAGATAGGGTACATGTCATGCCATGTGGACTGCCTGAGCAAGGGCTGCCGGAGGCAAAACACCACATTCCACCATGGGTAAGTGTCACCTGCACCTGGAGTTTGGGAGGGCATAGTGAGAAATGAGCTGAGACCCACTCACCAGTCCTTGGAGGCCTTGTGTGCCCGTTTATGAGTGTAGACTTGATCTTGAAGACACTTGGAGCTCAACCATCAGCGTCTTTCTGAAATGGAGTTTGTTGAAGGTGGTTTTGTGGGCATCATATTTGCCTTGGGATTTGTGATGGGTACAATATTTGGAGCCACTGGTGTATACAAGCAATGAGGGTGGACACATGCTGTAATTCCGGTTCTTTCGGAGTTCCGGCCGTGCTGTGGAGGGAGCGCGCGCGGAGGTCGTCGTTTAAAAGAAAGAAAGGGCTTCGGGAGGGGGGGTGGAGTGGGAGGGGGAGGGAGTGGGGTTAGGGCTTGAAGCCGTACTCACGAAAGAAGCCAGTTAAAGATAACGGCGGAACCAGGGACGGTGACTGGAGGGACTGTTCGTTATTTCTGCATTGCGTTTACGTTGCTTTCTTCTTTCTTTTTTCTTTCTTCTTTCTTTCTTTCTCTTTCTCTCTTCTGTATTCTCCGTCCCTTCCTACCTTCCCTTCCCATCCCTTCCCTTCCCCTTTCCCTTCCTCCTTCCCTCCTCTTCCCTTCCCCTCCTCTCCCCTCCCTTCCCCTCCCTTCCCCTCCTCTCCCCTTCCCTTTCGTTTTTTGAGACAGGGTCTCACTCTGTTGCCCAGGCTGGAGTGCAATGGCACCATCACAGCTCACTGCAGCCTTGACCCCGCTGGGTGCAAGTGATCCTCCCACCTCAGCCTCCCAAGTAGCAGGGACTAGTCATGCCACCACCATGACTGGCTGATTTTTGTATTTTTTGAAGAGATGGGTTTTCCCTATGTTGCCTAGGCTGGTCTTGAACTTCTGGACTCAAGCGATCTGCCTGGTTTGGCCTTCCAAATTGCTGGGATTACAGGCATGAGCCACCACACCTGGCCCATGGCTGTAATTTTGAATTAAATGTGATGTTTCTCAAAACACAACAGATGCCTGCTCCCACAGTGAGACTGATAGAAGAGAGAAGGAACCTCCCGTTCACAGATTACTATAACCAAAAATCTCAGCCAGACCTACTCAATGCAGACAAATACCCCCCTAGAAACATTAATGGCATAGCCTTTATATTGTATTTGTTTTAACAGATGCTTTTTTTCTTTTTTTCTTCTTTTAAGAGAGAGGCTCTCTCTCTGTTGCCCAGGCTGGTGTGCAGTGGTGTGATCATAGCTCACTGTAGTCTTGACCTCCTGGGCTCAAGTGATCCTCCTATCTCAGCCTCCAGGGTATCTGAGACTACAGGTGTATTTGTCTGCCTTGAGTAGGTCTGACTGAGACTTTTGGTTATATTTTTGGTAGAGATGAGGTCTTGTTTTGTTGCCCAGGCTGGTCTCGATCTCCTAGACTCAGGCTATCTTCCCGTCTTGACCTCCCAAAGTGCTGGTACTACAGGCGAGAGCCACTCCACCTGGCCACAAGTGCTTCTAAAAATCATATAAATGTATTAATATTTTAATTTTTTTCTTGTAAGAAGTGTCTGTATTTTTATGATATGATATGGGCTTCTAGGAATGGAATCTCTGCTTATAACATTACACTCAGAGGAAACAAATAATTGATTTATAATTCCTTGATTTGCTACCTTTGTCCAGTAATTGATTAGATTAGGGGTTGGCAGACTTCTCCTGAAACGGGCTGGAGAGTAAGTATTTTCAGCTCTGTGGGCCATATGGTCTTTGTCATAACTACGCAACTGTGCCACTGCAGCGTGAAAGCAGGCATAGACACCTCATAAACAAATGAGTGTGGCTGTGCTCCAACCAAACTTTATTTTTGGAGAGTAAAATTTGAATTTTATGTAATTTCCATGTGTCGCAAAATATCATTCTTCTTTGAATGTTTTTCAATCCTTTACAAATGCAAAACCATTCTTTGCATGAGGGCCTTTCAAAAACAAGGCAGTGGGCCAGATTTGGACCACAGTTTGCCAGTCTGTTCCTCAGGTCACAATTTAAGGTTATAGAGCTGTGATTTACTTAGCAAATTCTATGTGCTGGGTACTGGGGTGCATGCTTTTCATATATAGGCTTACATAATCTTCACAAAAACTCTAATTATATATGTATTTGTTTATCTATGGGTGGGGAAACTGGGGCTTCTTGAAGTTAACTCACTTGCCCAAGGTTATATTTTAGTTATGTAATAGTGGTGGAATGACACTTTATTTTTTATTTTTTTGAGACAGGGTTTTGCTGTGTCACCCAGGCTAGACTGCAGTGTGATCATGGCTCACTGCAGCCTCCAACTCCCAGGCTCAAGCAATTCGTCCACCTCAGCCTCCCAAGTAGCTGGGACTGCAGGTACACATCACCATGCCTGGCTAAATTTTCTATTTTTTGTAGAGTCAGGATTTTGCTATGTTGCCAGTATTAGTCTGTTTTCATGCTGCTGATAAAGACATACCCAAGACTGGGAAGAAAAAGAGGTTTAATTGGACTTACAGTTCCACATAGCTATAGAGGCCTCAGAATCATGGTGGGAGGCAAAAGGCACTTCTTACATGGTGGCGGCAAGAGAAAATGAGGAAGAAGCTAAAGTGGAAACTTATGATCAGCCCATCAGATCTTTTGATATTTATTTATTTATTTATTTATTTATTTATTTATTTATTTATTTTGGGACAGAGTTTCACTCTGTCACCCAGACTGGAGCACAGTGGTGCCATGTCAGCTCACTGCAACCTCTGCCTCCTGGCTTCAAGCAATTCTCCTGCCTCAGCCTCCTGAGTAGCTGGGATTACAGGCACCTGCCACCATGCCTGGCTAATTTTTGTAGTTTTAGTAGAGATGGGGTTTCACCATGTTAGCCAGGCTGGTCTTGAACTCCTGACCTCAAGTGATCCACCTGCTTCAGCCTCCCAAAGTTTGAGACTTATTCACTATCACAAGAATAGCATGGGAAAGACCGGCCCCCATGATTCAATGATCTCCCCCTGGGTCCCTTTTGCAATGCATGGGAATTCTGGGAGATACAATTCAAGTTGAGGTTTGTGTGGGGACGCAGCCAAACTCTATCATTGCCCAAGCTGGTTTTGAACTCCTGAGCTCAGGTGATCCTCCTGCCTTGGCCTCCCAAAGTGCCGGGATTACAGGCATGAGTCACCACTCACGGCCCAGTGACAATTTGAACTGAAGTCTGCCTGAGTTTAATTTTAACTGTAAAGGCCCTGTTCTTGTGGAGTTTGCAGAGCTGTGGTGAAGACAGTGGGTGATTAAGTAATTTTGGAATTGTTAGTAGAATATTATAATTCGACTAATAAGTAACTCCTAGATACACTGTATTGGTAAAGCCTAGAATGAAGTTGGCTCTTGGGTTGTTCATCACTTTTAGTGACAGTGCAGTGGACAGGAGAGATTGTTTGCGTTTGAATCTCACTCCACTCCATGGAAGTTCAGTGACCTTCCAGTTATTTAGCCTCCCTGTGCCTCAGTTTCCTCACTGGTGAAGTGGAAGCAAAAAGAGTGTTTGCTTAGGAGCATTTTTACCAAGATTATATGAGATGGGAGACTGCAGGTGATGGGCATATAGTACATTGTCAACAAACGTGAGCTCTTATTGTTACTATCTTTTAAGAGTCAAATAAAACCCACTGGCTGTATTTAAGACTCACAGTGCTGCTAAATTTTTTTCTCCCCTGCTGTGTATTTCCAAAACTATTTTTGGAAAAAAGATTCAGTCTTGTCAATTACATTGTTCAGATCAATGTCTGCTTTTTACTAAACTATATTACTAAATTCTAGTGACCTGATTTTATGGTATACCACCACAACAGAGATTCTATCAGGTTCTCTTTACCTTGGTGATATGGTTTGGCTGTGTCCCCATCCAAATCTCAACTTGAATTGTAGCTCCCAGAATTTCCACGTGTTGTGGGAGGGACCCAGGGGGAGGTAGTTGAATCATGGGGGCTGGTTTTTCCCATGCTGTTTTCATGATAGTGAATAAGTCTCACAAGATCTGATGGGTTTATCAGGGGTTTCCGCTTTTGCTTCTTCCTCATTTTTCTCTTGCTGCTGCCATGTAAGATGCAGCATGTGCCTTTCACCTCCCAACATGATTCTCAGGCTTCCCCAGCCATGTGGAACTGTAAGTCCAGTTAAACCTCTTTTTCTTCCCAGTCTTGGGTATGTCTTTGTCAGCAGCATGAAAACAGACTAGTACAGTTAATTGGTACCAGCAGAGTGGGGTGTTGCTGAAAAATACCCAAAAATGTGGAAGCAACTTTGGAATTGGGTAACAGGGAGAGATTGGAACAGTTTGGAGGGCTCAGAAGAAGACAGGAAAATGTGGGAAAGTTTGGAACTTCCTAGAGACTTGTTGAATGGCTTTGCCCAAAATGCTGATAGCGATGTGGACAATAAGGTCCAGGCTGAGGTGGTCTCAGATGGAGATGAGGAACTTGTTGGGAACCAGAGTAAAGGTGACTCTTGTTATGTTTTAGCTAAGAGACTGGCATCATTTTGCCCCTGCCCTTGAGATATGTGGAACTTTGAACTTGAGAAAGATGATTTACGTTATCTGGTGGAAGAAATTTCTAAGTAGCAAAGCATGCAAAACGTGACTTGGGTACTGTTAAAGGCATTTAGTTTTACAAGAGAAACAGCATAAAATTTGGAAAATTTACAGCCTGACTATGTGAAAGAAAAGAAAAACCCATTTCCTGGGGAGAAATTCAAGGCAGCTGCAGAAATTTGCATAAGGCAAGGAGCCTAATGTTAATCCCCAAGACCATGGGGAAAATGTCTCCAGGCCATGCCAGAGACCTTCACAACAGCCCCTCCCATCACAGGCCCAGAAGCCCAGGAGGAAAAAGTGGTTTTGTGGGCTTGGCCCAGGGTCCCTGTGCTGTGTGCAGCTTGGGGACCTGGTGTCCTGTGTCCCGGCCACTCCAGCCTTGGTTGAAAGGGGCCAACATACAGCTCAGGCTGTTGCTTCAGAGGGTGGAAGCCCCAAGCCTTGGCAGCTTCCATGTGTTGTTGAACCTGAGGGTGCTTAGAAGTCAAGAATTGAGGTTTGAGAACCCTCACCTAGATTTTAAAAGAAGCATGGAAGCACCTGGACGCCCAGGCAAAAGTTTGCTGTAGGGGTGGGGCCCTCATGGAGAACCTCTGCTAAGGCAGTGCAGAAGGGAAATGTGGGGTCGGAGCCCCCCCACAGAGTCCCTACTGGAGCACTGCCTAGTGGAGCTATGAGAAGAGGGCCACTGTCCTCCAGACCCCAGAATGGTAGATCCACTGACAGCTTGCACCGTGCACCTGGAAAAGCCACAGACACTCAACGCTAGCTTGTGAAAGCAGCCAGAAAGGGGGCTATACCCTACAAAGCCACAGGATTGGAGCTTCCCAAGACCATGGGAGCCCACCTCTTGCATCAGTGTGACCTGGATGTGAGACCTGGAGTCAAAGGAGATCATTTGGAGCTTTAAAATTTGACTGCCCTGCTCGATTTCAGACTTGCATGGGCCTTGTAACCCCTTTGTTTTGGCCAATTTCAGACTTGCATGGGCCCTGTAACTCCTTTGTTTTGGCCAGTTTCTCCCATTTGGAACAGCTCTATTTACCCAATATCTGTACCCCCATTGTATCTAGGAAGTATAACTAGCTTGCTTTTGATTTTATAGGCTCATAGGAGGAAGGGACTTGCCTTGCCTCAGATGAGACTTTGGACTGTGGACTTTCAGGTTAATGCTGAAATGAAATAAGACTTTGGGGGACTGTTGGGAAGGCATGATAGGTTTTGAAATGTGAGGACATGAGATTTGGAGGGACCGGGGGTGGAATGATATGGTTTGGCTCTGTCTCCACCAAAATCTCAACTTGAATTTGTCTCCCAGAATTCCCACATGTTGTAGGAGGTACCCAGGAGGAAGTAATTGAATCATGGGGGCCAGTCTTTCCTGTGCTATTCTCAGTGATAGTGAATAAGTCTCACGAGATCTTACGGTTTTATCAGGGGTTTCTGCTTTTGCTTCTTCCTCATTTTTCTCTTGCTGCCACCACGTAAGAAGTGCCTTTTGCCTTCTGCCATGATTCTGAGGCCTCCCCTGCCATGAGGAACTGTAAGTCCAATTAAACCTCTTTTGCTTCCCAGTTCCAGTGTGTCTTCATAAGCAGCGTGAAAACAGACTAATATGCTTGGCAATCAATATTTATGTATATGTTTCATAGATGTTTATTATTTTGTAAATACACATGTGTTCAGTTTTCATTGTGCCTTTGACATTTTATATTAACTGTATATCCATTTCTTAAGTAAATTTTGATCCATTTACTCAGTAACCCAGCCATTTTTACTTTTATTTCTTTTTAGAAATCTGTATACATCCCTGTGAATACTTTTCATCCATGTGTAACAGATTTCACTTAACTAATCCAGTCAGGAACTCCTTTTTCTCCCACATGGGATGATAATTAAATTCTTTTATATTGGGTGTTATATTTGGATCATCTTCTGTCATCCTAATTTTTATTTTCATTTTAATCATTCTTTTGACATCTCTTTCCAATTATAACTGCAAAATCCTGGCCATTCCTCAATGCCTTATGCTTTCTTTTTTGTCTCCTTTATTGATTACATTCTTTTGGTAACCAGCCTGTTCCTACTGTAGTATTACTGAACCAAATTGCTCAACAAACTCTCATCTCTCTATACATCTGTTTAAACTTTTAACTACTTATGTCAGTCCAGCAATTTGGATCCTCTTGGTGGAAAAACAGCTGTTACTCTTTCCTTCTTAATAGTTCTGTCTTTGATACCAAATGTTATATGGTCCTCCTTGGTCTGTGATGGTGTTGCTTCTTACTTTTCACAATAAAGTGGCCTTTCCCATGAGTGCCCTTGGTTTATCTCTTGGAATTGGCATTTAAACTCAGTTGCTGTTGGAAGTAATTCCAGAAGTGAAATTTGTCAGTGAGAGGTGTGCACTATGAATAATTCCTTCAGGTGCTGGATGCACTTAGGTCCTTCTGTTGCAGATACTGTTAAATGACAGCTTTTCTGGACAAAGAGTACCTTGAAGTCTGTCTGCTTTTATTTCTGAGGGTTTGTGTGTGTCACTAAAGTCTCAAATGAGAGTTCTGAGAAAAGGCTTGTTTGTTGCATTTCTTTAAATGACCTAGTATCTCTTTTTCCTTGCATTAAGAAGGCATTTCCCAAGAGAGGAATTGATATCTTTCTCTTTGACAATTCTGAAAGGCTGTCATGCGCCCCTTTCATCTCCAACTTGATTTCAAAACAATCTGGAAAAACTGCTTCCTCCCAGGTCACATTTTTCTGTTACTTCTTGATTGGACCTTTTTTTTTTTTTTTGACATGGAGTCTCACTCTTGTTGCCCAGGCTGGAGTGCAATGGTGCGATCTTGGCTCACCGCAAACTCCACCTCCCGGGTTCAAGCAATTCTCCTGCCTCAGCCTCCCGAGTAGTTTGGATTACAGGCACCTGCCACCACCTCTTTAGTAAAAATACTAAAAATTTTTGTATTTTTAGTGGAGACAGAGTTTCACCATGTTGGCCAGGCTGGTCTTGAACTCCTGACCTCGGGCGATCTGCCTGCCCGGGCCTCCCAGTATGCCTGCTGGGATTACAGGCATAAGCCACCGTGCCCGGCCTTTTGATTCAGCTTTTACAGACACCGTTCAACATGAAGATTAGGTTCCTTGTTGCATACATTGTTTGCTCCCCTGCATTCATTGAGTTCTACTTGATTCTCTGTAACACGTTTCATTGATTTGATGTTTTGCAGAACCAATTCTGTTTTGGACTGCATTTCTGGGATGTTCTTAATTGTCTTATCATTTTATCCTAAGCTTCTTTTAAACCCCAGTGTAACCTTCATTGATTTTGAAATGCCACCTTTCATCTTTTCGGGAGTGAATGCTAAGTGTTCTCTGCATAACATTGTTTGAATCTTGTAGTCATTCCATTTTGGTTACCAGAGTCCAGTTCCGGCTCCTAGGGCTTAGAGCTTCTGCCACATAATGAATTTTCACTGATCTTTTTTTTCCCCCATCTTGTTGTTGTTTGTTTTCTGTTTGTTGACATTCTTAGTGGAGGAGCCTGCTTTGTCATCTTTAGTTTTTAGACAGTGTTGTCATTATCATTATGTTTTGAAATGGTCTTGTATTTTATATTTTTTCCTGATGTAACTGTTACTCTAAAAAATGAAGATAATTTACTGAATTTATTTTTATCTTTATTGTATTGTGACAACAAAATTAAAAATGCTATCTTAAAGTAGAGAGGATTGTAAATGTACCCCCACAGACTCCATCTATCACCTGGTTTTACTAATGATCAGTTTTTCAATATTGTTTCGCTGCCACCCCACAGACACCCTTGTTCATCCTGGAGTATTCTAAAGCAAATCCCAGATACTATGTCATGTCACCTATAAATGTCAGATATTACATCCTGGGGCTTTGCTGATGCTTCCTCATGGAATTTAACTTGCTTCTGTAGACCCCTGTATTTGCTATAAACTGCTGGTTAGAACAAGGGCAGGGTTCTCAAACTTTGGCCTCAGGAACCCTTCACAATCTTACAATTTATTGAAGACCCCCAAAATGCTTTTATTGACATAGGTCACACATATTGATATTTTGCATATTAGAAATTTAAACAGAAAAATTTAACACATAAGGAGACGTAAGCACATCCTCCCTTGACCATTAGAGAGCTGATGTCGGGCTGAGGCAGGAGGATTGCGTGGCCCCAGGAGTTTAAGACTAGCCTAAGCAATATCATGAGACCTCGTCTCCACAAATAATAGTAATAGTAAAAAAAAAAAAAAGCCGAGCATGGTGGTGCAGACCTGTAACCCCAGCTACGCAGGAGGCTGAGGCGACAGGATTACTTGAGTCCAGGAACTGGAGATTGCAGTGAGCCAAGATCGCACCACTGCACTTCAGCTTGGGCAACAGAGCAAGACCTGTCACAAACAAACACCAAATTAAAAAGAGAGAGAAAGAGATGATGCCATGATATATCACGCAGCTTCTGGATAACTCTGCTGTACACTTTGTAGAGAATGGGAGTGAAAAGGGCAAATAAGTCTTCGTACTATTGAGAAAATAGTTTTGATTTTGTGGACTTTGTGAAGTAGCTCTGGGGGAACACCAGAAGCCTCAGACCACACTCTGAGAACCACTGATGTGGTGACTCAGATACATTCAACTTCATCTTTGCTTTTGGAGGGGAGAGGGCAAGAATACCGCCTAGGTGATAATGTGTACTTCTTACTGCACACACACTCACATACATATATTATACATATATAACACACATATACACACACACACACAAATACACACACATATCTACACACATATACACAGACACACAAATACACACACATACATATATACAGACACACAAATACACACACATATATACACATATATACACAGATGCATATGCACACATATACACACAGACACACAAATGCACGTATATACATACACACAGATACACATATATACACACATATATGCACATACACATGTTTTTATTACTATAGTAGTTACATAACTACTTTATGTCTGGGAGTACAACTTTAATACCTTAGTCATTTATTTTCTCCTTTATTGTTGTATAATTTCCATGTGTGTGTATCTGTGTGTTAATTTTCCACTTACAAAGTTTTTAAAATTTGTTTTTAGTTTGATTTTGTTTGAGACAGGGTCTTGCCCTGTTGCCTAGCCTGCAGTGTAGTGGTGTGATCTTGGCTTACTGCAGCCTCAACCTTCTCGGCTCCAGTGATCCTCCCACTTCAGCCTCCTGAGTAGCTGGGACCATGAGCCTCCTGAGTAGCTGGGATCATGGGCGTATGCCACCATGCGCAGCTAGGTTTTTCTTTTTTTTTTTCTTTTTTTGGTAGAGATAGAGTTTTGCCATGTGGCCCAGGCTGGTCTTGAACTCCTTAATGATCTACCCACCTTGACCTCTCAAAGTGCTGGGATTACAGGCATGAGCCATTGTGCCCAGTGGTGCTTATTTTTTCTTTCTTTTTTTAACCTTGTATTTTTGGCTTCAATTTTCATTTGTGGGTATATTGTTGCTCTTGCATTTGATTAACCCAATTTTGTATTTTAATCCTAGATGTGTTTAGTTTTCATGAGCCTTCAGTAATCAGCATATTGTTGCATTTGATTTACCACAGATGGAGAATTTTCTTCTCTTTATCAGACCAATTAGGTTGCTTTTATCTAGGGCTGTGACTGTTAGATTTCAAATACCTTATATCATTTTAGTTTTCTCTCTCTTTTTTTTTTTGTTCTTACCTCTCTAAGTCATGCCCTCCTTTTATTTATTTTTAAAGAAGTACCTAAGTCATGTACATAGTCGTTGTTGAAAAAATTCAGTAATAGGGAAACAGAGTAAAGCAACAGCCCATCTCCAGGCTTTCCAGCTCCATGCTAATTTGCAGTGTGGATAATGTATCATGCACCTTTCAAAACATTTTCTACACATATTGGCACATGCAGAAATCAAATAAATGTTTGAGTTTTATGGCTTTTAGGTAGGCCGAGTGTGGTAGCTCACTCCTGTAATCCTAGCAGTTTGGGAGGCTGAGGGGGGTGGATCACTTGAGGTCAGGAGTTGGAGGCCAGCCTGGCCAACATGGAGAAACCCCATCCCTACTAAAAATACAAAAATTAGCCAGGCATGGTGGCAGGTGCCTGTAATCCCCGCTACTCGAGAGGTTGAGGACTCTTTTCCATATGGTGGGGCACATTAGTTTCATCTTCTGTTGTGTTTTGCTCTTTCCTTGGAGATACTTATTCTGGTGCCCAGGGTACAGCTCTGCTCTGCTCTCTGCTGGCCCCAGGACAGCTGTAAAACCCCCCTAATAATTATTTCCACTCTGCTATGTTCCGTGTCCTGTTTCCTTGAGCAGCAGCGTGAGTTTTAAATGTAGCTGTAGGGTTTTACTTGATTCTAAGTTCAAAGTAGTGACACAGGGATCCCCAACCCCTGGGCCACAAACTGGTCCATGGCTTGTTAGGAACTTGGCCTCACAGCGGTAGGTGAGTGGTGGCAAGCTAGTGAAGCTTCATCTGTATTTGCAGCCGCTCCCCATTGCTTGCATTACCACCTGAGCTCCACCTCCTGTCAGGCCGGTAGCAGCGTTAGATTCTTATAGAAGTGTGGAACCTTTGTGAACTGTGCATGCGAGGGATCTAGGATGAGTGTTTTTTTTATGAGAATCTAATGCCTGATGATCTGTCACTGTCTTCCATCTCCCCTAGATGGATCTAGGATGAGCGCTTCTTATGACAATCTAATGCCTGATGATCTGTCACTGTCTCCCATCACCTCCAGATGGGAGACAGTGACATCTAGTTGCAGGAAAACAAGCTCAGGGGTCCCACTGATTCTGCGTAATGTTGAGTAAGTAATAATAATAGAAATAAAGTGCACAGTAAATGTATTGCTCTTGAATCATCCCCAAACCACCCCTCCCCTCTAGTCTGTGGACAAATTGCCTTCTATGAAACTGGTCCCTGGTGCCAAAAAGGTTGGGGACTGCTGTAAAGGCAATAACTCACATTTATTGACCAGGTACTATGTGACAGTCACCTCAGATGTCCCGTCTCATATAATATTTGCCGTAACTCTATTAGGTAAACACTATTTTTGCTTTTATTTTACAAATGAGGGAACTGAGGCATAGAGAGGTTAAATAACTTGAGGGTAATTATTCCAAGGGGGTGGAGTCAGATTCAAACCCAAACAATCTCTCCTGTCTACTGCACTGTCATTAAGAGTGATGAAGAGCCCGAGAGCCAGCCTCATTCTATTCTTTACCAATATGTGTATCTCTTTTTCTTTTTTGATTTATTTTCTCAGAATTTTTGGTTCTAGTAGATTTTTAAAATTAAATCTTTGTTTCCTCTGCCATCTCTATTATCTCTTTCTGGAATGCTTCTGTGTCAGGTGCTGGATCTCAGTTGTTCCCTTGCTTATTATTCTCTCACCATTTTTGGCCTTTTTATTTAATTTTCTGAAAAGTTTCTTCAACTTGATCTTCCAGCTCTTCTGGAGTTTTAAATTGTTTGTTATATTTAATTTCCAAGAGCCTTTCTTATTTCCTAACTTTCCCTTTTTCTAAGTATCCTGTTCTTGTTTAATGAGTGTAGTATCTTTCCCTTGACTCTCTGAGGATGATAATTTCCCTTGTGTTCTGCAAGGGGTCTGCCTGCTCCTTGCTCCAAGTGTATTTTACCTATTTGTTGGCTTTTATGTCTGTCTTCATATTTTTATTTCCTCAAATGCCTGGCGATGCTTTGTTCTTCTGTATTTATGAGGAAGGCACTAAGATGTTTGGTAGCTTTTTGTGCATTGTGGTGGTAAGGGGAAGCCAATGGTTCTCACTGGTAGGTGCTCTGGCAGGTGGATGGCTGTTTTGCTGGGTGTATGAAATGAATTATGTCCCTCCAAAATTCATTTGTTGAGTCCTGTGAACCTAAGTTCTCTGAAAAGTATTTTGGAGGAGAGAGACTTCATTCCAGTGAATACTTTGCCAACAAGGGAGCCACGTCTTTGGTGTAAAACAAAGGTGAGTTCCAGAGAACAAATACATTCAGGGTTTATAGCAAAACTCCCTGCTGAGGTTCCCAATTAAGTCCATTTATGCAAATGAAGGATTCAGACTTGCTTAGTTCTGGTTGGTCACACAGCTGAATCGTGACTGGTTGATGTGGTTGAACCCTGACTGGATGGAGTGGGTGAGCTCTGATTGATTGGTTTCCAAGCCCCAAACCAGAAGTCTCTGTTAGACCTTTCAAAAGTCCAGTAGGAAGGTAGGGGAATTCTTGCTTCAGTTTATCTTGGCACCAGCAACAGAAACTGGTTTGGCTTGATTGTGGAAAGGGAGGTCCTGTGATACTTTCTTAACATCTTTCTGAGAACACATTGTATGTGACTTTTATAATATCTTTCTGAGAACACAGTGTATGTGACTGAACCTTCACCCAGCCATGACCACCTGGTTCTGCTCTAACTCACCCTAATTACCAGTGGGGGGTAGTCCATTTTATCTGTCAGCAGAGGCAAACTTTCATGGTCCTAACCCCAAGTATCCCAGAATGTGTCTATACTTGGAGATAGGGCTTTGAAAGAGAAAATGGGAGTTAAATGAGGTCACTGGGGTGGCTCTTAATCCAATATGCCTGGTGTCATCATAAGAAAAGGAGATTAGGACACAGACACACAGAGGGAAGACCATGTGAAGACATTTGGAAGATATAGCCACCTACAAGCCAAGGAGAGACGTCTCAGAGTGAAACCAACCTTGCTGATGGCTTGGACTTTCAGCCTCCAGAACTGTGAAAAAATACATTTCTGTTGTTCCAGACACCCCCCTCTGTAGTCGTTTGCAATGGCAAACTAATATATGGAGTGAAGCCCAAATACCCGTATCTACAGATCTTTCCTCTAGGGCTATTCAGTTTTCCTAGAGAAGAAACTTCTAGTCTTCTGCTGGGAGTCTAGGCCTGCTGTGTGCATGCTGGGGACTGAGCCTCATGAAGGATCTCAGGACTCTTCATCTGGGATCTAGACTTTCATGGAACTTTCCTTTGCTCCCATTACCCCTTGTCATTTTCTGTGCCTGGGACCCCAGCCCTGGAGCCCCTAGTGGGAGGTACTGAGCTATCTGGGTGGAATTGGCAAGGGGTGGACTATGGAGGACTGAGGGGAGAGCAGCACTTCTACCCATGTTCCCACAAAAGACAGGATCTCCTTTTTTATGGCTGCATAGTATTTCATGGTGTATATGTACCATAGTTTCTTTTTTTTTTTTGAGACGGAGTCTCGCTCTGTCGCCCAGGCTGGAGTGCAGTAGCCGGATCTCAGCTCACTGCAAGCTCCGCCTCCCGGGTTTACGCCATTCTCCTGCCTCAGCCTCCCAAGTAGCTGGGACTACAGGCGCCTGCCACCTCGCCCGGCTAGTTTTTTGTATTTTTTAGTAGAGATGGGGTTTCACAGTGTTAGCCAGGATGGTCTCGATCTCCTGACCTCGTGATCCACCCGTCTCGGCCTCCCAAAGTGCTGGGATTACAGGCTTGAGCCACCGCGCCCGGCCACCATAGTTTCTTTATCCAATCTGTCATTGATGGGCATTTAGGTTGATTCCGTGTAACCTTATACAGAATTACAGTCATACTTTATTTTTTTTTCCAACCCTAGAACTTGTTCCTCACCTCTCGGAGCCTCCTCTCTGGGGTCCTGGGCATGAATTAACATCTCCCTCCGTAGTCAACTGGTATTCCTCTCGGCTGACTTCTCCTTCGTTTCTTCTTTCAAACTTCTGTTCGTGTTGCCTGTCTGCAGACTCCTCTTGCTTTCTTGTTCTTGTAAATCCGTAGATTCTCCCTGCTATGGACCATAAGGGACTAATTGATAGTCCAGTGGTCAGGCTGATGTTAGCATGCTCCTGCAGTGGAGGAATCTGACCTAGAAACTCATCTCTTTGCATCTCTCCACACTGCTGCCTTTGATGTAAGCTTCATTTCTAACTTTGTATTTTGAAATAATTTTAGACTTGCAGGACAGTACAGAGAGTTCCCTAATGGTAACATCTTATGTAATCGTGGTATGATGGTCAACGCTCATAAATTAGCACTAGTACAATGCTGTCAAGTAAACTACAGATCTTATTTAGATTTTTTTTTTTTTTTTTAGACAAAATCTTACTTTGTTTCCTAGGCTGGAATGTGGTGGCATGATCTTGGCTCACTGCAACCTCCAGTTCCTGAATTCAAGTGACTCTACTGCCTCAGCCTCTGGAGTAGCTGGGATTACGGGCATCTGCCACCATGCCTGGCTAATTTTGATTTTTTAGTAGAGACTGGGTTTCACCATGTTGGCCAAGCTGGACTCAAACTCTTGACCTCAGGTGATCTGCCATCCTTGGCCTCCCAAGGTGCTGGGATTACAGGTGTGAGCTACCACTCCTGGCCTTTATTTAGCTTTTACCAGATTTTGCAGTAATGTCCCTTATTTTCTGTCCCCAAATCCAATCCAGAGTCCTATATTGTAGTTCATTGTCAGGGTTCCTTAGTCGCTTCTAATCTGAGCCTCACACACCCAGGCTGGAGTACAGTGGCTCAATCTCGGCTCACTGCAACCTCTGCCTCCCAGGCTCAAATGATTCTCCTGCCCCGGCCTCCCGAGTAGCTGAGATTACAGGTGCCCACACAACACCAGGCTAATTTATATATTTTTAGTAGAGACGAGGTTTCTCCATGTTGTCCAGGCTGGTTTTGAACTACTGATCTCAAGCGATTAACCTGCCTCAGCCTCCCAAAGTGCTGGGATTACAGGAGTGAGCCATCGTGCCCAGCACTTGACCTTGATGCTTTTGAAAGGACTAGTCAGGTGTTTTGTGGAATGTTTCTTCATTTGAGTTTGTCTGGCTTTTATTCATGATTTGGTTTAGATTTGGGGGAAGGACATCGGAGAGGTGATATGTCCTTCTAAGTGCATCATATGTCTTACTACTGGTGACGTTGTTACTGATTCCTAGCTTAAGATGGTTTCTGCCCAGGTGCAGTGGCTCACGCCTGTAATCCCAACACTTTGGGAGACCGAGGTGGGAGGATCACTGGAGGCCAGGAGTTCAAGGCCAGCCTGGGCCATGTAACCAGACCCTGCCTCTACAGAAAAAGCCCCCTAAATTAGCTGGTCATGGTGGTATGCACTTGTAGTCCCAGCTACTCTGGAGGCTGATGGGGAACCATCACTTGAGCCCATGAGTTTAAGGCTGCAGTAGCTATGATCACACCACTGCACTCCAGCCTGGGCAACAGAGAGAGACCCTGTCCCCTTCCCAAAAAAAGATAGTTTCTTTCAGGTTTTTCTTGTAAAGTTACAGTGGAGTGTAGAGGTTTCTTTTTATGTAATACGTACTTGCAGGCTATGCAAATATTTTATTTTTTTTCTTAAACTTTTGCCCACCGTTTTTAGCATTCACTGATGGACATTGCTGGCAGTCTAAGTGGTGCGTTTCTAGCTCTCTCATTCCTCCCATATTTATTAATTGAAATTCTTCTGTAAGAAGAATTGTCCCTTCTCTCCCAGTTATTTGTTTATTCAGTCATGTGTTTATGTCAGTATGGACTTATGAATATTTATTTTAACCTTTAAGCTATATCTAATACTATGTTTATTTCTCTTCTTGCTCAAATTATTCTAGCTTTGACCAGTTGGGAGCTCCTTCAGGTTGGCTTCTGTGCCCTTTGACATGACCCGATAATCCCAACTTTTTTTTTTTTTTTTTGAGCACTTACTTTTTCTTTTTTAACAAAACCTTTATTTCAGGTTCAGGGGTACATGTGAAAGTTTGTTACACAGGTGAACTCACGTTACGGGGGCTAGTTGTACAGATTATTTCATCACCCAGGTATTAAGCCCAGTACCCAATAGTTATCTTTTCTGTTCCTCTCCTTCCTCCTACCCTCTACCCTCCACGCTCAAGCAGGCCCCAATGTCTGTTCTTCCCCTCTTTGTGTTCATGTGTCCTCATCATTTAACTTCCCACTTATTAGTGAGAACATGTGGTATTTGGATTTCTCTTCCTGTGTTGGTTTACTAAAGGATAATGGCCTTCAGGTTCCATCCATATTTCTGCAAAGGGACATGATCTCATTCTTTTTTATGGCTGCATAGTATTCTGTGGTATATATGTACCACATTTTCTTGATCCAATTTGTCATTGACAGGCATTTAGGTTAATTCCATGTCTTGATTATTTTACTTCTATTTTGATGAGGTTTCAGAAGGAAGCAGAGAAGCGGGTGTTCAATACATTTTTATTTTTATTTTTGTTGTTTTTTGTGTCTGTTGCCCGGGCTGGAGTGCAATGGTGTGATCTCAGCTCACTGCAACCTCTGCCTCCTGGGTTCAAGTGATTCTCCTGCCTTAGCCTCCTGAGTAGGATAGTCGTATGCCACCACGCCTGGCTAACTTTGTATTTTTTAGTAAATGGAGTTTTGCCATGTTGGCCAGGCTGGTCTCAAACCTCTGACCTCAAGGGATCCTTTGCCTCGGCCTCCCAAAGTGTTGGGGTTACATGCATGAACCGCGCCTGGCCTCAATACATTTTCCCTAAACTTTTTTGATCATCAAGATTTTCTTTGTTTCTTATGATGTTTTCCATTATTTTAAATGTATATTAGCTGTCATCTAAACAAATACTCTCTACAGTGGGCATCTGTTTGAGAGAGTGCTTCCGGTTCTCATCCTTCCAAGAATAGGAACCTGAATTTACTTCCCATCCTTACGCGTGTGTGCTTGGGGGCTGATACTACATGCAGGTTTAAACCACGTGGTACATCCATCCTGGTCAAAGCCAGCAAACCACAAGAATACCTTTTCTAGGGCTTCTGGAAAGGGGAGGTTTCTCTTTCTGGCAAGGAAGTAACCGGATGAATTGTTCTCTCTTTCTTTGGATGATGATGTGTTCTGAACCAACATCTGGAGCTGCTGTAGCCATTGGATCACGATGAGTTGACGCTGGAACTGCTCTGAGAGCCCCAGGGGGAGCCCACCCTGGGAGGAAGAGGAATTCCAAAGAATCAGCACCTTGGGGTTTTGTTTGAGTTGCTACTGTAGGAAGCCTCACCTAACCTCCTTCATTTTTAACCCATGAACCAAAATACTCTATTGTTGAAGCCAATCTGTATTGGTTTTCTTGGCAACTTCAGTCCTAACCAGCATAAACTCATTATTTTATTTTATTTTTTCTTTCTGAGACAGAGTCTCCCTCTGTCACCCAGGCTGGAGGGGCGTGATCTCTGCTCACTGGAACCTCCGCCTCCTGGGTTCAAGCGATTCTCCTGCCTCAGCCTCCCGCGTAACTGTGACTACAGGAGCATGCCACCACACCCGGCTAATTTTTGTATTTTTAGTAGAGATGGGGTTTCGCCATGTTGGCCAGGCTGGTCTCGAATTCCTGACCTCAAGTGATCTGCCTGCCTCAGCCTCCCAAAGTGCTGGGATTACAGGCGTGAGCCACCGCACCCAGCCCATAGACTCATTCTTACAGAAATTGTGCTTCACTACCTTAAATTTTCAGGCAGAGCATGCACTAGGGATTATTATGTCTGAGTCGATCTGCAAATATTTTGAAGCAGACACATCTTATTTTCTGCTTCCAGGTTGGCGAGAGCTTTCTGCTGCATAATGGTGGCAGCGATTACATTGCACGTTGCTTCTTTGACATCTGAGATGTTTGAGGCTGGAAACTCACTGCCTCAGGCCTTCTGTTAGTGAGAAACGCCAATTAAGTTCAGTGAATAAATTGAGCTGCATGTTAGTTTTCAGACACAGACACAGAGAAGTTCCGTACCATATCTAAGAAACTTCCCGAAATGTCTTGTTGCAGTGGATGACATAACTTGTCGTTTGGCTAAGAAATTCCATCTTAGGAAATTATCTCAAGGAAATAAGCAGACAAGTATTTATATACAAGGAAGGTATCAGCCAGAGGATTACTGCCATGCTGTCATTCCCCAGGAAAATTGGGTGTAACGTTTAAATGAGCAATAATGGGCAACTGATTAAGTAAATGATGATGCATTCATGCCCTGCCATGCTATGCAGTAGTTAAACAATGATGTCGATGTGTATTTTTGACGTGAAATTATGCTTATGGTATACTATTAGGTTAAAAAAAGAGACAAGTTATATCACAGTAAATAAAATATAATTGCATTTTGTAAAAAATTGTGTGTATACATATGCATATAAATGAGATGTATTCGTATATATGCATGGAAAAGATTAGAGGATTTATCATTTTGACCTTTTGATGACTTGCCTTCTATTTTTCTAGATCAAAACTATAAGGTTTATGAGCAATATATTAATAAATAAAGAATTAACTATCTTTAATTTGTTGAATAAATAAACTAAAACAAGAATGGGCTATCTGACACCAGGGGCCTTCTTTAGGAACTTAAATTTTTGGAACAATGAATGAAGTGAGTAGGAGACGCTTCTTTAATAACTGATCATTTTGTGAACCGTAAAGGTCTTAAGTGTCTGTGATTTGGATATGTTTCCTACCGTCTGCCCTTGGCCTTCCTGGTGGTTGGCCTGGGAATGTGGGGGTGGAGACAGGGCTTCTGTTTGGAGAGCAGCAGAGCAAAGTTGAACATCAAAAACCGTGGGCCTGGATTCTAATTTGGAAACTTCCTTTTTCTACCTTTGTGGTCTAGGCCAACTCAGTACTCTCTTCCATTGGGGCATGATGAGACTGGCTTTCTTTTTTCTTTTTCTTTGAGACCAAGTCTTGGTCTTTCACCCAGGCTGGAGTGCAGTGGCATGATCTTGGCTCGCTGCAACCTCCGCCTCCCAGTTTCAAGTGATTCTCCAGCCTCAGCCTCCAAAGTAGCTGGGATTACAGGTGTGCACCACCACGCCTGGCTAATTTTTGTATTTTTAGTACAGATACGGTTTTGCCGTGTTGACCAGGCTGGTCTCGAACTCCTAACCTCAGGTGATCCACCCTCCTCGGCCTCCCAAAGTGCTGGGATTACAGACGTGGACAACCGCGTCTGGCTGGCCATCTTTACTTCAAAGCAGTGGAGTCACAGATGAGAGAGCCTTATACATGAATGGAAAGTATTGCTGAAAGGCTCTGTGGTCCTTTTGGGTCTCCTTTGGAAAAGAAGCTGGGACATTTGCTTTGCCCCACCCCCTTCCTGTGACAATCTGTCCCGCTCTATGTGCTGCCATCCAAGGAACCACACTTCTTTGGAATGAAGGGAGCTGATCAGGGTCATCTCTGTCCCCTCCAGCTTTTGAGCCCCTCCTCGAAATCTGCATTTAAAGCATTCAGAAGATGCTGGGCATGACGGCTCACTCCTGTAATCCCAGCACTTTGGGAGGCCGAGGTGGGAGGATGGCTTGAACCCAGGAGTTCAAGAAGACCCTAGGCAAGATAGGGAGACACCGTCTCTACAAAAAAAAAAAAAAAAAAAAAAAAAAAAAAGCAAAATACAAAAATTAGCTGGGCATGGTGGTATGTGCCTGTAGTCCCAGCTACTTGGGATGTTGAGGTGGGAGAATTGCTTGAGCTCAGGAGTTCAAGGCTGCAGTGAGCCATGATTGCGCTATTGTACTCCAGCCTGGATGAGAAAGTGAGACCCTGTCTCTAAAAAATTAAAAGAAAAAAAATTCATTGAGAAGAGAGAACCAGGAAGTGGAATGTGCAGGTCCCTGGGAGAACTCAGGGGGGATCCCAGTTCTCTGGAGGCCAGCCGTCTGAAAGCATTTCTCAGCCATTTTCCTGCATCTTATGGACACACAATTTGAATGCCTATGGGTCTTTCATAAGCCGTGATTATGTTTTTTTGGCGAGAGACCCCTGTTATCCCTCCTACCCCCCTGGCTTGATGGCTTAATTTTGTTTGCTCTCACCATTTGATTTGATTTGATGGCATACAGCATGAGGTTCCCAAATCATTTCTGCCTGTTAAGCAAACATATATTTCTGGGATTGATGTTTTAATTTAATGAAACACATTCTAATGAGGGTCAGCTGTGGCCATGAATTTTTTATGAGTGATTTGCCGAAAAGCCCATCGCCTGGTAACATTCTGTGCTTGGCTGAGCGAGTCTGAGAGAGTGTCCTGGTTCCAGCTCATGGGTTGAGGAAGAGACACAGGGCAAGATTCTGCTGGCCGTGGCATGCCTGGATTTTCATGCTAGGTGCTATGTCCATTTCTCTGCTTCTGTGCTGGTGGCTCATCGGATGCCTTCTTCCCTGGGTATGCATAGGAGTTATTCAGCCCAATATAGGAGGAGACAGTGGCCTAAGAGGACCCCAGTTTGGTGTTTGCTCCAGGGCCCATCTTTAGGATATAGCAAGGCAGATAATGAGGAGGGACTTGCTTGGGGTGTGTGTGTGTGTGTGTGTCTGTGATGTACACGTGAGTGTTGGAGGCCAGGGTGGGAAGGGCCCCACATACAGCCCAGCTGTTTCTAAACAGCCCCTGATATCCTAGCCATGCAGCGGTACAGGATGGCTTGACTGTGCTCAAAGTTCCTAACTCAACGCAGCAAACGTTACATCCATGCTAGTGGCCAGCCCTAGTTCTATCTGGGACCTGTGAGAAGTCATGGAATCAACCATCCACCTTCACTCAGCTCAATTGACCTGGGGCCAGCACAGCTGGTGTCCTGTCTAGAAGCCATTGCCCTTGAATTTGTTTCCTGTAGCCCCTGTAACAAATTGTCGCAAACTTAAGGCCTTCAAACAACAGAAATGTATCCTCTCAGTTCAGGAGGCCAGATGTCCAAAATCGGTACCATGGAGCTGAAATCAAGGTGTCAGCAGGGCTGCACTCCCTCCAGAGGCTCTAGAAGAGAATCTCTTCCTTGCCTCTTCCAGGTTCCAGTGGCTCCCAACATTCCTTGGCTTGTGGTAGCATCACGCTATTCCAGGGCCAGCATCTTCCAATCTTTCTCTGCCCTGTCTTCATCTCAACTCTTTTCTCCTGTATGTGTCTATTGAACTCCCTCTGCCTCCTTATAAAGACTTGTGGTTGCATTTTGGCTCCTTTTGGATAATCCAGGCTAATGTCCCCATCTCAGGAGCCCTAACTTGATCACATTTGGATCGCATTTGGAACCCTGTTTCCAAAAAAATTACCATTCACAGGTTCCAGGGATCAGGACTTGCTATCTTTGGGTGGCAGTTGTTAGCTTTCACTGTTAAGCTGGGTTTTTGTTTTTGTTTTTGTTTTTTCTTTTTCCTCCTCAGCAACATGCTGATTTGATCCTTCCTGACCAATACTTACACTGCAGTCTGTTCAGTTCCCCTATGCCTGGATCATCCAGGGCTGTGGCTTGGTTCTGACCCATGACGTGAAAGGCAGTTCAACAGTGGCCACCTGGGACATGCTTCCTTCCCTGACAAAGAGAGCAATATGCGGAAACAGTCCTCCTGCCTTTTCCTCTTTGCCCCGGGTGCTGCAGTGTGAGAGCATGATTCTTGGAGGTGATGTAGCCATTTTACGGTCATGGGTGGGTGGTTAAGAGAATCGTGAAAGATGTGGCCCAGTGCTCAGATAATGCTGCTGCTTCCTCTGCGTCTTTCCAGGTCAGGCCACAGAGACTTGGGAGCTGCAGCCAGAAGGCTGTCAATGGACCCAGGATTCCTCTGGGAGGCTCCTTCTGCCGTAGCCGACTGCTGGCATTGGCCTGAGTGGCTTTAGCGGGGAAGGCAGGACCAAGATGACCCCGTCTGGACCCAGCCTCATCTTTTGGAGCATTTCCTGGCTCTTTTGTCAGCCTCAGTGCATTTGGGCAGCTGCCAGCTGCGTGATTTCATGGTGTTTGTGAGCTTGGCTCTCTGGTAGTCGATGAGTCTGAAGAGTAAGGCCAAAGCAAGGAAATCTACATATGGGAGGCATATTTAGGGACACTCGTGATCCATTTCTATTCTCACTGTGGAGATGAATCTCCCAGCGGTCTCCAAACAGCCTCTGATGTCCCCGTCGAGCAAGGGTACAAGACGGCTTGACTCTGCTAAAGGTGCCTTACACAACCCAGCAAACGTTAAGTCTATGCTAGTGGTCAACCCTAGTCCCATCTGAGACCTGTGAGAAGTCATGGAATCGACCCTCCACCTCCACCCAGCTTGATATCTGTGACAAGCTGTGCCCCAGGTAGGGCACATTTTCACTTGGGTCGCCCCCGTGGCCGGAAAGGTAATAATGGAAAAAAGCCAAGAGCAGCAGCCTGTGTCTCTGGATTGAGCCAGAGGCCAGCTGGGCCTGTTTGCTTGGTTTGAGCTGCAGAGTGGATCTCAGGCATTGCCCAGCACAGGCCTTGGAGAAAACATGGTGCTGTGCATGCGTCAGGCAGAGGCTGCAAGCAAGAGCCAAGGAGAATAGGCCCAGTGAGTACAGGGGTGAGAGGATGGAGGCGTTTGGCCTGGAGAAGAGAAAGCAGAGGGTGTCTCTGGTATAGTTATTGCTGCTTTTTCTCTGTGTGTCTCCCAACCCCCGCCATGAGACAGAACGTCCAAATATCAGATAATTGGTTAAAATTAAAGTGGAGTAGTAGTATATCATTTCAGAATACTTTCAGCCTCAAGAAACAGAAAGCCAACTAATAGCAGATTGAATAGGGGTTTGTTTTACGTACAACCAAGAATTTGGGAAAGGGCTGCCATTGTATGGAGTGAGAAACTGAAGGTCAAGGCCGCACTCATGGGTGCAAAGAGGCTGCCATAGCTCCAGGCATGCAGCCCACATTAAAAAAAGGGGGGGAAGTTGGTACCAGCATCAGGAGAACAACAGCTTTCTCTTATTTTCCACGCACAGCCCCTCCTCTGCCACCAGCCGACTTTCCCTATGTCCCTTTGGTCAGAACTCTGTCACTTGGCCACCCTTAGCTGCAGAGGAGGCCGGCATGGTGAGTGGTTGGGGGCTGGGGATGGGGCCTGGTTAAATAGCCAATAATGTTGGCACAGTACTGCTTAAGGAGCCTTGGTGTCTGGGCACCTAAAGAAAGAGAGCAGACAACCATCTTCATTAGGAGCCATGGACCCTGTCAGGGAGGTTAGGAGGGCATCCAGACCCATCCTGGGTGTGTTTTTGGTTTTTCAGATCCACTACATGAGCATGCTGGGGAGTCTGCCTTGGTTGTCCAAAGATAGAGCACATGAGACAGTGGCTTTCAAAATGTGTGCCCCAAACCAACATCGTCAACATCGCCTGGGAATGTGTTAGAGTTGTAAACTCTTGGGCCCCACCACAGACTCATTGAATCAGAAACTGTAGCATGAGGACCAGCTCTCTGTGTCTGAACAAGCCCTCTGGGTAATATTGATGCATGAACAAATTTGAGAACCTTAGATTTAGGATTTGTGAAATATGACTCTCTCTGGGGAGGGAAGGAAAAGAAAAGGGATAGTAAGAAATTCATTCACATTTGTAAATTATTCCTCTTCTTCTTAAGGTGATCTAAACTTCAAATTCACTTTCCCCATTAGTGATAATCAGTGAAATTCATGAGGGAATTTCATCTGTCCGTGGTTCACATTGGACTGAAGGATGTCTCTGCTGTTTTTTTTTTTTCTCTCCAGTAGACCCTGGGATGGTTGACCTTAGACTTGAATCTTTTGGGAGCTTGTTTACAATGCAGATTTCTGAGCTGGTCTCTGGGTTTTCCCCCAGAGATTTGGATTTAGTAGATCTAGGATGGGCTCAGGAATCTGCAACATGGCAGGCAATTTGGATACAGGTAATCTGCAAACTGCACCTGGAGAAGTGCAAGTACAGAGCTTGCTGTGGAAGAGAGGGTGGATTGAAAGGTGGTGTTTTAGTCAGCTTGGGCTGCTGTAATGAAATACCATAGACAGGGTGGTTTAAACAATAGACATCTTTTCCTCCCATGATTCTGAAGGCTGAAAAGACAAAGATCAGGGTGCCAGCATGGTCAGATACTGGTGAGGGCTCTCTTCCTGGTTTGCAGTTGGTCACCTTCTCATTGTGTCCTCTCATGACAGAGCAAGGAGAGAAGAAAGGAGAGAGAAAAGAGAAGAGAGAGAGAGCTTTATAGTCTCTTTTTTCTCTTCTAATAAGGGCACTAATCCCTTTATGAGGGCCCCACCCTCACAACACCATGTAAACCTAATTACCTCCCAAAGGCCCCACCTTCAAATACCACTACATTGCAGGGATATAGATTCAGCCTGAAGTTTAGGGGAGGCACAGGCATTAAGTCCATAACATTGGGGAAGTAAGTTCTGGTGGCTCCTCTCCCTTGGGGTTTATGAGGGTCTTCAGTAGCCCCAGAATTCCCTGAATTCAGAGCCACCATTTGCTTTGGAGAATTCTAGGATTGCTGCACAGACCAGCGAACAATTGGGAGATTCAGGGAGTGTGAGCAAGTATTGAGAAAGAGAGTTTGGGATGTGAGATCATGAGTCATAAAGTTAAAGTGTATGGAAGTCCCTCCTCTCTGAGGTCATCTGCTAAATCCCTGAGGCCTCCACATTTCCGTCCTTAGATTTCTTGTTCTTTCTTTCTGTAATTACTGCCCACCGCCACCCCTGCCCCACCATCTCATTTGTGCAAGGGTGAAAGATTGAACACTTCTTGGGAGCCTTGGTGGTCAGGGTCAGTGGGGATGGTGCAGCCTTCCAGAACATGCTCTACTGCCACTGACCATTCCATGGTTACTTGTATTTTAGCCAAAGCAGTGGGGAGTAGCGGAGAGTCACAGATACAGGGTATGGGAAAGCAGGAGTCAGGGACTAGGGGGGATTTGATAAGTGATTGGAAGTGATGCAGGGCAGGTGAGCCCTAAAATTGGGGCTTAACCTGTGAAAGTTTTTGGCTTTGCTCAGGAAAGAATTCAAGAGTGAGCCAGTGGTAGAAGAAACCAGCTTTATGGAGACGTTAGTGTTACAGCTCTGTGACTGCTCCTGCAAAGCAGGGCTGCCCCGTAGGCCGTGTGTGGAGAGCAGCCGCTCAGGGTCCGTGCTGCAGTCCTATTTATACCCACTTTTAATGACACGCAAATTAAGGGGTGGGTTATTCAGAAATTTCTAGACAAGGGGTGGTAGCTTCTGGGAGTGGCCATGGCAGTGGTGGGCTGTCATGGTGCTGATGGGCATATGTTATGGAGAGGTGCTTTTGGTGCCTCTTCCCTAATTTAGCCAGTTGTCAATCTGGTCCAAAGTCCAGTCCCATCTCCTACCTCGGAAGTAGCATGCATTTCCACAGTGAGTTCCAAGTTGACACATGTTGTCTGCTTTAATCCTCTCAACAACCCTGTGAAGTAGGTTCTACTTCCTGCATTACAGAGGGGGAAACTGAGGTCCAGAGAGCTGAAGAAGGGCTTCTTCACCAACCAGGAAGAAAGCCATTTGAAATATTCCCATGTTCGGCTGCTAACCCTGGTGGCTCTCTGCCCCACACTCCTGTTCCTCCATCTTTCTCATACCTTCCTTTCCAAATGTGGAGTCTATGAATTATTGAGCTGACAAGCCTGGGACAGTGTCAGGGGTAAGAACCAATCCCTACCTTGTGGGTTTTATCCCATGTTCACAGGACTAGGGTGAGGTGTTGGAGGGAGAGAGGATGGTGAGGGAGCTGGGCAGCCCCTGGATGAGCTCATCCTTCATCAGCATCGTGTCTTCTGTCCTGAAGGCTCCCAAGACAATGCCTCTGTGAGGGACTCATATCAGCTGAAAGTTACCTTCAACAGAAGTAGACCTGAGAAGGCCAGTGAATTAAATTGCAAGGAGAGAGAGAACTGTTCCAGAGCCTAGCATGTTCTCATTGGCATGATCAGTGCAAGAGTTCCCTATTGGCCATATGGGAAGCCAGGATAATCAGAAGGTCGCTCTGGGAGCCTGAAATCAGGACAAGGGGAGCCAGATGAATCCAGCCTGTGATGGAAGGAGTCTGGGACAGTGGGTGCATCTCCACTGCCTGGTGGTGGGGTGGCCTTGCCTTTGGGGCTCTTATTCTCTGGTTCTGTGCTGACCCACAGCCCTTGGGAGCACACATGTATTAGTCCATTCTGACATTGCTATAAAGAACTGCCTGGGACTGGGTAATTCATAAAGAAAACAGGTTTCATTGACTCACAGTTCCACAGGCTGTACAGGAAGCATGGCTGGGGAGGCCTCAGGAAAATCATGGTGGAAGGCAAAGGGGAAGCAGGCACATCTCACATGGCTGGAGAAGGAGGAAGAGGTCGAAGAGGGAGGTGCCACACACTTTTAAACAACCAGATGTCATGAGAACTCACTATCATGAGAACAGCAAGGGGGAAATCTGCCCCCATGATCCAGTCACCTCCCACCAGGCTCCTCTTTCAATACTGGAGATTACAACTTGGCATAAGATTTGGGTGGGACACAAATCCAAATCCAAACCATATCAACACACTTCTTGCTTTGGGTGGCTTACCCAACCAACCAGGCTACAATCGGAGAGCCATCCTGTCACTTTTAAGTAGTTTGCATGATCAGTTTCTAAGCTCTCTGTAAGGACATTGCCTTTAATTTAATTAATTTATTTGAGACAGAGTCTCACTCTGTTGCCCAGGGGAGTGCAGTGGCACAATCTCAGCTCTGCAACCTCTGCCTCCCAAGTTCAAGCTATTTTCGTGCCTCGGCCTCCCAAGTAGCTGGGATTACAGGCGTCTGCCACCATACCCAGCTAATTTTTTGTATTTTTAGTAGAGACAAGGTTTCGCTATGTTACCTAGGCTGGTCTTGAACTCTTGGGCTCAAGTGATCAGCCCACCTCAGCCTCCCAAAGTGCTAGGATTAGAGGTGTGAGCCACTGCTCCCGGCCCATTGCATTTAATCTTGAAGTACAAGCCAAGGAGGAGGGAAGGAGTAGGGTGAATGGAGGGAAACTAAACCACACCCACTACAAACTGAGCTGCCTGTCCTGGAACAGAGCTTGCTTTCATTCATGGTCATAATGAACCAGGTTGACATGGAACTGTCTACCAAGAGAAACCACAGTGTTGAACCAGATGCGTTATTTCCACTGTGCAAGCAGGTTTCCGAATTAGGGATGCTGATTCCTGAATTTGGGGACTGGGAGGTTTGTTCTGTGTTGCCCGGTGGCCTGGGTGTCTAAGTGCCTTTTTGTACCTTGTCTTCTCCTGCATAGTGGCTGTTGGGTCTCCTGTCTATGCAGAGGACACTGGAGGTGATTTTGATCTTAAGGATAAAAAGTTCGGTCTGTTCGACTGGGCGCGATGGCTCATGCCTCCAATCCTAGCACTTTGGGAGACTGAGGCGGGTGAATTGCCTGAGCTCAGGAGTTGGAGACCAACCTGGGCAACACGGTGAAATCCTGTTTCTACTAAAATACAAAAAATCAGCTGGGCGTGGTGTCGTGCACCTGTAGTCCCAGCTACTTGGGAGGTTGAGGCAGGAGAATCGCTTGAACCCAGGAAGGGGAGGTTGCAGTGAGCCGAGGTTGCACCATTGCACTCCAGCCTGGGTGACAAAGCCAGACTCTATCTAAAAAAAAAAAAAAAATTGGTCTGTTCGTTTTAGGTGTGGCCCATGGTTGAGAATCAGACCCTCTTCCCGGGCTTTGTGACTTTACTGCACAGAAGGCTGCATCACCCGCATCGGTTATCTTAATACTGCCACCGAATTTCGGTCATCTTAATACTGCCACCGAATTTCATTTTGCTGTTTTTGTTTGTGAAGGACCTGAAGTGACTTGGATGGAATTACTGCTGGAATAAATGATGTATGAAATGAGAAATCTTTGTCCAGTGTTGCAAGGGGGAGGGAGAGAAGAAAAGAAAGGCTTTGATGGAACTACTGTTGTACAGAATTAGTTTCCATAAGACCAGAAAATATGGAAGAATAAGACAAAGCGTCATCAGATATTTTTCTCCAGATTTACTGAAAAGTCAGGCTTTTATCTCCCAGCCACCGCATTCAGGCTCCCAGTGATGGATGGTAATGGTTGTTGCACCAAACGAAAGCAAACTTCTATTTAGTCTAGCGTGTGGCCTGGGTTCCCACAGGCCCAGCCCTGGGAATCATGTGGGAGGGGGTGCCCTTCTCCTCAAACCCCGCTCCCTCTTCATGGGGACGCTTCCTTCCGTCTGGTTCCCAGCGTCCTTGTCTTTGCATGTCTTGTGCCATTTAAAAGTCTGCTCTTGGCCGGGCACAGTGGCTTATGCCTTTAATCCCAGCACTTTGGGATGTCGAGGCGGGTGGATCACCTGAGGTCAGGAGTTCGAGACCAGGCTAACCAACATGGTGGAAACCCTGTCTCTATTAAAAATACAAAAATTAGCCGGGTGTGGTGGCAGGCACCTGTAATCCCAGCTACTCGGGAGGCTGAGGCAGGAGAATCTCTTGAACCCAGGAGGCGGAGGTTGCAGTGAGCTGAGATCTTGCCACTGCACTTCAGCCTGGGTGATGGAGTGAGACTCTGTCGCAAAAAAATAAAATAAAATAAAATAAAATAAAATAAAATAAAATAAAATAAAATAAAATAAAATAAATAAATATCTACTTTCTTAGGAAAGGAGCTGACAAACTCACTTACATGACATGTAAGGGGTGGCTGAGGGCTTCATTGCTACCCTGTCTCAGGGTATTTTAATTTTCAATGGTGCAAAACTGAGCTCCAAAGAGCAAACTGAAATGTGCTGCACCAGAAAGCAAATTGTGCTTTGTCAGGGCCACTGGCCATAGGTTTCAGCAATACCATTGTCCTCACGCCTCACTGTTGGACAGGCCCAGTCTCCTGCTTAGGGCGTTTTTCTACAGGGCTCTGCAAACTACACATCCTGCGTGGCTGTATAATTGTCTGCCTATAGGGGTGCCTTGTTATCTTTTTCTATAAGATGGGGAATGCATTGCTTCGCCTTAGACTTTCTGTCATCCGTCCCATCTGGGAGGGAAGGGCTGGTGTTCCCTCTGCTGCCAAACACTCCTGGATCGCAGGATGCAACCTCCAGGCTGTGTGCTGATGCAACAGAACAATAGCAACAAGAACCAGAAACATGGAATCCAGGCCAGCCCTCGGCGGGGGCACCTGCCCTTGACCTCCCTCGCAGCACTTCTGTGGGGTGTTTACAAAAACTGCACCTGCTCTAATAGCTGATGGTCATGCTGGGAGAAAATAATAATCTAAGCCATTAGAGAGAGAGAAGAAAAGAAAGCCAGGACGGGGAAGGGAATGATCCATCCTCTGCTCTATTTTTGTCTCTGCTCCACGCTCACTGAGTGTCCTTGAGGGAGTTGCCTAAGTTCTTTGTCTTGGTTTGTTACTGCCCTGGCAAAATCTCATGCGTCGCCTGCCAGAACGCCCAGGGAATCTCGTGGCTCCCTGACAATGCACAAACACGCTGCCACATTCTTTTCTGGGGGTCCGGAGAGTGGGAGGTAGGGTCAAAAACCACGGGAGTGGAACTTAAATGCCCCCATTCATCCAATCGTAGGCAGATTGTCTCCTCCTTCGAATTGACTTTGAAAAATAGCTTTATTGTCTCTGTATGCAATGCAAGTAGGCGCTTCCCCAGCAAGTTCGGGGGAGTAGCTGACATTTGTTGACTGTTTACTGTAGGTGCGAACTTTATATGCACCATTTCACTGGATCCCCATTTTCGAGATGAGAGAATTGGGGCTCAGAGGGGTGTAGTCATTTGCCTGGGATGGAACAGGAAGATGTCTGGAATAAGGGCCAACCCTGGGTAGATGTGGTGGCTCATGCTTGTAATCCCAGCACTTTGGGAGGCCAAGGCAGAAGGATTGCTTGAGGCCAGGAGTTTGAGACCAACTTGGGCAACATAGTAAGATCCCATCTCTGCAAAAAAAAAAAAAAAAAAAAAAGAAGCAGGGCATAGTCGTGCATGCCTGTAGTCTCAGCTACTCAGGAAGCTGACATGGGAGGACTGCTTGAGCCCAGGAGCTTGAGGCTGCTGTGAGCTGTAATCAGGCTACGGTACTCCAGCATGGTGACAGAGTGAGACCCTGTCTCAAAAAACAAACAAGTAAACAGAAAACAGCCAGCCCCAGCACAGAGCTTAGCACACAGCCAGGGGCTTTATAAAGAGTTAGTGGCTAAATAAGAGTTTGGGAACTTTTTGGGGGTGTTTTTCCATCATCCCACTGCCTCTTAATACCTCAGTTTACTCACTTGTCAAATAAGAGTGTGGGGCCGGGCGCGGTGGCTCAAGCCTGTAATCCCAGCACTTTGGGAGGCCGAGACGGGCGGATCATGAGGTCAGGAGATCGAGACCATCCTGGCTAACACGGTGAAACCCCGTCTCTACTAAAAAATACAAAAAACTAGCCGGGCGAGGTGGCGGGCGCCTGTAGTCCCAGCTACTTGGGAGGCTGAGGCAGGAGAATGGCATAAACCCGGGAGGCAGAGCTTGCAGTGAGCTGAGATCCGGCCACTGCACTCCAGCCTGGGCGACAGAGCGAGACTCCGTCTCAAAAAAAAAAAAAAAAAAAAAAAAAAGAGTGTGGACTAGATCTTTGCGTGTGATGGGAATGCGTTAGGGGGCACCCGTTTCTATCCCTGCTGAATTTGAAATCACTTGAGAAATAAGCATGGGAATCTGACCAATGGAGTGAAAAATATCCACTTTATTTATTGAGAGAAGCTGGGCTTAAGGGCGTGGCTTAGGTCCATGCCACAGTGAGTCTCCTACTAATCCACTCCGCTATTAAATATATTCCACAAGGAGAGCTGGAACTGGGCAGCTCCCCTGAGGCACAGAACACGTTCCATAAGGCAGAGGGCAGAGCAGCCACACCCTCTCTCTGAGCAGGCAGAACTGTAGGAGAGAGCCCCAGAGGGACTGAGCCAAGAGCAGTTACTTTCTTCTGCAATATTTCAGGCATGGAGGGGACTCATGTTCCAGGGTGGGAGGCAAGGAAGGTGAGGGGTTGGGAAAGAGGTCTCTCCCAGAAGTCTTTCACTTTTGCATCTGACTGCATTCAGAATTTATTTATTTATTTATTTAGAGAGACATGGTCTCACTCGGTCTACCAGGCTGGAGTGCAGTGGTGGTGTGACCATAACTCACTGCCTCTTTCAACTTCTGGGCTCAAGTGATCCTCCTGCCTCAGCTGCCTGAGTAGCTGAGAGTACAGGCACACCCCACCATGTCCAACTAATTTTATTTATTTATTTTCTTTTGTAGAGGTGGGGTCTTACAATGTTGTCCAGGCTGGTCTCAACCTCCTGGGCTCAAGTGATCCTCCCACCTCAGGTTCCCAAAGTGTTGGGATTATAGGCATGAGCCATCACCCTGCTGCACCTGGCCTGCATTCAGCATTTGTTATTAAATGATGGGCCAGATATTGAAAGGTTGGGAAATGCAGGTCTCCCCAGCCCTGTGAATGACTGGGATTCTGTGTTTGTTCTGGCTTCCAAGTGGGATACAGAAATGATGCCTCTGCGTGTGCAGTTAAACGCCCATTCATATCACAAGGAGGTTGTGGTCAGCAGCCTGTCTGGTGGCCCTCTGGGGGCCTCCAGCATTTATACCCTTGTTAATCCTCTCCCCTTGAGTGTGGGTGGGACCTATTGATTCATTCTTAATAACTACAATGCAGCAGAGGCCATGTGTGCCACTTCTGAAATTAGGTTGTAATAAGACTGTGGCTTCTATCTTAGGTGTGCCCTCTCTCCGTCTCTCACGTCACTCACCTGGGAGAACTCAGCTACCATGCTATGAGGTCCCCTTGTGGATCAGCCACATGGCAAGGGCTTGAGACCTGTCAGTAACCGTGTGAGTGACCCTGGAGGAGAATTCCCCCTCATCCCCAGTCAAGCCTACAGATGAGCCTGCAGCCCCAGCCGATGGTTCCATTGTAATCTAATGAGACACCTTGAGTCAGAGGCACCAAGCTATGCCATGCCCACATTTCCAACCCATAGAAACCCTGGGATAGTAAATATTGTTTAGTCTGGGCATGGTGGCTCACACCTATAATTTCAATGCTTTGGAAGGCTGAGGTGGGAGGATTACTTAGGGCCAGGAGTTCAAGACCAGCCTGGGCAACATGGTGAGACCCTGTCACTACCAAAAAAAAAAAAAAAAAATTAACTGGGCATGGTGGTACATGCCTGTAGTCCCAGCTACCTGGGGACTGAAGAAGAAGGATCACTTGAGTCCAGGAATTCAAGGCTGCAGTGAGCTGTGATTGTGCCACTGCACTCCAGCCTGGACAACAGAGAGAGAACCCTGTCTTGAAAAATAAATAAATAAATGAAATAAAAAAAAAGAATATTGTGGCTGGGCGCGGTGGCTCAAGCCTATAATCCCAGCACTTTGGGAGGCCGAGACGGGCGGATCACGAGGTCAGGAGATCGAGACCATCCTGGCTAACATGGTGAAACCCCGTCTCTACTAAAAAATACAAAAAAAAAAAACTAGCTGGGCGACATGGCAGGCGCCTGTAGTCCCAGCTACTCGGGAGGCTGATGCAGGAGAATGGCGTAAACCCGGGAGGCGGAGCTTGCAGTGAGCTGAGATCTGGCCACTGCACTCCAGCCTGGGTGACAGTGAGACTCCGTCTCAAGAAAAAAAAAAAAAAAAAAAAAGAGTACTGTGTTCATGACTCAGTTGGAGTAATTTGTTATGCAGCAAGAGAGATCTAATGTCAAAGCCCTTTCCCTTTTCTTCTTAAAGGTTCCCGCATGACAGCAGTATCTAGAAGGGCCAGTGATGCTTTAACCCCAAGGCTTCTGATTTCACAAAGCAGGGCTGCCTCTCTGAAATGGCACGGCCAAGCAGAGCTTGGGATTGCTTTTCACTCCAGGCCCCAAAGCAGGGACACAGACAAGCTGGGACATGTGATGAGGCTCTGGAAAACAGGTTTAAAAATAACTTTACTAGCTCACACTCTGAAATTTAAGCCATCCATTTAGGAAATGCTGAGTGTGGCTAGAAAAATGAGTTTTACATTGTTATTCTTCAAGAACAAAGTGATAAGTGACTTCAGAGTAAGAAGTGGTTGTTTGCAGAGTTTATTAAAAATAAGCTGTCATTTCTGTCCTATATTACATTTGAGTCGCTGGGAGTTAAAACTCAGTTTTCTTACATTTGGGTGTTTTAAGAGACTTTGGACATATTGAAATAAAAGAATGCCTCACAGTTACACAGAAGTGACATTTCCCACGTTTTCCCTTAGAGGGTGGAACATTAAAAGCTTGCCTAACTTCTTTGGATCCTTATCTAGTAGCTACTTCACAGCCTGAGAAGACAGAAGTAGACAGAGATGCATGCCTGCCTCTCCAAGACCGGAGAATTGTCAATTATATTTAGATGAGATATAGTATCAGATATCAAATGAGTTTTTTGTTTGTTTTTATTTTCAGTTTTTATTTTGGATTCAAGGAGTACGTGTGCAAATTTGTTACAAGGGCTTATTGCATGGTGCTGAGGTTTGGGCTTCAACTGAACTCGTAACCCAGGTAGCAAGCACAGTATCCGGTAGGTAGTTTTTCAGCCCTTACTTCCCTCCTTGTCTTCCTCTGCTTGGAGTCCCCAGTGTCTGTCGTTCTTATCTTTAAGTCCATAGATACCTATTGTTTACATCCCACTTGTAAGTGAGAACATGCAGTATTTGGTTTTCTGTGTCTGCATTAATTCTCTGAAGATAATGGCCTCCAGCTGTATCCAGGGTGTTGCAAAGGCATGGTTTTGTTCTTTTTTTATGCCTGTGTAATATTCCATGGCGTATATGTACCACATTTTCTTTATCCAGTCCACTGTTGATGGGCACCTAGGTTGATTCCATGTCTTTGGTATTGGGAGTGGAAGTGCACTTTTTCCTAGCAGCATTTTGGGGATCAGGTAGTTCTGTTGCTCTGGCTCTGAGCTTGCTGTTTTTATGATGATGTTCTCTGTAAGTTCTTTGAAAGTTGCTTGTTTTGCCATCATACTTGGAATATTCTAAAGTTAAAAATTTTCTTTTTTTTTTTTTTTTTTTTGTTTTTTTGAGACAGAGTCTCGCTCTGTGGCCCAAGCTGGAGTGCAGTGGTGCAATCTTCGCTCACTGCAAGTTCCGCCTCCTGGGTTCACACTATTCTCCTGCCTCAGCCTCCCGAGTAGCTGGGACTACAGGTGCCCACCACCATGCCCGGCTAATTTTTTGTACTTTTAGTAGAGACAGGGCTTCACCGTGTTAGCCAGGATGGTCTCCATCTACTGATCTCGTGATCTGCCCGCCTCGGCCTCCCAAAGTGCTGGGATTACAGGTGTGAGCCACCGTGCCGGGCCTAAAGTTAAAAATTTTCCAGGGGACGAATGCCCTTGGAGGACTCGATACGTTTCTCACTCTTTCTCTCCTCCTTGGTTTGGCTGATCTGGTAAGGGCTCTGATGGTAGACATGTTTGGGTAAGTAAGCTCCCTGGGGATAAACATCAGCTTCTGTTGTATCCTTCCCCCTTAGTGATAAAGATTGCTGTTTGTCTACCTTACCTTCCCTAGAGATAGGCTTTTTAGCTGGGCACGTGGCCACCCAGAGAAGGATGACACTTCCCAGCTTCTCTTGCAGTGTGGTTGCCTGGAGGTGAGTAGGTCCTTTTCTCTAAGGAGACATAAACCAAAGAACAGGGATGTGAACCAAAGTGCCATGTTTCATTTCCGATTTTGCCCTTAAAGGCAAGGAGCATGCTTTACTCTTCCCTTTTCCTCTTAGTCTGTTTGTGTTGCCAGTAAAGGAATACCTGAGGCTGGGTGTGGTGTCTCATGCCTGTAATCCCAGCATTTTGAGAGGCCAAGGCAGTAGGATCACTTGAAGCCTGGAGTTCCTGACCAGCTTGGACAACAGAGAGAGACCCTGTCTCTATAAAAAATTTAAAAAATTAGCCAGGTAAGGTGGTGTGCACCTGTAGTCCCAGTAGCTTGGGAGGCTGAGGTGGGAGGATTGCTTGAGCCCAGGAATTTTAGGCTGCAGTGAGCCATGATCATGCCCCTGCACCCCTGGCTGGGTGACAGGATGAGACCTTAACTCAAAAAAAAAAAAAAAAAAAAAAAAAAAGAATACCACAGGCTTAGTAATTTTTAAAGCAAAGAGGCTTATTTGGCTCATGGTTCTGCATATTGTACAAGAAGCATGGTGCCAGCATCTGCTTGTGGTGAGGACCTCAGGAAACTTCCACTCATGGCTGAAGAGAAAGGACAGCCTACATGTCACATGTTGAGAGTGAGCTAGAAAGAGAGAGAGGGTGGTGCTAGACCCTTTTAAACAACCAGCTTTCATGTGAACTCGTAGAGCAAGAACTTGCTCCATTCAATGAGGAGGGCACCAGGCCATTCATAAGGCATCTGTCTCCAAAACCCAAACACCTTCCACTAGGCCAACCTCTGCTATTAGGGATCACATTTCTTTTTTCTTTTTTTCTTCTTTTTCTTTTTTTTCCTGAGACGGAGTCTTACTCTGTCACCCAGGCTGGAGTGTAGTGGTGCGATCTCGGCTCACTGCAAGCTCCGCCTCCCGGGTTCACGTCATTCTCCTGCCTCAGCCTCCTGAGTAACTGGGACTACAGGCACCCACCACCACACCTGGCTAATTTGTTGTATTTTTAGTAGAGATGGGGTTTCACCGTGTTAGCCAGGATGGTCTCAATCTCCTGACCTTGGGATCCGCCCACCTTAGCCTCCCAAATTGCTAGGATTACAGGTGTGAGCCACCATGCCTGGCCAGGGATCACATTTCAACATGGAGATTTGGAGGGGACAAATGTCCAAACTGACTCACCTCCTATCTATCACTGGCTGGAATGCAGATGTAGTTTTGAGCCAACTTGGACCACAAGGAAGAGGGGAACATTTAGGGATAGTGGGGAGGAACTTATAGCCTGGACCCCTGAGGACTTTGCCATGCAAAATGACTGTCTTCCCTGGTAAAGCTGGTGTCATTTTAGGTCTCTGTCACAAACAGCAGAACGTGTATGCTAACTCACATCCTTTTATGTCTCCCAGGGTGCCCATTACTGGGCCTACTATAGAAGACACTCAATGTTCATTGATCCATACAGTTTAACAAGTCACCACCCGAGGTAAAAATACAACCTACTGCAGGTGAACTTTACCTTTCTGTGGCCTACAACTAGTTAGGCCATTAGAATCTTAGAGTTGGGAAGAATGTTCTAGATGATCTATCTAGTCCACTGATATGGTCTGGCTCTATGTCCCCACCCAAATCTCATCTTGAATTGTAATCTCCCTAATCCTTACATGTTGAGGGAGGGGCCTGGTTGAGGGAGGTAATTGGGTCCTGGGGGTGGTTTCCTCAAGGCTGTTCTTGTGATAGTGAGTGATTTCTCACAAGATCTGATGGTTTTACAAGGCAGTTTTCTCTGATCTTTCTTGCCCTCTCTTGCCTGCCACCATGTGAGACGTGCTTCTTCCCCTTCTGTCATGATTGTAAATTTCCTGAGGCCTCCCCAGCCATGTGGAGCTGTGAGTCAATTAAATCTCTTTTCTCTATAAATAATCTCTTTTCTTTATAATTAAACCTCCTTTCTTTATAAATTACCCAGTCTCAGGTATGTCTTTACAGCAGTGTGAAAATAGACTAATACATCTACCCTTCAGTGATTTCAGTGTCTGCTCATCATTCTTGTCTAATATAATTCTTGCTTGCTTTATGATGTATCACATGTTGGGCAATCTTAGTTCCACTAAAGGTTTCTTTTTCACAAGCAGAAATATGCAATCTTTTAACTTCCTTTGCTATTGTTTCTCTCTTCTCTTCTTTTCTTTTCTTATTGGGATGGGGTCTTGCTAAGTTGCCCAGGCTGGACTCAAACTCCTGAGTTCAAGTGACCCTCCCATCTTGGCCTCCAGAGTAGCTGGGACTACAGATGGGTGCTGCTGCATCCAGCCCTTTAACTTCCTTTGATCTTGTCCTTATTTTCCTTTTTCAGACCTCATAAAACAACACATTTGGGGGCAGATAGTATGGGGAATGAGAAAAAACAACACCCAAACTTGTGCAAAAATGAAAAATGTCTGTTCATATAAGGACTGAAACAAGTCTATTGAATTTGGCCATGCCGAGGTTATGATGTCGTTGGCAGGATCAAGGGTTCGTGGAAGCCAGATTGAAGTGGGGTCGGGTGCAAAATGAGAACATGGGAAAATGGAACTGATGTGGATGACCAGGCCAAGAAATTGGATTGAGAACTGGGGAAAGAGAGATGGAGGTGCAGGGTTAGAGGTGGGGTTTGCTGTGCCTGTGTTTAGGAAGGGAGTAACTAGAGCAGTTTAGCAGTTAAGAAGAGAGTGTGGATACAGAAATGCTCCAGCATCCACCTGCTGCTACTGCCTTCCCAGCTCTGCTTTGTCCAGCTCCTGCCCGGCTGCACAGGCACCCCCTGAACTCCTCTAGTTCAATGCACCCTTCTTGGCTCCCACTTGCTCACTCTCTCTGGGTCTGCTGTCATCATGGAGAATGCTTGCCAAGGTCATTAAGGGTTGATTGACACTAAGACATTTCAGCAATTCCTGGCATTTGGAGTTCTAACATCTAGCACTGCAGCATTTGGTTTCATGGCTGTTTTATTTTCTGGGAGTATTCCACCAAGAGAGAAGGGAGCCTGGTGGTCAGGAGCTGAGTCTTTGGAGCCACACGGATCTGAGTTTGAACCTCAACTCCGCCCTTTATTAGTTGTGCGACGTTGAGCAAGTCATCCCGCTCCTTTATTCCCATCTGTAAATAAAATGAGATAATAAAAATGCCAACCCCTTAGGCTTATGGTGAGGAATGAAGAGCGATTACATGACAACTTTGAGGGAATGAAGATTTTAGAATGAAGGCAGAGACTGGGATCCCTCCCATTCCCAAGGCTCAGATTAAAAGTTGCCCAGGTGCGGTGGCTCATGCCTGCAACCCCAGCACTTTGGGAGGCTGAGGTGGAAGGATCATTTAAGGCCAGGAACTGGAGACCAGCGTGGGTAACATAGTGAGATCCTATCTCTACAAAAAAAATTTAAAAATTAACTGAGCATAGTGGTGCACACCTGTAGTTTCAGTTGCTTGGGAGGCCAACACGGGAGGATCACTTGAGCCCAGGGGTTCAAGGCCGCATTGAGCTATCATGGCACCACTGCACTCCAGCCTGGGATACAGAGCGAGACCCTATCTCCAGAAAAAAAAGAAATCAACCAAAAAAACCTCTGTCTTTTGGAAAGGACCCCTAGGAAGAAATGGATGTTTCTCGGGAAAAGCAGTTAATCGATGTCACCTAGCCCCGCTCTAGGACCTTCCAAATGCCTCTTAGTATCTGTGTTCTTTTCTTGGCTCCTGGATAATAAGCAGTTGAAATAATTACGTTCTACGTCTTCGGCACCCACCTGCCCTCGTCCTTCATCCACTCACTCGGTGGAACCTTTGTCATTTTCGACAGTAATATGACTGAAGTTTGTGGGCTTTTCTAACCCCACACATGATCTATACCAAGTGGGAAGATTCTGTGGGGGCCGTGCTAAGAGAGTGTGCTAAAAAGAGAGACTATTTTAAAAATCCATCTCAATTTTGTGAGGCAGTATGTTGTTGCCATTTTTACTTTGCGCTGCCTGTCATCCACGGTGTCAAGAAGGGCACAGGTATGGAGTAGTCCATGCTAATGGTGACATTCCGGGCACATTTGTTGTCCTTGGGATGTTTGGAAAAGGGGGAGGCAGGTGGAAAATTGGGCAGTGTCTGGACGAGTCTAGGTGGAAAATTAATGCTTAACTGTGAAAGAGTGGAGACTTGGGAGCAACCCCTGGGCATAGGTGCAACCTCTAGTTCTGGGTGTTTGAAGGTTAACGCCCTGTGGACACTGGGGACTGAACTGGTTGAGATTTTTCAGTCTCTTTAATGGGCAAAGGCTAGAGATAATGAAAGTGAGTTCTTTGTGTAAATTACTATTTTGAATTAGCTTCTGGAGGTGGAAAATTCTTTTAAAGAGGAGCACAGAGATTACTCAGTAAAAACAGGAGAAATCAATAGGGGAGGACTGGTGTAAATTGGGAAAGGTCTGCAGAGAGCAGGATATTTTATTTTTGCAAAGGTATCTTCATACTCCTACCCTGTATAGGTGAGATTTTGCCTGGACCCATAGCTAGTGGTCTTATAAAATCAGAATCACACCTTTGGAAAGTCATTTGGAAGTACATACTCCGAGCCATAAAAATATTTCATATCTCTGAACTAGTAATCTTCCTTCTGGGAATTTATGCTAGAGAAATCAATCATAAAGGGGAAAAGTGCCACATGCATGAAAATGCCTCGTCGCTTTTTTTTTTTTTTTTTTTTTTTTTTTTTTTTTGAGACAGAGGCTTGCTCTGTCGCCTAGGCTGGAGTGCAATGGTGCGATCTCTGCTCACTGCAATCTCCACCTCCTGGACTCAAGCAGTTCTCCTGTATCAGCCTCCCAAGTAGCTGGAATTATAGGCACCCACCCACCACTCCTGGCTAATTTTTGTATTCTTAGTAGAGATGGGATGTCACCATGTTGGACAGGCTGGTTTCAAACTCCTGACCTCAAATGATCTGCCTGCCTTGGCGTCCCAAAGTGCTGGGATTACAGGTGTGAGCCACCGCAACTGGCCCTTCATTGCTTTTAATAGTGACAATTTGGAAGCCACCTAAAAGACTAATAGGATTGGAATGGTCATTTAAATTATGGTATATTGAATCAATAGACTGCTATACATTCATTAAGATTATAATTATAAGGCCAGGCATGGTGGCTCATGCCTGTAATCCCAGCACTTTGGGAGGCCGAAGTGGGTGGATCACGAGGTTGGGAGATCGAAACCATCCTGGCTAATACGGTGAAACCCCGTCTCTACTAAAAATACAAAAAATTAGCCGGGCAAGGTGGCGGGCGCCTGTAGTCCCAGCTACTCAGGAGGCTGAGGCAGGAGAATGGCGTGAACCCAGGAGGTGGAGCTTGCCGTGAGTGGAGATCGCACCACTGCACTCCAGCCTGGGCGACAGAGCGAGACTCCGTCTCAAAAAAAAAAAAAAAAAAGATTGTTAATTATGAATACCCTTTAGAAGCTTGCATCTATCTGAAATAAGTGCTTTTATGATATAAGCATAATGTAAAAACTTGTCTGTACAATTGACTTTTTTGGGGGGCGGGGGGGAGGGGCAAGGTTTTGCCATGTTGTCCAGACTGGTCTTGAACTCCTGGGCTCAAGTGATCTACTTGCCTCAGCCTCCCAAAGTGCTAGGATTACAGGTGTGAGCCACCATGCCCGGCCTGTTACTTCTTTTCCTCTGCTGGATTTGGGTTTGGTTTGTTCTTGTTTCTCTGGTTCCTTGAAGTGTGAGCTTAGATTGTCTATTTGTGCTCTTTCAGATTTTTTTTAATGTTTATAGTTTTATTTGTGTTAGTATTTATCTTGAAGAAGAGTGAAAACACAATTAAAGAAGTAATGGAGAATGTTTTTAAATAGTACCATCATAGACAAAAGTACTAACCTCGTTATAGCTTTGGAGATAGATGGGGAAAACACGAGAAAATTTTTTTGATGGCTACCATTGCCTCTTGAACAATGCAGGGGTTAGAGGTGCTGACCTCCTTGGCAGTTGAAAATCCACATATAACTTTAGGCTCTCAGAAACACTTCACTACTAATAGTCTACCTTTTTTTTTTTTTTTTTTTTTTGAGACGGAGTCTTGCTCTGTCGCCCAGGTTGGAGTGCAGTGGCTGGATCTCAGCTCACTGCAAGCTCCGCCTCCCGGGTTTAGGCCATTCTCCTGCCTCAGCCTCCGGAGTAGCTGGGACTACAGGCGCCCGCCACCTCGCCCGGCTAGTTTTTTGTATTTTTAGTAGAGACGGGGTTTCACCGTGTTAGCCAGGATGGTCTCGATCTCCTGACCTCGTGATCCGCCCGTCTCGGCCTCCCAAAGTGCTGGGATTACAGGCTTGAGCCACCGCGCCCGGCCGATCTACCTTTTTTTTGTTTCTTTTTTGAAATGGAGTCTTGCTCTGTCACTCCCTCTGACAGTGCAGTGGTGCAGTCTCGGCTCACTGCAACCTCCGCCTCCTGGGTTCAAGCTATTTTCTTGCCTCAGCCTCCTGAGTAACTTGGATTACAGGCATGCACCACCATGTCCAGGTAATTTTTGTATTTTTAGTAGAGATAGGGTTTCGCCACATTGGCCAGGTTGGTCTTGAATTCCTGACCTCAGGTGATCCACCTGCCTCAGCCTCCCAAAGTGCTGGGATTACAGGCATGAGCCACTGCACCTGCCCAAATAGTCTACTGTTGACCAGAAGCCTAACTAGTAACATAAAGTCAATTAACACATACTATGTATGTCATACGTATTATATATCATATTCTTACAATAAAGGCGAGCTAGAGAAAAGAAAATGTTTTTAAGAAAATCATAAGGAAGAGGAAAATCTATTTACTGTTCATTAAGTGGAAGTGGATTGTCATAAAGGTTTTCATCTTCACCGCCTTCACGTTGAGTAGGCTGAGGAGGAGAAAGAAGAGAGATTGGTGTATTAGTCTGTTCTCACACTGCTGTAAAGGAAGACCTGAGACTGGTAATTTATAAAGGAAAGAGGTTTAATTGACTCACAGTTCCACATGTCTGGGGAGGCCTCAGGAAACTTACAATCATGGTGGAAGGCGAAGGAGAAGCAAGTATCTTCTTCACAAGGTGGCAGAAAGGACAGAGAGAGAGAGCATGGGAAACCGCACTTACAAAACCATGAGATCTCTTGAGAACTGACTGTCACGAGAACAGCATGGAGGAAATCCCCATGATCCAGCGGCCTTCCACTAGGTCCCTCCCTCGACGTGGGGATTACAGTTTGAGATGAGATTTGGGTGGGGACACAGAGCCAAACCATATCAGTTGATCTTGCCATCTCAGGGGTGGTCAAGGCAGAAGCAAATCCACGTATAAGGGGACCCATGTAATTCAAACCTGTGTTATTTAAGGGTCAGCCATACTGTGACTTATATATAAAATAAAGACAGAAACATACAGATAGGACCTGAAAGAAACATACAGAAAATGAGAACAGGTGATGTGTTCACGTGGTGAAAACAGGAGTGATCATTTTCCTTGTTTGTTTCAGATCATTACAATTACAAGTGTTCCTATAAGTCAAATCCTGGCTTTGTCAATGAACGGCTTCAGGTTTGTCTTCTGTGAAATGGGTGTAATAATAATAGTAATGCTAGCAACTAATTTCCCCCCATGCTTTGTTCTTAGTCTTTCTATACATCAACTCATTCGGTCTTCCCCACCCACCTATAAGGTTGGCACCTACAGACAGGCAAGGGAACGTGGAAGACTTGTCATGGGCACTAGGAGCAAATCTGGGCTTCCAGATCCACCTAGTCTTACTGTGAAGGTGACAGCCTTAACCACCTCTTCGTACCATCTTCTTTCCTCTTTACTGAATCTTTCTAGATATGTTGTAAGAAATAGAGATGATGTATGCTTCCTTTGGGCCTGGCATTTAGGAGAAATTCAGTCAACAGTAGCTGGTAATCATCATTGTCATTATAATGTTTGTATAATAAAGCAATAAAAAGAAAATAACAGAAAGTAGAGTCAGTACCTTGAAGTTCATGTATGTGATGAGCAAAACTCACAGTTAATATTTTCACGCACATGTCCTATTTTAATGCATTCTTAAGGTTCATCTTTACATAACAGCATCTGTTTCAGATTTCCTTTCTTACGTGGGTTAAATATACCTCCTGCAAGGATGTTTATAGTGCCTTACCTCTCTTTAGCACTTTGTCCTTCTTTCAAATCATATTCATATTTATTTTTTTCTCTCATTAATTTTGGGAGACATGTCAGTGGTCCCCCCATTTTATAGATCTGTGATCTCTCACCCTTTTTGGATTGCATACCCCTATTAGTAAAAATTTTTAAGCATATACCTCCAATACCTGCTTATTTGTTTAATTATACATTATATGTGTGGATTGCTGACAGATTATATTTAAAAGCATGAGACGATGAAGATGAAATAAGCAATGTTTCAAATTTATTTTTCAATATGGTTTATTTAATAGCTTAGGAAACCTTTTTTCCTCTCATTAAAATATCATTACTGGCCATATTTTCCATGGCAGCCGTCTTGGTAGATCTGTTTTTGTTATTTTCAAAATCATGGTTTAATACTTTGTGATAGAGTAATTCACAAGTCTGGTTTTAATTCACTTATTTTTGGTTTCAGTACTGGAAAAGATACCCCCCAAAAGAGATGCAGATCCAAGTAGAAGAAATTCATAGTTGGTGGTGCTTAATAAATTATGACACCCGCTTTGCGAAGCCATCCATGTCTTATGCAAAAGTTTTTGTTGAAATTCAGCTAGTAAATTTCCGTTTCTCATGATGCCAGTCAGTTGCTCTTGCAAACTGACTGAAAGGTGATGCATTTCAATATTTTTAACAAATGGGTTCAAAACCTGCTGAAACTCTTCATATGGAAGACGTTTAAAAGCCTAGAAAATCTGTTTCCAAGTTTTTCAAGTGTGAATATATGAGTTTTTATAAATTAAATTATAGCATTTTCAGCCACAAATCATTAATCATGGAAACATTTCCAAACATCCATTTTCAAAATGCCTCTCTAGTAGTACAAGTATTCTTTTTTATTGGAAAGCATTAGTTTCTCATTCATCGTTTAAATGTCATCTGTACCTTGAGGTAACAAATTAAGTACGTTGATTTTTTCTGAAAATATTTATGGATGCCATAGGCTCTTGAGGGATATCTGTCATCCAAGAATAGGTTATTATATTTTGAACTTAAAAAATAATGCATAGTTTATTTTTAATTTGCAATGCTTCTCAAGCTTTTTGACACAAGATAACCAGCAAACTTCTGGGTATTTCCAGGGGTCTGCCTATTTTACTAAAGGAGTTTTTTGACAGTATGGCTATGTTTTAAACATCTGTGTTTTTACAATTGATTTCCTGGAGCCTTTTGTGCCCTTTGCTCTAGTAACTTGCCAGGAATATGCAGTGAATGAAATTAGCTGTGCTCCGGTCTCTGTAAGCTCGCCCCAAACCCCTGCTTTTATTTCAGTCAAAGCATCCATTCCTTCAGTAGGCACCCTAGACGCTTTTTCCCTCGAACAAGGTTTTCACGTAAGAACTCATTTAGTTCAGGATATAAATTTACCATAGTGACAAAAACTGCAATTACTTTTGCACCAACCTGATCATTGACTCACAAAAATGGTATATTGTACGTGTTGTAACAGAGACTGAATCTAGCAAGTATCACAGGCTGAAATGTGGGAAAAACTCTTCTCCCTGAGTACAGCAAACCTGCCTGCTGTGTGCACCTTTCTTAAGTTTCTGTCTTCAAATCGTCGCCAGTGTTTTCAATACATTTTCCAAAAGTATTTGCTGACAAAGAAATGCATTTAGTTTATTGCCAGAGTGTGTTTTTGTGTAATACTCCTTTCTTGGCTGTAGGTGAAAGCACAAGCATTTCCCCAATGTGACTTCTTATCTTTTGCTTTTGAGTGGAGAACTCTGAAAGAGAATCATAATGCTTATTGTTTAGTTCGGGGGAAATTTGAAAGGTTCTGGGGTTGTGTCTGGTAGGATGTTAAATATCATTGAAGACATTACAGATACTTGTCTTCTATTTCTGTATGGTTCATTTTAAAATGTCATCCAAAAGCATGATATATTCTTAAAGCAAGGGTTACTGTTAATGGCAGTGCATCTGCATCCGTATTTCAATATTCTTCTCCTTTTTTTTGAGACAAGGTCCATTCTGTTGCCCAGGCTGGAGTGCAGTGGCACTATCATAGCTCATTGCAGCCTTGAACTCCTGGGTTCAAGCAATCTTCCCACCTCAGCTTCCCAAGTAGCTAGGACTATAGGTGTGCACCACTGCACCTAGCTAATTTTAAAAAGTTTTTGTAGAGATGGGGTCTCACTATGTTGCCCAGGCTGGTCTCAAACTCCTGGCCTCAAGTGATCCTTCCTTCCCAAAGTGCTGAGATTACAGGTGTGAGCCACCACAACTGGCCTCAATATTCTTCTTGGTAATTCCTTTGGGACCTCTATCAGATTGTCAATCTTTTAATCTCAGATAGTGGCTCCAGGCAAGCTCCCAACAGGAGGAAAAGCGTCCGCTCTGCCCTGTGAGATTGGAGCTGTTTGCCTTAAGACTGTCATCCCCAGGGCACATGCTGTGTACACAAATCTTTAAATCTCTTATCTGTTTTATGAGGACTTGTTTGGTTAAACCTGCACCATGAGATCTGTACAGTCACTGCCTGGGCATGTGTGAACTGCACGTTCAGCCTCGGGCTGTGATCAGACCCTGGAAGAAGGTGCCCCTGCTGCTTCCTCCAGGACTCACTCAGGGAGCAAATTGTCCTTGCCACATGGGACATCACCCCCAAAGGAGGATGTCACCGCCAGGACATGTGTTTATTTTGGTTATACCCAAAACCTTTTTTTTGTTTTCAGATCAATAAGGATTGCTGTAACAGAAGTTTTATTATAGGCTTGCAACCTTTTATCTGCGATCCTGAAACTCAAAAAACAAAAACAACAACAAAAAAAAACACACAAAAAAAGGATGAGGCCAGGTGCGGTGGCTCACGCCTGTAATCCCAGCACTTTGGGAGGCTGAGGCAGGTGGATCACAAGGAGAGGAGTTTGAGACCAGCGTGGCCAACATGATGAAACCCTGTCTCTACTAAAAATACAAAAATTACCTGGGCATGGTGGCGCTTGCCTGTAGTCCCAGCTACTCGGGAGGCTGAGGCAGGAGAATCTCTTGAACCGGAGAGGTGGAGGCTGCAGTGACCCAAGATTGTACCGCTGCACTCCACTGGGCTACAGAGTGAGACTCTGTGTCAAAAAAGGGTGGTAAAACCTAACTGTAATGGGATATAAGGCTATTTATGACGTTTACTTATCTCATTTCATGTGACTGTGTACACATTTCATTGCAGGAATATTCACGTATTAAGTTGGGATGCTGACCCAGACCCATTAGAGAATGTTAGATTATATATGTGTGAAAGGAAAATACAAACTTGGGGCCCTAAAGTTACTCTGCCAAAGGGGAAAGTCAAGCTGGGAACTGAGTCATGCGAACCTGCTTCCCATTTTGTTCCTAAATTCATGGCTGCAAAGATAAAAGGCTACACACCTCCCTCACGATTTACTCAGGAGGAAATTCTTTGTGGGTTCCAGTATCTTTTACCCTGAAGCAGTTCTCTTGAATTTCACCCTGACAATGTAAATTAACAGTTTATCTTCATAGGTATGGGACAAAGGACAGAATTGAAATCATCCCTCCACTGACCTGGGCCATATGCCTGCCTGACTGCATCCTCTATGTTTATTAACAATACACTGAGTGCAAGACAATTTGAAACTGACTATTCTTCTGCCCTCTGCTTCCCCATGAAATATGCAGATTCAGTGACCCCTGATCAAAGCCTCAAGTGGATGCAACCAAGTAGCTCTTTTATCTACTTTATTAGTTTGTTTTCACGCTGCTGATAAAGACATACCCAAGACTGGGTAACTTACAGAGAAAAAGAGTTTTAATGGACTCACATTTCCCTGTGGCTGGGAAGGCCTCACAATCATGGTGGAAGGCAAAAGGCACATCTTACATGACAAGAGAGAATGAGAGCCAAGTGGAAGGGGAAACCCCTTATGAAACCATCAGCTCTCATGAGGCTTATTCACTATCGTGAGAACAGTATGAGGGGAGCTGCCCCCATGATTCGATGATCTCCCGCGGGGTCCCTCCTACAGCACGTGGGAATTATGGGAGCTACAATTCATGATGAGATTTGGGTGGGGACACAGCCAAAACGTATTACCTATTCTTCCTTTTTTTTTTTCCTCCTTCCTCTCTTCATTGCTGCCTGCTCTTTTCTCTTTAGATATAGACATCCCCAAACTCTCTTTGGAAAAAACCATGAATCACTGATATTTCCTGTGGTTTTGTGTTCCTTTTTCCTGGGTGCATCCTAAACCTTGGCCAAATAAATCTCTAAAATAACTGAGACTCCAGTCAGTCATTTCTTTGGTTTACATAGGTACAGGTAAGAATTTCTACAGCTCCCAAAAAACTGTGATTCTAAAAAATTTCTACAGCTCCCCAAATTCTGATTCTAAAACCCAGTGTGCCCAAAGTTTTGGATACAGGACTGTGACCCTTTCCACAGTACCATGAATTGTTCTGGCACTCCCCAGGCTGAGTTGTGAGGGAAAGAGTCAAATTCTGTAAGATATTTGAAGAAATGTGTTCTGAGTCAAATGGGAGGACCATGACTCTTGACACAGTCACAGGAGGCCCTGAGAATGTGTGCCCCAGGAGGTCTGGTTACAACTTGGTGTTATATGTTTCAGGGAGACATAAGACATCAGTCAATACATGGAAGGTATGCACTGGTACAGTCCAGAAAGGCAGGACCACTCAAAGCTGAGGAGAGTTTCCAGGTCATAGGTAGATTCAAAGATTTTTCCAACTGGCAATTGGTTGAAAGAGTTAAGTTATTATCTGGAGACCTAGAATCAATAGAAAGGAGCATTTGGGTTATAAGTTCTTGTGGAGGTCAAAATTTTTATCATGCGGATAAAGCCTCCAGGCAATAGGCTTCAGAGCTCTTATTGGACCTAAAAGGGTGCCAGACTCTTAGTTAATTCTCTCCTGGATCAGGAAAAAGACCTGGGAAGGGAAGGGGATTCTCTACAGAATGTAGATTTCCCCCATGAGAGACAGCTTTGCAGGGCTGTTTCAAAATATGTCAAGGAAATATATTTTGGGGTAAAATACTTGAATTTCTTTCAGGGCCTCCCATTTATCATGTTGGTATCTTACCGCTGCAAAGAATCTGTTTTGTCAGTCTTCAGATCTCTGTTTTACTTTTAATGCTGGTCACCTGTGCCTTCCAAAAGGAGGAGAGTGTAAGAAGGCATGTCTGACCAGCCATTCCCATTATGGTCTAACCTAGTTTTTCAGGTGTCTTTGGAATGCCCTTGGCCAAAAAGGGGGTCCATTAATCAGTTGGGGAGCTTAGGATTTTAATTTTGATTTACAGAGTGTACCCCACTTTTGAGCATATAAAGGGTGACATGAAAACCCACAGGATTTGTTACTTGCTCCAAGTCACCCAGCAAGCTGAAAACAGGAATCAGAAATGAGACTCGGCCACAGTCTGCTACTGCGGCTTTCACTGAATCACATCTTGTTGTCTGTCTGAGGAAAAGATTCTGGGTCTAGTTTAAAACTGGAGCTTTCCAAATAGAACATGTATATCAGTGGCCTTCTGCCAAGAGAAGATTTCATTCACTGCCAGCATCAGCTGTGAGAGGCGATGTCAGGGAGTGGGGAAGAATCTAGACTCACAGGATGTTCAAGTTAGAGCAATTTCCCCAGTGGATTCCTATCTGTTTTCACTCACCCATTCAACAAAATATTCAATGATCCTATGCTAGGAATGGAGCTGATAGGGTTTGGCTGTGTCCCCACCCAAATGTCATCTTGAATTGTGGCTCTCACAATTCCCGCATGTCTTGGGAGGGACAAAGTGGGAGGTAACTGAATCATGGGGGCAGGTCTTCCTCGTGCTGTTCTCGTGATAGTGAATAAGTCTCATGAGATCTAATGGTTATATAAAGAGGAGTGTCCATGCACAAGCTCTGTCTTTTCTTGTCTGCCACCATGTGTGAGATGTACCTTTCACCTTCCACCATGATTGTGAGGCTTTGCCAGCCATGTGGAACTGTGAGTCCATTAAACCTGTTTCTTTTGTAAATTGCCCAGTCTTGGGTATGTCTTTATCAGCAGTGTGAAAATTGACTAACACAGGAGCTAAGCCCAGTCAAGACAAAAGTCTGTTGACTTCTGCCTCCCCTGAAGGAGTTCAGTTTACTGGGAGGGATGTGCAAATTTCCTACATAAGATTCATGTGCAACCTGGAAAATGCTTGTGAGTTCAGGGGAGAAGTTGTCCCCTCTGGAGAGTGTGTGGTGATGTGCTCATAGGGAAAGTAGCTCTTAAATGGAAACTTACAGGTTGCCTGGGACTTTTTCAGGGGACCTGGCTTGTGGAAGGCATTCCAGTTGAGGGAGCAGCAAGAGTAAAGGCATAGTGGCTGGCCGAAAGACTAGATACATCTGCTGTAAACCAAAAATAAAATTCTCAGTCCTCCCCTAGTCACATGAATGGGCCCCTCCTTTTGGCCAAGGGCGTTCCCATGTTAACCTGAAAAACGAGTTCAGGCCATGATAGGAAGGGGGAGCTGGACATACCTCATTGTACCCTTCTCCCTTTTCAGAATTACTGACAGAGCAGACTCTTTAATTCCGATAAGAAACATTTACAATCTGTTTTCCCTGAAGCCTGCTACCTGGAGGCTTCATCTGTGTGATAAAACCTTGGTCTCCACAACTCTTTCTCACAACCCAGACATTCCTTTCTATTGATAATAATTCTTTCAACCAGTTACCAATCAGAAAATCTGAATCTGCCTATGACCTGGAAGCCCCCGCTTTCAGCTGTCCCACCTTTTCAGATCCAACCAGTGCATAACTTGCATGTATTGATTGATGCCTGGTGTCTCCCTACAATGTATAAAACCAAGTTGTGGGCTAGGCGTCGTGGCTCATGCCTGTAATCCCAGCACTTTGGGAGGCTGAGGTGGGTGGATCATTGAGGTTAGGAGTTTGAGACCAGCCTGGCCAACATGGTGAAACCCTGTCTCTACAAAAAAATACAAAAATTAGCCAGACATGGTGGTGCATATCTGTAGTCCCAGATACTTGGGACGCTGAGACAAGAGAATTACTTGAGTCTGGGAGGTGGAGGTTGCAGATTACAGTGAGCGGAGATGGCACCACTGCACTCCAGCCTGGGTGACAGAGCAAGACTCCGTCTCAAAAAAAAAAAAAAAACCAAAAACAAAAAACCAAAACCGAGTTCTGGGCTGACCACCTTGGGCACATGTTCTCAGGACCTCCTGGGGCTGTCACAGGCCATTGGTCACTCATATTTGGCTCAGAAGAAATCTCTCTAAATATTTTACAGATTTTGACTTATTTCATTGACAGTAATTTGGCACCCAATGTGGGGCCACTCTTTTGCCGACACTGTGTATCTCAGTAGCTCAGTACTATTGACCATCAAGTGAGAATAAGAGAGGTGGGAGATGAAACTCTCTAGCCTGGCAGAGGTCTTACCATCCCAGATTCTGTGCTGAGAGGTACAGATTTCCAATGTGTAGCTAGAGAACATTTTTGAGCAGGAGAGGGAAGAGTTTCTCTAAAAGGACTCTCTCTCTCTCATGCACTCCTACCCCCTGCAGAAATGCCTTCTGCAACATTCCTGCTGGGTGGCTGAGTGGCCTCTGTGTGACCACTTCTGGGGACATTATTTGGTTAACATAGAAATTAATTTATTTTATATAGCTCGTGGTTTGTCACCTCCATTGGTTTTAAGACCTGGCATTTTAGGGCTGCCTGAATAACTTCAATCTGTTCATTTTTTGTGAAATGGGTGCAGGATACTTCAATTTAACTCATTCTGCATCCTCATTTTTCACACGAGTTGTCTTATTATTCTTAACTATTATTAAAAGGAATGATAAAAAGTAATTAACCAGCTGGAACAGATTCATGCTTCCTATTAGTCAGGGCGTCCATTATAAAACCTCCTGAAAGTTCAGCCTTAGAAATAAATTCTCCAAGTAGGTGGATTAGCTAATGAATTATTCTTCTCCAGAGATGAGTGTGTTTTCCCAACACAGCCAGCACTCCCCTCCACTGCTCATTTTTCAAAGGGGGAAAAGTGGAAGTGAAAAATAGAAATGGCTTGTCAATATAATTTACTATGTAAAAGCTATAGATTTGATATGGTTTATGGAAGGTTTCTGCACTGTCCTTCTCCACTATTATTTATGGTTTTAGTGTGACACTGAACCTCGGCTTCAGGAAGAAAATGCTGTATTCAGTCAGTGGTCTCTTCAGGGTCCCTAGGAAATGCTCCCAGTCACTTCCAGGCCACTGTGGGGAAGCTGGAGATGGATCTGCTGCAGAACGAACCAAGAGGTGATGCCAGAACCTCCGTTTGTCCTGTATGGATCCCGTAATGAGTTTTAGGAGCACTTGGAATTTGACAAAGGAATAATTATGGTGCAAGTGCAAGAATGACGTTGCAAGATCCTGGGTTCTGTGACTCACTGCCTCCCACAGCCTCCTGGGCATTGACAGGCAGTCCTGACTACTGGAAGACCATGTGACACTATGAGCCAGCTGTATTTGACCTCTGCGTTGGCCCTTTGTGCTTGTAAACACAAATCATTGCTCCCCTCAGCTGTATTCATGGCCTCCCGCCATTGCTAATACCAAGAAATTGAGATGGGATGGATCAGGGAACCCGAAGACCACTCCTTTTCCTTTGTGGCTGCCCTTGCACTCACATGAGCTGAGACCCAAAAGTCCTTTCTCAGAGAGAAGCTGCCTCCTGGGGGAATTCTTCCTGGATATAGAACACAGGGCCAGGCCTCCCAGGGGCAAGGGGCTGACTCCCATATTATCTGTGTCAATAAGAAGCATTTGCTTCTTGCAAATACTAGAAGATCTGAAGCTGTTCACTGCACTCAGTATTCCCTAAGTGCAATGCTGACTCATGGCCAAAAGTGATCTCTTCATGCTTCATGAAGTCTTCCACGGTTTTGTATTAGCCTGAGAAGGCTCAACTCAAGCGCAGTTTCTTTCATGAAGCCTTGATAATGCAGGTTACAAGTCAGTTCTGTTCAACAAACGGCACCTTTGTGTCCTAAGTCCCACGCTGGACTCTGAGAATCTAAGAGTAAATGAGACATGTATCCATCCCCAAGAAGTTTTCAGTCTGCTGATAGACACATGTATAGAAAAACTGCAGATAAACACAGTAAGAGAGGTGGCAGGAATATATCACAGAAACCTGGAAAAAATCATTACCATGTGCCCCGAATGCTTGGGAAAATCTTTACAGAGAGGATGATATTTATGCTGGGTTTTGATGTATTCGTAGGAGTTTGCAGGAAACCTGCAAATAAACACAGTAAGAGAAGTGTCAGGAATATATCACAGAAGCCTGGAAAAAGCATTACCATCTGCCTTGAATGCTTGGGAAAACCTTTACAGAGAGGATGATATTTATGCTGGGTTTTGATGTATTCATAGGAGTTTGCTAAGTAGAAAGTAAAGTGAAGGAGTGGGGAACACATTTGAGGCAGAAAAGACACGTACAAAAGCATGACTTGAAAGCCCACAGGGTGGGGCATAGTGTGCTTCTGATGCTCAGGTTATGTGTATATGGGGGATGAGGCTGGAGAGGGGACCTCTCCTAGTTGTTTCTAATGATATTGCAATCACCTAAGACCCCAAGCCTGGCACACAGTACCCACTGGAGCGGGGAGACCCAGGTTGAGTTCATGGGGTAGGGCTGGAGCAGGGAGCTCTCACCTTCAGAGGGGTGACTAAATCTGAATGTTTAGAGAATTCCATACCCAGAAATGTCAAAGGCTGAGATCAAAGCTGCAGATCTCTGAGTCAGAGGGAGTTGGAAAAGAAGGAGCAACAGAAGCAAGTTGATCCAGCCAGGTTTGAATGGGGGATGGCACTTCCTGTTTCATGCACGTGTGCCTTGTCTTTCAAATCAATTATATTCTACTTGAAGGCAAGAGAAATGGTTTAAGAAATTTGTTTAAGTCTTATACAGTAAGGGCTAATAGAGTATTATGAAAACATAGAGAAGTCGTATCAATTGCCCAAGATGATAGAGTTAGTAGGGGCAGACCTAGAGTTTTAGGGGCACTTGGAAACAAAGCACTGGTCCCTGTCCTGTGCCTCACATCTCATGCACAGTTTGTGCTTAGTGGACAGTGTCACATGTTAAGAGAGGGGACATAAGCCAATGGAAGTACACACAGAAGATGGAGGTCAACAGATCTTGGTCCTGTTTTATGCAAAAAAAATCTATTAAGGGAGTAGAGAGAATGACAAGACCTTGAGTAGGGGATGGGGAGAGAGATTACTGTTATTAAATGTTTGCAGGAATTTTATATACAAAAAGGAGTTGTTTTGTCCCATGTGGCCTTGGAGGCCGTCCTGGACTTGCAATAGAAGGTGCAGTGAGGCTCATTTCTCCCTAACTGCTGATGCTACCTGAAAGTTCCATGGGCCGTCTAGAAAGAGTAAGGCTCCCAGGACGAGAGGCAGAAACATCACAGACATTGTCAAGGAGCTTCCTCGTCTTGGTTGGTGACCCCACTGAATGATTTGCAGTGTCTCTTCCAATTTGGAGATGCTCTACATCTCTTGACACTTCTATAATTCTGCCATTCTCCCTGACTCCCAGGAGAGCCCGGGATCTGTGAAGACCTCAGAAGTTGAGAGCTAGGCTGACTCAAACAGACCTTTGCTTTAATTATTCCACTGTGTGTGATCCATTTGCCAAGGGAAATTGGGGAAAGTATTTTTAGCCAAGGCGTTTGCTTTTAGGGGACTCATTCTCCTAGAAATATTCTACTCCTCTTTTATGCTATACCTTATTATTCCCCAGGATTTTTACTCCTTGAGACACTATTTGGATTTTTTAAAATCTTTTTTTTTTGAGACAGAGTCTTGCTCTGTCACCAAACCTGGAGTGCAGTGTGTAATTGCAGCTCCCTGCACTTCTGGGCTCAAGTGACCCTCCTGCTTCAGCCTCCCAAGTAACTGGGACCACAGGTACATGCCAACACATCCTGATAATTTTTGTTTTTATTTTGTGGAGATGGAAGTCTCATTATGTTGGCCAGGCTGGCCTCGAACTCTTGGACTCAAACGATTCTCTTGCCTTGGCCTCCCAAAGTACTAGGATTATAGGCATGAGCCTCTGTGCCCAGCCTCTTTTTCATCCTTAGACTGGTTTGATTCCAAAAGAATTATAAATCCAGGTGTTAAATTTCAACATATAGAGATGACGTCCTATTGATCGTCACACAGGCTCATCCTCCTGAGTGGGCAGCTGACTTCACAGTGCACGGCTTCCCCTGCGTCTGCACTTTGGAAACCCTTGGACAGTTGGAGAAGTCCCCATGCTCAGGCTACACTCCCAGGGGGTTAGATCAGAAAATCTGGGTGGGGTCGGGCACTGGAGGTCTTTTAAACTGCCTGGATGGTTCCAGTTTGCGGTCACGTCTGAGAGTCGCTGCTTGAGATGCATCCTGGATTCACCCTGGCAGGACTCATGGGCCCCTGTTCCCTTTCAGAGCTTAGAGGGATTGAGCAAAGCCACTTTCAGTTTCTTCACTTGCCAGCTGGGTGCTCGAGGAAGTTATCTTACTGCTCAGAGCCACCGGAGCAAAAATACTTTCCCCAATTTCGCTTGGCAAATGGATCTCACACAGCAGAATAACTAAAGAAAAGGTCCGTGTGTTTGAGTCAGCCTAGCACTCAACTTCTGAGGTCTTCACAGATCCTGGGCTCTCCTGGGAGTCAGGGAGAATGGCAGAATTACTGAAGTGTCATGAGATGTATGGCATCTCCAAACTGGAAGAGACACTGCAGATCATTTGGTGGGGTCACCAACCAAGAGGTGGAAGCTCCTTCCTCTGTGAAATGGAGCCACTGGAAGGTTGGCTTCCTGTGCCTTGAATTCCTGAGGTGGTGCCTGGCAGGGTGCTCACCCTGGTGCCCTTGGCCGTGACATTGGTGGTGATCATGATGACCTTAAGAAACGCTGGCTGGGCATTCTTCTGTGGAGGTGTGGCCTCTGTGCCAGGTGTGTCTCTGTCTCAGCTTTTTGCACGTGTACTTCATTTATTCCTCTTAGGAAGCGGAGGTGGTAGTTACTATTATTATCTCACCCTTTTCACATCGCCGCCTCCATGGAAAGTGATGGTGTTTCTACAGCATAGTGGAGTAAAATGAGACAGCTGCCAGAGGTGATGAGCTTGGGCACTGTTCCTGGGAGCCCTGAGCACTGAGGGGGTCTACATCTTGGGCACCCCAATTACCCGAGTGTACACCTGGGAAGTTCTGCTTTTGTTTTCTTTTTCTTTTTTTTTTTTGAGACGAGTCTCGCTGTGTTGCCCAGGCTGGAGTGCAGTGGCGTGATCTTGGCTCACTGCAAGCTCTGCCTCCTGGGTTCACGCCATTCTCCTGCCTCGGCCTCCCAAGTCGCTGGGACTACAGACACCTGCCACCAAGCCCGGCTAATTTTTTTGCATTTTTTTAGTAGAGACGGGGTTTCACCATGTTAGCCAGGATGGTCTCGATCTCCTGACCTTGTGATCCACCCACCTCGGCCTCCCAAAGTGCTGAGATTACAGGCGTGAGCCACCGCGCCCGACTGGAAGCTCTGCTTTTGACACGTGATAATGGTGATGGTGAAGAAGAATGTGAGGATGAATTGCCCTGTTGTGTTCTTCTTTTAAATTCATATTGATTTTTATTTATTTTTTTTTGTAGGCGAGATCTTGCTCTGTCACCCAGGCTGGACTGCAGTGGTGTGATCATAGCTCACTGCAGCTTCAAACTCCTGAGCTCAAGTGATCCTCCCACCTCAGCCTTCTGAGTAGCTGGGACTACAGGCACGTGCCATTTTGCCTGGCTGATTTTTAAATTTTTTTCTTGTAGAGGCAGAGTGTCACTATGTTGTCCAGGCTGTTCTCAAAGTCCTGGCCTCAAGCAGTCCTCCTGCGTCAGCCTCCCAAAGTGCTGAGATTACAGGTGTAAGCCACTTGTGCCCAACCTGTTTCTTATGTACATGTCACTTGTCATTGGCAGGCAAATTGGAGTTGTTCACTTGGCACAGTTTTAATTCTTGAGAACTATTGTGGCTTGAATTGCATTTTCCCCAAATTCCTATGTTAAAGTCCTAATCCCTAGAACCTCAGAATGAGACTGTACTTGTAGAAAAGATTTTAAAGATCTTAAGGGGTAATTAAATTAAAATGAGGTCTTTAGAGTGGGCCTTCATCCAAGATGACTGACGGTGTCCTTTTTTTTTTTTTTTTTTTTTTTTGAGACAGGGTCTCTCTCTGCCACCCAGGCTGGAGTGCAGTCATGTGATCTTGGCTCACTGCAACCTCTGCCTCCTGGGCTCAAGCGATCCTCCCACCTGAGCCCCCCATGTAGCTGGGACCACAGGAACGAGCCACCAAGCCCAGCTAATTTTTGTTTGTTTCGTAGAGATGGGGTTTCACTATGTTGCCCAGGCTGGTCTCGAACTCCTAAGCTCAAGCAATCCACCCCACCTTGGTCTCCCAAAGTACTGGGATTACAGGCGTGAGCCACCACGCCCAGCCAACTGGTGTCCTTAAGAGTAAAGGAAATTTGGACACACACGTGTGCACAGAGAGGGACGACCATACGAGGTTGCACAAGGAGAAGACAGGCCATCTGCAAACCAAGGAGAGAGGCCTGCAGAAAGAAGCAGTCCTTTGGGAGGCTGAGGCGGGCGGATCTTGAGGTCAGGAGATTGAGACCATCCTGGCTAACATGGTGAAACCCTGTCTTTACTAAAAACACAAAAAATTAACTGGGTGTGGTGGTGGGTGCCTGTAGTCCCAGCTACTTGGGAGGCTGAGGGAGGAGAATCACTTGAACCCAGGAGGCGGAGATTGCAGTGAGCTGAGATTGCGCCACTGCACTCCAGCCTTGGCCAGAGTGAGACTCAAAAAAAAGAGCGAGGAAAAAAAAAAAAAAAAAAAGAAGAAGCAATCTTGCAGCACTTTGATCTTATACTTGTAGCTTCCAGAACAATGAGACACTGAATGTCTGTTGTTTCAGCCACCCAGTCTGTACAGTTTTGTTATGGCAATGCTAGCAAACAAATACAGGGAAGAGAACTGTTCACCACTTGGAAGAATTTACCTTTAGAGCCTCCTTGGGTTTTCCTTGCCTCCCAAAGAGTGGGTCGCAAACTTTAATGGGCTTGCAAACGTCTGGAGGTCTTATTAATACCTCAGCGATCTGGCCGGGCGCGGTGGCTCATGGCTGTAATCCCAGCATTTGGGAGGCCAAGGTGGGCGGATCATGAGGTCAGGAGTTCGAGACCATCCTGGCTAACACAGTGAAACCCCATCTCCACTAAAAATATGAAAAAATTATCCAGGCGCTGTGGCAGGCGCCTGTAGTCCCAGCTACTCTGGAGGCTGAGGCGGGAGAATGGTATGAACCGGGAAGGTGGAGCTTGCAGTGAGTTGAGATCACACCACTGCACTCCAGCCTGGGTGACAGAGCGAGACTCCATCTCAAAAAAAGAAAAAAACCTCAGCGATCTGATGTTTCCATGTGTGGGAGTGAGTGGGGCTTGTAAATTTGCATTTTCTGGCATCTTCCCAGGTGATGCTGCTGGTCTTAGGGACTATCATTTGAGAGCTACTGCTCTTGCAATTGCAAGCCTGGAGGTGGCTCTCAGCAGGCCCTCCTAGCTTTTTGAACATTTTGACTTTGAGACTGATGGGAGCGCACATGGATTAGCCTGCTGGGGGCGGCTGATGCTTCCAGTTGTGCTTTCATTACTCTTGGACCTGCTCTCTAGGGGTTGAGCTTGCTGTACATGCTTTCTTTCTCATAGGCCCTTTTAGTTTGACAGCAGAAGGGCACAACCCTTTATCTAGTCTTGGGTTCATTCTCCCTTTGTTGTTTGGGTTCTTCTTGGTTCTAGTCTTACGCAGGCAGGAACATTCCTGAGGTTACCTGGGATGTACCTAAGGGGGTGAAGACATTACGTTGTTAAAGCTACTGTAAAAATGTAGTAAATTCTAGAACTTCCGTACCCTCCACAATCCCAGTGTTAAGTATTTATGCGAAAGAAAGGAAATCAGTATGTCAGAGGGATACCCGTACCTCTGTTCATTGCAGCAGTATTCGCAATAGCAAAGGTATAGAATCAAACTAAGTGTCCAGCAACAGATGAATGGATAAAGAAAATGTGGTGTGTATGCACAGCAGAATACTATTTGGCCCTAAAAAGAATGAAATTGTGTCATTTACAGGGACATGGATGGAGCTGGAGGTCATTATGTTAAGTGAAATAAGCCAGGCACAGAATGTTCTCACTCATATGTGGAAGTTAAAAAAGTCCACCTCATGGGGGCAGGGAGTGGAGTGATAGATACCAGAGGCTGGGAAGGGTGAGTGGCAGGGATAGGGGTTGCAAAGAGGTTGGTTAATGAGTGTAAAAATACAGTTAGACAGAAGGAATACTTTCTAATATTTGATAGCAGAGTAGGGTGACTATAGTAAACAACAATGTATTGTAGATTTCCAGATAGCTAGAAGAGGACTTGAAATGTTTCCAGTTCATAGAAATGATCAACACTTGAGGAGATGGACACCCCCAAAACCCTGACATGATCATTCCACATTTGATGCATGTCACAGAATACCACATATGCCTCATAAATATATGAAATATTATGTATCAGTATTTTTTAATGTGAGAAATTCTGAAGAAGATCTTTATGTGGGTACCATGTAATGATCAAGTGTAGAGAGGCTAATTTTGCACAGGGAGGGCAAGGAAGGTTTGACAGAGGTGGTGGCATCAGAGCTGCTATGTGACTGATGAGCAGAGATTTTCTTGGCAGAGAGGGGAGGCCCAAAGTGTTCTTTCCAAGGCAGCAGCATGTGCAAAGGCAAAGGGGTTGGAAACAGCCCAGCCTTTCCAGGGGAAGAGTTAAGTAGCTAAGTGTGGCTGATGCGTGAGGTCCATGGGTGGAGACATGGTGGGAGCTGAGAAGGGAGGGATAAGTTGGTGCCTCTTCTGTCTGCTGGGAGTTCAGTGTTAATCTTTTAAAGAACAGGGTGTATTAGTTTCATGCTGCTGCTGTAACAAATGGCAACAAACACAGTGGCATAAACCACACGTTTATTCTTATAGTTATCAAGGTTAGATGTCTGAAATGAGTTTTACAGAACTAAAATCAAGGTGTCTGCAAGGCTGCCTTCCTTCTGGAAGCTCCAAGGGAGAATCTGATTCATTCCTTGCCTCTCCCAGCTTCTAGAGGCTGCCAGAATTCCTTGGCTTGTGGCTGCATCACTCCAGTCTGTGCATCTGTGGTTGCATGGACTTTGTTACTTTGATCCTCCTTGTGTACCTATTATAAGGACTCTTGTGATATCATTGGGCCACCCAGATGATCCAGCACAGTCCCCCCATCTCACGAGTCTTAATTTACTCACATCTGCCGATATGGTGTGGCTCTGTGTTCTGACCCAAATCTTATCTCAAATTGTAATCCTCACGTGTTGGAGGAGGGGCCTGGTGGGAGGTGACTGACTCATGGGAATAGACTTTCCCCTTGCTGTTCTCATGATAGAATCCTCATGGGATCTCATTGTTTGAAAGTGTAGCACTTCCCACTTTGCTTTCTCTGTCTCTCTCCTGCTCTGCCATGGTAAGGTGTGCTTGCTTCCCCTTCATCTTTTGCCATGATTTTAAGTTTCCTGAGGCTTCCCCAGTTGTGCTTTCTGCTAAGCCCGCAGAACTGTAGTCATTTACACCTTTTTCTTCATAAATTACCCAGGCTCAGGTATTTCTTTATAGCAATGTCTATAGAGATTGGACTAATATATCTGCAAAGCCCCTTTTGCCATATTGAGTAACATTTGCAGGTTTTGGGGGTTAGAATGTGGATGCCTTTAGGGGGCCATGATTGAGCGTATTGTAGGGGAATTGAGCAATCCGGCTCTGCAAGAGGAGAGAAGTGCAATGTGGAAGGCCAGCTCTGCTGCTCTGCCAAGCTGTGTGAGGGAAGAGGAGAGCCTGGTCCCAAATGGTGTCATTGGAGGTGGGCAGGAGTTGGAGGCTTGAACTAAGAGGGAAAAAAATTGGTGAGAATTTAGTAAAGGAGGCTGAAGACCCAGGAGGCATTGAGACTGACTCTGAGGTTTAAAATCCTGTCATTTTTTAATGGTGTCATTAATCAGGAGAAAGTGTGCAGAGCCTCTAGACTCCAGTTGCCTGGGTCACTTCTCTCGGTCTTCGCAACAATTTCAGGAATCCTTCCCTGACATGTGAAAGCCCATCCCTGAAGCAACGTGCTTTCCAGTTAGCAGATGCTGCATCCCTATGCTTCACAGTGACTTGCCTCACTCCATTTGTTAGGCTGCAAATTTCTGGAGCATCGTGCAAGGTGCCTGTCCGAGCCAGGCTCTGGTTCTGTTGAGCTCCCCGTTGGTATATAAAGATGTAGATGTCCTTTCAGAGTTGCGCAATTGACTATTGCCAGGACACCCTTCTCAGGCACCACACCCTCCTGAAATGCGCCTTGGGGCTGAGTGGTTAACCTTGATATCCCCTGATAAGGGATTTTCTAGTTTTCTTTTTCTTCTTCTAGGAGGATATGTGGTCTTTAAAATGGATGTAAATAAATCTAATAGGTAGGAATGACTTTGAAATAATTCATCAAGGAGTAATAATTCAGCTGGAAATAGCAGACACCAATTTTCAAGCCTTCTTGCCTGTGTATTTTCAGAAATGCGCTCTCCTTTGAGATATTTCTCTCATCCGTTTCGGTAAATATCTGTTGTGCTCATTTGCTGATGGATGGTGAACCTGCTTTTTGTCTCCTGTGTGTGCTGGCTCTTTTATTCCCCTTTATCCTGCTTATTCCTTAAAGCCATGTAGAACAGCAGGTTTCTTATTTTATTAAGTTCTGGGGTACATGTGCAGGAGGTACAGGTTTGTTGCATAGGTAAGAGTGTGCCATGATGGTTTGCTGCACCTATTAACCCATCACCTATGTATTCAGCCCAGCATGCATTAGCTATTTGTCCTAATGCTGTCCCTCCCCCCACCTTCCCCCATCCCCACCTCCCAGCAGGCCCCAGAGTGAGTTACTCCCCTCCCTGTGTCCATGTGGAGAACAGCAGGTTTCTTTACTTAAAAACAGGGCATGGGATGTTGAAGGAGACTGCTCCTTTTGCTTTGGAATTCTGGTTTATGTCCCAAAGTTGAGAGCAACAGGGGAGTGTTTGCCATTTTTCAGAGGGATGCTGGATGCCTCCATGGAGGAACTACCAAGGGATTTGCAGGATTGGTCCTGCAGCCTGGATGGCACTTTTCTTTAAGGAAAAGATGAGTTCATGGAGGAGAAAGTTGGAGGGGAGATGGGTGTTTCTTTTTCCCTCCCAACAGAAGTGACTCCTCCCCAGGTCAAATGCGGAGATTCAAGCAAACCACCCATAGAGACTGGGATGCTGGCTAGGCATGGTGGCTCATGCCTGTAATCCCAACACACTGAGAGGTTGAGGTGGGTGGATCGCTTGAGCTAAGGAGTTTGAGAACAGCCTGGGCAACATGGTGAAACCCTGTGTCTACAAAAAAAAAATAAAACAAAAACAACAAAAAACAAAAAACAAACAAACAAAAAAAACCCAGCTAGGCATGGTGGCATGCTCCTGTAGTCCCACCCACTGGGGAGGCTGAGGTGGGACGATGGCTTGAACCTGGGAGGTGGATGTTGCAGTGAGCCATGATAGCGCCACTGCACTCCGGCCTGGGCAACAGAGTGAGATCCATCTCAAAAAATAAAAAAATAAATAAAAAATAAAAAGAGATTTGGCTGCCTGCCAGAGAGAGGAGGCTGGCCTCTTCTTCACTGGCTGGATGCTGGCTGAACTGCGGCACTCACAGGTCCATCTTCATAGGCGAGAGCAGGGTTTGATGAGTGCGTTCTTGGGATCACCTGACATTGGGAAGAAATTGACATGACTTCTCTGGACTTGGGGGAACCTCGGTGAAGGTTGTGGTGGTGCCTGTCTCCTGCTTGGGGAATTCTGAAGGCAGGAGTTTGGTAGGCAGGAAGGGTGGGCAGCAATAGAGTGGCCTACATGGCTTCCTCCAGCATGACCAGCAGGTGTGAGACTTGAGGCCTCATGGAGGCAGGGGCAGGGGGTAATTAGGCTGGCTGCAGAGGGGATCTGGCATGGAGGCTGCCAAGGACAGGTTCAATAAAAGTCCCTAGAGGCCAGCTGGAGAGCTTACTGCCATATCAGGGATCCCTGTGGCTTGGAAAGCCTCACAGCAGGGCCTCAGAGAACCCTCAGCCAGGCCCTTTTAGACGGCTTATCTTTGATCACTGCCAAGAGGTAACAAAGGAAAACACCAGGCAAGTGTTTAAGCCTTTTGTGGCCGGGCATCTTGACTCATGCCTATAATCCCAGCACTTTGGGAAGCCAAGGTGGTAGGATCACTTGAGGTCACGAGTTCGAGACCAGCCTGGACAACATAGTGAGACCCTGTCGGTAAAAAAAAAAAAATACATAAATAACAAGCTGGGCATAGTGGTGCACACCTGTAGTCCCAGCTACTCAGGAGGCTTAGGTGGGAGGATCATTTGAGCCCAGGAGGTTGAGGCTGCAGTGAGCTGTGATGGCACTACCGTCTTCCAGCTCGGGCAACAGAGCAAGACCATGTCTATTTAAAAAAAAAAAAAAAAAAGGCTTTGCTTCCCTTGCTCTGTCTTCTCCCCTCTTCTCTCGTCTGCCTTGGTCTTGGAGGAGGCAGTAGAAGGAGCAGGGGCTGGAGGAAGCATGGAGGGCCATGCCACTGCCTGTCTCTCTGCAGAGGTCCCTGACCCACACATGGGGCCTAGGCTGGGGAAAGGCAGCAAGCCGAGAACTGAACGTGAATGGAAGTGTTTACAGGAGGCTGTGCCACACCTTGTGAATCCTAAAACTGAGATTGTAGTTTCCTAACTTATTTTCCCCTTACAACTGAAAGTGAGTGGAGGGCTAAGGGGGGAGAGCTGCGAGAGCATGGCTGGGGGAGGTGATGGAAGACGGATGAAGCCCTTGCCTTTGTCCTCCACAGACGAATTTGTTGTAAAACCTAACAGGAGCACAAAGCAGGGAATTGACTCAGGAAGAGAGATTAATACACTCTCTAAAAGGCTTTGTACCGACATACAGGCTTTAGGAAATATTTTCATGAGTGTGTGTGACACCTCTCTCTCTGTCTAGCACATAGTAAGCATTTATAAACCTACCTCCCTGCTGCCCTACACATTTAATAAATGTGCGTTAAACTCATTTATTCACTCCCAGCAGCCTTATGAGTAGTTACTATTATTAGCCCCATTTTACAGAGAAGAAACTAAAGCACAGAGAGGTGAAGAAACTTATTGAAGGGTGCACAGCAAATGTGGAGGAACAGTGATATGCATTCAGACCTTCTAGTCCCTGGGGTATCTCACTCTCCCGCCTTGTATCCCTTCTATCTCTCAATTTTTTATTACAGGATGTGGATCGTGAGGTCAGGGACCAGCTTGGCCAACATGGTGAAACCCCATCTCTACTAAAAAAAAAACCACACACACAAAAATTAGCTGGGCGTGGTGGCGGACACCTGTAATCATAGCTACTCTGGAGGCTGAGGCAGGAGAATCATTTGAACCGAGGAGGCGAAGGTTGTATTGAGCCGAGATTGCGCCATTTCACCCCAGCCTGGGTGACAGTGTGAGACTATGTACCCTGCCCCCCACCACCAAAAAAAGAAAAGAATTTTCTAAACATATATAAGGTAGAGAGAATAATATAATGGACTTAATATATGCATCACTTGGGTTCAGCAATTCTCCTTTTATAAAATGCATTCCAAACCCCTACCCTCTTCTGCCTCTTTCAGCAAATTTGTTTGAGGTGGTGGATGTTTGCTGAGTGTACGGATGAAAAAAAAATAGTTGAAGAGTAATTGCCATTTGATACAGAACAGAAGAGCTTAGCTTTGGTTTAAGCTGTTCGTTTTCCTCCCACAGTCTGAAGTTCAGCTGCAGGAAAAAAAAAAAAAAAAAAAAAAAAGAAAAGTAATTTAAGTAATTTAAATTCTGCCTGCTGACTTAGTTTTGTCCTCATCTTATCTGACCTTACTTAGTCAGATTAAAAAAAAAAAAAGGAAACAAAGACTGGGAAAGTATTTTCCAGGAATTTCACCAATGACCCTTTAAACACATCTTCCATTTACACTTATATAATTGTTTCATATGGGATAGTGTTAATAATACCAGATTTCATTCCTAAAGCGAGCTGACAAAAGCATTTAAAGACTTGCTCATTCCAAATGTGTTAGAGCAGCTGAGAATCACGATCCGGTGCCAGTTCATTTGCTTCAATACTTCCCGCTTTTGGGTGCTGCGTATTTTCTTTACAATAGCCCATAGTTAGGGCCACATCCATACACCGCAACTCCAGATCCCTGTCATGCGCCTTCTAATGCAAGAAATGATCATGCTTTAGGAGGCACGGGGCACAGTCTAGCCATTTTCCTTGCTTTCCACTTCAGGGTGCTGATGCTCAGAGATGTAGAAGAGCTCCCAAAGGGGTGGCACTGACGAGCGGCCAAGTGGCTCCGTGGACCTGTTCATCCATCCCGGTTTGCTCTGAGATAACCTCCTGTCTGGGAAACAGCCTTGGCTAATGTGCGTAGGAGCAGTTTTTTTTTTTTTTTTTTTTTGAGACGGAGTTTGGCTCTGTTGCCCAGACTGGAGTGAAGTGGTGCGATCTCTGCTCACTGCAAGCTCCGCTGCCTCCTGGATTCATGCCATTCTCCTGCCTCAGCCTCCCTAGAAGCTGGGACTACAGGCGCCCGCCACCACGCCCGGCTAATTTTTTTGTATTTTTAGTAGAGATGGGGTTTCACCGTGTTCGCCAGGATGGTCTCGATCTCCTGATCTCTTGATCCGCCCGCCTTGGTCTCCCAAAGTGCTGGGATTACAGGCCGGCCTGGAGCAGTTTTTGAAAGAATCTGATCTCACGGGAATGAATTAAAAAATCTCTGGCACTTATTCAGGCTTTCTATTTAAGATTTATATAAGGATGCTTTACAGGCAATAACATTCACCCTTTTTGGGTGTACAGTTTGATGAGTTTTGGCAATGGATATATAGCTGTGGATTTACCATCACAGTTAAGATGCAGAATAATCCCATTTTGTAGTCAGTCTCCAACTCATCCTTAGGAATCACTGATCTGTTCTCTAATTCTTCCTTTCTGGTTTTTTTTGTTTGTTTGTTTTTTGTTTTTTTGTTTTTGGTGCTGGGGACAGAGTCTCACTCTGCCTCCCAAGCTAGAGCACAGTGGCATGATCACAGTTCACTGCAGCTTTGACCTTCCAAGCTAAAGCGATCCTCCCACCTCAGCCTCCCGAGTAACTAGGACCACAGATGGGCACCACCATGCCCAGCTAATCTTTAAATGTTTGTAGAGATGGGGTCTCCCTATGTTGACCAGGCTGATCTCAAACTCTTGGGCTCAAGCAGTCCTCCTGCTTTGGCCTCCCAAAGTGTTGGGATTACAGGCATGAGCCAGTGTGCCCAGTTGTCCCCTATTTCTACGGTTTTGCTTCTCAAGACTGTCATACACTGGAAATGGAATCATGCAGTATGTAGGCTTTGGGACCTGGTTTCTTTCACTTAAATGATTTTGATACATGCTATTCCATGTATTGGGAATTTATTTCTTTTTTACTGTTAAGTAATTTCTGAAGAATGGATGGACATTTGGGCTGTTTCCGGTTTGGGGGAATCATGAATAAATCTTCTATTAAACATTCATATACAGTCATGTGAACATATGCTTTCATTTACCTTGGGTAGATACGTAGGAATGGGATTCCCAGATATTTGGTGAGTGTATGTTTCACTTTGTAAAGAAACACCAGCCGGTTTTCCAAAGTGGCTGTACTATTTTGCGTTCTCACCAGCTATGTATCAGGCAGAGTTCAGGTTGCTTCACATCCTTGCTGACACTTGGTATTGTCAGGTATTTTTTTTAAGCCATTCTAGTAGATATGTAGATGTCATGCAAGTTTTTGTACATCGAAGTGCAGGAATGCCTTGGGGGAAAGGCAGCCTCAGTTACTGTCCCCATAAAGCTCTATTTCTCCTGAAAGCCTTCAGCCTGCACTTCAGACAATTGACAGCAGGATTCCCTGTATTTAGATTCACTTTGTGCCGACAACCTGTGAGGCTTGGCAGCCTAAGGCCTGAATGCCCTTTGGTGAGAGGCAGGCACAGTAACAGGGCAGACAGTGACCAATATGGCATGAGGTGGCCTGAGATGATATTTCTTCTCTGATACTTACTGTTCTTGTAACATCCCCACATCATTTAAGCTCTATATCTGTCTCTCCTCTTCTGTAGAAGATATAGAGATAACCATGCCTGCTTTTTCACCCTGCTGGAGAGCAAAGAAGAGCCTTGAAAGTTGAAATGTTCAATTCAGAGAAGAAAGAATTTCACGATCATTTTTATTGCTTTTGAGTTACTGCCGGCTAAAACCTCAGGTCCGAAGTAAAAGCACTCATGTTATTAGCAGTGAAGGTTGACGAGACTGTTTTTCATCCACCTTACTGTGTTTTTAACGATTTTATATGCATATAATTCCATGACAATGACATAAGAACTGCTTGGGGAAGAAGCTGTATGTTCTTTTGTGATTTTTAATATAAAACTGCCTTTAGGCTAAGGCGACCTCTTGTGATCACTCACCTCATTTCCTGGATACCAATCCTGTGAAATGTTATTGTAGACCTTGCCCAATTTCAAATGCTGTCAACTCTTGCACATAAAAAGAGTTGTTTATATAGTTTGTGGATTACTCCTTTTCCCTCTTGAACTATTTGTTTCACTGCTCAATGCCATTCCCAGTTGGTTTCGACAGTAGAAATGGAAGATAATGAAATGTCGGCTATATTATTTTCTCCCTGGTTAAAGCCATTGTGAAAGTTTGGGTAAAATGTAGTATGTTTGGCTGTCTAGAGATTTGAGTTATTCTTACTATCTCCCTTTTCTCTGTTAGAAAAGTCAGCAAAGAGTTGAATCAAGGTAGATAATGAAATATTCCTGTTTGTGGTCTCCAGTTTCTGTCCTGTAGACATTACAAGGTTATTTGCAGAGTTTGTATGAAACAATGTTTTTGGAGCATAATTCTAATTTGTACTTTATAGCCAACAGATGTTTCTTTTAAGAACCTAGAAAAAGAGATTGAGATAAAGAGCCTTTGGCTAAGCATTCTTTTGATCAGCCATGAAAAGTTTGATTGTTACTGTTGGTCAAATATAATCGTGGCATTTCCAAAAATTTTTCTCTAATGAGATAGTGTGTGTGTGTGTGTGTGAGAGAGAGAGAGAGAGAGAATGAGAGACACACAGAAAGAGAATGTCAATCATAGGTTTCCACTGACCTGTTTTAGTTTCAGAGACTCATTTCAGAGATGTGCACCTACAGAAAAATGCCTGGCATCTAAGCATGGCATGTGCCACACTGAAGAATATTTTTGTTCATTTCAAGCTGTACTATGCTGGTAAACCAGCTGTCTGGATGGGACGATGACATGTGTTTGGTGGTAGTGGTAGGGAACCTTCCTTGTGGGCTTTTGCCCATTTCCCTGGTGTAAATATTTCTACTCTGGTGGATTTCAAGTTAGCAGCATTTGGCAGCTGGCTTACACAAGTCCTAAATATCTAACAGTAGGCTCTAGGGGAGCTGGCTTCAGCACACCACTCATTTTGAGAGATGTTCTGCTTTTTATTTGATGTATTATATGGATGTTTTTAGAGACAGGGTCTCTCTGTTGCCCAGGCTGGAGTGCAGTGGCATGATCATAGCTCACTGCAGCCTTGACCTCCTGTGCACAAGTGATCCTCCTGCCTCAGCCTCCTGAGTAGCTGCGACTACAGGCATGCGCCACCACACCTGGTCACTTTTAAATTTTTTTGTAGAGGCAGGATCTTGCTATGTTGCCCAGGCTAGTCTTGAAGTCCTGGCCTCAAGCAGTCTTTCTTCCTCAGCCTCCAAAAGCACTGGGATGGCAGATGTGAGCCACTGTACCCGATGTTCATCCTGCTTTTTATATAGTTCACTTTCCCACAGATCCCCTAAGACATTGGTCTGGAACATACCATCCACATCAATGCACATAAAAATAGGTCAAAATACATTAAAAGATGCCCCCTGGCTGATTTCGGCGTGACCAGTAGCACCTACACCTCTGTGTTCTTGTGTGTTTGTGCAGGCTCACCAGCCTGTGGATGTCCAGGTACCCCACAGAGGCTGTCAGCAGGAAGAGTCCGGGCAGATAGGAAAACTCGGGGCTTCCTTCTGATTTGCATTTCAAAATGAAAATGAGAACTTTTCAAAAAAATATTTATCCTGCCAACAACATTATTATACTTCTGATGGGCTGGGGACCATGCTTGGCCCTGGGGTCGAAAGGGGAGCAGACCACAGTCCCTGCCTCTGGCCCTGGGTCACCATAGTGGGGCTGAGGCAGGCTGTGAGGGTCTGTATTGGGAGTTCGGCTCTTAGGCAAATCTGCTGAGTGTTTTCAGTACTGGGAGATCCTGAAATGGTTTGTCTTTGCCTATGGCCATCTTGGAAAATGGCTTAACCTCTCTAGCACCTCTCAGTTTCCCCCTTAGTCAAGTAAATACAATAATCCTTCCCTTCTAATGGAGATTCTCAGAGTCGGAAGTTGCAGGAGGTGGGGGGGGGGGGGCGGTCCTTACATCAATAACTGCAGCATCACCTGCATACTTCTTAGAAATGCAAATTCCCAGGATGTGGTGACTCACTCCTGTAATCCCAGCACTTTGGGAGGCTGAGATGGGAGGATCTCTGGAGGACAGGAGTTTGAGACCAGCCTGTGAAACATAGTGAGATCCCATCTCTAGAAAAAAGAAAAAAGAAATGCAAATTTCCAGGCCCCACCTTCAGACCCTGAAGATCAGAAGCCCTGTGATGGGCTTCTGTTTACCAAACCTTGCAGGTGATGCTGGTGCTGAAACCAGCTCTTGTGTGAGACCCACTGAGCTGCAGGGCTGTTGGGGTCACCATGGCCTTTTGTGAACACAGCTCAGCGGCTGTCACATGTAAAGGCTCTAACTACAGCAGCTGCATGGGGGACACAAAGAGTGAGAAAGCGTTTTGAGCTGTCTGAAGGTTGAGGAAGTGGGGTGCACATGGTGCTAACTTTATTTTGGGGTAGGAAGGAGAGAAGGAAGCAAGGTTGCTTTTGCAGGATCTGTTGATAGAACTCTCCTTCCTCACAGGCGTCGACTGCCTTGTTCTCTTACTGCCCAATGTTAGAAGCTCCCTTCCCCCAAGTCGTGGCCCGGTTCTTTGTCCTGACTCCTGGAGTCCTGGGAGATCGTGGATCTTCCTGAATAGAAGTAGAAATGAACAATGCGATGGGCTCCTCTGTACAATCCACAACCACCAGCTCCTTAGCTCCTTACTCCCCTGGCCTGCTTGTTTTGTTTTCTTCATGGAACTTATTATTCCTGGCACTTAATTTTGTGATTTGTTGCTATAACGTTTACTTGTCCCTGGTCTTCTTTGTCCTTCAGAACAGAAGCACTCTGAAGGCAGAGACATTATCTGTTTTGTTGGCTGCGGCCTTTCCAGCACCTGAGAGCAGCAGCCGACATGTGATGGGTGTTCCTGTAAATGTCTGTGGAATGACTGACTGGCTGACTGGGTGGGTGGCAGGGCAGGTGGCTGCAGGGCTGGGGGTGGTCCATAAGAGTGAGTGTTCTGAGCTAAACATAGAACTGCCATTCGACCCAGCAATCCCACTACTGGATATTCACTCAAAGGAAAAGAAATCATTCTATCAAAAAGACACCTGCACTTGTACTGTGCCATTCACAATAACAAAATCAAGGAATGATGTGGTTTGGCTCTGTGTCCCCCACAAATCTCATCTTGAATTGTAATAATCCCCACATGTCGTGGGAAGGACCTAGTGGGAGGTAATTGAATCATGGGGGTGGGCTTTTCCCATGCTGTTCTCATGGTAGTGAATAAGTCTTATGAGATCTGATGGTTTTACAAAGGGGAGTTTCCCTGCACATGTCCTCTTGCCTACTGCGGTGTAAGATGTGCCTTTGCTTCTTCTTTGCCTTCTTCCATGATCGTGAGGCCTCCCCAGCCATGTGTAACTGTGAGCCCATTGAATCTCTTTCCTTTATAAATTACCTAGTGGGCTGGGTGTGGTGACTCACGCCTGTAATCCCAGCACTTTGGGAGGCTGAGGTGGGTAGATTATTTGAGGTCAGGAATTGAGACCCAGCCTGGCCAACATGGTGAAACCCCATCTCTACTAAGAATACAAAAATTAGCCAGGCATTATGGTGGGTACCTGTAATCCCAGCTATTTGGGAGGCTGAGGCAGGAGAATTGCTTGAACCTGGGAGGCAGAGATTGCAGTGAGCCCAGATTGCGCCACTGCACTCCAGCCTGGGTGACAGAGCAAGACTCCGTCTCAAAAATAAATAAATAAATTACCCAGTCTTAGGTATTTCTTCATTGTGGTATGAAAATGAACAAATACAAGGAATCAACCTAAGTGACCATCAGTGGTGGGTTGGATAAAGAAAGTATGTTATATACACCATGGAATACTATGTAGCCATAAAAAGGAATGAAATCATGTCCTTTGCAGCAACATGGATAGAGCTGGAGACCATTGTCCTAAGTGAACTAACTGAGAAACAGAAAACCAAATACTGCATGTTCTCACTGGTACACTCGCATAGACGTAAGATGGAAATGACAGACACTGGGGACTAAAAAAGGAGGGAGCAAGGGGTGTAAGGGTAGGAAAACCACATGTTGGATACAGCATTCACTATTTGGGTGATGAGTTGATGAGAAACCTAAACCTCAGCATCACACAATATACCCATGTAACATGCCTGCACATGGATCCTGAACCTAAAGTTGAAACACACACACACACACACACACACACACATATATGTATTTAAAGAATATTACAAAGCAGCAAGGTAACTTGTTACGCAGTATATGACATGTCACATTTTTTAAAAGATATAAATGTTAAATTAAATGAAGAAGGAGTGTTCTGAGACACCGCCACTGCGCAAACCTGGGCACTTCACAGATGTGCCAAGAGAAAGGGTTTGCATCACATCCTGCCTGAAACTTTGGTGGAAGCACTGAGAAAGGCCATTAGTGAGTAGACAGCTGTCCAGAGGAAGGGAGAGAGTGTTTCCTTTGGAGGAATAATGACGATTGCCGTCTTTTTCACCCCAGTGCCCATCTGTGCCCTCCTTTTTCATTTATTGACATGCCACTTTTGTGCCACGGGTGGTCACCCCTGAAGAAAAACATTTCACTTACACCAAGGGGAAGAAAACTTCAAATCCATTATTTCTTTTCAGTTTGGAAAGTTTAATCTGTGAGCATAGCTTGTGTTTGGAGCCTAAGATAATTGAGTTTCTTTCTCCTGCTAACTTTTCTATTTATGGTACTTAAGAGGAAGTCAAGCTAGGTGGCTCATCTTAGCTTTTGATGTGTGCCCAGGAGAGGGAAGGATGAGGGATACAGCAAAAAGTAATAATAATGATACTAAGGATAGCAGCTCGGCTGGGTGCGGTGGCTCATGGCTGTAATCCCAGCACTTTGGGAGGCCAAGGCAGGTGGATCACGAGGTCAGGAGATTGAGACCATCCTGGCTAACATGGTGAAACCCTGTCTCTACTAGAAATACAAAAAAAAAAAAAAAAAAAAAAATTAGTCAGGTGTGGTGGCAGGTGCCTGGAATCCCAGCTACTTGGGAGGCTGGGGCAGGAGAATGGTGTGAACTCAGGAGGCGGAGCTTGCAGTGAGCCTAGATCGCACCACTGCATTCCAGCCTGGGCGGTAGAGAGAGGCTCCCTCTCAAAAGAAAAAAAAAACAGTGGAGCTCACTGTGTGTCAGTTACTGTTTCTGTTTAAAACACGTAACTAGTCTATGAATGAATACGTCCTTTTATTAGTAGCCCTCTTTACAGATGAGCAAATTGAGGCTCTGAGGTTTATTGACTTGTTCCAGGTTACCTGCAACCTTGTATTAATTTCCCAGGACTGCTATACTGGATGGCTTCAACTCATCTCAGATTTCTAGAGCCTAGACGTCTGAAATAAAGGTTTTGGCAGACCACGCTCCTTCTGAAGAATACTTCCTTGCCTCTTTCAGCTTCTAGGTTCTGGTGGTTGGGGTGATACAGCCACAAGCTAGACATTCCTTGGCAGGTACATTTGGCTTGTAGCTGCATCACTCCGATCTCTGCCTCTGTCTTCACATGACCTTTGTCGTAGTCTGTTTTTAGGCTGCTGCAAAGAATTGCCTGAGACTAGGCAATTTATAAAGGAAAGAGGTTTAATTGACTCACACAGTTCTGCAGGGCTGGGGAGGCCTCAGAAAACTTACAATCATGGAGGAAGGGGAAGCAAACACATCCTTCTTCACATGGTAGCAGGAAGGAGAAGTGCTGGGCAAAAAGGGGAAAAGCCCTAGATCTCATGAGAGCTCACTTACTATCATGAAAACAGCATGAGGGTAACCACCTTCATGATTCAATTACCTCACACCAGGTCCCTCGCACAACACATGGGAATTATGGGAAATACAACTCAAGGTGAGATTTGGGTGGGGACACAGCCAGACCATATCAACCTTCATCCCTCCGTATATCTCTTTTTCTTCTTCTTCTTCCTCCTTCTTCCTTCTTCCTTCCTTCTTCCTTTTTCCTTCTTCCTTCCTTCTTTCTTCTTTCTTCTTCTTTGAGATGGGGTCTTGCCGTGTCACCAGGCTGGAGTGTAGTGGCGCAATCTCAGCTCGCTGCAACCTCCTCCTCCCGGGTTCAAGCGATTCTCCTGCCTCAGCCCCCTGAGTAGCTGGGATTACAGGCACGTGCCACCACGCCCAGTTAATTTTTGTATTTTTAGCAGAGATAGGTTTCACCATGTTGGTCAGGATGGTCTCAATCTCCTGACCTCGTGATCTGCCTGCTTCGGCCTCCCAACCCTCTGTGTGTCTCTGTGTATTCCCCTCTCCTTATAAAGACACCAGCCATTGGATTCATCCTAATCTAGTGTTTCTTCTCATGGCAGCAAGAAGGAGAAATGCTGAGCACAAGGAAGAAAACCTCTTATAAAAGTATCAGATCTTGTGAGAACTCACTATCACAAGAACAGCATGAGGGTACCTGCCCCCATGATTCAGTTACCTCCCACTGGGTCCCTCCCACGACATGTGGGGATTATGAGAATTAAAATTCAAGATGAGATTTTGATGGAGACACAGCCAGACCATAGCAACCTTCTTCCCTCTGTGTGTTTCTGGGTGTTCCTCTCTTCTTGTAAAGACACCAGCCATTGAATTCATCCTAATCTAGTAGACCTCATCTTAGCTTAATTACATCAACAGGGACTACACTTCTAAATAAGATCACATTCTGAGGTTCTAGGTGGACACGCGCTTTGAAGGGACACCATGCAGCCACGGCAAACTGTGTTCTGACTTCAGAGTCATGTTCTTTTCACTGCTTTACACAGACTTGAGCATGGAGGGTCTTTGACAGAGGCGACAGAGGCATGCCCAGGCTGGAGGAACGAAGGGAAATGGGAGGCAAACTAGATCTGTGAGCTGGGAGAAAATTCCACCAGGAGGGTCATGTTTGGCTTTGTTGATGTTCTTTATGTTATTTGGCGTGTAAACTTTCTTGACTGTTGTGTCTTCATCGGGGGTTGTACCTTTTATCAAAATTAAATCTTTTTTTTTTTTTTTTTTGAGACGGAGTCTCGCTCTGTCATCCATTCTGGAGTAGTGGTGCAATCTTGGCTCACTGCAAGCTCCTCCTCCTGGGTTCACACCATTCTCCTGCCTCAGCCTCCCGAGTAGCTGGGACTACAGGTGTCTGCCAGCACGCCTGGCTAATTTTTTTGTATTTTTAGTAGAGACGGGGTTTCACCATGCTAGCCAAGATGGTCTCGATCTCCTGACCTTGTGATCCTCCCACCTTGGCCTCTCAAAGTGCTGGGATTACAGGCATGAGCCACCATGCCCGGCCAAAATTAAATAATCTTTTGGCCCACTAAATGATTTTTGTATCTCTGTCCTCTGGATAGTAACCTGGTGTTATTTTATCTTTGTGTTTTGGGAAGATGGTCTTGGGACATCTTTTAATTTGTCTGGCTTACTGGGTTATAAGCATGCTTTGTACAAATGTATAGAGTAGCATTTTCTGTCCCATAGTGAACTTTTGGCCTTTGGATCAGAGAGAGAGGGAGTATTGGAGGGAGGGAGGTCTCTGAGGTTGTGGAAGAAACAGGGGACCAGAGTCCAGGAGAATGAGATGGGCACAAGGGACCTTGTTCATTCTGGCTCAGTGTGAGGCCTTTGGCGTATGTTCTGTCCTTTAATCTTCATGGTTTCCCTGTGCAATAAGTGTGATTATCCCCATTTGACTGCCCTGGAAACTGAGGCTTCAAGTGGTGCTAAGGAGCGTCCTCTGTGGTCATGTGGCTCATTCGTGGCACAGGGGATTATGTCACTATGCCATCCTATGTCTACTTTCCACCTTCACCAAGAGAGGAAGGCAGGGGATGAGGGTAGGCATGAAAAATATCAAGATTAGGACATTGACTTAAGACCCTCTTGGTTGCAAGTGACAGAAAACCTATTTAACCTAGCTGAAGTACAGAAGGGAAGAAGCAGGAATTTATTAGCACCTATAACTCAGAAGCTCAGAGTTGCCACTGGCTTTACATAAGGTTACATTCATTAATTTAAGCAGTGGGACTCTGCCCTGCAGTCTATCCTGTAGACAGGCTTTCTCCAGTGTGATAGATAAGACAGCAGTAGATTTTCACCCCTGGAGAAAGAGGGTTTTCCTTGAAAGTTCCATTAGAGATGTCCTAGGAAAGTCTCTGGTTTGGTTTGAGGCACACGCCTGTCTGAACCCATCCCAGTGGATGGGGGCCTACAGTTGGTGATGGGACTGGTCTGCATCACATGCCCACTTGGAGGAAGTAGTAGGGTCACCCTGGTCCCCGTGGGTTGGGGTTCACACAAAGAAGAGGGTATTGGTTTCCATGAGGAGGAGGATGGGATGCCGGACAGATGAGAACCACAGATGCCCAGAGATTGTGGTGGTCTCTCCAGGAGACTAGATAGTCTCAGCACAGAAATGCATAAAGGCAAGGAAAAGCAGGAACCATGGGACCAGCTATTGGGAATGCCCAAGGTTGCCAGGTTTGAGCAGCTGTCAGAGGTAGAAGAAACCAGAAGGGGGCCCAGTTGAAATAAACACAGTGTTATTCCACAATGTTAAGTGCCAGGGGCAACTCCAGACATCAACTCTGGGCACTGTCTAGTCTAAGACTGTGATCCTGGTGGAAGGTTTCTCAGTCAGCCCAGGCTGCTATAACAAAAATACCATACACTGGATGACTCAAACAACAAACATTTCTCACAGCTCTGCGGGCTGGGAAATCCAAGATCAGATGTCAGCATGGCCCAGCTCTGGTGAGGGCTCTCTTCCTTGTATGCAAATAGCTGCCTTCTTATTGTGTCATGTGGCAGAGTGTGTGTGTGGGGGAGAGAGAGAGAGAGAGAGAGCGCGAGCGAGCTTCTTCTAAGGACACTAATCTCATTCTTCTAAGGACACTAATCGAATCATGGAAGTGTCCACTCTCATGCCCTAATCACCTCCCAAAGTCCCCACTTTAGGGATTCGACTTAAGAATTTATTTAGTCCATAGCAGAGAGGACCAGCAACAGCCAGGCCAAATAAGGGAAACCCATTCTTAGATGGACTAGCAGGACATTTATTTCAGCTTTGAGATGGATACAAATTGATTAACTACTTTTCAAGGCCTTCTTAGCCATCCTTGAAGGTTAACTTCAGGAGAAATCCCCTTATACAAACTCAACTAGAGGCAACTTCTTGGGATTCTGGTAGGTTTTCTATCCTGCCCTCAGCCCTAAGAGTGTACACAGCAAATGCAAAGGTAGAGGAAATTTGGATGGCCTTCTGTTGCTGCTTGAATAGAGGCAGTCACCTCAGATCTCCAGCTGGGGCTGCTTTGTTGAGGGAAGAAGGACAAAAGGATGTCATTTAGGGCTGGGTGTAGTGACTCATGCTTATAGTTCCAGCACTTTGGGAGGCTGAGGTGGGAGGATCACTTGAGGCCAGGAGTTGGAGACCAACCTGGCTAACATAGTGAGACTCTGTTTCTATAATCTTTTAGAAAGAATGTCATTTAGCTAGAAGGATTTGGCTTACTTTAATTTCAACTCATGTACAGACAGGAAAATAGCCCATTTCCTGGAATCTGCAAACATCCAGATGCATGGGCCAGAGAAAGGAATTTCAAAACAGCTGCTGCATCTTTCATTAGATTTGTTTCTCATGTGCTATGATGTCCCAGAGAGTGCAGCAGGATCCATGGGCGGCTTCTCCATCCAGCTCTAATGAGCATCATGTAGAAAGGCATCATCTCTTATTATTTGTTATCTCTGACACCTCTCACTTTTTCCTTTGTGATCATGTCACTGAATTGAGCCCTCTCTGAAGTCTACCACAGTAGCAACATGCCCCTGTTTCCTTAATGCTGGAAAATCGTGTTCGTTTTGAATTTAGAAGAAAATGATATGTATTTCCAGATATCAGAAAAATCCATTTTGACCTAACCACCTCCCAGTGTGGGAACGATTTATGGTTTTCTACTTGATGTTTTGAAAATTCATTTGGAAATAGAAAAAGTGACCCACAGATTTCAGGTTAGCGTCCTGGGATGAAGATGAGCTCACCTGCTGGAGACAATTCTCTTCTGGAAAGAATCCGATTCCGTCTCATCCTGGCTAGGGCCCAGGTCACAGGTTGCTTCTCTGTGTTAACGCTTTCTTCCTCACTGTTCTCCAAGCCTCTCCTTGGTGATCAATGAGAATGCCACCCCCTTGGGCTCCTGTGCCATCCCTGAACCTTGCTTTCATGGGGACAGATCCTACAAGCATCCACGTGGTTAAGGACGCTGCGTGAAACCCCAAAACCCGTTCAGTGTGATGCTTTCTTTTGTGAACTAAAAAGCTCAGACAAAAGCATGTTCATCCTGATGATGACTGGCGGGTTTGTACCTCCTGACCGCGAGAGCCACTCTGCAGCCCGCCTTATTTCCAGTGCAGTTTAGCAAACATTTGGGGTTTGAGATGCAACCAGATGGGAACCTTTTAGCCTGGTGGGAGAAGAAGTAATCGAATTTACACAGCAGAATGAAGGAACAACAGTGAAGGAAGAGTAGCAATGCAGAGAGAGAAGGGAAAAGGAGAGGGCCATGCTATTCTTTGCCCTCCATGGCTGGCCCGGCATTTAGCACTGTGTCAGGCACATAGCAGATGCCCATTCCATATTTGTTGAATGACTGAATGGAAGGGCTTCTGCCTGTTTAGACAACCAGTGTGTGTATATTCCAAAAGGAAAATCCTGCAGAAGGGCAGAGGAGGGAGGAATGTTGTGCAGATGAGTTGAGGGCTGGAGAATGTCCTATATGGACTCAGGACTGGGGTCCATCTCAAGGGAGGGCTGTGGGTGGGGGGATATCTGCTTCTATGGGGAGGGTCACGTTTCAGGTGAAGCAGGTATGGTGGGGGGAGGTTACTGAGAAAAAGCTAGAGACTCAGAGAAGTTACCTGCTGTGGGAGGGTCTCAGAGGCTACCTGGAAATGGTTTGCCAGGAGGAAAGAGATGAAGAATTCACTAGGAGGGAAGGAGTGCTAGGCAATGTGGGGGTGAAGGCTCAAGAAAGGATTGAAGGCAGGAGGGGTTCTGAGAGTGAGCAGGACATATAGAGGGTGGTGGCTTAGCTGGGGGATCTGTTCAGAGCCAAGGTGGGACCAGAACACATGCTCCACTGCCACTCGTTTTTTAATTCTAGAGACAGGGTCTTGCTCTGTTACCCATGCAGGAGTGCCGTGGTGTGATCATAGCTCATTTTAACCTCAAACTCCTAGGGTCAAGTGATCCTCCTGCCTCAGCCCCTCCAAGTAGCAGGGACTGCAGGTGTGGGCCATCATGACTGGCTAATGAAAAAAAAATTTTTGTGTGTAGATGGAGTCTTGCTGTATACCTTTCCTAGGTTCTTCTCAAACTCCTAGGCTCAAGGGATCCTCTTGCTTCAGTGCTTGGATTACAGGTGTGAACCACTGTTCCCAGCTCTCCCTGCTTTTATAGTTTATGGTTCAAATTTTTGTCTTGGTATAATTATGTTAATTATATTGATTTTATTGTATTATAGCCACCTGCAAATTATTCTATACCTACATAGAAATAAATAAAAATAATAGTTAAAAAAATAGTAGACTTTCGGAGTCAGCATCAGTGGACACTCAGGAAAGATTTAAAGAAAATCTATTCCAGATGATATGATTTGACCAACCTCTCTCCACTTGCTATGTGAGCTGCGAGATTATTAGGCATTTCACATTTTCTTGTGGTCACTTGTATTAAATGTTGTTATGGACTGGATGTTGGTGTGTTCCCAAAATTCATATATGTTTTGCCATGTTGCTTGGGCTTATCACAAACTCCTGGGCTCAAAACAGTTCTCCTGCTTTACCTTCCAAAGTGCTGGGATTCCAAGTGTGAGACACCACACCCGGCTGCTTTTAAGGTCCTTAAAGTGTTTAAGAAACACTTATCTACTGGACAAGAAGAGGGTTCCCACCTCCCTCTCGTCTCATAGCCAAATAGGAGTACCAGGTGCCTTCCTGATTTCTCTCGCTCCTGTTACCCATTTACAGTTAACCCTTTAACAATGCAGGGGTTAGAGGCACTGACCCCATAGTCAGAAATCTACATGCAATTTCTGACTCCTCCCAAAGGTAACTACTAATAGCCTACTGTCAACTAAAAGCTTTACCAATAACATAAACCATCAATTAACACATATTTCATATGTTATATGTATTATATGCTGTGTTCTTACAATCAAGAAGGCTACAGAAAAGAAAGTGTTATTAAGGAAATCCTAAGGAATGGCTAGGCATGGTGGCTCATGCCAGTAATCTCAGCACTTTGGGAGGCCGAGGCAGGCGGATCACCTGAGGTCAGGAGTTTGAGACCAGCCTGGCCAACATGGTAAAACCCTGTCTCCACTAAAAATATGAAAATTAGCTGGGCGTGGTGGCGTGCACCTGTAGTCCCAGCTACTTGGGAGGCTGAAGCAGGAGAATCGCTTGAACCAGGGGGGTGGAGGTTGCAGTGAGCCAAGATCGTGCCAGTGCACTCCAGACTGGTGACAGAGCAAGACTCCGTCTCAAAAATAAAATAAAATAAAATTAGCTGGGCGTGGTGGGGCGTGCCTGTAGTCCCAGCTACTCTGGAGGCTGAGGCAGGAGAATTGCATGAACCCTCGGGGTGGAGGTTGCAGTGAGCTGAGATTGCACCACTGTACTCTAGCCTGGGCAACAGAGTGGGACTCCATTTCAAAAAAAAAAAAATCCAAAGGAAGAGAAAATCCATGTGCTATTCATTAAATAGAAGTGGATTGTCATAAAGGTCTTCATCCTGATCGTATTTACGTTGAGTAGGCTGAGCAGGAACAGGGAGAGGATAGTTGGTCTTGCTCAGTGGTGGCAGAGGCAGAAAGAAATCCACGTAGAAGTGGACCCGTGCAGTTCACACCCACGGTGTTCAAGGGTTACCTGTCCTTTCTGGCATCATTCTGACATCCCACGCGTCTGTCTTTTCCCGACTATAAGCCCTGAGCAGGCTAGATCCTTGTGGAAATTGAGTATGTGCTCCTCTGATTTCAGAAGCAGGTTGCAAACTCTCAGAGGTGTGTTTGAACATCCTGAGTCTCTCCAGGGTGGTCCTGCTGCATGCTCAGAGGCCCAGTGTCGGTGCAATGACCTTGTGTTTGAAAGAGTTCCTGGACTGTGGTTTTGCTTCCTCATTTTCTGCTTTGATGTGTGTGTTCATCTGGAAATCCAGAGGGTCCCAGAACTGGGTCAGGGCAGCACAGATTGCTGGAGGAAGCCCAGCTAGAGAGTGCAGAAGAGGAGAGGTGGTTGATGCTGAAAAATATTTTTTTTGCTGGATCTGTTTCTTCTGATGAGGGTGGCCATTCCCTCAGGGTTTTCTTTAGGTGACGTATTTAAAAGATCGCTAAAACATGATTTGACTCATGTAGTTAAAAAAGACCATCAACGGCCGGGCGCGGTGGCGCACGCCTGTAATCCCAGCACTTTGGGAGGCCGAGACAGGAAAATCATGAGGTCGGGAGATCGAGACCATCCTGGCTAACACGGTGAAACCCCGTCTCTACTAAAAAATACAAAAAGCTAGCCGGGCGAGGTGGCGGGCGCCTGTAGTCCCAGCTACTCGGAAGGCTGAGGCAGGAGAATGGCGTGAACCCGGGAGGTGGAGCTTGCAGTGAGCGGAGATCTCGCCACTGCACTCCAGCCTGGGCGACTGAGCGAGACTCCGTCTCAAACAAACAAACAAAAAAGACCATCAACTACATAATTTTTTTTTTTTTTTTTTTTGAGACAGAGTCTCGCTCTGTCGCCCAGGCTGGAGTGCAGTGGCCAGATCTCAGCTCACTGCAAGCTCTGCCCCCCGGGTTTACGCCATTCTCCGGCCTCAGCCTCCCAAGTAGCTGGGACTACAGGCGCCCGCCACTTCGCCCGGCTCATTTTTCGTATTTTTTAGTAGAGACGGGGTTTCACCGTGTTAGCCAGGATGGTCTCGATCTCCTGACCTCGTGATCCGCCCGTCTCGGCCTCCCAAAGTGCTGGGACTACAGGCTACATAATTTAATATGCCCATTTTATGTATGAGGAAATTGAGGTCTGGTGATGATAAGTCCAGGGTGAAACTGGACTCCTGATTTTTTTTTTTTTGCATTTGACCCTTGAACAGCACAGGGGTTGCAGTTACCAACCCTCACAGTCAAAATTTTGTGTGTGACTTTTGACTCCCTCAGAACTTATTTACAAATAGCTTAAGGTCAAAACTGGAGTGCATGTTTAAGGCTATTCCTCTCTGTGCATACATTATCTGACCACATGTCTTTTTTTTTTTTTTGCAATCCTTTTTTGTGCCTTATCCCCATCATTATTGGGCATAATTAGTATGAAAATAACTGAATTAAAATATTCTGGAGTTTTTGCTTTTATGTCCATTTATTGGATCATACATGTAAATACAGAGATCCATTTATATGTAGTTTGGTTTTTAAATTTTTGTTTGAGTTTTCTTTCTTCCTTTTTCAAGATTTCATGTTTTTCTCATGAGAAAGTTCACATAACATGAGATTGATGCCGGTGCCGTCACCTCACTCCTGTAATCCCAGCCCTTTGGGAGGCCGAGGCAGGTGGATCACCTGAGGTCGGGAGTTGGAGACCAACCTGACCAACATGGAGAAACCCCATCTGTACTAAAAATACAAATAAAAATACAAAATTAGTCGGGCATGGTAGTGCATACCTGTAATCCCAGCTATTTGGGAGGCTGAGGCAGGAGAATTGCCGGAACCTGGGAGGGGGAGGTTGCGGTGAGCCAAGATCGCGCCATTGCACGATCTTGTTGCCTGGGCAACAAGAGTGAAACCCCGTCTCAAAAAAAAAAAAAAAAAAAAAAAAAAAAAATTAGCCAGATGTGGTGGCATACATCTGTAGTTCCAGCTACTCAGGAGGCTGAGGCAGGAGAATTGCTTGAACCCACGAGGTGGAGGTTGCAGTGAGCCGAGATAGTGCCACTGCACTCCAGCCTGGGCAACAAAGCAAGACTCTATCTCAAAAACAAAAAAAACCCAAAAACAAACAAACAAAAATCCATCAGGTTCATCATTTTAACCATTTTGAAGTGTACGAGTCTGTGGATTTTAGTATATCCATGATAGCATGCAACCATCACTGCCATCTGATTCCAGAACATTATCATCACCCCAGAAAGAAACCTTGTACCTATTAGTGGTCAAACATACTGGTTTTGAAGATTTGCTAAGTCATGATGCCGAGAGTGTGTTATACATGTGTGTGAATGTGTGTGTCCTCGTGTAATGGGTAAACATCTTTCGCTTTGTGACAAGAGTCTTTGGAAATGTCTTTGTCCAGGCAGGATGCTCAGGAATATACTCATTTAGGGACCTGCCCTGGATTGCGATGCTATAAAATTGCATGCAGAAGGTCCTTTGGGAGGCCCTGAACAGAGGCTGTAGGAACCTTGGGGAGGGAGAATGGATGGCCCGGGGAAGCTCTACTGCTTTCTTAGTCCCTGTTGAGCCCAGGCCCAGCACAGTACTAAAGAGGGCTGGGCTGCAGAAAGAGGCTGTCTGTAAAAGAGGCAGGGAGCCAAGGTCCTGGGTGGCTGGTCTATTAAAAGGTCCCTTGACAATTTCGACAAAAGCATCAGTCGTTGGCTGGTCCCATCCTGATGTAGATCCTTAGCTTCTGTGTCTGAAAATCCTCCCCGAAGTTCCATTTGCATGTATTATTCCATTCTCTATGATTCCCTGCTGTGGGTTACTGTTCTACAGACTCTTATGCTCAGACTCCAGAGAGCCATGTTTGTTTATAAAAGGCGGTAATTGGAAACAGTGTGGTTGGAGAGACACAATGTTGGACACAGACCTCATCTTGGCTCTCTGCTTCGCTCTGTGACCCTGGCGACATCACTCACTTTCTCTGAGCCTTGGTTTCTACATTTAGAAGTGAGTTGGAATAGTGGATCTAGAAGTAGTAATACCTTCTTCATAGGACTTATGTCAGGATTAAATGAGATAATGCATGGATATACTTTGGCACAATGCCTGGTACCCCGCTTAAGTGTCCAATAAGTGGTTACCAACAAAAATATAGCCATGATTATTAATATATTAACCTTAATAAATTAATGTATCCATCCAGAATGAACTCTTAAATAGCCAATTTCCCCAACACCTTTTACGAAATAGCAGAGTCGTTAATTTGTAACACCTTCTACATCATATATTAAATTGTCATATATCCTTTGGTTGGCTAGTGGACTCGGTTTTGTTCTGTGGATTATTTTATTAGAAACATTTAACTTTAATTATTATGTCTTCATTAAACTTTTGAATATCTTGCGGCAATCCCTCTCATGATTTTAACTTAAAAAAAAATTTAATTCCTCTTACATTCTTATTCTTCCAGAATTCTTAGGCATGATTTTGTTGAGTTGACCCCACATTTACTGGGATTGTGGTTAGAATCCAATTCCATTATAGCTAAGTCTTGGTCTGTGAAAACCGGCTAACAATATTCAGTCATTTCATCTAGGAAGAGACTCTATTTATTTATTGGTTTCAGAATTTTATATCTTTCTAAGTATTTATTGCCAGGGTTATTCCTCGACAGGTTATTTGTTAACGTTTTCACTGGCATTTTATCCCATTATTTGTTCTAATTGGTTTTTGCTTTAGGAGAGGGGATGATTTTTAATTTTAATGTCATATGTACCTTATATCCAATCATATCACTGAATCTATATACTAATTTTCAGAGTTATTATTTTGATTATCTCATGATTTCAAAGCATGTAATCATATAATTGAATATGCATCTAATTTTATCTGTTATGAAGTTGATTTTCTCTAAATTTGTCTTTTTGATTATTTTACATTTTTGCATTTATTTATCAAGCTAAAATTCTTTTCTGTTTTCTGGTGCATTAATTTCTGCTTTACTCTTATTTTCCCCTTCCCAGTTCTTTCTTTGTTTCTCAAACTTTTTCAGTAGAGTGCTTGGTTCATTTATTTTTCGTGGTTTAATAATAAAAATAATTAGCGCTGTTAATTTCATTCTGGGAACACATATCTCTGTTATGGATTACTTACATTTTAGATATTTTTGAGCTAGTTGATAACTGTAGATTTGATTTTCTTTTTGAACTATTAATTTTCCCAATTCCCCTTCTGCAGTGGGATTCTGGGAGAGAGTAATCAATAGCTGAATAAACAAGTCTAGAAAGCAGTCCTAGAAAGGGCACCAGGCTGAGAAACAGGAAGTGGCTTAGAGTAATGAGGTGCACCACAGGTAGCCAAGTGACAGAAAAACAAGAATACATAGGTTTTGCTGGGCAGACATCAGGCACACCTGGGTTGGGTGTTCCAAGTGCTGGACTGCAAAAGTCGATTAAGTATGTCAAGTCTGTATAGGCAATAGTTGATTAAAGGATTATTTTCAAATCGTCATGTGGTTTGGATTTGTTGTGTTGGAGATCTTATTATATTCTTATTTTATTGTGCTGTAGTCTGAATGTGAACTGAGGGTTTTTAACAGTTTTATTCAGCTATCATGGGCATATAAAAATTGTATATATTCAAGATGTATTGATATATGCATACATTGTGAAATGACCACAATAAAGCAAATTAACATATTCATTATCTCCATGTAGGTACCATCTGGGAGAGGGAGAGAGAGAGAGACAGACAGACAGAGAGGGTGTGTGTGTGTGTTGAGCAGATTTAATATCTATCCTCTTATTAAATTACAAGTATACAATACAGTATTGTACATTCGATCTCCAGAAATTATTCGTCCTGTATAACCGAAACTTTGAAACATTCGACCCAAATCACCCCATTCTTCCCTCCCCCCATCCTCTGGAAATTAGCATCCTACCCTCTGCTTTTATGAATTTGATGTTTTTCAATATGTGAGATCATGTGGTACTTTTATTTCTGTCTCAATCTCTTCATTTAGCATGATGTTCTCCACCTCCATCCATGTGATTACAAATGGCAGGATTTCCTTCTTTTTTTTTTTTTTTTTTTTTTTTTTTGAGACGGGGCTGGAGTGCAGTGGCCAGATCTCAGCTCACTGCAAGCTCCGCCTCAGCCTCCGGAGCAGCTGGGACTACAGGCGCCCACCATCTCGCCCGGCTAGTTTTTTGTATTTTTAGTAGAGACGGGGTTTCACCATGTTAGCCAGGATGGTCTCGATCTCCTGACCTCGTGATCCGCCCATCTCGGCCTCCCAAAGTGCTGGGATTACAGGCTTGAGCCACCGCGCCCGGCCAGGATTTCCTTCTTGTTCAAGGCTGAATGCTGTTCCATTGTGTGTGTGTGTGTGTGTGTGTGTATACACACCACATTTTCTTTATCAATACATCTGCAAAAAGATGTTGAGATTATTTTCATATGTTGGCCATTGTGAATAATGCCGCAGCCAGTCAGTGTAGATATTTCTCAACATACTGATTTCAGTTCCTTTGGATATATATCTAACACGGGATTGCTGGATCATGTGATAGTTCTATTTTTAATTTTTTGGGGAACCCCTATACTGTTTTCCATAATGGTTATACTAATTTTCAGTTCCCCCTGTAATGTACAGGGTTTCTCTTTTCTCCAATCCTTGCCAACCCTTCCCTTGTCTTTTTGATAATAGCCATTCTAACGGGTGTGAGATAATATCTCATAGTGGTTTTAATTTCCGTTTCCCTGAGAGTTAGTGACGCTGAGCATTTTTTTCATATATTTTTTGGCCATTTACATGTCATCTTTTGAAAAATGTCTATTCAGACCTTTTGCCCATTTTAAAATCAGATTATTTCTTTTTTGCTGTTGAGTTCCTTGCATGTTCTGGATATTAGTCCCTTATTAGATGAATGTTTCTTGAAAGGCAAGTGTAGTGGTGACAAATACAGTTTTTGTTTGTCTAAGAAGGACTTAATCTCCCCAACGTTTTAAAAGGATAGCTTTGCAGGGCATAGTGTTTTAGGTTAGCAATTCTTTCTTTCAGTACTTTGAATATATTATCTCACTGTCCCCAAGCTTGTAAGGTTTCTGTGGAGAAACATCCTGTTAGTTTCATGATATTTTCTTTGAATGTGATGAGGTGCTTTTCTCTTTCTGTTTTGAAAATTCTTTATTATTGACTTTTTACAATGTAAGTATGTTTCTCAGTGTAGTCCACTTAATATTCAATATATTTGATGTTTTATTTGATTTTTGAGACTGGATGTTTATTTCTCTTCCCAGTTTGAGAACTTTTGCTTATTATTTCTTTAAATAAGCTTGCTGCCCTTTTTTCTCTCTTTTCTTTCCGGAATGCCCACAGTATGCATGTTGTTTCACTTGATGATGTTTCATAAATCCTTTATTTTTATTATTTTTTTATTTTTGAGACAGAGTCTCGCTCTGTCACCCAGGTTGGAGTACAGTGGTGCGGTCTTGGCTCACTGCAACCTCTGCCTCCTGGGTTCAAGCAATTCTCATGCCTCAGCCTCCCGAGTAGCTGGGACTACAGGGGTGCACCACCATGCCTGGCTAATTTTTGTATTTTTAGTAGAGATGGAGTTTCACCATATTGGCTAGGCTGGCCTTGAACTCTGACCTCAGGTAATTAGCCCACCTCAGCCTCCCAAAGTCCTGGGATTACAAGCATGAGACACCGTGCCTGGCCATGTCTCATAAATCCTGTATGATTTATGTAGACAACTGTTAGTTCTATTTTATATATTCAAATGCATTATGTTATTATTTATAGGTTTTAAACTTGACCAGTTTAAAGATGTAAAGGGACATGGTCATTGGAAAAGAGTTGTTTTGTTCATTTGCTCCCCCTTTTCCAAGAATTTTGCATTATATATTTTGATGTAATGTCATTTAATCCCCTCTCCCCCAATGCTGTGACAGTCCACATTAATGTTGAAGCTTATCTTTTATCAATAGATAATGTCTCTGTTTTCCTGTGTAATGCTTTTTCTCTTTAGCGATGCTTTGAGTCAAATGAATGTTTCTACCTTTACACCCTTAACTCAGTGTTCTTAACTTCCTGTCCCCTTTGAGTCCCTTAATGATGGACCAAGGATACACTTTCTATATGGTAATTCTTCTAAGTTCTAGGAGAGCGCTGCTGGATTCATTTCTCATCAGCCTTCCCAATCCTGATTTTCTCCTCAATATTTTTGTCTAGTGGATGTCCTAGACTTGCTTCCTGTATGAGTTCTTTTGCTTCTAGATTCTTCCTTTGGACGTGTCTAGAACATTTTCCCTGTACTTCACTAGGCAGCTGTAGGTGTCTATTCCATTGCTTGCCCACCTTGAGGACCCTCAGCTTGCCTCTTACCTAACAGTTATCTAGGAGGGTGAGACAGAGTTTGAAGCCTGCCTTTCTCCCTTCTCTTCCCCCTTCCCTCCTTCCTTCCTTTCTCTCTGTTTTCTTTCTCTTTCTCCCTCTTTGTTTCTTCCATCCTTTCTCTCTCTTTCTTTTTCCCTTGCTTCCTTTCTCTCTCCCTTCCTTCCTTTCCCTTCTCCTCTCCTTCCTTCCTTTTCCTCCTTCCTTCCTTCCTTCCTTCCTTTCCTCCCTCCCTCCCTCCCTCCCTCTCTCCCTCCCTCTCTCCCTCCCTCTCCCCTTCCTCCCTTCCTTCCCTCCCTCCCTCCCTTCCTTCCCTCCCTCCCGCCCCGTCTTTCATTTCTTTGCTCCCTCTCTGGTAGAGTTGCGTAGAATGGGCATAGTTCACTGCAATCTCGAATTCCTGGGCTTAAGCAGTCTGCCTGCCTCAGCCTCCCGAGTAGCTGGAACTACAGGTGCACACCATCGTGCCTGGCTAATTAAAAAAAATTAGAAATGGGGTCTCATTATGTTGCCCAGGCTGGTCTGGTCTCAAACACCTAGCCTCAAGCCATCTTCCTGCCTCAGCCTCTCAAGTAGCTGGAATTACAGGTGCAAGCCACTGTGCCCAGCAGGAGTCTGCCTTTCTTTCTTGTTTTTTTTTTTTTTTTTTTTTTTGCCCAGCCTGTCATCTGATTTACGTATTTTTTTTTTTTTTTTTTTTTGCCCAGCCTGTCATCTGATTTACGTATTTCCTTGGTCACATAATACAATTTTTCTTTTTAGTCCTGGGAGCTCTTATCTCTTATTAAAGACGTTTTTATATGAGTTGTAAGTAAGTAAGTAGTCCTCTGACATCTTATTTTTAGCCTCTTCCTCATAGTTGGTGCTATTCCTCTTGTTCTCCGTCTTTGAATTTATGGGCAATGTTTTGTTTGTCTTTATCATCTCCATTAGTAATTATCTTTCAGATTTAAAAAGCAGGTCTTGATCCTGTCTATCTCTATTTATCAGAGGCAAGAATGAACTAGTTTCTTTTGATTCCTTATCATGTAGGAGATATTTTAGGATTTCTTATACCTGCCCCACACATATACCTAGATATACTCTTGATTAATATATTATTGGCCTTTGCAGTGGTTCACGCCTGTAATCCCAGCACTTTGGGAGGCTGAGGCAGGTGGAACACTTGAGGTCAGGATTTCAAGACCAGCTTGGCCAACATGGCGAAACCCTGTGTCTACTAAAAATACAAAAATTAGCTGGGCGTGGTGGCAGTCGCCTGTAGTCCCAGCTACTCGGGAGGCTGCCTGAGTATTGCCTGAACCCAAGAGGCAGAGGTTGCTGTGAACCGAGATCATGCCATTGCACTCCAGCCTGGGCAACAGAGCAAGACTCCATCTAAAAAAAAATTACATATATATACATATATGTATATATATGTGTGTATGTATATGTGTGTGTATATATGTGTGTGTGTGTAGGTATATATAATTGGCCTTAAGAACCTAAGGTGTATATGTGTGTAAATGACATATATTGTGTAAGTACCTAAGTATAGTATTTAATGTAGCATTTGTAATATATAGTGTTATAGGATGGTAGAAATACACACACACACAGCACACATACAATTACATTTATATATATAATTTTTTCCCTGCTGTGTCATTGACCTTGGCCTCCATCGTGGTGTATGAACACGCCGTGCCGGGTGCTTTATCCTCTTCAGGCTATAGAAGTTGAAGGATAGGAGCCTAATTCCCAGCACAGTTCCCTCCTGCATGCTGGCATTCTTCCACCATTGCTCTGGTGGGATAAAGAGAAGGCTTTTCTCATTGCTTAAGTCTTTTCTTAAGCACATCTCTTATTGCCTGCTCTTCCATCACTTTCGCCAGATGGAATAAGCAAGAAAACAACTCTCCAGGTTCTTTTCCACATGGGAGCTCTCACTCTTGGCACGTGATACTTCTCCAGCCTCTATTCTCATTCATGCTCTCACCTAGAAGTCACAGTCTCAAAGCCGATCTCATACACCAAAAGATGCCTGGGGCTGGGCACAGTGGCTCACACCTGTAATCCCAGCACTTTGGGATGCTGAGGCGGGTGGATCACCTGAGGTCCAGGAGTTTGAGACCAGCCCGACCAACATGATGAAACCCTGTCTCTACCAAACATCCGAAAATTAGCCAGTTGTGAGGTGCACGCCTGTAATCCCAGCTACTCAGGAGGCTGAGGTAGGAGAATCGCTTGAATCTGGGAGGCGGAGGTTGCAGTGAGCCGAGATCGCCCCACTGCGCTCCAGCCTGGGTGACAGAGCGAGACTCTGTCTCAAAAAAAAAAAAAAAAAAAAAAAAATTTAACTGGGTATGGCGGTGCATGCCCTATAGTCCCACCTATTTAAAAGGCTGAGAGGGGAGGATTGCTTGGACCCAGGAGGCAGATGTTGCAGTGAGCTGAGAGCATGGGCAGCAGAGTGAGACCTTGTCTCAAAAACAATAGGACACTTGGATTAGAATGTTCATAGCAGCCTTTCTTATAATAGCTCCAAAGTGGAAACAAGTCAGATTTCAACCAACAGGTGAATGAATAAGCAAACTGACATATTCATTCTATAGAGTACCATTCAGCAATAAACAGGAATGAACTCCTGGTATATGCAGCAGAATGAATGAATTTGAACAAGTATTTTGTTGAATAAAATAAGCCAGACAGAAGGAGTACCTACTGCATGATTCCACTTATGTCAAGTTCTAGAACAGACAGACATCATCTCTGGGGTGGGGAGAGTTGCCTGGAAAGAGGAAGGCACTTTTGTTGGGGATGGGTCTTCTTTGGATGGTAGCTACACAACAGATGTTTATGGTTGTCAAACCTTGTTGCACTCAAGAGCTGTGTATTTTCTTTTATTTTTTGAGATGGAGTCTCACTCTGTCACTCAAGCTGGGGTGCAGTGGCGCGATCTTGCCTCACTGCAACCTCCACCTCCCAAACTTAAGTGGTTCTCCTGCCTCAGCCTCCTGAGTAGCTGGGATTACAGGCATGCGCCACCACACCTGGCTAATTTTTCTATTTTTAGTAGAGATGGGGTTCATCATGTTGGCCAGGCTGGTCTCGAACTCCTGACCTCAGGTGATCCACCCACCTCAGCTTCCCAAAGTGCTGGGATTACAGGAGTGAACCACCACACCTGGCCTGTGTATTTTCTTTATGTAAATTATGTATCAGTAAACTAATGGCTGTACTTTTTGCAAAAACAATCAGGAGAACAGAAAATAAGGATATATAGTATATATAAATTTATATATAAGCAGAAATAAAATATGAGTATGATTTTTAAAACGCAGGACTGAAGTTGGTCTTAGCTCTGGGGCATGGACCCGAGTTCTACACCTCCTAGAGCTGGTCCGTGTGGCATCTGCTCCTTTCTCTTTCTGGTTCAGAAAGAAGCCAGACCTGAGCTGACCTTTTGGGCAGCTGGAGCCAGATTGTCCTGTCTTCTTTCCAAGTGGCTGGGCTTTTCTATTTCTAAGGGTAAAGGTGTGTTCAGGTCACTGTAGTTTTTCATCTAGCGCCCTCAGATTTGTGCATGACTTTTATTCCAGTGTTGTGTGTGTGTGTGTGTGTGTGTTTGTGTTAATGTGTACACAGGCTAGTGCCTTCTTTGGGATATTGACCCAAATTCATTTTGGATGTGAGGAGATCTATTTCAGAGGTTGGTAGCCCAATTCAACCCTAAGATATAAAATATAATTTAAAAAAATCATAGCTGCCGGGGACACTGGGCCAGAAAGTAGCACTGACGGTGTGGCTGTGGAGTGTCGTATCTCCATGGACGGGCACATGACGGTTTTTGCATCAGTGACTGACGGATATTGAGTCACCACCCTTGCAACTGACTACTGGAGTTCCAAATGTGAGAGGTCTGAACCTTTTAGTCACTCACCCGCAGAGACAGGGAGAGACTATAGGGCTTTAGACCAGTAGGGCCTTTAGACCACCTGGGCCCGCCCTTCATTCTACGGGTGAGATCTGAGCCCGCGGGGGGCAGTTGGAGAAGGATATGTGTGTGTGGCCAGCTGGTGGCCCACTTTGACCCCTGGTGTGATCAGTTTTAAGGCCAGTGCTCTTGCATGTTAATAACTTTTCTCCCAGATGATTTTTTTTTTTTTTTTGTTTTTTGTTTTTGAGACGGAGTCTCGCTGTGTTGCCCAGGCTGGAGCGCAGTGGCCGGATCTCGGCTCGCTGCAAGTTCCACCTTCCGGGTTTACGCCATTCTCCTGCCTCAGCCTCCCAAATAGCTGGGACTACAGGCGCCCACCACCACACCCAGCTAGTTTTTATTTTATTTTATTTTTTTAGTAGAGACGGGGTTTCACCGTGTTAGCCAGGATGGTCTCGATCTCCTGACCTTGTGATCCGCCCGTCTCAGCCTCCCAAAGTGCTGGGATTACAGGCTTGAGCCACTGTGCCCGGCCCCAGATGATGTTTGAATCCATCTGGCCTAAATGATTCTGTCATAAATCCTTGCAGACAAGAGAGGATGGGAACTGCCGTCTATGAAGTCACCTGCAATGTGCCAAGTGCTCAACATATGCTACCTCCTGAATTCCTCATAGTGGACCTAGGAGGTGGCAATTGTTTGTTCCATTGTACAGATAAGGAAACTGAGGCTGATGCCGAATTGGGGTTTGTTACACTGGGATTTTTCCCAGGATTCACGTGTTCCACAGATTAACAGTCTCCGTTTTTAGTTTTCATTCTGGAGGTATCGGACAGGTGTCTGCTGTGTGCACGTCCTGAGAACACAGTCCTGGCCCTTGCGGGATATACAGACATTGCCCCTATAGTGCTGGAATCAATGGGATTTACTGCAGAAATGACCATGGGGGCGAGGTTAATGCCAAGGGTCAGACTGAACCCTATGTCCTTCCTGTGTGTCTGCTTGTAGATTTCTGGAGAGAATGTTTCTTTTTATTATTATTATTATTATTATTATTATTATTATTTTATTGAGATGGAATCTTGCTCTGTTGCCCAGGCTGGTGTGCACTGGTGTGATCTTGACTCACTGCAACCTCCGCTTCCCAGGTTCAAGTGATTCTTCTGCCTCAGCCTCCCGAGTGGCTGGAATTACAGTTGCCCACCACCATGCCCAGATAACTTTTGTATTTTTAGTGGAGACGAGGTTTCACTAGGTTAATAATCAAAGTTGGCCCGGCTGGTCTCAAACTCCTGACCTCAGGTGATCCACCCACCTTGGCCTCCCAAAGTGCTGGGATTAGAGAGGTGTGAGCTACTGCGCCCTACCCTGGAGGGAATGTTTCAACCTCATAATCTCAGCCTCTCAAAGCCTGCCTCTCCTTCATGCCTGACACCGGAGGGGGAACAATGACTGCCGTGTTCAATAAAACTTTTGTGGGAGATGATTTAAATTGCTTTGATAACACCCTTGGGAGTTGGGGCCCCTTTTAATAATTTAGGCTGAAGTAATGTGTGCTCTCATTAAAGAGAGGAGATGTATCTGAACTCTGGGCTTGAAGCTCTACTTTCTGCAAAGAGGCTTGTTGGATTTCAAAACCAAGGCGACACCACCTCTTGGTGTGCTGGCAGATACAGGGAGAGGGCTGTCTGTCTTCCCTCCTGTGTCCCTCTCTGCCACAGCTGAAATGGCTGATCCTTTCAGAATCACTGACTGGGGGATGTTCCTGAGCTTGGACAGGATAACAAATGGAGGTGGGTTATTTTCTGATCCTAGTAAGTGAGAAACAGCTGTTCTTCCTAGCTTGGAAAGCAAGTCATTTGCTTCCTACACACACATATGCACGCACGTGCACACACACACAACCACACACAGTTATCAACATGCTGCTAGAAAAAATTAAAAATTGCACATTGTATTTCTAAAAGAGGAAGCAGAGAAAAAGGATTTCCAGAATTCTAAACACGCCCCCCATCACTGCGTCTCCTCTCAGCTGGGACCTTGTTTGCACAGCCGAGGCCTGCAGGGTACATTCCAGAGGTGGACTTGGGGCTGGCCTTGAACTTCCAGACCCTCCCTCTCCGCTCTGGCCAGGGCTGGGGAAATGTCAGCCATTCTGAGGGCCTTGGAAGGTGGACTCTGTTATTTTCGGTAACATATCATCAACTGCTTATTCCACTTTTACAGACGCTATTTGTAAAATGAATAGTGTTTAATGTATTTATATTTAAAATAATTATTGAGGCCAGGCGTGGTGGTTCACATCTATAATCCCAGTACTTTGGGAGGCAGAGATGGGAGGATCCCTTGAGCCCTGGAGTTCAAGACCAGTCTGGGCAACATAGCAAGACCTCATCTCTACAAAAATGAAGAAAATCAGCCATGCTTGGTGGTGCCCGCCTGTAGTTCCAGCTCAGGAGGCTGAAGTGGGAGGATCCCTTCAGCCAAGGAGTTTGAGGCTTCCGTGAGCTAAGATCGCTCTACTGCACTCCAGCCTGGGTGATAGAGTGAGCCCCTGCCTCTAAAAATTTGTTAAAAGTAATTATCGATAGTGATTTACTATTGCTGTTGTGTTGCTTTCTATTAGTCTTGTAGTCTTTTTTTCTATCTTTCAACCGATGTGTAATTTCAGTTAAGTAAGGTAAGTTCTAGATATCCGCTGTGCAGCGTTATACTTATAGTTGAGGCATAAGCTCATTTAGTATTTTAATTTGGCTCAAATACACAAGTGTGCGCAGTATTGGACACTTAATTTGCTAAGAGGGTAGATCTTGTGTGAAAGGTTCTTACCACAAAAAAACTAAACGAAAATGAAATAAAAATGAATAATATAAAGGATAGGTAAATTACAGAGTACACATAGGCAAAAAAGAATTTCACTATCTTGTGAATGACCCCCTTATTGGTGGTTTCTGCTTTATATGCAGGGGTAGAAGGTGAAGAACCTGCTATTGACAGTGACTTTGAAAGACTTTGAGAAAATAGTGTAAGTAGGTACAAAGTGTCATCACAAACATGTAGCAAGAATGGAATACTATGCAGCCATAAAAAGGAATGAGATCATGTCCTTTTGCAGGGACGTGGATGAAGCTGGAAGCCATTATCCTCACCATACTAACGCAGGAACCGAAAACCAAACACTGTGTGTTCTCACTTATAGGTAGGGGCTGAACAATGAGAATACGTGGACACAGGGAGGGGAACAACACACACCAGGGCCTGTTGGAAGAGGGCAGGGGTGGGGAGAGCATCAGGGAAAATAGCTAATGCATGCTGGGCTGAATACCTAGATGATGGGTTGATAGGTGCAGGAAACCACCATGGCACATGTTTACCTAGGTAACAAATCTGCACATCCTGCACATGTATCCCAGAACCTAAAATAAAATAAAATTTTTTTAAAAATTAGATAACAGAATCTCAGTATGCTGTCCAGGCTGAAGTGCACTGGCATGGGGCTCCAGGTGTGTCATATTTCAAAATGAGTGTTCTCTACAAGGCCACCTTCGAATACTGTGTGCTAATTTCAGGGCTTGAAAGATACTAGCGTACATGTTCAGGGCCGCGTGCACACATTCTCCTGGTTGTCCCAGGGACCTAGGTCTCCTTGTCTGTTACCTCTGAGCTCAGGCACTGTAACCTCATAGAATGTCACTGTAATAGGGAGACAAAGCTAAGCTGAATTGGTGAAATCTGGAGAGACTACTTTACTGGGTCTTACTCATTATTATCAGCAGCCTAGCATAACCCTGCTCTTTAAAAAATGGACTAAATTGAGAGTCTGTTGAACTTGCCCCCTTCAACATGGGGTATTCATTTGTCATTAGGAATGGCAATTTTTATGCATGTAATTAACATACTGTGATAGCTTCAGTGGATCAGGCAAGTCTATATATATACATTTATTTTTTGAAACGGAGTCTTGCTCTGTCGCCCAGGCTGGAGTGGTGCAGTGGCTTGATCTTGGCTCACTGCAGCCTCCGCCTCTTGGGTTCAAGGAGTTCTCCTGCCTCAGCCTCCCAAGTAGCTGGGATTATAGGCACGTGCTGCCACACTCGGCTAATTTTTGTATTTTTAGTAGAGATAAAGTTTCACCATGTTGGCCAGGATGGTCTTGATCTCCTGACCTGATGATCCACCCAACTCAGCCTCCCAAATTCCTGGGATTGCCGGTGTGAGCCACTGCACCCGGCCTTTTTCTTTTTTCTTTTTTGTTTGTTTTTTTGAGAAAGGGTCCACTGTGTTGCCCAGGCTGGAGTGCAGTGGTGAAATCATGGCTCACTGCAGCCTTGACCTCCTGGGCTCAAGAGATTCTCCCACCTCACTCTCCTGAGTAGCAGAGACTATAGGTGCACACCCCCAAACCCAGCTAATTGATATTTTTTTTTGTAGAGATGGAATCTCGCCATATTGTCCAGGCAGGTATTTATATCTTATATATACCACTTAATTGCTTTATTTTCATTTCCTTTGTAAATGACATCCAGGTGAAATTAACAAGCCTTTTTTGAATAAATGATCCCTAAGTCTGAACTGGTGGGGGTCGGTATGAATGGATGAGGGTCGTTTGAATAGACATTGGGACACTTGAGGGTGAAAAATTCATAGTCAAATACGACGTTTTTCTGACTTGTGCGAGATAGACGTCAGATTCTCTTTTTTTGTTTAATACAATGATTACTATTACTCAGCACGTCGACCTGTTGCTTGGAAGTGATTTACGCATTCTCTGGTCTTGGAGAATTACTGCCTTTTTTTTCTTCATGACTCAGAGTGGGCTGGGCTCCCCTCTAAAGAAGAAGCCATTAAATTTGATGAAGAGCCACATTCCTTGCAAGACTTGACCCCAAACATTTGAGATTAGCCCTTTGAATTTCTCTTTCTGAAAGTCTGACAGCAAAACTTGGTGCATTTTTCTCAGCGGGATCCAAATAATAGCTAAACGCCTCCGGGGCAGCTGTAAGGCAAGTATTTTAAAAACAACCATGTTAAAGTGATCTGGAGACTGCAAACAAGTCGGCTTTTCTTTCTCCACAGGAGTCTCAAGGTGCACACTTGTGTATTCGAGGCAATTAAAATACTAAATGAGCTTGTCCCTGAAGAATGTAGACAGAGCTTTTCACTCTAATTTCTGCTCTGTACCCTTGAGCACACCTTGTTGGCTGAACAAAGCCACACCTAGTTTCTGCAATTAGGGGAGCCACATAGTTGATTTTTGCAAGCTTTCCTTCATCAGAGAATCAACAGTCTTCGTTCATTCAAGGCAATGATGCATTTGTTCTTTTACCCAACAAATACTTTTTGTTTTTTTTACATTTACAACGTGCCAGCATAGTTTAATCTGTGTATATTCGACAAATGCTAAGTTAACTGAAACGGCAGGCAGAGGTGGATTATGTATTCATCAGTGTGTAGATAGAAACTGAAGGCATGGAGTGGGTGACAAAGTGGGTACAGATGTTGTGTCTTCCCCTTTGACCCTTTGGATAAATTACCGAATGATCTTAAATAGGTGCTCTGCAGGTGTTTGGTTACATTGTCAAGGAATAAGACACTGAAAACAGGAGGGTTTTGATGACAGCGCTGCATGCATGTTTTTGTTAGGAAATACTCCAAGGGCATCATTCTTAGGCTATGTCAAGGTCTGTCAACTGGGGACCGCTCAGTTTACCAGGCTCCCAGGATGCAAGCGGCCTGTGTTCGCTTATCTGTGTCAAGGAGATCCCTACAGTTTGGATAGCTTGGTTTCGCCCTTCCCACTACAGTGTTTTTGTTGGCAAGTGATCTGCTAAATGAGAACCCATCGCCAGTTTTACCTGTAAGTCCAGGATTTATTTATTTTTATTTATTTATTTATTTTTTTTGAGATGGAGTTTTGCTCCTGTTTCCCAGGCTGGAGTACAGTGGCATGACCTCAGCTCACTGCAACCTCCACCTCCCGGGTTCAAGGGATTCTCCTGCCTCAGCCTTCCAAGTAGCTGGGATTACAGGTGCCCGCTTCCGTGCCTGACTAATTTTTTTCTATTTTTAGTGGACATGGGTTTTCACCATGTTGGCCATGGCTGGCCTTGAACTCCTGACCTCAGGTGATCCACCTGCCTTGGCTTCCCAAAGTGCTGGGATTACAGGCGTGAGCCACACAAGTCCAATATTTTACCTAGAAGTCTAGCAATTTTTTTCTGTGTAGGGAGATGAATAGAACAAGTTTGAGGTAGAGGTAGATGTAGCTATAGATAAAATTATAGATATAGTTATGGATATATAAAATTAAATACCTTAATCCTTGATGTTATTATTTTTCTTTTATCAAATATAATCCTGTTTGGAGCAAAAACACTTTGAGCACATTTTCATTTTGCTAGTTTCTTGGGATGGTTTTTCCCGCCAGCACTCCTCTTTGCAGAACTAGTGGTAAATGCTAATGGAAAACTTTTTCAGTTAGCAGATTTTTATTTTACTTACTTCCTGGGGCAATTCTCCTTAAATTGTAGATCAAATCCAGCTGCAGGCTAAAGCACCGCAATTTTCTTGTTTTCAGCTAACCCATGGCAAGAGTAAATTTTTCTACCCCCTGGGATAGCGGATTCAGTCCTGGAAATTCAGAGGAGTGAAATTGTTAGCAGTTGTTCCTAAAATCTGGTGCTGTCACTTCATGGCGATGTCTCTGGTCTTTGTGTTGAAAGCAGGACCTCTATAAGCCCCTTCTCCTCCCCAGACCGTGTGTTTGGTGGGTGTTATGACAAGGGTGAGGGGAGAGGGGAGGGCCCCTCCAGGAGGTTGTCATCTCAGTCCTGCGCGGGATCGGCAGTAAAGGACTTATTAGGCTGGCTACCTGACGTCACCCAGAGCCAGAGAAGTTTCCATGTTTCAACGAACCTTGTGGATTCCAAGAGAGATAATTGTTAGTAACTCCACGGACTGGCCTTAGAAGACTCTTCCTGTGACATCATCCAATTCATTTTGCCACTTAAAAAAACAAACAAACAAAAAAAAAACCAGGTACCGTGGAAAGCCACTGGAAGCTTTAAGCAAGGGAGTGTCCTGATTTACATCTTAAACATTTCTAATTAGGCCAGGCATGGTGGCTCATGCCTGTAATCCCAGCACTTTGGGAGGCCGAGGCGGGAAGATCACTTGAGGTCAGGGGTTCGAGACCAGCCTGGTCAACACAGCTAAACTCCATCTCTACTTAAAAATACTAAAATTACCAGGGTGTGGTGGTGCGTGGCCGTAATCCCAGCTGCTCAAGAGCCTGAGGCAGGAGAATTGAACCTAGGAGGCAGAAATAGCAGTGAGCCAAGATCGCACCACTGCACTCCAGCATGGGTGACAGAGTGAGATTTGTCTCAAAAAAAAAAAAAAAAAAACATTCTAATTTTGGTAAAACATACATAACATAATGTATACATAAATGTATACATAATGTGTACATTTCATACATAATGAAATTTACCATCTTAACAATTTCTATGTGCGTACATCAGTAGCATTAAGTATATACAAATTTTTGTGCAACAGAACTGCTTTCATCTTGCAAATCTGAAGCTCTGTCCTCATTAAACAATAATTCCCCCTACCCGTTGTCACGCCCCCTACCATTCTTCTTTCTGTGGCTCTAGAATTTGACTACTCTACATACCTCATTTAAGTGAAACCGTACAGTAATTGTCCTTTTGCGACTGGTTTATTTCACTTAGAATATCGTCCTCAAAGTTCATTCAAGTTGTAGCATGTGTTAGGATTTCCTTCCTTTTGAAGGCTGAGTAATAATCCATTGTATGTTTACATATTAGGCTGGTGCAAAAGCAATTGTTTTTTGTTTTGCCATTACTTTTTTTTTTTTTTTTTTGAGTTGGAATCTCGCTCTGTTGCCCAGGCTGGAGTGCAGTGGTGTGGTCTCGGCTCACTGCAACCTCCACCTCCCGGGTTCACACCATTCTCCTGCCTCATCCTCCCGAGCAACTGGGGCTACAGGTGCCCACCACCACGCCTGGCTCATTTTTTGTATTTTTAGTAGAGACGGGGTTTCACCGTGTTAGCCAGGATGATCTTGATCTCATGACCTTGTGATCTGCCCACCTCAGCCTCCCAAAGTGCTGGATTACAGGCGTGAGCCACTGTGCCTGGCCGCCATTACTTTCAGTGGCAAAAATAGCAATTATTTTTGCACCATCTTAATGTATCCTCTTTTGTTTATTCATCTGTCGATGCGCACTTGGGTCGCTTCTACCTACAGACTATTGCAGATGGTGCTGCTATGAACATGAGTGTGCAAATATCTGTTCAAGTCCCTGCTTTCATTTCTTTTTTTTTTTTTTTAGACGGAGTCTCACTCTGTTGCCCAGGCTGGAGTGCAGTGTTATGATCTCAGCTCACTGCAGCCTCTGCCTGCCCTGTTCACGCCATTCTCCTGCTTCAGCCTCCCGAGTAGCTGGGATTACAGGCGCCCGCCACCACACCTGGTTCATTTTTGTATTTTTAGTAGAGATGGGGTTTCACTATGTTGGCCAGGCTGGTCTTGAACTCCTGACCTCAAGTGATCTGCGTACCTCGGCCTCCCAAAGTGCTGGGATGACAAGTGTGAGCCACCATGCCTGGTCCCTGCTTTCATTTCTTTGGGGTTTATACCCAGAAGTAAAATTGCTGGATCCTATCGTCATTCTATTTTTAACTTTTTGCAGAACTGCCATACTGTTTTCCCTAGGGGTTGCAGCATCTTGCCTTCCCATCACCCGTGCACAAGGGTACCACTTTCTTCACATGCCTGCCAATACTTATTATTTTGTTTTCTTGACAGTAGCCTGTTTAATGGGTATCTTATTGTGGTTTATGTCACATTTTTTAGTACACGTTATACCCTGCTGGGTATACGTTATTGTGCTAGGTGCTGGCTTACAGAGGCAGTAAGACCCAGTTTCTGCCATGAGAGAGGAAACTCACAGTCTGTTGGAGGAGACAGGCATCTAAATGGAATATTATAATACACCTTATCAAGTACTTTGATAGAAGACAGGTCTTAAGGGAGCAGAGTGGATGCAATCAAGGAAGACTTCCTGGTCTTCATAGCCCCACCTCCAGGAAGTCTTCCTTGGTTGTGCCCACTGTGTGCTCTCTTAAGACCTATCTCTGGAGTAGCAGTAGAGTTCCTACTCAACTTCCATTTGCTGGTTCCTTCTACCAAGTTAAGCATACTCATTAGAAGGAATCAGAAAATGAGAAGTTAAATCTGAAGTCCAAGTGGTTGGCAGGTATTGGTTAGAGCACTATTTTTAGAATAGAACAATGCTTATAATTGAAGCAATTTTTTTTTTCTTTTCATTTGTGTGTTTCTGTGGCTCTGGGAGATTGTAAAGGTTACTTAATTGGGATGCTTAGCTCACAGTTTCTGGTTATTAGAAAGAGGCCACCCTGAGACCTTTGGAAGAAAAGGGGCACAGCAGGTGGGTAGGAGGGTCGCGCCTCATTGAACCTCATTGATTCAGGGGTCTTGTGCATTTTCCATGTCATCCAATTCTGGGAAGTCTGAAGGCTCCAGGTCAGAGGGGAGTTTGTTGCACGGGGACAGTTGTCTGGAAGGCTTAGTGACAAAGTGGCAAATAGGAGCAAGGAAACAAAGTATATAAAGACCTGCTATTTAGGAATAGCACTATTCTTGTCATGGTGACTCACATTTGTCAAGCCTTGAAGGATATTTGCAGAGGAAGAAAGAAGCATTGGATTGCAGCTTGGAGGGAGCAGATCCTGGCTGCCAGTGCCGGGACCAAGGCAGCGTGTGATCTCACCCGTGTTGCCAAGGGTCATCCCACACCCAGACTGTTCGGTTTCCATTCTCATTCCTTGGCATTGCCTTTTATAGAACTGCTTTCAAAAGAGGCAGTGGGGCTGATGTCACAGGATCACTGTGTGTTTCTCAGGAGTGGGGAGGGAATGAATAGAATTTTTCTGAACATTCTGTACCAAATTCACTGCCCTCCCTCCATTTGATTTAGGACTTACATCTTCAGCATCCTCTCCTTGTTAGCCTTCTCTGGAACTTGTCTGTCCCCCTGACTAGATCGAGAGCCCCTCTGTATCCCCAGAACCTTGCAGCTTCGGGCATTTTGCATGAGATAAATAAACATGGATGCAATGAGAAAAGGGATGTGATGGGTATTGGGGAAGACAAACCAGCAACTGCTCTGGGCTCTGCTTTGGAAGTGCCTTTCATTTCTCTTTACTTTTTTTTGAAACAGAGTCATGCTCTGTTGCCTAGGCTGGAGTGCAGTGGCACGATCTCAGCTCACTGCAACCTGTGCCTTTCGGGTTCAACTGATTCTTGTGGCTCAGCCTCCCAAGTAGCTGGAATTACAGGCAAGCACCATTACGCCTGGGTAATTTTTGTATGTTTTGTAGAGATGGAGTTTGATCATGTTGGTCAGGCTGGTCTCGAACTCCTGACCTCAGCTGATCTGCCTACCTCGGCCTCCCAAAGTGTTGGGATTACAGATGTTAGCCACTGGGCCTGGCTCGTTTCTTTTTACTCTCTATCCACCACTTCTCCCAGCTCAAATCCTTTTGAGTCTGACTTGAACAGCTGATGTCACCCTTTACCTAGTCTTTTTTCCCTTCAGCGTCATTTTTCCGACTCTTCTCAGAGTCATCTTTGTGCTGTCATTGCATCCAGACCTGATCATTTCTTTTCTCTTTCCTACTCAAAACCTTTCATGGTTCACTGTGACCCAGTGAATAAATCCATGACCCCCTGGCACTCTAATTCCTGTTTGTCTTTCCAGTCTCACCATCCTGCCCAGCTACCTCCCTCCCATCTCATTCTCTGCTAAATTTGCTTCTTCCTTATGTGAGTTGAGGCACATGCTTTCCCTTCTGCTGGGAAGGTGTTTCCACCCCGCCAAGACCACATTCATGAGTTATCTCCTTGAGGAAACCACGCATGCTCCCTGCCAAGATGAAGGAGAGAAAACTATGCCTTCATCTGGGTTTGCATAACTTTTGTCTATACCTTCGTCATGTCATTTACCCCAAAAGTGTCCCCCAAGCTATCCTTTCATTTATATTTGCTGACTTATTAATTTCAAGAATTATTTGAGATAGTATTCAAATTACATACTAGAGGAATATTCCTATGAATATAGGATGTTATATTATAATGATAATAAGAGTTATGTTAAGGAATTTCCATGATAAAGGGTGGAGGGAGAGTGGAGATGAAGCTGGGGTCATGTAAATACAAATTCCATATGCTGTGACGTTTAGCACATTTGCTGGAAATGTTTGGAATACTTATTTCTAAACTTGGACCTCAACTTTCTACCAGCCAACACTAAGAGAGAAATATGTTGATAATGGTTTGGCCATGTCCCCACCCAAATCTCATCTTGAATTCCCACATCTTGTGGGAGGGACCTGGTGGGAGGTAATTGAATCGTGGGGGCAGGCCTTTCCCTTGCTGTTCTCATGACAGTGAATAAATCTCACGAGATCTGATGGTTCTATAAGGAGGAGTTTCCCTGCACAAGCTTTCTCTTTGCCTGCCACCATCCATGTGAGATGTGACTTGCTCCTCCTTGCCTTCCGTCATGATTGTGAGGCCTCTTCAGCCATGTGGAACTATAAGTCCATCAAACCTCTTTCTTTTGTAAATTTCCCAGCCTCAGATATGTCTTTATCAGCAGCATGAAAACAGAAGAATACATATATCATCCATATGGTTCATGATGTCTGTGGGATGAAATGAATCAGAAGCAGAACAACTCTGCCAGGGGCTGAGATGCTAAAGAAATTTCCCTTACTTTGTCATAAAGGATTCCCTAAATCATATCACTGTGTGTTCAGTGGCATTGTCTTTGTAAATATAACTTCACATTCCTTGTGCCTGTTTGCATCTGTTTGCAAATAGAAGAACACCTAGCACTGTCTGAGATCATGAAGACATTTGTATTAGGTTGGTGCAAAAGTAATTGTTTTTTTGCATTGAAAGTAACCGCAAAAACTGCAGTTACTTCTGCACCAACCTAATATTCACCTAAGGATTCTGGTGGCCCAGGGTCCCAGCTGCCTTGAAGCAGTTCAACAGTGCCACATGTATGTTTTCCTTTCCTTCATGGCTAATCCAAACATTGTACCCTAACCCTAGCATCTCAAGCAGGGTGGATAGAAAAGGGCAGTCCTTTTTATCAGCAAAGATCAATCTTTCCAGAATCTTTTCAGAAGACTTTCCTTTCTGTTGGCCCTACCAGGGTCACCCAGGTACACCTACTAGCAACGGGGCCGGAGAAGTGGCTCTGGGCAGCCGTCCTTCATTCTGGGCTGGACAGAGTGCCACGCGATATTCCGCTGGTGTAGAAGAGAATGGGAGAAGAGGAGGAAGGGCTCTCAGGAAGACAACTGGGAGTGACTACCACCGTAGTTCTCTATCACAACACCAGTCCAGTAAATCCTGCTTTGCAGGAGGTGAACACCAGTGAGCATTTTGCCGCTGATGAGATTTATTCCCAAAATAACTTTCAAATCTGAAGAGGAATGGCTGCTCTGTATTTCATTTCAGCGAGTCTCCATGGATATTATTTTTCTTTCCACTGACTTTATTTATAACCTGAGCTGCAGGAAGCTGGAAGGAGAAGCTGCTTGACAATATCTGGAGTCTGGGCTTTGCTATTTGACAAGTTAACCATGTTTTCTCCCTCGGCGAGGTTGGGAATGAAGAAACACCTTCTCTCCCAAAGATGGGCCTGATGAGGATGCATGGTTCCCAAGGTGTGTGGTGCTGGTCAGGGAGGAATAGCATGCTCTAGGCTTGGCAAGCCGACTCATTTGACTTAGGCCTTCTGGCTAAGCCATCCCGGAATGGGGCTCAGTGGTGATTCAATCAAATGGGGAAGCGTCTTGTGTTTGGAGATAGCTTAATGGTAAGAAGTGAGCTAAGGGTGCTGTTATTGCAAGACCTCCATCTCTACAAAAAATAAAAAATAAATTAATGGGGCATGGTGGTGCCCAAAATCAGGAAGTTTTTTTTTTTTTTTTTTTTTTTTTTTTTTTTTTTTTAAACTAAGGCCTGAGTCACATTTTTTAAAAATTGAAAAAGCTGTGGGAGATCCCAGTTCGTGCTTCTCTCTTCTCCAGAGCACAGAGGTCGAGCTGAAATATAAGGACATCTGCATTTTATAGACGAGGAAACTGACATGCAGGGCAGTTGAGAGCTCAATCCAGGGCAGCGCAGCATCTTAGTGAAGAGTGATGTCATGGACACAGTTGGGAGAGCCCTCCCTTGATTTGTCACTCTTGAGATAGGCTGGAGAAGGAACATGAGTATTCAGTCATTAGGGATGTGGATGGGTGCACCATACAGTTGCTCACCAGTCCCTGTGTGGGAGAGGCAAAAGATGCTATAGCTAAGAAGGATTTTGGTGATTGCTGAGATGCAAAGACCATTAGTCTAGCATATTGCTCATCTTTCCACACTAGCTGTCCCTCCATCTGCTTCTGAGGTAGGAGGTAGAACTTGACTCTGGACCAGATTGAAGACTAGCTGAAACAGGGAAAAGGCACCGAAAGCACTTCTCCATAAGACATATCCATGAGCGCTGTGACAGTTTACCATTGCCACAGCAATACCAGGCGGTTACTGCCCCTGGATGTGGCAACACCCTGAATTACCTCCTCTTTTCTAGAAATTGCTGAATAATCCATGCCTTAATTTGCATGGAATTAAAAAGTGGGTATAAGTATGACTGTAGAATTGCCTCTGAGCTACACTTCTGGGCAAACTGCCTGGGGTTAGCCCTGCTCTGCAAGGAGCAGGACCTTTATGCTGCTGTGCACTGATGCGTCAATAAAAGTTGCAACACCACCAGCTTGTCCTTGAATTTTTTCCTGGGCAAAGCCAACAACCCTCCCAGGCCAGGCCCCAGTTTTTGGGCTCACCTGCCCTGCATCACTTCCACCAGCTCCTATCAACCTATTTACCTGTATCAAAACCTTGATGTTAACTCCTGCCCTGATGTCACCACAACCAAAAAACTCTTGAAAATTCAGTACAATTATCTGTAATTGTGGATTAGTATATTCTGGGTGCCATAACAAAAGACTGCGTGGTTTAAACTTCAAACTATTTTTTAAAGATCTGGAGACTGGAAATCCAAGATGAAGGTGCTGGCAGGCTTGGTTTCTCCTAAGGCCGTGCTCCTGGCTTTGCAGATAGTGACCCTCTCACTCCGTCCTCACACAGTCTGCTCTGTGTGCACACCTCCCTAGTGTCTCTTCCTCTTCTTAGGGTCCACTTAATGAGCCTCATTTTAACATAGTCACCTGTTTAAAGATCTAATCTCCAATATGGTTACATTCTGAGACACAGGGAGTTAGGAATTCAACATAGGTATTTTGATGGGACAAAATTCAGCCCATTAACAGCTTGTAAGTGCTATTAAGAAGACTCAAGGCTAGCATTTTGAGAGGCTGAAGCAGGAGGATCAGTTGAAGCCAGGAGTTCAAGGCCAGCCTGGGCAGCAGAGCAAGACTCCATCGCTAAAATAATAAGAAAATTAGCTGGGCATTGTGGTGTGTACCTGTAGTTGCAGCTACTTGGAAGGCTGAGGCAGGAGGATCACTTGAGCCCAGGAGTTTGAGGCTGTAGTCAGCTATGATTCTGCCACTGCACTCTAGCTTGGGGCAACAGAGTATGACCCCATATCTTTAAAAAAATATATCCCAACCCAGGGTCCACTCTATAGAGAAACACGAGTATTCTTCCACTTGTTGAACTAGGACTATCTCTGGATATTTTGAATATAAATATTTTATTCTAAGCCTCTATTGATCTTTCAATTCTCTGAATCATTGCAGAAATTATTCTCAGCAGTCTTTATTTTTACCACCTCAGCAAAATGGTTCTATCTCAGCTCCCTGTCTAGACTTTAAATTCCAGGAAGGCGAGGCTGCATCTTCATGCCTTTTTCCTCCAGGTTTCTGAGCGTTGGCAATGACACTCTTTTGGTAAATGGAAGTTTGAAAGAGCAAATGAAAAGAATAATAGTTGAGGAGCAAAGGTTTCTCCTGCAGTGGGCCAGCTGTCCGTTGCAACGAAGACACGTGGGCAAACAAACAGTGCTTGCTTCTCTTTAGGAAAGAATAATTATTTAGCATGAAAGAAACTCCGTGAAAAAAAAAAAATCTTCCATGTATCAGGTGAATATCCTGTAAAGGAGACTTTTTGACCTTAAAAAATGGTGAGCCATAGCTCAGTAAAAGCTCGTTAGGGAAGAGAGGGAGCTAGTCTGGGGACAGAATGTATATTGATTGACTCAGAGGTTCTCTGAGTTTCTCTCTGTGAATGCAATTTGCATAACAATGATTACATATTGGGTTTGAGGCAGTTATTGCTCACTGGAGTCCTTCCAGAGTAACTATTTCGGTGGTTGCAGAGCCCCCTCAGAAACCTGGCTTTAAAAGGAAATTAAATGTGAAGGGTTGAGTTGCTGCAGTTGTTAGCCTTGGGAAAGGATTAAAGGGAACGTTTTTGTCATGTGAGATGTCAGGAAAATTCATGAGGAACTCACTAGGTTGTCTACTTGGAAAAAAATGAACTTCCTCCTAATGGATTTTGAAAAAGATTATTTAATTTGGGTTCACCATTAGCCATTCTGGGCAAGGGACAGAGGTGAATGTTACCCTTCATTTTCGTAGAGAACAGTGAGTTGTTCTATCTTTACAAAATCAAAATCAATTGAAATATATTTTTATGTGTAATTTACTGCTCTGCAGACAATGGAGTGGAAAAGTTATAGTGGTTAATTACTCCCCAAAACCAGAATATTGAGCACGCGTGTGTGTGTGTCTGTGTGTGTGTGTGTGTCCATGACACAAAACTGCTTCTAATTTATTAGGTAATAGTCATTAAATTAGGCAACATAAATATGACATTTGGAGAACAGTAGTGCAGCCCCCCAAAAAAGTAGAATGAACTTTTAGATAAATGAGAGAGAAAGAGAGAGTGTTAGAACTGAATAATGACTTTACAGAGCAAGTGGTCAAGGCCTTTCAAAGTGCTAGTCAAAGGACCCAAAAAGGCCACTCCAAGAGTGATGGTCATATAACTTGAAGTGGAAACAAGGAAGTCTGGAAAGAAGGACAAAGAGCCCTTCCGATATTTTTGCTCCATGTTCTATTTTTATTTTGTTTGTTTGTTTTCCCTTATGTTTTGTGGAGAGTAATTTACATCCCATGAAATTCACCCTACTTTGGGAGGCCGAAGCAGAAGGATCACTTGAAGCCAGGAGTTTGCAACCAGCCTGGGCAACATAGTGAGACCCCTATCTCTACAAGAAATTAAAAACAAATATTAGTGGGGTGTGGTGGCATATGCCTGTAGTCCTGTTACTCTGGAGGCTGAGGTGGGAGGATCACTTGAGCCCAGGAGTTCAAGGCTGCACTGAGCCATGATTGCACAGACACTGTACTCCAGCACTCACTGCGAGTGACAGAGTGATGAGACCCTGTCTCCAACAAAAACAACATCAAAATTCACCCTAAAAAAGTCTACAGTTCGCCATTGTCTAATTCTGGAATATTTTTATCACTCTGAAAAGAAACATTGTACCCACTGGCAGTCACTCCTCAATCCACCCCTGCCTTTGGCAATCACTAATCTATTATTTGTCTCTGGAGTTACCTATTCTGGACACTTCATATATATGGAAGCATACAGTCTATTTGGTTTTTTGTCTGCCTTTATTCACTTAGCAAAATGACTTCAGGGTTTATCCATGTTGTAGCATCTATCGGTACTTCCTTTCCTTTTATGGTCAAATCACATTCCACTGTATGGATACACCACATTTTGTTTATCTGTCCGGCAGCTGATGGACGTGTGGGTTGTTTTGACTTTTTGGCTGTGATGGATAAGTCTGCTGTGAATCATTTGTGTACAGGTTTTTGTGTGGACCTGTGTTTTCATTGCTCTTGGGTACATACCTAGGAGCAGAATTGTTGGATTATATGGTAATTCCATGTTTCACCTTTGGAGGAAGTACCAGACTATTTTCTGAAATGGCTGCACCGTTTTACATTCTTATCAACAATGTACAAGAGAGCCCTTAAAACTGGATCCCCTACCATTTGCCAGGTACCAAGCTGTCCTCTTGGTGTGCCTTCCATTATATATGGGCTTGTGGTCATATTTCTCCTTTATAGGATAAGAAATGGAGACTCTGAGAGTTTAACATAGATGGGAAGAGAGAGAAAACATGCCATCACTGAGGTTAATGCTATATGATCAAGTGTGAGACTGGAACCCTGAGGTTCTTCCCCAGGAGTTGGTGGGCAAAATGTTGAGTGCAGCCTCAAGGGCAGGTGCAGAGGACTGTGAAACATAGAGTCTATGTTCTTCATAGACTGTTTCCTCAGTCTCTGACCATCAAGGGAGGGTAACTGGGACATAGAAGGGCATGTGTCCATGTCCATCTCCCTTGAATAAAATATCCCAACTATTTCTCTTGTTCACCTGCACATACCTGCAGCCTCCAGATTGAGCTGGGCAGGTCTGTCAACCATGGTGAGAGACAGGGCCGTATGATTCTCCTTGGAATACGAACACAGGGAAACCAGCTTATGTAAAGTAATGCAACAAGCAAGCATTGGGCAGAGAGATCGTGTCTAGTGCAGCAGCTGGGACCTCTGCAGGGTCACCAGACTTCCCTCTGTGCCTGCAACTGGAAATGGAGCTGAACCCACGGGAAGGCGGGACCCTCGCCAGCCGCCTGGGGTCCAGGAGGGAGGATACCATGGATCTGATCAGAGGGAGGATGGAACAGGGTGGGCTGGGTCTTGGCTGTGGTCACTCAAGCCGAACAAGGTGGGGTGCAACTGGGAAGTCCTCCAGACCATCTGTACACAGTGTCTTCTCACGCCTGCCTCAGATCATTAACCAGCATAGTATTGATCCATAATTTTGTTTTGTTGCTTCTCAATTATTTGTTGTTCTTGCAATTTCTGATTTTGGCTTTGATTATTGTGAGATTTGCAGCAGAGGTTATAAACAAATAGATCCCAAAGGAAAGTGCTCCTCCATGACTTCTAAGTAAGCACCATGTAGCTTGGGCAGCTCGTGCTGACCTACTGGAGGGAGGAAAAGCTGATGGTACCACCCATACCTGCATACCTGGGGAGGCCTGCTTGCTTCACACCCGAAGGGCTTGGTTTTGGCCTGGGCTAAGAGGTGCACACTGGGGAGAGTGACCCTGATGCCAGAAAGAAGAGTGAGAAAGGGGTTGTTTCCACATCCATTCCCTGCAGCTCCTTAGAGATGGAAACTGGCATTTCAACGTTGAGGCCTCTTAGGACGTACGTGTTCTGTAGGTCATGAAACCCCTAAAGTGTTCCAGAGCTTTTCCCTCCAAGAACAATACATTCAGGATGTTTTTCAAAGACTGTTTCTACAAACTCTGGCCATTGAGATCATTTTCTCAGAGAGGGAGGATAACTGGGACATGGAAGGTGTGTGTTCACATCCATCTCCCTTGAGTGAAATGTTCCAAATATTTGTCTTGTTCACCTGCACACACCTGCAGCCTCCGGGTTGAGCTGGGTAGGTCTGTTAACCATGATGAGAGATAGGACCGTATGTTTCTTTATAGAATATTTACCCCCAACATGCCTGCTGTTTCTTTTTCTCATCTGGGAACGCTAGCAAGGGAAGGAGCTGAAGTCACATGAAACAGCTAGAGACAGACCAGGTGAGTGATGGAATAGTGAAGACTGAGAAATCTGCTGGGTCAGATGATGCCTCGTGCTCTGAGAATCACCGTGACAGCGAGCTCTTAGGAACTCAGCTTTGTTGGCATGTTCACAGGCAGAATTAGGACCAATGTCTAGAAGGTATAAGATGATACAGACGTTGATTCTACTCAAAGAGCAATGCCTGATTAGAAACTCAAAGGCTGGGCATGGTGGCTCTTGCCTGTAATCCCAGCCCTTTGGGAGGCCAAGGCGAAAGGATCGCTTGAGACCGGGACCCAGATATGGCAGTATAAAGATGCTGGCTTAGGATGTGAGCCCAATGGGGCAGGCTATTCTGGGGGGATCATGGCTGAATGTGGACCTCTGCAGGTGTTCATTCTACAGCTGGATTCTGAACTGGCCACAACGTGGAGGGCTGGAGTGGCCTTGGATGATCCTGACAGTCTGGGTTTCTGTGTATTTGGCCATTTCTTATTTATTCAGGGAGTTATTTTCGGTCTGCTGAATTTATCAATTCTTCAAGACGTTGGATTTACCACTTGTACATCTGGTGGATACATCCTAAGCTAGTGTCTTTATATTACTATATCTGGGTCTATTTAGATAAAGAAGAATTTGGCTTCTTCCTTTCTTTTCTCTGGTTTTCTGTGATGCCGTAGTGCTTTGAGTTTTTATTATTCGTTAATTTTGGGGCGAGGGCTGGGGACAGGTTCTCACTCTGTGGCCCAGGCTGGAGTGCAATGGTGCAATTGCAGCTCACTGAAGCCTTGATCTCCTGAGCTCAAGGGATCCTGCCACCTCAGCCTCCCAAGTAGCTGGGACCACGCTGGACTAGCTTTTTGTATTCTTTGTTGAGATAGTGTCTCAACGTGTTGCCCAGACTGGTCTCAAACTCCTGACATCAAGTGATCTTCCCACCTTGGCCTCCCAAGGTGCTGGGATTATAGGCATAAACCAGTGTTCCCAGCCTTTGAGTTTTCAATCAGGCAGTGGGACCTCACATTTTTTCCTGTGTGTGGGTCACAGGGAATCACAAAACCTAGATAATGCAGGCTTTGGAAATCTGCTGATGTTGGAGACACAGTCATGTGATTCCACATTCTTGCTTATAGCTTCATCTGTCACCAAAAAGAAGAGCAGCTGAGGCGTTCTTCCCACGTCCATTCCCTGAAGCTCTTTTTTTTTTTTGAGATGGAGTCTCGCTGTGTCACCAGGCTGGAGTGCAGTGGTGCAGTCTCGGCTCACTGCACCCACTGCCTCCTGGGTTCAAGCGATTCTCCTTCCTCAGCCTCCCAAGTAGCTGGGACTACAGGCCTGCACCACCACGCCCAGCTAAGTTTTTTGTTGTTGTTGTTGTATTTTTAGTAGAGATGGGATTTCACCATGTTGGCCAGGATGGTCTCAATCTCTTGACCTTGCGATCCACCCTCCTTAGCCTCCCAAAGTGCTGGGATTACAGGCCTGAGCCCCCACGCCCAGCCCCCTGCAGCTCTTTGGAGATGGAAACTGACATTTCAACCTTGGGACTTCTTAGGTTGCCCGTGTTCTGTAATTCATGAAACCTCTAAAAGCTTCCAGATCTTCTCCTCCCAAGAACAATAAATTCAGTATGGAGTTGCAGAGAGGAGCATAGAATCCAAGAGCTCCCCCTGGAGCATGTGAGTTTTTGTGGAGGGGATCTGTCCAAGGTCATCGGGCTGACCAGGGCTGACCAGGGCTGACCAGGGTGAAGTAGGCGCAGGGATCTAGGTTTCTGGGTTCCTTGGTGTTATCCTAATGTCTGAACCACATCCTCAGCTTGCTGAGCTATTTTTGTTTTTCTTTCTTTTCTTTTTTTTTTTGTTCTGTCATGGTAATTGTTTTTCTAGCATAATCACTAGAATAGAAGCAGTTCCACATTTATCTGCCCTCTTACAGCAGACTTTTTGGAAAAATTGCCTCTTTCTGCTGCCTTCTGTTCTTTGCCTCTTGTTCTCTCTTGAATCTACCCAGGTTTTGGTTTTCTGAAATTGGTGCTGTGAACATCACCAATATATTGGCTTTACCAAATGCAAAGGTCCATTCTTGGAGTCTGCCATTTCCAGGGTTTCCTTCTACTTTCTTCTGTTTTCTTTGCTTGGCCTTCCTTTTTCTGATTCTACCGGTTGGTATGTCGAGGGCTCAGTGTTCAGACCCCTTTCTCTTTGTATAGTTCTATTGCCCAGGTCTTCTCCTCAAGGAACTCATCTTTAAACTCCATTTAGACACTGGTGAATCCTAATTTTCTGACTTCTTTCCTGAACTCCCATGTACTTGACAGCTTCCTTTGGATGTCTGCTAGGCACCTCCAATTATGTATGTCCCAACCAAACTCTTGACTCTGTGTTACATCCCTTCGTAACCCAAGTCCCTTTTCTCCCTCTTCTCCATCTCAATCAGTAGCACCAACATTCGACATTCTTTGTTGCTCAAGCCATACATGTATAAGTGAGTTGTTCTTGAATCATTTCTTACTCTCGCATATCTTTGGGTAAGCTGAGGTTTGGCTGGTCCGGGTTGAGTTCAGCTGGGCTTGGTTCCAAGCCACAGATTGGATCTGACTGTTTCATGTGTCTCATGCTTCTTGGATCAGTGGGCATCCCAAAGCATGTTGTCATGGTGATGTCAGGATGAAGAGGCTAGAAGTAGCAATACAAGCTCATTTCAAGTCTCTGCTCATGACACATCCCTAGTATTTTGTTGGTTAAATCAAGTCTCGTGGCCAAGCTCAAAGTCAGTGGGTGGGGAACTACACTCAGTTCAGCAAATGGTCAAGTCCAACATGAGTGGTGCGAAGATGTTTTTGTTGAGCAGGTACATACTCTCTGCCCTCTTCACATGCATACTCTTCCCCTGAATTGTGTGCATAAGAAGAGGTCTGAGAGTGTGATTTGCTGAACACAAATATAACGTGCCACCTCAGGTAATTTTTTTTTAATTGAGATAGTGTCTTTCTCTGTCATGGAGACTGGAGTACAGTGGCACAATCATAGCTCACTTCAGCCTTGACCTCTTGGGCTCAAGGAGTCCTCCTGCCTCAGCCTCCCAAGTAGGTGCGTGTTGCTGTGCCCAGCTAATTTTGGGGGAAAAAAAAAAGTTTTTTTTTTGTAGAGATGGAGTCTTGCTATGTTGCCCCGCCTGATCTTGAACTCCTAGGCTCAGGCAATCCTCCTGCCTTGACCTCCCAAAGTGCTGGGATTACAGGTGTGAGCCACCATGCCTGGCCTCAGATAAGTTCTTAAAGGAAGAAATCTACATCTAAGTAAATGGGATCTTGCCAAGAGGGTCTTTTTATGAAGAATTGGATATGTGTTTAAAATTGATAGTGCTTCTGAATACCTCTTTTAGAACAGATGCTGTATTGTTTCAGATTCTCTAAATTAATTAGAGATGATGGTGGTGGTGGTGGGAGGTGTAATACTGATGATTTTGAAGAGGGGAGGAAGGTAGCAACATTTTATTAGGGTGATCCTTTTTTGTTCTGCCTTACTCTTCCTTATCCTTCTGATTTTGTAATTTACCTTCCATGATATGACCAGAATTGTTGTCACTCAAAATCTGTAATCACTGGGGATGTACCCACGTGGTATCAGAAATTTATATGCTTTTGGGAGAACTGATGAAGGTTAGTGTCCCACTCTGTCCCTCCTCTTTAGTCCCTCTGATTAGGAATAAAAATCCCAGAAGGAGTGCTTGGAGCACAGTAGAGGAGAAAGAGTTTTCTCCAAAAGTTGTTGAGACTAAGAGGTGCTGAGCAAATGCAGCATGTGGCCTGGTGTACAGTGTCAAGCACACGTTTGATGCTGACAAATTTCTTAGGTCTTGGCAGGGAGAGTGCTTCCTCAATTCAGCATATTTCTTACCTGCTCCTAGATCAGCCTTTTTCTCCCTTGAGCAGCTTTACAAATGCTAGGAGGCTAAGTAACACAATTAACCTTTCATCCATCTGCTCTGAGAAGGTTCTGAAAGTTCCCAAACTCTTCTTTATTTGGTTAGAAATATTCTTTGCACAGACACTCTTGGGCATATCAGCAGCCAGAGCCCGTCCAAGACAGACATACATGTTTATCATCTCCTCACACAGGGGGATATTTGTGGCAATGTTTGTTCGGTGCTGAGAGTGAGATTCAGGCCTTTGAGAGCCTCGCCAACACAGTGGCATGAAATCTGAGAGAGCATTGCCTTAAGGCATGCTTGGTGGCCTGAAATACGGAGACCCCGGTTCTGGATCTAACACCTCAGAACATTCTTCATTGTCTTCGTGCTTCAATTTTCTCCCCTCCCTCCCTCCCTCCCTCCCTCCCTCCCTTCCTTCCTTTTTTTGAGACTGAGTATTGCTCTGTCACCCAGGCTGGATGGAGTACAATGGTGCAGTCTTAGCTCACTGCAACCTCTGCCTCCCAGGCTCAAGCAATTCTCCTGCCTCAGCCTCTATATTGGCCAGGCTGGTCTTGAACTCCTGACCTCAAGTGATCGGCCCACCTTGGCCCCCCAAAATGCTTGGATTACGGGCATGAGCCACCACACCCAGCTCCTTCCTTCCTTCCTTCCTTCCTTCCTTCCTTTCCCTCCCTTCCTCCCTCTCTCCCTCCCTTCCTCCTTTCCTTTCTTCCTTCCTTCCATTTTTTTTGAGACAGAGTTTTGCTCTGACACCCAGGCTGGAGTACAGTGGCACAGTCATGGCTCACTGCAGCCTCAACCTCCTGGACTTAAGCAGCTCTCTCACGGCAGTCTTCTAAGTAGCTGGGACTACAGGTGTGTGCCACCATGCCTGACTAATTTTCTTTTGTTATTTTTGTAGAGACAGGTCTCATTATGTTGCCCAGGCTGGTTTCTAACTTCTAGCCTCAAGCGATCCTCCTGCCTCGGCCTCCCAAAGTGCTGGGATTACAGGTGTGAACCACCATGCCTGGCCTCAATTTTCTTATCTGCTGACTGTGGATAAAGCTGTTCTGAGGATCAAATTAAATAACCTTTGTAGAGCGGTTCCAGGAAGTATAAAGTTCATAATACATGTAAGGCATGTCATTTTGAATAAAACCACCATTTGAAAATTTATGGACAGTTTGCTCCAAAGGCACTTCAAGCGTCTAACAGTGATTCATATCTCTTGGAACTACAAATGCTACATGAACAGTTCAGTTAATGGGCGAAAACGTACCTCCAGTATTCGTGTGGCTCTGAGGGAAGCACAAATCTAGAGACCTCTTAGTCCTTGTTTTGCCTTCTAGGACAGAATTTAACAGTGGATCACCATGTGTTATAAACCAAGTTGTGTCCCCCGCCCCTGAAATTCATATTTTGAAGCCCCAAGCCTCATTGTGATGGTATTTGGAGATGAGGCCTTTGGGAGGTAATCAGGTTTATTTGAGGTAATGAAGGTGAAACTCTTAATGGGATCGGAGTCCTTATAGGAGAGGAAAAGACATAAGCTCTCCCTCTCTCTGTCATATGAGGATATAGCAAGAATGAGGCCATCTGCAAGCCAGGAAGAGAGCCCTCACCAAGAACCAAATCCGCGTTCACCTTGATCTTGGACTTCCCAGCCTCTAGAACTATGAGACATAAAGGTCTGTTGTTGAAGCCTCTCCATCTATGGCATTTTGATATAGCACCCCTAGCTGGCTGAGATACTGTGGAAAGTATGAAAACATGGTCATATTAAGAAGGCTGAAGGAGTAGGTGTGTTTAGCCTGGAAAAAAAAAGAAGATAAAAGGACAGTTAATGATATGTCTTGATAATGTCTTGCAATATTTGAAAAGTACATGATAATGATATGTCTTGATAGTATCTTGTAATATTTGAAAATTACATGAAAGTGTAATCTGCATGATTGATGTAGAAGAAAAAAATAAGATCATTGGGTAGAAGAAACAAAGGTACCCATTTTTGAAATTTTATTTATTTGAACTATAAACCAGAAGTACAGTGTACCACAAGGTGGTGGACTCTTTGTCCCTGGGAAAATACAGTGTAAACTGGGGCGCCATCTCTCTGGAATTTCTGCACCAAATGGGGTATGGGGCTAGCTGACCTCTCCTTGCTTCCAACCCAAGATTCTAAGTTGGACCACAGGTGTACTAATTGTCCTTATACTTAAAGAACATTTTATTCCATTCTCTTCCACCAAGCAGCTAATACAGTTGAACTCTTACAATTTCATTCAAGGTATTAATAACCTTTGGACATCATGCCATGGAAGCACTGAAAATGCAGGAGAGAAAATGTCAGAATCATCATCATAATTCAGTTGTCAACAAATATCAAGATCTGATAATATGAACTAGGGAATTGATGATTTGACGTGAGTTAGTGAGATGGTGCTTACCCATTTCTGACATGTCACTGGGAGATTTCCGTATCCACAGTAGAACATGATGCTAAATTTGGCCACTGCAGTTTATAATGCACTCATTCATTCGTTGACTCACTTTGGTCCTTCAGCCCTCCAATTGTATGTATGACATTTACGAGGTGTTTGCTATGTGCAAGACACAAAGATGCCTTCCTGTTCACAAAAGACCAGTGCCCATGCGAGTGAGCAGTCGAAGGCACATAGACTACGATATCAGAAATGCTGTGGCTGAGATTTTCACCAGCCTCTGACTTTCTGGGTTGGATAGTGTCCAGAAAGGATTTGCGGGGCTCTGTTGCGTAGCAGGGAAGACTGGCAGTGGTCCTGAAGGGCAGCGGCTTTTTAAAACCATCAGAAGAAGGTTTGGGGACCTTAAACAAAGGAAGCAGCAGAGGATGAGGCTGGGCAAGGACTCCACTAATGAGCAGCTTTGCATATTACTTGAAAACTTTGGGATTATTTTCCATAGGCAGCAGGAAGGCACTAATGAATTTCAAGCAAGCAGTGTTCAAATTTGCATGTTGGAAAGCTCACTCCGAAGATGGTGTTAGGAGCTGCCTGCAATAACTCAAGCAAGCAATGGCTTGAGCTTGCATCTGGATGGTGGCAGAAGAGATGGAGAGGTGAGAATAGGGTCAGGAGATATTCAGAGTTAACACCAAGAGGCCCAGCACCTGTAATCCTAACACTTTGGGAGGTTGAGGTGGGCAGATCACCTGAGCTCAGGAGTTCAACACTAGCCTGAGCAACATGGCTTAACTTGGTCTCTACTAAAAACACACACACACACAAAATTAGCTGGGTGTGGTGGCACATGCCTGTAATCCCAGCTACTTGGGAGGAGAATCGTTTGAACCTGGGAGGCGGAGATTGCAGTGAGCCTGGGTGACAGAGTGAGACCTTGTCTCAAAAAAAAAAAAAAAAAAAAGAAAGAAAAAAGTAGCACCAAGAATCATTTGAGTAACAGTTTAAAAAATATTATATATATTAATGTATATATGAATTTAAAAATATATATGCATGTGTGTATACATACACACATATACATGTGAATTTAAAAATATATATAGCACACACATTTAGCATAAATTTTGTATACATGTAATAATTAAAGTGCTTATTATAGTGCTTTGTGTCTAATAGGCATTTGTCAATTGAACTAATTATCACTAATAATTGTATCCAAAATGGGGCTATCTTTTCTTTTGGCAATATTTCCTGACAAGCTCTGGTGTTCCATTGATCTTGCCTGTCCTTTCCTATTCCATTAATTCACATTCTTAATTATTGGAGTTTTTCAGTGTGTGTTAATAGCTGGAAGGATAAACTGTATTTTTCAGATATTTACCTTTATTACCACACTGGATTCCGAGTGGTGGCTCCTCAGCCCCCCAGGAGTACATTGAAGTTGGCCAGGAGTAAACCTGGAGTATTGCTCACTATTAAGCTTATGGCTGCAATTTCTGGATTGTCTGTAAGTTTTATTGACTTCCAGATGATCTAGCATAAGGTAGGATCTCCCTGAGACGTGGACCTGCAGGAGGGTTTCTGGCGTCTCTGCAGAAACTTCCAAACAAATGCCTGCCCAGTGGAAGACAGGCCGCATGACACGCTGGCTCCTTGGCTTGCAGAGAGAGAGAGAGAGAGATTTTCTGCATGCTGAGCTGGGGCTGCTGTGATCATGAGGAGCTTTATGCGTTGACAAGGTACCAGATTGCCTTTTGCTGCGGTCACCATCTATCCTGGAGTTTGTGCCTCCATCGTGTGTACCATCTCTATTTCTAAAAGAATAATGCCGGTTATCTGTAAACCCATAAGTTTCCACTGTAACCCTGGAGAAACTCATGTCCTCATTTGTGTGAAGGAAGGTGGGAAGGCAGCTCAGAGTCGATTTACAACCTTGGCTCTTTCGTTTTGCTCCCGCCATCGAGCCTTTGTAGCTTGGGCTGAAGTTAACCACAGACGTGAGCAGAGTGATGTGCTCTTGCTAAGCGGTGATCAACCGTGTGGCTCTCAGAGGATTTCTGGTCTCCGTGTGAGATGGAGCTCCTCCGTCATTCACACAAGATGTCATGCAAAAATCAGTTATTGGCTTGCCTGCACTAGAAGGGAATTTCTAAAATTTCAAAAGTGGAGGTTATTTTTATTTATGTTTGGAAAACTGGATGACTATCTGAGAAAACATGTGTTTTACAGCCTCACTTCCCAACGTATATTTAAAATTTCCTCACAGTCTTCATGCCACTTTGATGATTATTGCTTTATTTTCTAGCTTAATGTCAGAGAAGGCAACTCCTTTTCTGTCTTTTGTGTTTTAAAAAATTCTAAATGTTCTAACCTCTGTGTTCTTCTAGGTTAATTTTAGAATGTTTTGTTGTGTTCCAGAAAAAAAAAAAATCCCCTTTGAAATTATGTTAAACCTGTGCATTAAAAAGGCAGTGGATGGTCACAGTGGCTCATGCCTGTGATCTCAGCACTTTGGGAAGCTGAGGCGGGGGGATCACTTGAGTCCAGGAGTTCGGAACCTGCTTGAGCAGCATAGGGAGAACTCATCTCTACAAAAGTTAAGAAAATTAGCCACGCATAATGGTGCATGACTGTACTCCGAGCTTCTCGGGAGGCTGAAAAAGGAAGATCCCTTGAGCCCAGTAGCTTAAGGGTGCAGTAAGGTAAGATCACTCCACTACACTTCAGCCTGGGTGACAGAGTGAGACCCCAACTCGAAAGAAAGAAAGAAAGCGCGCGCGCGCAAGAGAGAGGATCTCCTAACAATCTCCCAACATTCCAACTTCCATCTCAAAGACGTGTTCTTCTCTGCCACTTATGTATGTCTTATTTTATTGCATTTAGTAACATTTTCAAGTATTCTTCTTACTGGTTAAAGTTATTCTTAGGTATACTGTAATATTTGTTACTTTAAGAAATAGATTTATTTCCATTGTATATTCTAGTTGGTTTTTGCTGAATTAAAAAACAACAGTATTAATATGAGATGTCTACCTGCTCCAGCCTGGGCATCCTCACTGAGTGACAGCTGTATCTGGTGACTCATTTCCTTATTACCCTAGAAACACTTACTTCACTGACACTGTCTTAGAGGTCACCAATGCCTTTCATTGCCACACCAAATGGCTCTTTTCAGGCTTAATTCTCTGTGACATTCATCAGTAAAGATTGTCTTCCTTGTAAATATAAATATACTACAATATTTAATATATTCAACACCTCTTCTCCTATTATATGCTTTCCATATGGATATTTAATTTGCTTTCTCAAAAATGAAATACTCAGTTTGTAATAAATGGCCCCAAGTTGGTTCTCCAGATCTAATCTCTATTCATCCATCTACCTAACAGTTTTTAAGAACTCTCTGTGTGTCAGGCACTGGAAGTGACCCCATCTATGCCATTAAGGAGAGCACCTAAACTTAGGACCACAGGAGAAGTCTTCCAGTTGTGATTGGTAGTGTGTTAGTCCCTTTTCACGCTGCTGATAAAGACATACCCAAAACTGGGTAATTTATAAAGAAAAAGAGGTTTAGTGGACTTACACTTTCACATGGCTGGGGAAGCCTCACAATCATGGTAGAAGGGAAAAGGCACGTCTTACATGGCGGCAGACAAGAGAGAATGAGAGCCAAGTGAAAGGGAAACCCCATATAAAACCATCAGCTCTCATGAGGCTTATTGACTACCATGAGAACAGTATGGGGAAAACTGCCCCCCATGATTCAATTATCTCCCACTGGGTCCCTCCCACAACATGTGGGAATTATGGGAGCTACAATTAAAAATGAGATTTGGGTGAGGACACAGCCAAACCATATCAGGTAGGATGCTGTATCTGTGAGGATACAGATACAGCATCAAGGCTTTCCTTTCTGGCAGGAGACAGCACACTCAGAAGGGGCAATTAAGGAGACATTACCAAAATATTTACAGAGATTGTGAAGGGTTAAGGGAAACCAATAAGGAATAACAAGGGTTGGTGAATGACCCTAAGGCTAGCAACAGAGGGGGAAGCAATTACCACCCTAAGGTCTGCAGAGACAAATTTTATATATATATGTATTTTATACATACATACATATACATATATACACATTAAAAATTTTATACATACATATACACACACATATATGTATATGTATATATGTATGTATGTATAACATTTTTTAGGTGGAGTCTCGCTTTGCTGCCCAGGCTGGAGTGCAGTGGTGTGATCTCAGCTCACTGCAACCTCCACTTCCCAGGTTCAAATGATTCTCCTGCGTCAGCCTTGCAAGTAGCTACTTGCACCTGTAGCAGGTAAGTGGGTGTGTAACTGCAAGTAACTCTCTGCAGACCTTAGGGTGGTAATTGCTTCCCCCTCTGTTGCTAGCCTTAGAGTCATTCACCAAACCTTGTTATTCCTTATTGGTTTCCCTTAACCCTTCACAATCTCTGTAAATATTTTGGTAATGTCTCTTTAATTACCCCTTCTGAGTGTGCTGTCTCCTGCCAGAAAGGAAAGTCTTGATGCTGTATCTGTTTCCTCACAGATACAGTATCCTACCTGATATGGTTTGGCTGTGTCCTCACCCAAATCTCAGTTAACTTTTGTATTTTTAGGAGAGACAGGGTTTCACCATGTTGACCAGGCTGGTCTTGAACTCCTGACTTCAAGTGATATGCCTGCCTTGGCCTCCCAAAGTGCTGGGATTACAGGCATGAGCCACCGTGCCCGGCTGGACAAATGGATTTCTAAAGTCAACCAGGAAGCTTGAACGCTTAGTTATTTTTTTTTCAGAGATAAGGTCTTCTTACTTTTTATTTTATTTATTTATTTTCAAAGACAGGGTCTCACTCTATCATCCAGGCTGGAGTGCAGTGGTGTAATCGTAGCTTACTGCAGGCTTGAACTCCTGAGCTCAAGCAATCCTACCTCCTCAGCCTCTCAAGGAGCTGGGACTATAGGCACAGGCTAATTTGTTTATTTTTTGTAGAGATGGTGTCGGGTCTCATTATGATGCCTAGGCTGGTCTCCAACTCCTGGGCTCAAGCAATTCCCCTGTCTTGGCCTCCCAAGCACTGGGATTACAGGCGTGAGCCTCTGCACCTGGCCTGCTTGCTTCTTATTAAGACATTTCTCTCTTCCTTAAGTCTCAGTCTCTTGAAGTCTTTGGGTTCAAATATAACATAAGTGAGAGGCCAGGCATAGAGAGCAGGAAAGAAAGAAGTTTTGCAGGATGCAATTCCTCCTGTTTGGTGGAAATAGACAAGGGATAGGGTAGTCAGTCAGCACTTGCTGAACACTGTCTATCCTTCTGCTTCTTGCTCCTGGGCTGTCCTCTCTGCACCCTCTGCCACGTCTCTAGCCTGCTAGTGCTGATGGCAGTGAGGTTTGTATCTCAGGCCTCCTCTGCTGTCTGAACCTCCATTCTCATGTGCTTCAACTTTCCACTGGACTCTGATGCCATCTGGATGTCCCATGGATGCCTCGTGTACCACATGTGAAGAATGGAGCTCATTACCTTCTCACACTCTCTTCTATATGCCCTGCCTTTTCAGGCAGTGTTATCACTTACCTGGAAACCTCAGTTTTGCTCAGTTCCTCCATCTCTCTCACCCTTAGCACTTGTATGTCTCCTGCCCTGGGATGGTATCTCTTAAACAACCCTCAAATCTCTCCATTCCGTTTGATCACTATGACCGCTGCCTTAAAATAAGCTTCCTGCCGTCTCTCGCACACGCTGCTGCAAGAATCCTGCAACAGGGTCTCATAATGTGCCTCAGAGTCCAGGCTTTATCTTCCTTTAGCTGCCACAGAACCTTTAAAAAGTTCCTACATTTGACTTTGTGGTGTGTGGTGGCTCACGCCTGTAATCCCAGCATTTTGGGAGGCCAAGGTGGGAGAATCAGTCGAGGCCAGGAGTCCCAGACCAGCCTGGGGCACATAGCAAGACCCCATCTATACACAACTGTTTTAAAAAATTAGCTAGGTTAGTGTCACGCACCTGTAATTTCAGGTGCTTGGGACGCTGAGGCAGGAGGATTGCTTAAGCCCAGGAATTCAAAGCTGCAGTGAATGCGCTGTGATTATATCACTGCACTCCAGCGTGGGCGACAGAGTGAGACCATCCCTCAAAAAAAAACAGTTCCTACGTTCCTACATTCTCAGACCCAGTGTCCTCATTTGTGAAACAGAGGTAATAATACCTTCCCCCTGAGCCTGTCAAGAGATTAGATGAAACAATGGTAAAATAAATGTGAGACATTGAGCAGAGTGCCCACCACACAGCGGGTACTCAATAAATGGTTGCTGTCATTACTGTTAGTGCCTGGGCTCAGTCCTCAGTATTGGCCACACTTCAGGTCTTGTTACTTTCCTTCTTTGTTTGTCACTTATAGATAAAAAGCTAAAGTCAAGGGATCCAGGGCTGTAGAATGACTCTTGTGGGCCCAGACACTTTTGCCCAGATGGGCTCCTTCCTCCATATAAAATAGGAAAAATTAGATTTTATGACTGTGTTTCTATTTGTCTTGAGTACTGTCTTTAAGAGCTTGTAATTTTAAATGGCAATTCTCTGACCTCTGGAGACCGTGTAAATTTAGACAAACACATGTGTGGTCTCAAGTCCTGGGCTGGGATTTTTTTTTACCCCCACTCTGAACACATCCAGAGACTATCTTCTTGTTTGTCTCATTATGCGGTTCCTTGGATTTGCGCACACACACACACACACACACACACACACACACACAATCCAATCTTTCAGGGACCTAAATTTTTGCAGATATTTCAGTTTCAATGCTATTTCTCAAGAGAACCCAAAATCCCATATCCTGTGCACACTTGAGCTCTGAAACTGCAGCTTTTAGTTAATGAGCAACCCATCCTCTCCCTCCCTGAGAGCAGACGTAGACTCAACTCCTATTTTCACTTACCTCGAGGAGTTTCCCTTTCTTGCAAGATCAGCTATATATTTTAAATATTTTAAAATTGTTTTATTGAGCGTTTTTAGGTATTTTGCTGGAAAATTTTCATGTTGGATAGCCTTTCATCTTCTGTGACTAGAATTGTCTATCATAAGTGTTCTTCTCTTAACATCTATTTTCAGTTTTGGGGGGATTTTTTGTTTTTTGAGATGAAGTCTTGCTTTGTTGCCCAGGCTAGAGTGCAGTGGCGCAAACTTGGCTCACTGCCACCTCCACCTCCTGGGTTCGTGAGTCTTCTGCCTCAGCCTACCGAGTAGCTGGGATTACAGGTGTGCGCCACCACACCTGGCTAGTTTTTGTAGTTTTAGTAGATACAGGGTTTCACATGTTGGCCAGGCTGGTCTCGAACTCCTGATCTGAAGTGATCCACCCATGTCGGCCTCCCAAATTGCTGGAATTACAGGCGTGAGCCATAGCGCTCAGCTGTATTGAGATATTTTATACAGCTCATATCATTCATCTATTTAAAAGCATACAGTTTAGTGGTTTTTAGTATCTTCACAAATTTGTGCACTAATCACCATGATCTAATGCTGTAACATTCCCATTACTCCAGGAAAAGGCCCTATACATATTAACAGTCACTGTCCATTTTCTCCCCAAGTTCCCCTTTCCCTACTGAAAGCAACCACGGATCTACTTTCAGGTTCTACAGATTCACCTGTTCTGTGTATTTCACATAAATAGAATGACTACATGGTCTTTCGTGACTAGCTTCATTTACTTGTCATAACATTTTCGAAGTCAACTCTTGTCATAGCTTGTATCACTACTTCATTCTTTTATATTGCCCAATATCCCATTGGTCTGGAGATACTGTATTTTGTTTCTCCATTCGTCAGCTGATGGACATTTAGCTAATAAGAATAATGCAACTGTGAGCATTTGTGCACAAGTTTTTTGGGGGATGAATGTTTCCATTTTTCTGGGTAGAAATTTCCTAGGAGTGGAATTGCTGGGACATATGGTAACTATATTTAGCATTTTTTGTTTTTGTTTTTGAGACAGAGTCTTGCTCTGTCACCCAGACTGGGGTGCAGCTGCGGGATCTTTGCTCATTGCAGCTCCGCCTCCTGGGTTCCAGTGATTCTCCTGCCTCAGCTTCCTAAGTAGCTGGGACTACAGGTGCACACCACCACACTCGGCTAATTTTTGTATTTTTAGTAGAGACTGGGTTTCACTGTGTTGGCCAAGCTGGTCTTGAACTCCTCAGGTGATCACTTCAGCCTCCCAAAGTGCTGGGATTACAGGCCTGAGCCACCACACCCAGCCTATATTAAGCATTTTGAAGAACAGCCCAACTGTCTTCCAAAGTGGCGGGACACCTGTACATTCCCACTAGTAATGTTGCATCACAAGTGATTTTAAAACCAAGCGCAGGTGTTTGTACTCAACATGGGAAGAGTCCTTGTGGAGTTTTGAGCGCAGTTCAGGGGATGTCATTGGAATATTTGTTACACATCAGCAGATTCAACATGAGGGAGCAGGTAGAAAGTGCTGGAGTTCTCTAATTCTCCGCCCATAGGGTCTCTATGGAGATGAGGACAGCAAGAAAAGACGTCAGGATTCCTGAAGAACATATTGGACGGTGGAAATGATTCTCAAGCAGAAAAACGATGCTCGTCTGACATTGATTGAGGTGCTCCCACAATCTTTGCTTTTGATCTTGATATTACAGAAAATAAATTTCTGTTTTCAGAGAAGCAGGAGAGCGAATACAAGCTTTGCCACTAGGTGACGGAGAACTATCTCAAGACTGGAGCAGGTTTCTTGGCTCTTGACTTGCCTAGGGGATGTCTTCGTGGGAGATTTGGATCCTTCTGGGTGCTTCTGGCTGCCCAGGCTGTCAAAGCCAAGGAGGCTGGTCCTTCTTCTTTCTGTCAGTGGCAGCAATGAAGTGCTGGATATTGGATCTCCATCATTTAAATGGATAAAGTGTGTGTGTGAGTGTGTGTGTGTGCGTGCTGAGTGGCTGGAACATTTGAAATGGCGGAAGGCAATGAGAACCCTTAACAACAAAAGTTTTCTGGTTAAGTAGTAAAACCCCCCATAACTCCAGGATTTAAAAATTGCCCATCAAGCTGTTTATCCTATAATGGAATAATAGGTTTAGAGCTGCCACTATTCTGGGAGCTTGCAGATTGCTCAGTGAGGCTTGTTACAGAGGCTTCCAAGTCTACTTGGCATGGGTATCACCCGTGTGGGTTTTTTCCTCTCCTCTGTGATTTATTCTCAAACATTTTGTATTTCCTGTTGCCATTTAGATAAAATTTAAGTAAAACCATTAGGGGAAGAGCTGTGTCAGAATGTTGGACCCTTTAAACTCAGGATAAAAATCAATCTGTATGTCGCTTTCTGTTCAAATGAAGCAAAAGCATCTGCAGTTTGGCAGTTATCTGTGGACTTGCTGTTTTTATTCTGTGCTATTTCTTCTTGCTGTAGTTCCTCCTAGCAAAAGGGAAACAGGCATGAATTATGGCCCTCGTTCTGTCTCATTTCCTGTGTCCTCTTTCGTCCTCATTTCTCCCAGTGTGGAGGGTCTCTCCCTCTTACAGACCCCCATCTCATCCCAGTTCCCAAAAGGAGAGAGAGGATTCTTTTTTATTTATTTGGTTTTCTTTTTGAGACAGAGTCTTGCTCGGTTGCCCAGGCTGAAGTGCAGTGGTGCAATCTCGGCTCACTGCAAGCTCCATCTCCCAGGTTCAAGAGATTCTCCTGCCTCAGCCTCTTGAGTAGATGGGACTATAGGTGTGCACCACGACGCCCAGCTAATTTTTGTATTTTTTGGTAGAGACTGAGGTAGAGGATTCTAATTGGTAACCAAACTTTAACCCCAGAACACTCTGTGGCCTTGACCTTCCTCTAATACAAATGTTTTCAGGGCCTATACCTGAGTGGGATAAATTGAGGACATCATTTTTTTCTGTGACAGGTAATGTTAAAATTTCTGTTGAAACTGCAGCAGAGATTGAGTAATACATCCTGGTATGGTGGTTTTCTAATAATTCTTTTTTCTCCCACTTTTTCTAGGCTTATCCAAATCCCTTGGGCTCATTGAAGGTTATGGTGGGCGGGGTAAAGGGGGCCTTCCGGCCACTCTTTCCCCGGCTGAAGAAGAAAAGGCTAAGGGACCCCATGAGAAGTATGGCTACAATTCCTACCTCAGTGAGAAAATTTCACTGGACCGTTCCATTCCGGATTATCGTCCCACCAAGTAAGTTCTGGTTCAGTCATTCAGGGAGCTTGATGGGTCCTCAGCATGGGTGTGGACCCCTAAGTCTGTGATATTTTCCACTGTTATTTGTAACTCTTGGGGGAGTTTTTATTTTAGTTTCCTCTGCAGTAAATAAACTTAGTACTCCTGTTGCTTATGAGAGATTACCTAAGCAAACATGTTCAGTTGTTATCAAAGTGTTCCAGAAACACAGAAAGAGCCTCAGTACAAAAAGCTTTATATTTTATTTCTCCTCCTCCTCCTCCTCCTTCTTCTTCTTCCTCTTCCTCTTCTTCTTCTTCCTCCTCTTCCTCTTCCTTTTCCTCTCCTTCTCCTCCTCCTCCTCCTCCTTCTCCTCCTCCTTCTCCTCCTTCTCCTCCTCCTCCTCCTCCTTCTCCTCCTCCTCCTCCTCCTTTTTTTTTTTTGTCACTCTTGTTGCCCAGGCTGGAGTGCAATGGCGCAATCTCGGCTCACCGCAACCTCCGCCTCCTGGGTTTAAGCGATTCTCCTGCCTCAGCCTCAGCCTCAGCCTCCCAAGTAGCTGGGATTGCAGGCATGTGGCACCATGCCTGGCTAATTTTGTATTTTTAGTAGAGACGGGATTTTACCACGTTGATCAGGCTGATCTCGAACTCCTGACCTCAGGTGATCTGCCCACCTCGGCCTCCCAAAGTGCTGGGATTACAGGTGTGAGCCACCATGCCCAGCCATTAATATTCTTTTGATGTTTATTTTATGTTCAGGGGAACATGTGTAGGTTTGTTATATAGGTTAATTGCATGTCACAGGGGTTCAGCATACAGATTATTTCATCTTCCAGGTAATCAGCATAGTACCGGATAGATAGTTTCTTGATTCTCACCCTTCTCCCTCCCTCCACCTTCAAGTAGGCCCTGTGTCTGTTGTCCCCCTCTTTGTGTCCATGTGTACTCAGTGTTTAGCTCCCACTTATAAGTGAGAACTGGTGGTATTTGGTTTTCTGTTCCTTAGTAAGTTTGCTTAGGATAATGGCCTCCAACTCCATCCGTGTTGCTGCAAAGGACATGATGCCATTCTCGTTTATGGCTGCATAGTATTCCATAGTGTATATGTGCCACATTTTCTTTATCCAGCCTACTATTGATGGGCATTGAGGTTGATTCCATTCCTTTGCTACAGCGAATAGTGCTGTAACGAACATACCTGTACACGTGTCTTTATGGTAGAACAGTTTATATTCCTTTGGGTATATACCCAATAATGGGATTGCTGGGTCAAATGGTTCCACTTTTGAGTTCTCTGAGACTTCAGCAAATTGCTTTCTACAATGGCTGAAGTAATTTACATTCTCACCAGCAGTGTGTAACCGTTACCTTTTCTCTGCAACCTCTCCAGCATCTGTCATTTTTTTTTACTTTTTAATAGTAACCATTATAACTGGTTGAAATGGTATCTCATTATGGTTTCGATTTTCATTTTTCTAAAACAAATCACCGTGATCTCATCACTTAGGGACAGCATCTGTTGAAGTTTTTGTATACTGTCTTTGAGTCAATTTTCTATACAGATTATGAGTGTATGTTATCTCACTTTTTCCCTTTTTCATCTAACATTAAATCGAGTATTTTCTGATGTTATTAGTGATGATCTGTTTCCATTGTTGGAAATTTAGGTTATTTTCAATTTTTCTTTATTATATATAACATTCTATTGAATATTTTTTCACTCATATCTTTATTTGTATTAATTTGATATTTATTTTCTGAATCCACACTTCTAAAGGTGTATAGTAGAGGGATATTTTTGGAGATTCTTGATACGTATTGTAATATTTTCTTCCAGAAAATCTATAGTAATTCTACTCTTACTAGAATTTTACTAGACCCTTCCAATACTGGGTATTAGCATGTAAAAAATGCCAAACTGATAGGCTATTGTTTAAACTTAAACTTTTTTGCATGAGATTCTTGTCTTTTAAAAATCTTGAGGCTATAATCCCAGCACTTTGGGAGGCTGAGGAGGGTGGATCACGAGGTCAGGAGTTCGAGACCAGCCAGGCCAAGATAGTGAAACCCTGTCTCTACTAAAAATACAAAAATTGGCCGGGTGCGGTGGCGGGCGCCTGTAATTCCAGCTACTCGGGTGGCTGAGGCAGGAAAATCGCTTGAACCAGGGAGGCAGAGGTTGCAGTGACCCAAGATTACGCCATTGCACTCCAGCCTGGGCGACAGAGTGAAACTCCATCTCAAAAAAAAAAAAAAAAAAAAAATTGGGTCCGAGTACAGTGGCTCACATCTATAATAATCCTAGCACTTTGGGAAGCCAAACACTTTGGGCAGATCACTTGAGCACATCAGCCTGGGCAACATGGCAAAGCATTGTCTCTACAAAAAATAAAAAGATTAGCCAGGCATGGTGGTGGTACATGCCTATAGTCCTAGCTACTCCTGAGGCTGAGGGTCACGTGAGCCTGGGAGGTCGAGGCTGCATCATGGCACCACTGCATTCCAGCCTGAGGAAGAGAATGAGACACTGTCTAAAAACTATTTGTGTGCATCTTGGTTGGATTACGAGAGGTCTTTGTTTTGTGGTCTCGGATTTAAGAATTACTTATTTTCTGCTTGTAAAACAGACAAAAGAGGTTGGACATAGTGTCAAGATGCTGAAGAGAAAGCCCCTATGTTCCAGGCAGAACTCCACCTCCGATTCTCAAACAGATTCTCCATTTTCTATTAGATTTGTAGTGTCTCTATTTAGAGTGTGTCCTTGCCTGAAGTAAATTATTTCTTTCTCAAATGAATTTTGTACAAATCAGTTAAATGTCTTGGTTACTGAGAAAAATAGATTCGAGATAAGGAAAATTATCTTAAATGGATTTAAATCTGCAGCATTAGCTGAGAAATCTGTTAAATCTTTCTCTCTACTGAATAAGCATATACTCATTTAGAATCACTAGGAAAATATGCATCACCCCTGCTGGAAGCTATTTTGTGTCCCTGGACTTTGGCTTTCCAGAACATCTGTCTGTTTTTATTTCCTGATGCTCTCTCATTAGCCTTTCTTATTAGGACATTGGCAAATAAACATGGCCTTATTTTTTTGTAATTCTCTAAGAATGAAAATGCCTCCAAAACGAGGTTACTGGAAATGAACTGGTTGAACAAGTATTATTGAGCACTTATTATGCGCCAGATAGTTTTCTCCACGCTGGAGATAGACCATTGGATAGTCCTTGCCTACTTACTTCTTGTCTAGGGAGGAAGACAGATATACAAGCAGATCAGTTCAGCACAAGGTACATGCCGGCTAGAGATTCACACAGCACGTGCAGGGAGGATCTGAGAAAGTTTCTTGTTTGAGGTAATGCCTGAAGGACCATTAAGGGATAGTAAATTGAAGATGAGGGGGCTGGGCACGGTGGCTCACGCCTGTAATCCCAGCCCTTTGGGAGGCCTGCGATCAGGAGTTCAAGACTAGCCTGGCCAATGTGATGAAACCCTGTCTCTACTAAAATATACAAAAAAGAAGCGGGGCATGGTGGTGCATGCCTGTGGTCCCAGCTGCTTGGGAGGCTGAGGCAGGAGAATGGCTTGAAACTGGTAGGTGGAGGTTGCAGTGAGCTGAGATCATGCCACTGCACTCCAGCCTGGGTGACAGAGTGAGACTCTGTCTCAAAAAGAAAAAAAAAAGGAAAATTGAAATTGGGAGAGGGATAAGGGCGGACCAGGCAGGAGAACAGAAGGAGCACACTTGGTTGGGTATAAATTGGCGTACTCAGGGAGGAACCCATAGCCCGATATTGCTGTGTAATATAACATGATGGCCTGAACATACACCATTTATGTGTGAATCTTCCTGAAACCCTATTAAAATGATAGCAAAGGAATAGAGAGAATGGCAACTTAGAAGAAAAAAAACCCACAACAGGTTAGGCAATGATCACGGGGAAGAGAGACATGTACAAAATTTTGGAAGATGGAAAGAGGATGGTAATGGCAACTGACAGAGCAAGCTGGGTGAAGCTGAGACCCAACCTCCCGCATGAGGTGGGTGGGGGTGGTGAGAGCTGAAGAATGCAGTCTAGCCAGAAGCCCCCAGAGACTCAGGAATTGGAGATGACAGACATTTCTGACGGCTAGAGGGGGGTTTGAAAAGAAGGGATGCAGTTAGCAGTTATGTCTCCAGATCCTTTCTTCAACTCTGCACAGCCAGAGACTGCCCTTTCTCATCTGGCAGAATATGGGAGGTTTACTCCCTGGAGAAGATGAACTGTGGTTCACAGAGGTGGCCTTGGACAGAGAATAACAAGGCTGCATATGAAATGGGATGACTTTCCAGCTCCATTACCCCTCTAGTCTCTATTACTCCTGTAAGCAAGAGTTTGAAGAATCCCTACTTAGAGAAAATTATTCAGCCTAAGGAAAAGGCTGATAGGTCTGACAGCTGGGGGTACCCCAAAAATGGCTGGGTTCTGCTCATTAACTATTAGTGTGGCATGCCTGTTATAAGGCTTCATCCTTTTACATAAAGCAGTCCTGCTCTAAAATAAGAAAGGAAAGTCAGGATCACTAGACATCTCAGTAGAGTCTTTGTTATAAAAGATGTTAACAACAGCAGCAGAAAACAGTAAACAGAAACAACAAACTTTAAAACTATACTAAATGACTTAGGAGATATAGAATGTTTGGTTTTGTTTATAAACCAAGAGCAAATAGATATATTAAGATAATAATCATAAGGCCAGGTGCGGTGGCTCATGCCTGTAATCCCAGCACTTTGGGAGGCTGAGGTGGGTGGATCATTTGAGGTCAGGAGTTCGAGACCAGCCTGGCCAACATGATGAAACCCCGTCTCTACTAAAAACACAGGAAAAAATTAGCTGGGCATAGTGGTTCATGCTTGTAATCCCAGCTACTTGGGAGACTGAGGCAGGAGAATTGCTTGAACCTGGACATAGAGATTACAGTGAGCCCAGATTGTGCTACTGCACTCCAGCCTGGGCAACAGAGTGCGACTCCACCCAAAATAAAAAAATAAAAAATAAATTAAAAAATCATAGAATAAAAAATAAAAGTTAAAAGTTAGACCTGTAGTCCTAGCTACTCAGGAGGCTATGACAGTAGGATCACTTGAACCTAGGAGTTAGAGTCCAGCTTGGGCAACATAGCAAGACCCTATCTCTTACAAAACAGAAATTAAAAAGAAATAAATAATTTAATAAAGATTTGGAAGACAGCGTTGAGAATGTTTTAAAAAGTAGAAAAAAAGGAAATGAAAATTAGGAGAGGAAAGATCAAAAGAAATCAGATCAGTCCAGTAGGTTCAACATCCACTAATGAGAACATCAGAGAGAACAGAGAGAAGAAAGTCATGAAACAAATAATGCAAGACAATTTCCCAGAACCGTAGGATGTGAACTTTCAGATTAGAAGATCCCACCCAGTTGCTACATAATTCATGAAAAGAACAAAAACTAAACTCACATCAAGAAATGTAAAATTTCAAAACAACTTGAATGAAGAAAAAGTCCTGAAAGTTTTCAGAGAGTAAATGCAGATTACGTATAGTTGGCATTAGATTTCTCTGTAGAAATATTAGAAGACAATGGAAGAATGCTTAAATAATTTTGAGAGAAAAAAATAATGTTCAATTTAGAACGCTTAACAGTCATCTATAGAATACTTTGGGCCAGGAGCAAATGCAAAGTAAATCCATTGCATAAATGTAGGCTCTTAACAATTTTCACTTCTCTGAATTTGTTTTGGGGAAGATACTCAAGCACATGCTCCAGCAAAACAAAGGAATCAAGTAAGGAAGATGATGAACAGATGCTCCAGGGTAACTAACATTCTAGGGTGACAGCCATGTAGCAGATGAAGAGATCAGTTATTCCCACATCTTTAGAGATAAACCTCCTAGAGCCTCATGTGGATGCAAGAGGATGCAGGGCTCCAGGAGGTATGTCTCTAAAGGAGGTGGGAAGTGGCAAAATTGTTTGATTGCCTAGTGTTTTTGACTGCATTAAGATGTTTTTCTTAACTCCTCTCAAAAAGCTTGGGACTGTTTACTGATTATGTTAGGCCATTGTGTTACTGTAAAGGAATACTTGAGACTGGGTTATTTATAAATAAAAGAGGTTTAATTGGCTCACTGTTCTGCAGACTGTCCAGGAAGCATGGTGCTTGGCTTCTAATGAGGCCTCAGGAAGCTTACAATCATGGCTGAAAGCAAAAGGTGAGCCAGCCTATCACATGGCAAGAGTGGGAGCAAAAGAGAGAGAGTGGGAGATGCCACACACTTTTAAACAACAAAATCTCATGTGAACTCACTCATCATCAAGAGGATGGCACTAAGCCATTTATGGGGATCCACCCCCATGATCCAGACACCTCCTACTAGGCCCCACCTGCCACACTGGGAATTACATTTCAACATGAGATTTGGCCGAAACACTCATCCCAACCGTTTTACTGATAGGCACAAAACAGCTTGTGAAAAAACAAAGCAATTAATACACACACAAAAAAAGCTCTCCAATAAACAAACTATACTTCCGTATACTCTGTGGCTCAGCTCTGAGCAATATATTGTAGTCATATAAATGTAAATATTTCATATTTATTTAAACACAAATTATGGTATAATTATTGGAAGAAAGAGGAGGCAAAATGTGTATATGAGGTGGGGGTAGTGTAAGAAAACTAAATCTACATCTTCAGTAACAGGAAGTCAATTGAAAATATCTAAAATCACACATCAAGAAATACTAACATAATCATTGTTATTTAGCAACATGGAGATTACGGAAGTTGAAGGAGACCGTATATGTTTTATTTTAACAAAATTTCAGTTAAACAATAAATATAAATCTATACCGAAAAATGCAAAATGTGTGGGATGAAAGTACGGTAGAAGAATGAGTTGGAAAACTAGCTTGAATGATATGATCACATTTAGATTATCCTGGCCACTATGTGTTGGGTAAATTTGAAGGTCAATTTTCAGATGAATTTGAGAGCTCACCCACAGGCCATAGGCAGTAACCAAAGAAACCATTGTAAATTCTGATCTCCACAGCAAAAGTTACCAAATTAACCTCTCTTAATTGCAAATTAATCCCAGCCATCAAAGAGTTGCAAGGCCCTTGCCTGTAGAAGCAACTTCTCTGATATTTGAGCCCTGGGGATGTAAGGAGAGGCAGCTGCCTGGGGCGGAACAGTTTCCTTCCTCCAGAGAAATTATTCCCCAGTGGGTTGGATCCTTTTTGTTAAGCCCCAAACAGCTCTCACAAGTTTTTGAGAATCTTTAAGTAGGCTAATTTCATTGCAATTTTAAACAGAACCTCAAGTTGCTTTAATTCTTACTGTTTTTTTTTTGCTATATTACACTTGAGAAAATTGTTTTTCTTATAAATATGAATGAATGTTTAGGTAGCAGTGAGATTAACCATTTGTCACATTTCAGGCAAATGAATTCCAAAATGCTGTTTTCCATTTTGTTTTAATTCCATGACTTTTTTTTTCTTGCACTGGACAGATATTTTAAACTTGTGTGAATCCCAAACTGTCAATCTTTCCATTTTCATTTCTTCCCTGCTTTAAAGTATAAAAAGATATTATCCCTCAGAATATTGATAAATATTCTATTCTGTTTTGTGTTGCTTTTCTATGACTCTTTTATATTTCACCCTTCCATCCTTCTAGAGTTTATTTTGGAATATGGTTCAAGTTTGTATCTTTCGTTCCAAAGATCTGTCCCTCTTTTTAGAAAAGAGCTTTTTCAAAATAATCTTATAAATAACCCTTCTCTTTCTCTTATTTGGAGGTGCTAAATATGTTACATTTTATGCTTTTTTGCATATAAGTAGGCTTATTTTCTCTGTGGTGTTCTTTTGGTCTGTATTTCTTTTTTCTTCTTTTTCCTGTCCTTTCTTGGTTTTGTAGAAATTACTAAAAATGATTTTTTGACTAAAGTCTCCAATCTGCCAGGCAGCGTGCCAGCAGTTTGGAGAAGAGCAAGGCATCTTGGCCCCAGAGGACTTCAAAGAGAGTGGGAGAGGCTAGTGGCCATTTATAGTCCTTTTGGTCACTTTTAGAGGGCCTTAGAAAGTAAGACAAGGGCGTGAGCCATTCTGTGGGAGGCAGAAGGTGACCTTGATCTTATTGGCAAGCAGGAGTTTTCCTCTAAAAGGGAGGCAGCTTGTGAAAAAGCAAAGCAACTATTAACTACAGGAAAAAAACAAAAGCTCTTAAAGAAAGGAATTGCAATTTCAGGCACTGTGTGGCTCAGGGGACAGTTCTTGGATTTTGGGATTGGGGAAATGGAAAACTTTTGGCTAGAGAATAGTTTCCAGAGTAAATTGTGGAAAAAAAAATTTGGAGGGGAAGGAGGAAACCAGCCCTGGGTGGGAACTTTCACATTTTTGGTAGATGCCAGTAAAAGATTGGAGGCAGGATGGTATTATTATTATTGTTATTTCTTTTTTTAAAAATAATGATAACTGTGGCAGAAATGTGGAAGATGGAATGGAGAAGATGGAGGCCGGTAGCAGGATGGCTAAATATAAGTCATGGTTACCAACATTTGTTGAGTGCCAACCGTGTGCTAGACATTGCCAGAGAGAGAAGAAGCGTGCTTTTAATAATACAGCAAGCACTTTATTATGATTGTGCTACTTTTATACAATTGTTTTCCTATAACAAACTAAGGACTAAGCAGGGATAAGGTGGAAGAGCTAGATTCAAGAAAATCCTAGAGAGAATTAGTAAAATTGAGGCAACTAATTGGAAATGGATGAAGTGAGTGCACTAGCTTGGGATATGGAGTGGAAGTGATTTCGTTAACCAGGAGAGAGAATGCTGCAGGGGTTCATGTTTTGTGAGGAAGACAGCAGTTCTGCCTGTCCAGGGTTCCCCAAAGTTCCGGTTTTCTTGAGTAACCGTAAGACATGAATCTGTCTGGCTTTATCTATGATTTGGCTCTGTGTTTGTAAGAAGATAGCCTTCGGTGACACCAGAAGCTGGGCAAGGCTTTCTAAGCCCCCGCTTTTTTTGTTATTTGTTTTTGTTTTTTGTTTTTGGCTTTTTTTACTGAGATATACCGTTCTATATCACACTGTGGCATAGTAATTATCTGCTTTTCCAATTATCTCATACTATGAGGGAGGGACCACAGAAATCTGTCTGTGCTTATTAAAGCCACTGCTGAGATCCCTGCACCAATTTTATGATATGCTTTCTCCTCTCAAACCATGTAGGTAATTTATAAGCAGTTTCTACTGCTGTTATCTTCAATTTCTCCTTTGGCCTCCTGCTTATAAATCCAGATGTCAGGTTTCTTTGAAATTCATTTTGCTTCACTCGGAAAGTCTCCTCTTGCCTTCATCACAACATATTCTAACCCATTTTATCCTGACAATGTCTGCTTTGGATGCAGCTGGCATGATGACCCTGTGGACCATCCTCATGTCATGACCAGTGGACAGATGCATGTTGTGGTCTGGAGGTCAGGAATGATGTCTGGGCTGACCATGGATATTCGAGAATCATTCAACTCCAGTGGGTATTTTAGGTTGAGTCTGTGTGCACGTGACTTGTATGAGTATGCGAGTCCTGGTCTTATAATGAATGAGTGGAGTGAATCTACTTATGGCTCAATACCCGACTCAAGTTTCCCTCCACTGTGAAAAGGACACATCCCATTATAGCAGCTGTGATGGAGTCTTTTTTATGTGAATCATTCCTCTAACAATAGATACCCTGTGTCTCACAGGTTGGTTTGTATATAGAGTGAAAGTGCCTTAAAAAGAGTCAAGAATCCAACTGGATGCTGGGGGTGGGGGGTGCTCATTCCTGTAATCCCAACCCTTTGAGAGGCTGAGGCAGGAAGATCTCTTGAAGTCAAGAGTTTGAGACCAGCCTGGGTAACACAGCAAGACTTGTCTCTACTAAAAATTAAAAAAAAAAAATAAGCTGGATATGGTAGCCTGTGCCTGTAGTTCCAGCTGCTGGGGAGGCTGAAGTGGGGGGATTGCTTGAGCCCAGAGTCCAAGGCTACAGCGAGCTATGATTGTGTCGCTGCACCCCATCTAACCCTAACAGAGTGAGAGGTGTGCGTCCACATGAGAGTGTATGTGTGTATGTGGGTATATATATTATATTTATATATTATACTTACATATTATATATATTATATTTTAAAGGGTGAAAAATTCTGTGTTAAACTTTCTTTTTCACAGACTCATGTGGGCACAGAGAGTATTCGTCCAATGAGTAATAATAATAAGTAGTTGTATGCTTAAGAGCGTCCCTGGGCTGGGCGCTGTGGCTCACGCCTGTAATCCCAGCACTTTGGGAGGCTGAGACGGGCGGATCACGAGGTCAGGAGATGGAGACCATCCCGGCTAACACCGTGAAACCCCGTCTCTACTAAAAATACAAAAAAATTAGCCCGGCGTGGTGGCGGGCGCCTGTAGTCCCAGCTACTCGGGAGGCTGAGGCAGGAGAATGGCGGGAACTGGAGGTGAAGCTTGCAGTGAGCCAAGATCGCACCACCACACTCCAGCCTGGGCAACTGAGCAAGACTCTGTCTCAAAAAGAAAAAAAAGAGTGTCCCTGAATCACTAACCACGATAATTTTTCCCTTTTATTGACTACCTTTTATGTTTTTGTCACTGTACGGCATGTTTTATTGATCTCATTTAAATTTAACTGCTCTCTGAAATAGCTGTTCCCATCCCTTCTTTTATAAATGAGGCAAAGTGGCCTTGGAGGGGTTAAGCAACCTGCCTGAGGTCACACAGCTAGTAAGTGCCGGGACCTGGATTCAAACCCACCTCTGTGTGTGTCTTCAAGGTGTGTGGATGAGCCCACATCAAGTGCCTGACCTTCCGTGTCTGCAGAATGGAACCTTCTACTCCATGCTGGGGTTGCCAGAAGGAAAAGAATATCTGAGTCTTACAGAAAGTGGACAGTTTATCTAGGGAATCTTGTCTGTTGGGGACGGGGGTGGGTAGGTAGGTGAATTTACTTCTTTAGTTTTCTTCTCTTGGTGCTTTTCAATTCTTCCAAAGCTAACAAAATTCCAGAGGACTTTTATGTTGAATTTGAGTAGCTGTTGCCTGTGATGGCCCTAGTATGTAGTATAATACAGTTAAAACCCTCTTTAAGGCATACTTTTTTTTTTTTTTAATAAAACATGGGAAAGAAAATTGTATAATATTATTTGCCTTAGGAGATGTCTTAACATAGAGTTTATACCGAGGAGGAAGTCTATTTGCTAAAGCAGGTCTTCACGCAGCAATGGGATGGAAGAGTGGAAAATGCAAGTTGAGGGGTGCCCTTTCCGTTAGTGTGTGAGGGTGATGTGCTTCCTGCAGTATTTATGGTTGAATGTTCATCCCACTTTTGTGGATTCCCTAGGTCTGAAGAAGATATATCTGGGCCACTTAAAAACCTTCATGAGAGAGTTATACATGAAGGTTAAGAGCCTGGATTCAGAAATCTAAATTCCAGTCTCCGCTTTGTCTCTTTCTAGCTATGTGACCTTGGGCAAGTTGCTTAACCTGTCTGTGCCTCAGTTTCCTCATATGTAAAGTGGTGATGTAATCATATCTACTTTATAGAATTGCTGTGGGGATTAAATTTTCCACATGAAATGTATAGAATAACATATCTGTGCATTTCACACAATAATATACCTATACATTTCAGTCTCAAGCCATCACACCTGGCCATACCCCTTATCATCTTTAAAACACCTTGCATTAAATGACAGGATCTTCAGGAAAATATCTACTGAAAAGTGATATATCCTTAGCCTTGCACTTACATGGAATACTTAAATCTAGGACGATGGGCATTTCCTTGTCCCCAAGTCAGCACAGAAATCCAGAGGGTCCAGCCTGAGACAGATGCCAGGATGATGGGGAGAGTCTGGGGACAGTATGTTCCTTCATAAGGCTCTTCCCGGGCCTGGATCAGAAGGGGCACCTGTGGATTACCCAGAGCCAACATATTGAGGAAGGTTCAGCCCTCACTAGGAATGTTCTGAGGTCACGGGAGACTTTGTGAAAGCTGGAGGATGGGCTCAGCTGCCTCCTGCTTCTGCTTCCTCCATAGCAGTCAGACCAGAAGAAAAAAAAGTACAATGTGTGTTTTTCCTCTTTTCACGATTTGATTTTTTTCCACATATTGAAGTAATTTTTCCTTGAAAAGGACCGAATATTAAAAAATACATTTTATGTCTATAATCCTAGCATTTTGGGAGGCCGAGGTGGGTGGATCTCTTGAGGTCAGGAGTTTGAGACCAGCCTGGCCAACATGGTGAAAACCCATCTCTACTAAAAATACAAAAATTAGCTGGGTGTGGTGGTGGGCGCCAGTAATCTCAGATACTCAGGAGGCTGAGGCAGGAGAATCGCTTGAACCTGGGAGAAGGAGGTGGCAGTGAGCCGAGATTGCATCATTGCACTCCAGCCTGGACCACTGAGTGAGACTCTGTCTCAAAAAAACAGAAATGGATGCTCTTGAGACTTAACTGTGTAAGAAAGAATTCCCACTTCTTTTAGAGGCACTGCCAGCCCCGAAGATTATGAATTGGCAACGTTAATTTGATCTTTTCTTGGAACTTGAAAGTATTCTCACCTGAAATGCGTTTAAAACAAAGTTGCCATCAAGATTCTCCTCTGTTTCTTCCTGAGAGTTTTCCGGCAAGTTTCCAATTTCTTTCATGGAGAATTTGAAACCAGTGGATAGAAAGCAGTGTCATCCTTGTCCTATTTATGCAAATGGATCTGCTCTGTCACCTGTTTACAACCCCCAGGATCACTGAGTGTCCAGTTCACATTCCCCAGATGTAGATGCAGGTATGGGACATTGAATTCTCCATGTATTAATTTGAATCAGACCAATGTTGAGATTTACAGTAGTGGCTGTTCTTGCTTCTGTTGGCCTTTGATAGTTTAAGTAAGGATTGTAGACAGATGAGAGCTGCAGGAGAGGCTAGCTCATCTCATCTAATATTCAGAAATCCTCACACTGTTACTGGGGACTCGAGAGTTGGTACTTAAACAACCTTTGTGTTTCCAGGGGATTATCCTGTCAGCTTAGTCCATTGCTTCCTCACTCTAGCAGTGCACTGAGTTAAAACCAACCCATCCTAAACTTGCCTCCAGGCATCTACATGGGTACACACAAACACCCACACCCTACAAGAAAGCCCAAGCTGGTTTATGCAAGCTCACTTTAGGCAGTTTGCCAAATTCCACTCTGATTTGTTCAGTGGACAGATACTTATGTGAAATACTTAGTGAAATACTCGCAGTACAGGAAACATTTGTTTCTCAGCCCTGGAAATAATCAACAGAGGCAAATGCCTTTGCAGTCACAGTGCCTGTTTATGTGTGGAGTTCTTCGTTGTTCTAGGTGTGCGAGTACAGTAAACATTCTCCAAGTGGCAGCAGGAGAGAACCACGGTGCTTCTGTAATAAGGTGAGATTTACAGGCTTGTAAGAGCTGGGGGTATAAATCAGGCTTCTGGTGGAATGGGTGAAATGGACTAAATTCAGGTATTAATGGGAGAGCCACGTGTGCACTGCAGAGGGAGAAAGGCTCATCAGTATTATAGACGGCATGTCCCTTTAGTTAATTTAGAAGAAATTCCGATCAGCCAACAGAACTTTGAGGATGGATGCAGGAAAAAAGAAGACTGTGGCATATGGAGAGAACATATTTGTTCTTGGAAAATCAGTAGAAAATGTTTAATGTCATCATAACCTCATTTGCATAAAAATAGTCACATGCGGTAAACCAAATGAAAGCAAAGGAAGACGTGACGGAACCAATGCTGTTCGGAGTTTCGTATCATTATGAATAACATAAATAATTCAATTGAATAAATAAATATGAAATTACTTTAAGTAGATATACTACAAGTGATTATTCCTTGAAAATTCCTTTAATGGTACGTGCCCCAATGATGAAGCAACGTGATTATGTCTCCATGGGTAGCGCTTTGCTGGACACTTGACCCTCGTCAATGATATTGAGCTCTCTGTAGCTCTCAAGTGTTTTATGAACACAAATGAAGTTTTTGATTTCACAATCTGATTCATAAACATGACCTTGAAGTCATTTAAATAGACTTATCTTCATTGCGATGAATGCAGCCCCCACTTTGCACGTGGTTGCGCTGAGGCAATATTTGATAATCACAAGTTTCAAGAGTCTCGGGCTGTGCGATACTAGGTACATAATTCTAAATAAATATTTGGAACCCTGGTGGCAGAATTTGAGCTGTTGTTTCTGCCTCGCCAAGTCTGGTCAGGGAATTCTTGTGTAAGGGCAAACTGTGGTGTGGATAAAATTGATGGAAATTATTTATGAGTTAAAGAAAAATAAAGAAAAAAGGAATGTATTTATGATTTCAACAAATGTTTTCTAGGGTTTTGTAGAAAGCCATGCACAGGTACCATGGGAGCTATAACAGATGTATATGACACAGTGCTTGTACTCATTTGATTTTATTCATTCACTCAGTAAATACTCATCAGTCAGCTCCCACACACCAGGCACTATGTTGGAGGTTGAGGTTATAAGGGGGAGACAGATGATAAACTGGGAAAAATAAACACAAGCTAATTATAGATTGTGATAAATGCTTTGAAGTAAATAAACAGGTGCTGACATACATCTGACCCTTCAAATCCCTGGGTTTTACATCTGCAGATTCAACTGGAAAATACTAGAAAAAATAAACATAAAAGATAGCAATACAACAATAAAAAATACAAATTAAAAAACTACAGTATAATGACTGCATAGCATTTGCATTGTATTACATATTGTAAGTAATCTCGAGATTATTTAAAGTATCCAGGAGATGTGAGTAGGTTATGTGCAAATACTATGCCATTTTATACAAGGGACTTGAGCATCCTTAGATTTTGGCATCCATGAGGGGGTTCTGGAACCAATACCCGTTACTGGGGGACAACTGTAGAGAGAAAATGGAAACAAGAGTGTGCTTTAGAGAAGGTGAGTTGAAGAGGCAAGAGGAGATGAGGATGAAACAGCAGCTCAAAACTCTGGCAGCGGCTGGGTGCAGTGTCTCACGCCTGTAATCCTAGAACTTTGGGACACCGAGGCTGGTGGATCACTTGAGGCCAGGAGTTCAAGATCAGCCTGGCCAACATGGCAACATCTCCTCTCTACTAAAAATACAAAAATTAGCTGGGTATGGTGGTGCATGCCTGTAGTCCTCTGGCTACTCAGGAAGCTGGGGCACAAGAATCGCTTGAACCTGGGAGGCAGAGGGTGCAGTGAGCCAAGATCGAGCCAGCGCCCTCAAGCCTGGGCAACAAGAGCGAAACTCCGTCTCAAAAGAAAACAAAACAAAACATAAGTAAATAAAACCTCTGTCAGAAAACCTCTCTGGACAGAAAGAATAGTGCCTAGAAAGCCCTAAATTTGGAATGGGCTTGATTTAGGAACTGATAGTAGATACTGGCCAATTGTTTGAGGGTGATGGAAGGGGAGGTAGGAATCAGATCATGTGGGATTGTAGGTAATGAATCTGGGATTTATTTCAGTGGGAACAAAAGTGATACACTGGGTTGATAATATACCCCCAAATTCAAGTCCATCTGGAACCTCAGGTCACCGTATATGGATAACAGGGTCTTTGCAGTTGTAATTAGTTAAAGTGAGGCATACTTGATTAGGGTGCTCCCTAAATCCCCAAGATGGTTAGTATCTTAAGAGGAGAAAACACAGAGACCAAGACAGAGACAGAGGGAAGGAGGCCAAGTGAAGACAGGCAGAGATAGGAATAGGGTATCCACAAGCCAAGGAGTGCTGGGAATTGCCAGCAATCTCCAAAAACTAGAGAAGGCAAAGAAGGATTCTCCTCTAGTGCCTTCAGAGGGTGCATGCCCTTGCTGACCCCTTCATTTGGGACTTGTAGCCTCCAGAACCGTGAGAGAATAAATTTCTGTTGTTGTAGTGCCCCCATTTTGTGGTACTTTGCTATGGCAGCCTAGGGAACAGATATTAAAGGTCATGGTAGCCACTGGGGATTTGACATAGCGAAGTGTCCTGATCTGGAGTATGTTTTTAGAAGGTCATTCTGAATGGTGTTTGGAGAATGGATTGCAGAGAGCAAGAGAGATGCAAGGAGTCCAGTTTGGAGGATAGTGCCGGTAGGAGGCGATAGTGTTTCTGACTAGGGTGTGCATAGTGATATGGTTTGACTGTGTCTCCACCCAAATCTCATCTTGAATTGTAGCTCTCATAATTCCCATGTGTGGGAGGGACCCAGTGGGAGATAATTGAATCATGAGGGTGGTTTCCCGCATACTGTTCTCATGGTAGTGATAAAGTCTCACAAGATCTGATCGTTTTATAAGGGGAAACTCCTTACGATTGGCTCTGTCTGATTCTCTCTTGCTGCTACCATATAAGAAGTGCCTTTTACCTTCTGCCATGATTGTGAGGCCTCCCCAGCCATGTGGAGCTGTGAGTCCATTAAACCTCTTCTACTTTATAAATTACTCAGTCTCAGGTATGTCTTTATCAGCAACGTGAAAATGAACGAATACACATAGTAAGATAGGGAGAAGTAGAGATTTATGGTGGAGATCATCAAGGAAGACTACTGGGTTTTAGGTTGCAACATAAGGATGCACGGTAGTGCCATTTACTGAAATGGTAAAACTGAAAAACAGATTTGGGGGACTCTTTAAGAATTCTACTTGGAATTTGTTAAGTTTGATTTGATGTTTAGTCATATAATTGGAGCTATCAAATAGATGGTTGAACAATTTATGACTCTGAGCTTGAGAGAGAGGTAGGGGGTTGGGAGATAGACCTTTGAAGGCATCAACATAGAGGTGACCATCAAAGCTGAGATCACTAAGGAGAGAGAGCTGGAAATTTGGCAACAGCCCAGGAGTGAGTGCTGTGCCACTCCAAAATGTAGAACATGGATAGAGGAGACAAATTCAGCGAAGGATGTGGATAAGAAACAACTAATGAAGCAGGTAGAAATCCAGGAAAATGAAGTGATGTAGAAGCCAGAAAAGGAGTGTTCCAGAAGGAAGCAGTGGTTACTGGTGATGAGGGATACTGAGATGCCAGCATTGTTCAGCAGATTTGGCAACATAAAGTTCATTGATGACCTCAACAAGGATATTCAACCCTTATTGGGGTTGATTAAGGAGCGAATGGGAGGGAAGAAATGAGAGAGCAAAATGACTACTCTGATGAATTTTATTGTGAAAGGGAGAAGAGGCATGCTAGCTGAGGGCTTTGGGGGATGGGGGTCAAAGGAGGTTATTATTATTGTTCCTTATAAAATTCCCATTTTGTCATAAGAGTTACAGAAAAGTTGCAAGAATACTACAAAAAATTCTGTATTTTCTTTATCCAGTTTCCTTGAAGGTTAACATTTTACAATATTTATATATCTCCTTGTGTACATCTATTTTTTTCTGAATCATTTGAGCGTGAGTTGCAGACATGATGCCCCTTTGTCTTTGAATACTTCAGCATGAGCAACCCAAGAACAAGGGCATTCTCTTACATAACCACACGACAATATGATAGTATTACCTCTCCACATTTCACCAGTTGTCTCAATAATGTCCTTTACAGAAAAAGAAAGTCCTAGACCATGTATTACATTCATTTATCATAATGTTTTATTTTGAAACAGTCTTTTAGTCTTTCTTTGTCTTTCATGACGTTGACATTTTTGAATACTACAGTCCAGTCATTTTGTAAAATGTCTCTTAGTTTGTATTTGTCCAATATTTCATCAGAATTAGATTCAGAATGTGCTTTTGTGGCAGGGATACTACAAAAATGGTGTTGCATCTTGGTGCATCTTATCAGGACATACATGAGAAAAGGAACAGCTAATGAAGAAGGAAGAAATTCAGAAGAATGTAGTGACATGGAAGCCACTCATTACTTGTCTCATTAACTGGTGGTGATAATGTTGATTACTGGGTTAAAGGTGGTATATTAATCTGTCCTGGCATTGCAATAAAGAAATACCTCAGGCTGGATAATTTACAAATAAAAGAGGTTTAATTGACTCATGGTGCCACAGGTTATATAGGAAGCATGATGCTGGCATCTGCTCGGCCTCTGAGGAGGCCTCAGGAAACTTACAATTATGGCGGAAGATGATAGGGAAGCAAGATTTCTCACATGGTGGGAGCAGGGTGAGAGAGAGAGAGAGAAGGAGATGCTACACACTTTTAAACAACCAGATCTTATGAAAGCCGTGTTAAACCATAACAAACTACCCCCATGATTCAGTCACCTCCTATCAGACCCTACCTCCAACATCAGGAATTACAATTCAACATGAGATTTGGGTGGGGACACAGACCCATACTATATCAGATTGTGTCTGCTGGTAGTCAGTTATGTTTCCTAATACCTCCAGGACAATGTAGAATTAGTGGAGACAGTGGGAACCCTTGCCTTTTCTGTCTTTGACAGAAGTGCCTCTAGTGTTTCTCATTAGTAAGATGCTATCTTTATGGCTATGGTATGGTTTATTATGTTAAGAAAGTATCCATTAGTTTTAATGATCTTGAGGGTTTTTTTATTAGGGTAAGTGTTGAATTTTTCAAACCCATTTCAGTTTTTTCAGTAACTATACAGAAAGTCATCTATGTCTTTCTTCCTGCGTCTATAAAGATTTTGCATTGTATTAGTGGATTTCTTAGTATTAAACCAAATTTATATTCCTGGAATAAATTCCACTAGGCTATGGTGTATTATTTTCTTAATGTGATGTTGGATTCTGTTCACTAATATTTTGTTTACAACTTGTGCATCAATATTTGTAATTCATTCTCTCTCACTCTCTCTGCTTCCCTTAAGAAGTTTACTTATTAATACATTACAAAAGGAATTAGGTTTTCAATCCTCTGGAACAATTGATGGAGCATTATGACTATCTGGTTCTTAAATGTTTAGTAGAGGTCACCAGTGAAACCATCTGGGCCTGATGTTTTTTATGGGGTAGTTTCTTGTTGGTTTTTGCAATTTTTTTCCTGAGGAAATAGGTCTGTTTAAGGTTTCTGTCTCTAATGACGTCAACCTTGGCAAATTGGCTTTCCCCAGGAAATTATCCATTACATCTAGGCTTTTAAATGTATTTGCATAGGGATCTGCAGATGAGCCTTTTTTTATTTTTAACAGTTATTTGTTTCAATGATTATTTCCCCCTTTGGTTTCTTATTTATGTATTTGTGCTTTCTCTTTTTTCCCTTTAGTTAGTTAAATGTGGTCTATTTTGTTAATTATGTTTTAAAAAACAGTATTTTGATTTATTCAAGATCTTGTATTTTTCTGTTCTGTAACTAATTGAGTTCTGCTTTTATATTTATTACTGCCTTCCTTGTATTTTCTTTTGATTTGCTTTGTTGTTGTTTTTCTTTCTGAAAAGCATTCTAAGTTGGAAATGTAATTCAAGTATTTTTATTGCTAAAAGGTTTTAAGGCTTTGAATGTTTTTCTTCTTACTGCTTACAACTTCCCACTGATTCTGATATGTGGTGTTTTCATTACCATTACTTTTTAGAAATGCTTTAACTTCAGTTTGTATTTACCCTGTCACGCAAGACTGGTTTAGTAGGTTTTTGAAATTTGCAGATGGATAACTTCTTAAAAACATTATTAATAATTTTAAATTTTATTGCATAGTGATCAGAGAATATTGTTTGTCATTTTTTTTTTTTTTTTTTTTTTTTAATATGTAGTCTCACTCTGTCACCCAGGCTGGAGTGCAGTTGCATGATCTTGGCCCACTGCAACCTCTGCCTCCCAGGTTCAAGCAATTCTCCTGCCTCAGCCTTCCGAGTAGCTGGGATTACAGGCGTCTGGCTAATTTTTGTATTTTTGATAGAGACAGAGTTTCTCCATGTTGGCTGGGCTGGTCTTGAACTCATGGGCTCAAGGGATTCACCCCTTCTCAGTCTCCCAAAGTGATGGGATTACAGGTGTGAGCTACCATGCTCAGCGGGTTCTTTTTCACAACTCTTCCCCTGAGGTTGAGAAGATGTGTTGCCTGTTTTCTGAGAGCAGTGTGTATTTCTATCACATGAGGCATTCTGATTTTCTGTTTTCAATTTCTTCTTGATATAGTTACTTTGTATATATGAAATCTGATTCCCCCCCCCCCTTTTTTTTTTTTTGAGAGAGAAGGGTCTTGCTCTGTCACCCAGGCTGGAGTGCAGTGGTGCGATCTTGGCTCACTGCAACCTCTGCCTGCTGAGTTCGAGCAATTCTCCTGCCTTAGCCTCTGAGTAACTGGAATTACAGATGCCCACCACCACATCCGGCTACTTTTTTGAAGTTTTGGTAGAGATGGGGTTTCGCCATGTTGGCCACGCTGGTCTCAAACTCCTGTCCTCAAGTGATCCTCTTGCCTTGGCCTCCCAAAATGCTGAGATTTTCTTCCATTCATTAATTTTGTTGATTTGCAGTGATTTACAAGATTTTAAGTTCAGAGGGATCATTGTCAATGTTCACAAGTATGGTGCCTTTGTCTGTTTGTGTTGCTGTCAAGGAATACGTGAGGCTGGATAATTTATAAAGAAAAGAGGTTTAACTGGCTCACAGTTCTACAGGCTGTACAAGAAGCATGACACTAACATTTGCTCAGGTTCTGTCGAAGTTCTGAGGCTGTGCCCATTCACAGAGGAGGGTGAACAGTAGCCAGCGTGCAGAGATCGCATGGTGAGAATGGAAGGGAGACAGGGGTGGCAGGTGCCAGGCTCTTTTCAACAATTAGCTCCCAGGGAATTCTCCTGAGAACTCACAGAGTGGAGAACTTAACTCACTACCGTGAGGATAGCTCCAAGGCATCCACGAGGGGTCGGCCCCATGACCCAGACACCTTCCAGTAGGCCCCGCCTCCAACTTTGGGAATTAGATTTCAATATGCAGTGTCAAATATCCAAAACACAGCATATAAATTCTTCAGTGGGCATATATATATGTGTGTGTGTATGTGTGTATATATATATGTGTGTGTGTGTGTGTAAATATATATATATATATATATATATTTTTTTTTTTTTTTGGTTAGATGGAGTCTCACTCTGTCACCCAGGCTGGAGTGCAGTGGCACCATCTCGGCTCACTGCAACTTCTGCCTTCTGGGTTCAAGCAGTTCTTCTGCCTCAGCCTCCCAAGTAGCTGGGATTACAGGCATGCACCACCATGCCTGGCTAATTTTTGTATTTTTAGTAGAGACAGGGTTTCACCATATTGGTCAGGCTGGTCTCGAACTCCTGACCGACCTCAGGTGATCCACCCTTCTCGGCCTCCCAAAGTGCTGGGATTTCAGCCGTGAGCCACCGTGCCCGGCCAGTAGGAGTGCTTTTTTGTGTTTGCAATAGGGAATATGTTGTGTCATCTGGCCTTTGGGTTTCTCTTATTTAGGGGCCCCCAACCCATAGGCCATGGACTGGTACGAGTTTGTGGCCTGTTGGGAACTGGGCAGCACAGCAGGAAGTGAGTGGCAGGCAAGTGAGCATGACCGCCTGAGCGCCACCTCCTGGCAGATCAGCGGCAGCATTAGATTCTCATAGCAGCGCAAACCCTATTGTGAACTGTACATGCATTGCATGCTCCTCCTTATGAGAATCTAACCTTATGATCTGAGGTGGAGCAGTCTCATTCTGAAACCATTCTCCATCCCCCCAAAACCCATGGAAAAGTTGTCTTCCATGAAACTGGCCCCTGGTGTCAAAAAGGTGAGGGACTGCTGTTTAAGAGGACACTGAGTTTTCCCCTTTTGCATATTTTCCCATTCACCACTCAGTGTTTAAAGGCTGCCTTCCTATACTTTTTAACTTTCTTCTCTCCCAGAAACAATGCCTTGCGTCATGCACATTTAAAGTCCCATCTTTGGATAGGTGCTTACGCCTGTAATTCCAGCACTTTGGGAGGTCAAGGTGGGTGGATCATTTGAGGTCAGGAGTTTGAGACCAGCCTGGCTAACATGGTGAAACTGAGAGGTGAAGCCAGCTGGACTTTCTGGGTCCAGTGGGGACTTGGAGAACTTTTCTGTCTTACAAGAGGGTTGTAAAATGTACCAATCAGCCCTCTGTAGCTAGCAAGAGGATTGTAACATGCACCCATCAGTGCTCTGTAAAATGCACCAATCAGCAGGATCCTAAAAGTAGCCAATTGCAGGGAGGATTGAAAAAAGGGCACTCTGATAGGACAGAAACGGAACATGGGAGGGGACAAATAAGGGAATCAAAGCTGGTCACCTCAGCCAGCAACTGTAACCCACTGGGATCCCCTTCCACACCGTGGAAGCTTTGTTCTTTGACTGTTCACAATAAATCTTGCTGTTGCTCACTTTTTGGGTCCATGCCACCTTTAAGAGCTATAACACCCACCGCTAAGGTGCACGGCTCCATTCTTGAAGTCAGGGAGACCACGAACCCACTGGCAGGAACCAACTGCAGACTCAAAACCTTATCTCTACTAAAAATACAAAAATTAGCCGGGCATGGTGGCAAGTGCTTGTAATCCCAGCTACTAGGGAGGCTGAAGGGGAGAATCACTTGAATGTGGGAGGCGGAGATTGTAGTGAGTCGAGATTGCGCCATTGCACTCCAGCCTGGGCGAGAGAGTAAGAGTCTGTCTCAAAAAATAAAATTAAACTAAAAAATAAAGTTCTATCTTTGTTACACAGCCTGATCTTATCTACCAGAACTCTTTTTCCATATTTTCACACTTAAGCTAGTGTTTCCCGTTCTGATGGTTCTTTTTAGCTTGGTCCTGCTGTTAGCAGCAGCTTCCCACTTTCTGGTTCCACAGTTTTCCTGGATTTTCCTTGCTCTCTGTGTGAAGGTTTGCAACAGGAGTGGGAGAGAGAAAGCTCACTGGTAGTTTGTGGTTTTCTACTTTGTTGTAATTTGTTCTTTTAACCGTATTTTTTATTATGTTGTAAAATGTGTTCAGAGATATGTGGAGCCCAGAATTTTCACTAATTATCATAAGTTTTCTTATGGTGCCAGACTCTTTTCAATAATGAGCTCCCGGGGAGCTCTTCTGAGAACTCACAGAGCGGAGAACTCACTACCATGAGGATAGCTCCAGGTTGTCCATGAGGGGTCAGCCCCATGGCCCAAACACCTTCCAGTAGGCCCCGCCTCCAACTTTGGGAATCAGATTTCAATATGGCGTGTCAAATATCCCAAACATAGCATAGAACTTCTGCAGTGGGTGTCATTTTTTTTTTTTTTTTTTTTTTTTTTTTTTTTGTATTTTTAAGACGGATCTTCCTCTGTCGCCCAGGCTGGAGTGTAGTGGCACTGTCTAGGCTCACTGCAACCTCCACCTTCTGGGTTCAAGCAATTCTTCTGCCTCAGCCTCTTAAGTTGCTGGGATTACAGGTGCCTGCCACCGTGCCTGGGTAATTTTTGTATTTTTAGTAGAGATGGGGTTTCACGGTGTTGGCCAGGCTGGCCTCGAACTCCTGACCTCAGGTGATCCACCTGCCTGAAATGAATGAATAAAAATTCATGAAAATCCAACCCAGGGTTGATTTCTGTTTATATCGCTGAAACCATGTAAGATTTCAACCAGATAAGATGTGATCTCCACCATCTCCCCGCTTGGTTTTAAGTGGGGAGATACTAGATTGAAGGCTTACGTGGATGGGAATACTTACCTACATCAGTGTAGACAACTACATTAAAGTCCCTTGAGGCTCTTATTGAAGTACAGATTCCCAGGTTCCACCTTATATAGACTGAATTAGCATCTCTGGGAGTGGGGCTCAGAAATTTGTATTTCAATTGACAACCCCCTCCCCTCCCCCCCCCCCCCGCCGGGTGATTCTTATGCCCATGAAGTTTTGAGAGTAACTGGTATAGATAGTAAAAACTGTAAAACCAGATATAGGAATGACCACTGTTGGCTACAGCACTGCATACCAGAAATTCTGGGAACTTTGGGTAACTCATGTAATAATTACGAGTTGCCAGGATGTCATTCAGTTATATATTTATTCAATAAGAGCTTATTGATACCAGTAAGTAGCTAGTCAAATAAGTTTTATCAGGATTGTTTCTTGATGTGATATACAGCTACCAGAAAGTTATTATTATTATCATTATTTTTTTAAGGACAGAGTCTCACTTTGTCACCCAGGCTGGAGTGCAGTGCTGCGACCTTGGCTCACTGCAACCCCCGCCTTCCGGGTTCAAGCGATTCTCGTGCCTCTGCCTCTCGCGTAGCTGAGATTACAGGGACCCCGCCACAGTACCCAGCTAACTTTTGTATTTTTTTTAGTAGAGACAGGGTTTTGCCATGTTGGCCAGGCTGGTCTTGAACTCCTGTCCTCAAGTGATCCGCCCACCTTGGCCTCCCGACGTGCTGGGATTACAGGCGTGAGCCACTGCACTCGCTGGCTACCAGAAAGTCTGAAAAACATCTGTGTCTGTAATTTACACCCACTTATTAGGAGAGAGGAACAATGGCAATGTGGTATCTGAGATTTAGTAAAACCAAAGCATTTCTTGTGTCTGTAATTATATATAAATCAGGCCAGTTTGTTGTGGCTTGTGTATCTGCAGTAATTAAACTGATAACTGAAGTTCCATAACCATAGTCCCAGGAACTTGGAAAATGACTTTTTCATCACAAGCTGGTTCTTCCTTCTGGGTTTCTTGCTTCAGTGACTCATCTGAACTGGAAAGCACATGTTTTCCTTTTATTTAGTAGTTATGATGGTGGAGATCACATTTTATCTGAATTGGTAGTCATAATTTATATCTGGTCGATCAGATGAATGAATTTTTGAACAAATGAGTTCACTGAAAGTCCTTATAAAACAGCTAAGATATCAAATTGTGTTCAGTAGGTTTACTTTAGTACTGTGGCATTTTCGTCATATTTGGTTGGATCATGTGAGATTGTTGATATTTGGCCAGAAATAGCAGTTTCATACAGTGCAACCTAATACTTCAGTTCTGTGAAACTTGGCCCTCTGTGGTTTAGCTAGTGACCTCCCAAGAAGTAGAACGGTCAGGTAACCATGCTGTACCTCTCTCTTCATTATGGATAAATTATTTATTTAGTTACAACTTGTCAGATTTTTAAGAAAAATTTTCTTAGGCATCAAGGACTAAATGAATTATTTCACACTTGACTGAAAACCTTACACAGTTTCAGCGATATAAATGGAAATCAAGCCGGGGTTGGATTATCATTTAGAAAACCACCACTGGCCAAGCGCGGTGCTCACACCTGTAATCCCAGCCCTTTGGGAGGCTGAGGCAGGCAGATCACCTGAGGCCAGAAGTTTGAGTCCAGCTTAGCTAACATAGTGAAACCCCGTGTCGCCGGGCGCGGTGGCTCAAGCCTGTAATCCCAGCACTTTGGGAGTCCGAGACGGGCGGATCACGAGGTCAGGAGATCGAGACCATCTTGGCTAACACTGTGAAACCCCGTCTCTACTAAAAAATACAAAAAACTAGCCGGGCGAGGTGGCGGGCGCCTGTAGTCCCAGCTACTCGGGAGGCTGAGGCAGGAGAATGGCGGTAAACCCGGGAGGCGGAGCTTGCAGTGAGCTGAGATCCGGCCACTGCACTCCAGCCTGGGCGACAGAGCGAGACTCCGTCTCAAAAAAAAAAAAAAGAAAAAAAAAAAAAGAAACCCCGTGTCTACTAAAAATACAAGAAAACTAGCTGGGTGTGGTGGTGCATGCCTGTAATCCCAGCCACTCGGGAGGCTGAGGTGGGAGAATCACTTGAACTTCGGGAGGCAGAGGTTGCAGTGAGCCAAGATCACGCCACTGCACTCCAGCCTGGGCGACGGAGTGAGACTGTGTCTCAAAAAATAAAATAAAATAAAGAAAAAATAAAAAAACCGCTATCAATAACATTTGAGTCTTGCGTTTTAGCGGTGATCTTGGTGCCTACAGGCTTTATCAGTGTGCTTCTCATGGCAAATTTTAGCACTTGAAACCCACGGACACCATTTCTACTACCTGAGACCACCTTGAAGGTTTCTTCCCCTTTTGATATTCCTCTCTGTTCTTTCTCACTGATTCTTGGGAAGTCATCTTTGATTCAGTTCAACAAATACCTAATGCATATTTGCTATATAGTAGACACAGAGCTCGGAGCTTAAGGAATGTGAAAATGCACAAGAGCTGCCCCCTAACTACAAGGAGTTTTTTCATCTAGTAGGAGAAGCTGGCGTGTCTGGCTATAATACTTGGCAGAATAAAATAGCTATGATGTTGAGTTTCATTGAGTTTTATTTCTATTGCATAGATTGAGTGTCTTCAGCTTCAGATTGCAAATCCTGGTGATTCCAGCAAATATATGTTATAAATAGCAATGCATCTTGACTACAAATGAACTCAGAGAGAGAGAGAGAGTGTGTGGGCAGGCAGGAAGATAAAAGGTTGAGCACAATTTGGGCATTTGTTTATGTGATTTAACAACGACTGGGGCTGGGCTAGGTGCTGTTCATGCCTGGAGGAGGCAGGTTCTTTTCCTGTATGAGATTTTTATTTTTTATTTTTATTTTTTGAGATAGAGTCTCCCTCAGTCGCCCAGGCTGGAGTACGGTGGTGCAATGTCAGCTCACGGCAACCTCTGCCTCTCAGGTTCAAGCGATTTTCCTGCCTCAGCCTCCCAAGTGGCTAGGATTACAGGCGCCTGCCACTATGCCTGGCTAATTTTTTGTATTTTTAGCAGAAACGGGGTTTCTCCATGTTGTCCAGTCTGGTCTCGAACTCCTGACCTTAGGTGATCCACTTGCCTCCAACTCCCAAAGTGTTGGGATTTACAGGCAGGCATGAGCCACCGCGCCCAACTTTGTATGAGATTTTGTCTCTGTGACTAAATCCCTTCTTTGTGTACAAACTTACATTCTGCCCCTGAGCATGTGTGTTCATGCTTAACTGATTCAAAGACTACATTTCCCCCAACATATTACACCAAATGTACTTAACAGCAATTAGAATGTTTGCCGCCTGCTGTGTGCAGATCTCCCCAGAAAACAAAACTCTCCTAAATGGCAGTGTAAGTAATTCTGAAGATTAAAGCTAGTGATTTGCAGAGTGCTTGGTTCGCTGGCTTCCTGCAAATATCAAGATTAACAAAGAAATTCATTGATCCCATTTTGCTTCCTTAATGCCTGTGCACAGGCCTAAGGGAATGCATCCCACGTGGCTGTGTGATTCAGATGAAGACTTGTTGTTGCTTTTTTTCACAACCAAGATGCTGATTTAGTGGTATTTTTCTTGGCAAAAGTGCCCCAAGAAAACAAATCCACTTGTGTATATTTTTACAGGAAACACTCTATCTAACCCTGCCCCGCTGAAAGCCTTCTCCATAAGTCATGAAGGAAACATGGCCGATTTGCTGCCTTTGAAGGGCAACTCAGGTCTTGACTGAAAGGCCATACACGGGTTGTTTGATGCTGGGTAAATCTCAGCCATGCTGAGCACTCCTTTCCCCAACTCTAAATACAGGGAGCCTGAACACGTTGCACTCCACGCCTTCTTCCATTTCTTTCTTTCCTGTTTTTTTTTTTTTTGTTTTTGAGACAGGGTCTCGCACTGTCACCCAGCCTGGAGAGACGTGGCCCGATCTCAGCTCACCACAACCTTCACCTCCCGGGTTCAAGTGATTCTTCTACCTCAGCCTCCCGAGTAGCAGGAATTATAGGCACGTGCCACCATGCCTGGCTAATTTTTGTATTTTTAGTAGAGCCAGGGTTTCACCATGTTGGCCAGGCTGGTCTCGAACTCCAGGCTAGTCTCGAACTCCTGACCTCAAGTGATCCACCTGCCTCGGCCTCCCAAAGTGCTGGCATTACAGGCGTGAACCACTGCACCTGGCCACTTTGTTCCATTTCTAATGTGTTAATTTACTCAATAACCAATATTTTTGGAGTGTAGATATGCCCTGAATTGCACCAGGCACTGGAAAATACAGGGTTGAGTGAGAGGCAAAGTCCTCACCCTCAGAGCAAAGCAATCTTTTGCAAACACACGTTATGTCCTTGTCACTGTAATGAGACCAGCAGCCAATGCCATCCGCCAATTTGGCTGCTTTCTCTGGACAACTCCATCACCCCCATCCACTTTGATTGAGACCCTTCTGTGCCCATGATGAGCTCTCCAACTTGGAATTCTCCTCCATTCTCTGATTTCTTCATTCTCCGACTTCAGAACCAGCCTTCTTTAGTATTCCCTTCCAGCTGTTAAGTGACTTTCCCAAAGCTAATATTAAAAAGAAAACCCTAGACAAATTAAATGAAACAGAGTTTAATTGAGCAAAGAAGCATTCGCGAATCGGACAGCCACGTGGTGGATAAAGATTTAAGGACAGCAAAAGGAGAGTGGTGGACGGAAAACAGAAGCGAGGTAGAGAAACAGCCTCTTGGTTACAGCTCAGTGTTTCCCTTATTTGAACACGGTTTGAACAGTTGGCCACCTTTGATTCGCCGAAGCACAGTGATTGGCACAAGAATAGGTGACAGGTTGTTTCCACATCCAGTTAGGTTACAGTCCACTATTTATGGAGAAACCTTGAGGTTTAACTTAAAGTATACAAGGAGACAGCTTTAGGCTAAACTTACATATATATACTTTTTTCCATAAGTTATTGGGGTACAGGTGGTATTTACATGAGTAGGTTCTTTAGTGATGATTTGAGTACACCCATCACCCAAGCAGTATATACAGCACCCTATTTGTAGTCTTTTATCCCTCACCCCCCCTCCCACTTTTACCCCCAAGTCCCCAAAGTCCATTGTATCATTCTTATTAGGCTAAACTTAATTTAACAACTGTTAGTGGCAGGCCACAGATTTGAAGTCAGGCCTCAATACAGATTGGGTGATCTGCCTTCCTCAGTTCTTGGCATTTAGGATCTTGGTGCTTCCACATAGTTTTATCTTTTCCTCTTCTGAGCGTCCTGGATGGAACATCTTGCTTCAGTCCTGGTCTTCGCAGGACTCAGTGCCCTCCACCAATATCCCACTGGGCCTAATTCTGCCTCTCTTCCATGAGGTCGTTGTATGGGGTGGGATTCCAAATGCAGCATACCATCTTACCAGGTAAATGGCATTCCTGGCAATATTCCTTTGGACCAGTGAGCAAAACATAACATTTTATGGAGTAGTGCAGATGTGTGACTAAATATTTTTCATTAGAACCCGTTTTCAGTGACTCAGTAAAACAATTTTTTAAACCCAGGCACAGAGTCAGTGAGCAAAATGTCTTAGGGAGAAAAGAGCGAGGTATGTCAGGACACTCATTTTGAAGAAGGCATAACTTTGCCTACTAGAGCTTAGCGTGCTTTCTGCTTACAATCCTGCCTGTTGGCTGAGTGGAGAAAAAGATTTTTTAAAGATGTAGGAATGTAAAATGAGAGGAACTCATTTGCTGGGGCTGAATGCCAAGTAAAAATTCCTCTTCGTTAACCTACTTCCCTTCTCCTATCTTTCCCCTGCATTCCCAGATTTCTAAAAGGAATAGTCTTACTACATTTTTATTATTTTTATTATTTTTTAATTTTGAAATGGCGTCTCACTGTGTCACCCAGGCTGGAGCACAGTGGCGTGATCTCGGCTCACTGCAACCTCTGCCTCCTGGGTTCAAGCGGTTCTCCTGCCTCAGCCTCCCAAGTAGCTGCAATTACAGGCCCATGCACCACCATGCCCGGCTAACTTTTGTATTTTCAGTAGATACTGGGCTTCACCATGTTGGCCAGGCTGGTCTCACACTCCTGACCTCAAGTGATCTGCCCGCCTCAGCCTCCCAAAGCACTGGGATTACAGGCATAAGCCACTTCACCTGGCCATGGAAGGAATAGTTTTTGTTTTTTGAGGCAGAGTCTCACTCTGTTGCCAGAGTGGAGTGCAGTGGTGCGATATTGGCTCACTGCAACCTCTGCCTCCCGAGTTCAAGCAGTTCTCCTGCTTCAGCCTCCCAAGTAGCTGGTACTACAGGCACGCGCCACCATGCCCAGCTAGTTTTTTATAGTTTTAGTAGATACAGGGTTTTACCATGTTGGCCAGGATGATCTCGATATCTTGACCTCAGGTGATCCACCTCCCATAGCACTGGGATTACAGGCATGAGCCACTGTGCCCAGCTGGAAGGAATAGCTTTAATCTGTTGCATGTATCACTCCCTCTACAACTCAGCATAGTAAGCACTGTATTGAAATGTACAGATGTCTCCCATGATTTCCTGCCAAATTTAATAGCGTTTTAAAGTCTTTTCTTTTAATTTAAAGAAAGTACACAAATAACAGTTGAATATGTTATTTATGAATTGTCTAGATCAGCAGTTCCCAACCTTTTTGGTACCAGGGACCGGTTTCATGGAAGACAATTTTTCTGTGAACTCTGGGGGTGAGGGATGGGTTGGTTTGGGGTTGATTCAAGCTCATTTCATCGATTGTTCACTTTGTTTCTATTATTATTACATTGTAATATATAATAAAATAATTACACAACTCATTATAATGTAGAATCAGTGGGAATCCTGAGCTTGTTTTCCTGCAACAAGATGGTCCCATCCGGGGGTGATGGGAGACAGTGACAGATCATCAGACATTAGATTCTCTTAAGGAGCGCGCAACCTAGATCCCGCGCATGCACAGTGAACGATAGGACTTGTGCTGCTATGCGAATCTAATGCAGCTGCTGATCTGACAGGAGGCAGATCTCAGGTGGTCAAGTGAGCAGATGGGGAGAGGCTGTAAATACAGAACAACTTTGTTCACTCTCCTGACACTCACCTCCTGCTGTGCAGCCTGGATTCTAACAGGCCACAGACTGGTATTGTTCCAAGGCCCGAGGGGTTGGGAACCTGTGATCTAGATGTATACAGAGAACAACAACAACAACAAAAAACCTGCAACTGGGCGTGGTGGCTCACACCTGTAATCCCAGCACTTTGGGAGGCCAAGGTGGGTGGATCACGAAGTCAAGAGTTCGAGACCATCCTGGCCAACATGGTGAAGCCCTGTCTCTACTAAAAATACGGAAATTAGCTAGACAGGCACCTGTAGTCCCAGCTACTCGGGAGGCCGAGGCAGGAGAATCGCTTGAACCTGGGAGGTGGAGGTTGCAGTGAGCTGAGATCGTGCCATTGCACTTCAGCCTGGCCACAGAGCAAGATTCCGTCTCAAAGAAATAAACGAACAAAAAAATTCTGTTCAAGCCCCAACTCCAGATCTCTCTCTTCTCAGCAAAGGTGACTACCGTTGGCTGTTTCTTGTGTGTCTTTCTGCTGTTTTCTTATGCATGAATATGCTGGACATGTCCATTTTTCATCTTGAAAGATTCTGCCAACTTGCTGTCTAAAGGACTTTGCCTGTTTCTACATCAACCAGCAGGGCACAAGTTCCTTCCTCACACTTGCCTATCCTAGGTAAGACCAGTCTTCGTTTGTTTTGCCAACCTGAGGGCTAAAAAAAATATTTCTTTATAGTTCTTGGATGCCTTTCTTTGACTACTACAGAGGTTGATCATCTTTTCATATATTTATTGGATATGTGGGTGCCTTCTGTTAATTTCTGAGAGACATTTGTTAATATCACTCACTCGGACCGAGACTTTTTGTCTTTTAGTTTGTGGATTTTCAATACATTTTGCTTTACCTATTGGTGAACTATGTTGTTAGGTATGTATATTCGTGACTCTTTAATTGACTTAAGCAATACCTTTGATCAATAAAAAAATTCCTCTTTGACCCTGGATTCCTTCATGTCTCTTGGAAAACCACTGCCGTGATCTTACTGATCTGCTTCTCTTGCCTCTCCTCATCAATGCTTCTTCCTTGTAGGCTCCTGAGTATCTTTGTAAAACATCAGTAGGTTGTAGCTGGGTGTTAGCATGAGGATAAACTGATGAAGGGTATGGGACCAAAAAACATGTGGGTGGAAACCCCAAATCCCAAGCGCTGGCCATAGGTTTACCTTGACACATGTGCAGGGGAGGTGGGAAGGGGACAGTCTGGACCACTGGCGTTTGGACCACACAGCATAAGCAGCCGGGAAGGGAACCTATTTGGTATAGGCAGAGCTTCCCTTCTGTTTGATACGTTTGTTGGTGATTTCCAGACAAGTGTCCCTAAGCTATGCAACTGTTTGCCTTTAAGGAATGGTTCCAGGTTACAGTGGGGGCCACCAGGAAATGGTGAAATCAGATCTAGTGAGTTGCCTGTTTCTTTGACTGGTCTCACTAGCCACTGACGAGTCCACCAGCTCCTTTCAAATTTAATTGCAGGGGTCAAATGCCCTCTTCTATTTGGAGCTCTTCCTATCAGATCAGATACCTTGGTCATAGTTCTGATGATTTAGACTGAAAAACACCATTTTCTGCCAACGATGCAGTCAGCTGCATAGAATGAGCTGCCGTTGTTAATTAGGTAAGTGTATGTGGTCAAGGAAGTGCCTTTTACTGGTGGTCTTCTTTCAGAATAAGGAAGAGGGGACTTGTGAGGGAGCCATACAGAGAACTAGCAGGTCACCAGCCAGAGTACTGGACCCTAGGAGAGGACTTGGGCTCTCTGAGCCAATTTTGACTGCCAGCGGAAGATGTCTCCGCACATTCCCCATTGCTTGGGGCCAAAAAGAAGTGGCAGAATCTCTGGAGCCATGGGAGGAGCCGAAGAACAGATGTGGGGAGGAGGAGGATTGTGATGTGGGGAAGAGAGCATGCACACCCGCATCTTTGTTGGACTTGAAGGGATGCTGTGCTGTTCTTTGATTTAAGACATGTGCTCTGTGTAGTGTCACTTCTCTGGTCTAAAACCCTTGACATTGGGACTTCTCATGACTGGAGGATCAAGTCTGAATTTTATAAGCTGGCTTCAGAACACCTGGTTCACTGCTATCTTCTTGTCCTCGCCTCAGTCCCTTCCTGTAACACCTATTTCTGTTTCTTGGCAGTACTTTGCGCGTTTTCTCTCCTCTGTTTTTACACATGCTATTCATTTTTTTCCTAGAGAGTTTTTACCTTCTTCCTGTCTCCCCCTTTGCAAGCCCTCGCCTGGAAATTACTTACTCATGCTTCATGACCCAGCTCAAATTTTATCTCCTCTGTGAAACCTTGCCTGGGCCCCGTTGATCTCCTTGAAGGCAGAAATAAGCTCCCAGAGCAGGCTGAACAAACGTCTCTTGTCACATTTATCCTTCCGTGTCATAATTATGATTTACATATTTTTTTTTCTTATGGAGCTGTGAGCTTTTCCAGAATAACAGTGAGGTTTTAGAAATTTCTGTATCCTCAGCACTTTGCTTGCCCATAATTGATGCTCAGTGTTTGCAAATGTCACAGTTAAGCTCACGTTTCTGGGTGATACAGACATACTTGTTCTTCGGTGTGTTAAGAATGAAGAAACAGATTTTTAAATGGATACAAGATCCATATTAAAATCAAAGGCTAGGCATGGCCCTCCATCAGTAATAAGCATTGAGGCATATCTGTACCGGCCAGTTTCCTCAGGGTGGGTGGTCCTGTCTCCTGGCTTTTCCCAGTGAGATGAAATAAGAATTGGAATTAATTAAAGTCACCATCCTCAGCAAGAGACGAGTTTCTTCTCCAGTGATCTGATGGGGCATTTTCAGCCCGGAATGAGATATCCTGGGAGGGGAATCAGTATTTCTACGATTATAGGTTCTTCAGTAAGTCCCTAGAATCCTAGAGCTCTGTGCTCTGCACAACCTGCTCTTAGTACACGTGACCAGAATGTCTTTTCTCTGTTATATTTATTAATGTATTAAACCAATACTTATTAAGTATCTGGGATGAACCCAACCTATGTGCAGTAGATGTATCAGCCAAAGATTTTAGTGGTCCTTGACCTCATGGAACCTGGAGGCTAGGGATGAAAAGGGTAAGAGTCAGGAACAAAGGTTATGGAGAGATTTATTGTTGCCACCCCGAGTTCCTGCCTCATGTATCCACTACCATTTCTATAGCTTCCTCAATAGCCCAGAATGTGAGCAGTTGAGTTAATATGGCAGTCTCCAAGTTTGTAGATCTTCCCTGTGGGGTTTTGGAAAGGAAGGCACTGCTAGTTGGAGGAAGGTTGAAAAGAATGAAAACTATAATCCCAGCACTTTGGGAGGCAGAGGTAGGCGGATCACTTGAGGTCAAAAGTTCGAGACCAGCCTGGCCAACGTGGAGAAACCCCGTCTCTACTAAAAATACAACAGTCAGTCAGGTGTCGTTGCACGTGCCTGTAATCCCAGCTACTCGGGAGGCTGTGGCACAAGAATCACTTGAGCCCGGAGGCGGAGCTTGCAGTGAGCTGACATGGTGCCATCGCACTCCAGCCTAGGTGACACAGTGAGGATTTGTGTCAAAAACAAAAACAAAAAAACGAGCAAAAACTATGTATTATTGACCTGTGTCAAAGGGATGGTCCAGATGGCAGGGAGAATTCTACAGGACGTTCAAAAGCCACTGGAAATGGGATTTAAAGAGGATTGAAAATGTTCTTTTCATGCCATTCTGTCCTGGGGTGGAAGTGAGGTCTAGAAGAAGCAATTGGCCATGTAAGTTATTAGGTTGCTTTACACATGGTTGTTAGTGGATGAGATCCAATGCCAGGGATGCTCAGGTAAGAGAGTTCGACTTCTTAATAAAACACACAGCCCCGGCTCCCATCCTGTGTGGCATTGTTATCATTGTAAACAGCAGTTCTGTAACCTTAAGAAATTGGCATACAGCTGGAGCTAACTCAATCTTCAAACAAGATTTTAGTCATTGTATGTTTAAGTCTCTCATGCTTCTTCAGAGCCACCTGTTCACCAACAGAGGAAAGTCTACAAGTGGAGCGACTGATTTTATGTTTATTTTATTTTGTTATTTTTTGAGACGGGCTGAAGTGTAGTGGCAGCATCATGGCGCATTGCAGCCTTGAACTCCTGGGCTCGAGTGATCCTCCCACCTCAGCCTCCTGTGTAGCTGGGACTACAGGTGTGTGCCACCCATGGCTGGCTAATTTTTTTAATTTTTCATTATTTATTTATTTATTGTTATTTTTTTGAGACAGAGTTTCCATCTGTCACCCAGGCTGGAGTACAGTTGTGTGATCTCAGCTCACTGCAGCCTCTACCTCCCAGGTTTAAGTGATTCTCAAGCCCGAGCCTCCTGAATTGCTGGGATTACATGCCCTGCTAATTTTTGTATTTTTAGTAGAGATGGGGTTTCACGTCTCAACAGAGTTTCGCCATGTTGGCCAGGCTGGTCTTGAACTCCTGGTCTCAAGCGATCTACCCACCTCAGCCTCCCAAAGTGCTGGTTAGCCATTTGTCTTTTGTTATATGAGTTATGCATTCATGTTTTTTGTTTATTTATCTAATTGTGCTGTTTTTGAGTTTTCATTATTTGAATAGTGTAAGATCTTTCGTCGTCGCTGTAAATGACTGCTTTGAGTTTGCCGTTGTCTTTTTCTTCTTCTTTTTTTTTGAGACAGAGTCTTGCACTCTCGCCCAGGCTGGAGTGCAGTGGTGCGATCTCAGCTCACTGCAAGCTCTGCCTCCTGACTTCATGCCATTCTCCTACCTCAGCCTCGCGAGTAGCTGGGACTATAGGCGCCCACAACCATGCCCAGCTAACTTTTTGTATTTTTAGTAGAGACAGGGTTTCACCATGTTAGCCAGGATGGTCTCGATCTCCTAACCTTGTGATCTGTCCGCCTCGGCCTCCCAAAGTGCTGGGATTACAGGCGTGAGCCACCGCGCCCGGCCTGTCTTTTAATTTTATTTTGATGATCAGAGGTTTTCAGCTATTATTAAACTATTACTTTTAAGCTTGGAAATTCTTTCATATCCAGAATTTGTACGAATATTCACTTGTATTTTATTTTACTTTCCTTGTATTTGTAATTCTAAATTTAATGGTTTTATCTATCTGCAGTTGATTTTGAATTGTGTTTGAAGGGAGACATGCGCTCTTTTACCCCATGAGAGAGGAAAAGACCCCCAACACCATTTATTGAATGATTCTCTCCTTGCCTTTGGTTTGTGGTAACTTCTAGGTATTTATTCTCTTAGAGCAGGTCTGCTTGTGGCCTCTTGGTTCTGTTCCACTTGCCAGTTGGCTTGTTCTAGAACCATCCTGATTAAGCGATATTAGCCGGCCGGGTGCGGTGGCTCAAGCCTGTAATCCCAGCACTTTGGGAGGCCGAGATGGGCAGATCATGAGGTCAGGAGATTGAGACCATCCTGGCTAACACGTTGAAACCCCGTCTCTACTAAAAAAAAATACAAAAAACTAGCTGGACGAGGTGGCGGGCACCTATAGTCCCAGTTACTCGGGAGGCTGAGGCAGGAGAATGGCATAAGCCCAGGAGGCGGAGCTTGCAGTGAGCTGAGATCTGGCCACTGCACTCCAGCCTGGGCGGCAGAGCCAGACTCCATCTCAAAATCAATCAATCAATCAATCAATCAATCATGCTATTAGCCTTAGAATTAGAGTTAATATTGTGTGTGTGTGCCAGGGTCTCACTCTGTCACCTAGGCTGGAGTGCAGTGGTGCCATCATAGCTCACTGCCATCTTGAATTTGTAGGCTCAAGTGATCTTCCCACAGCAGCCTCCTGATTAGCTAAGACTGCAGGCACGCACCACCATGCCCACCTAAATATATGCTTTTCTTTTTTTTTTTTAATTTTTTGAGATGGGATCTCACTCTATTGCCCAGGCCTGAGTGCAGTGGCACAATCTTGGCTCACTGCAACCTCCACCTCCCAGCCTCAAGCGATTCTCCCGCCTCAGCCTCCTGAGTAACTGGGATTATAGGCACCCACCACCAAGCCTGGCTAATTTTTGTATTTTTAGTAGAGACGGGGTTTTGCCATGTTGGACAGGCTGGTCTCAAACTCCTGACCTCAAGTGATTCACCTGCCTCAGTCTCCCAAAGTGCTGGGATTATAGGCATGAGCCACCGCGCCCAGCATGTTTTACTTCATTTTTGAGATAGAGTCTTGCTCTGTCACCCAATGGTGTCATCACAGCTCTCTGCAACCTCCTCCTTCTGGGCTCAATTAGTCCTCCCACCTCAGCCTCCTGAGTAGCTGGGACTACAGGCGTGTGCCACCACACCTGGCTACTGTTTTAAAAAAAAAAATTGTACAGATGAGTTTTCACCATGTTGCCCAAGCTGATCTCAACCCTCTGGCCTCAAGGGATGCTCTTGCCTCTGCCTGTCCAGGTGCTGAAATTATAGATGTGAGCCACTGTGCCCGGCCATAATTATGTTAGCTTTATATTGGATTGAATATCATATACAGATATGTAGCATACAATGATGCTTTGGTCATCTATGGCCTACACACACGATGGTGAAAAGCTGAAAAATAGTTCCCAGGTAGCGTACAAGAAAGGGATCCCCATGCTAGCTCCCAGAAGGGCTTAACTCTTGTCATTGTTAAGGAAACTGAGGCCCAAAAAGGAGTGATCCGCATGTCAAGGTGGGAAGCTGTTAGCATCAACACAGTTTGATAACATGCTTCTTTATGCATTGCATGTCTCATTAGCATGTGAAACCTCCACTCCTGGGCATGATTTTTAGTGTTATAATGAGATTATACTGAGAAAAAACTCAGCAAAAAGTCAGCAGTTGGAGCCCATCTTGTCTTGAGCTGTCTGGATTTGGTCTGGCTCTTTTCAGGAATGCCAGCGTCTCGCTTCCGTAGCATTGGAAGATGGCCACGTTCTTATCAGGAATGGTAGAGTCCCTCTGTAACAACCTGGGGAGAAGTAACTCAAGGAGGGAAACGGTTGGGTTCTTTCTTTTATGGTTGGGAATTCTGCTTGGTTAGCTTAGTTAGGAGGGCCTGCTTTCTGCTGCGTGACTCAGGCAGGGAGGTTGGGGAGGGGAAGATGTAAAGAGTCTTGGTGACCAAGCCTCTTGTCTGCCGGGACGGAGTCTCTGTACCAGGGGTCTCCAGCCCCTAGGCGGCAGACTGGTTTGGGTCTGCAGCCTGTGTCCTGTTAGGAACTGGGCCGAACTGCAGGAGGTGAGCAGTGGGTGAGCAAGCAAAGCTTCAACTGTATTAACAGCTGCTCCCCATCCCTCTCATGACCACCTGAGCTCTGCCTCCTGTCAGATCAGCAGCAGCATTAAATGCTCATAGGAGTATTGTGAACTCTGCATACGAGGGATCTGTTTCATAGGCTGCACACTCCTTATGAGAATCTAATGCCTGATGATCTGAGATGGAACAGTGTCATTCTTAAACCGTCGCCCCCACCCCACGCCCTTGGTTCATAGAAAAAATGCCTTCCATGAAACTGGTCCCTGCTGCCAAAAAGGTTGGGGACCGCTGTTCTATACTGTCTCCCAATGATAAAATCTTCTAACCACGTGTTTCTCCAAACATTTCATATTGTTCATCACCATATGACTGTGTATCTCTGGGTTTCCTTATACCCTTTTCTTTTCCACAGTTTTGTTATTTATTGTTACCTATTTATTTATTTATTATTTTTTTTGAGACAGAGTCTCCCTCTGTCACCCGGGCTGGAGTGCAGTGGCTGGATCTCAGCTCACTGCAAGCTCCGCCTCCCGGGTTTACGCCATTCTCCTGCCTCAGCCTCCCGAGTAGCTGGGACTACAGGCGCCCGCCACCTCGCCCAGCTAGTTTTTTGTATTTTTTAGTAGAGACGGGGTTTCACCGTGTTAGCCAGGATGGTCTCGATCTCCTGACCTCGTGATCCGCCCGTCTCGGCCTCCCAAAGTGCTGGGATTACAGGCTTGAGCCACCGCACCCGGCCACCTATTTATTCTTTTAGGTGCAATGTTGAAATCATTTGTCAAGTGCTAAAATTGTTTCCATAGAAATATTTACAAAGATAACATTTACAGTATTTTTTAAATTATAAAGGTAATGGGTTTTCAGTGTGGAGAACTGGAGACCACAGTGAAATATAAAGGAGTAAACAGAAGCAATAAAAAATTTATCCACTCACACCCTCCTTGATGAATAACTCCTTCTTTTCAGAAGCAGGAGCTTTGGAGTCAGGTAGGTCTAGATTTAAAGTTTTACTCTACCCACCACTCTCTTGGCTTTGTGAAAGTGACTCTGAGCCTCAATTTTCTCATCTGCAAAATGAGGATTCTTACATGACTGGCTTATTGTGAAACAGAATGAGATAATGTATAGGCTGTACAGTTCCAGCATAGCGGCCGGAATGGCTGGGTTCACCCTTGCACATGTGTCCAGTTGGGGGCTGCCTTTCTGCTCCTTGTGTTTTGGGACCAGTGGGCTAGCCCAGTCTTCTCATTATGAAGGCACGAGAGCCCCTCGTGAGGCTCACGCTTGCAGCTGGTACATAGCTCTTCACCTAGTCAAAACAGGCTATGTGGCCGAGCCCAGTTCAGAGGGATAGAGAAAACAGACTTTGCCTCTTTAGTGGGAGAAACTTCAGAGTCAACTGCAAAGGATATGGAGACATGGAAGTTGAGGGATTGGGCTATGAATGCATTTTGCCACACAGTAGAAACAGGATCTGCTCAATCTCTCTGGTAGTTCAGGATGGAGAAGGCATTTTAGGGTTGACTGAGATAAGACCAGGTTAGGACTAAGCTGGGCCTGGAGGGGCTGGGGTATAGGATCTGACTGCAAGGTGCATTTGGCCTGTCCTTGAGGAAAATTTTTTTTTTGAGACGGAGTCTCACTCTGTCGCCCAGTGATGCAATCTTGGCTCACTGCAACCTCCGCCTCCTGGGTTCAAGCGATTCTCATGCCTCAGCCTCCTGAGCAGCTGGGATTACAGGCATGCGCCACCATGCCCAGCTAATTTTTGTATTTTTAGTAGAGACGGGGTTTCACCATGTTGGCCAGGCTGGTGTTGAACTCCTGACCTCAGGTGATCCACCCGCCTCAGCCTCCCAAAGTGCTGGGATTACAGGTGTGAGCCAATGTGCCCAGCTGGAAGATTTTATAAGTGGAGATAACAATAATAAAAGTAACACAAGGACATAGGGATGGCCCAGATATGGGAAGAAACAGCAGTGTTTTCAGGGTCAGTGTCAGTAAAAACACAAGCTTGCAGGGCCAATTTGAGCAGAACAGTAAAAGGAAAACCGGCTCATTTGGTAATACGTTTCTCATTGCTCTGCTGATGTTAACAGGGTAACAACTTTTAAGACCAGTTTGGAGCTCTATAAAGGGATGTTGGAGGGTGAGACTTTTTTTTTCCCCCAGGCTGGAGTGCAGTGGCGCAATCTCGGCTCCCTGCAAACTCTGCCTCCTGGGTTTACGCCATTCTCTTTTTTTTTTTTGAAACAGAGTCTTGCTCTGTCGCCCGGGCTGGAGTGCAGTGGCCGGATCTCAGCTCACTGCAAGCTCCGCCTCCCGGGTTTAAGCCATTCTCCTGCCTCAGCCTCCGGAGTAGCTGGGACTACAGATGCCCGCCACCTCGCCCGGCTAGTTTTTTTTGTATTTTTAGTAGAGACGGGGTTTCACTGTGTTAGCCAGGATGGTCTCGATCTCCTGACCTCGTGATCCGCCCGTCTCGGACTCCCAAAGTGCTGGGATTACAGGCTTGAGCCACCGCGCCCGGCCAGGGGTTTACGCCATTCTCCTGCCTTAGCCTCCTGAGTAGCTGGGACTACAGGCACCAACCACCATGCCCGACTAATTTTTTTGTATTTTTAGTAGAGATGTGGTTTCACCGTGTTAGCCAGGATGGTCTCGATTTCTTCACCTCGTGATCCACCCACCTTGGCCTCCCAAAGTGCTGGGATTGCATGCAAGGGTGAGACATTGAGTGAGAGCAAAGAGTTTTATGGCCTTCGGAAACAGGGTCTCGCTCTATTGCGCAAGCTGGAGTGCAGTGGTGCAGTCACACGTCACTGCAGCCTCGACCTCCTGAGCTCAAACGATCCTCTCACCTTAGCCTTCCAGGTGAGTAGCTGAGACTATAGGCATGTGTCACCATGCCTATCTAATTTTTAAATTGTTTTTAGAGCCGGGAGTCTCCCTGTGTTGCCCAGGCTGGTCTCAAACTCTTGGCCTCAAGTGATTCTCCTGCCTGGGTCTTCCAAAGCTCTGGGATGACAGGCATGAGCCACTGCCTCCAGCCTATGGTTTTTAATTTCTGTGAAGAAATCTACTGGGCTGGGCGTGGTGGCTCATGCCTGTCATCCCAGCACTTGGGAGGCCGAGGCGGGCGGATCACTTGAGGTCAGGAGTTCATGACCAGCCTGACCAACATGGTAAAGCCCCGTCTCTGCTCAAATTAGCTGAGTGTCGTGGCGTGCACCTGTAATCCCAGCTACTTAGGAGTGGGGCTGAGGCAGGATAATCACTTGAACCTGGGAGGCAGAGGTCACAGTGACCCAAGATTGTGCCACTGCACTCCAGCCTGGGCCGTAGAGTGAGACTCCATCTCAAGAAAAAAAAAAAAAAAGAAGAAGACTCCTACTGGCCAAATTTTGGATGTGCTGTTCCTTGGCGTAAAGCTATTTATTATTTCTAATTTGCATTATTTCCTGGTGTATTTTCGCTGCTCTTGAAGCAGTGAGGGTTGTCCCCTCTCATTCGACATGTACCATAGAAAGGTTATGGGATAAATACTACGTGGGAATAACGTAGGCAGCATTTCCTGTGCATGCATGGGAGGGTGATTTTAGCTCTGGCCTGAAACTGTCTGCATTAATTTACCCTTAATTATTTTTAGAAATTCTGTTCCTGAGCCATTGCTTAATAAAACTCAAGGTTTTCGGAGTTTTTTTGCTTCAGTTGAATTCATCAAGATAAGCTTTATTGTACCCAGACAGACTCATTTACTGAACTGAGAATCTGAAGGATGCCTCCCTTCTGCTCCCGTGTGTGTGTGTGTGTGTATGTGTGTGTGTGTGTCTTCCCTTTGAGAGAAAGCAGTGCTGCACAAAGCAGGGAACTATGGTAGAATTGAGCATAAAAGAAGAAAATCCTTCTGGGCACAGTGGCCCACGCCTGTAATCCCGGCACTTTGGGAGGCCCAGGCAAGAGGACTGATTGAGACCGGGAGTTCGAGACCAGCCTGGGCAACTTAGCAATGCCCCATCTCTGAAAAAAAAAAAATATTAAAATTAGTTGGGCATGGTGCCTTGCCTGTAATCCCAGCACTTTGGGAGGCCAAGGCAGGTGGATCACTTGAGGTCAGGAGTTCAAGACCAGCCTGGCCAATATGGTGAAACGCCGTCTCTACTAAAAATGCAAAAATTAGCCAGGCGAGGGGGTACAAGCCTGAAATCCCAGCCACTCGGGAGGCTGAGACGGGAGAATCACTTGAGGCCAGAAGGTGGAGTTTGCAGTGAGTCAAGATCTTGCCTCTGCACTCCAGCCTGGGCAACAGAGTGAGACTCCATCTCAAAAAAAAAAAAAAAAAAAAAAATATATATATATATACACACACACACACACACACACATACACACACACACATATATATATCCTTCTGATGGTAGAGAGTGAGTTTGTTTGCCCATGACAGGCCCTCCTACTGTACCTTGAAACTGGCATACCTGGCCAAGGAAAACCGAGCCCCACAGATTTTTGGCTAAAGGCAATTACCTTGTCCCTGGAAAAGCAACTCTTTATGACTCAAAGACAAATACATGTTTCCCAGGTAGCCATGGAGCCAGTAGGTGATCCGTCCAAGAATAAAAAATGTCTTTGGAGAATATTCCAAAATAAATATTAATAGGAGCCAGGCTGGCAAAGAAGACACAGAGCTTTGTTGAGCCTAAAGTGCTTGGCAACAGAACCGGGGCCAGTCACTGGCCTGTTACCATGATGTTGCAGGGGCGGGACTCACACTGACAGTGATGTTCTCACTGGATGTGTGGACTGAGTTCATCCCTTCCTGCCCTGCTTCTGAAGGAAGGTATTAAAAGGTATGAATTCTCTCCCCAGCAAAAAAAAAAAAAAAAAAAAAAATTAGGGTCCATGCACCCACAATGATATGGTTTGGTTCTGTGTTCCCACCCAAATCTCATCTCTAATTGTAATCCCTATGTGTCAAGGGAGGGACCTGTAGTCTCCACGTGTTGAGGGAGGGAGGTGATTGGATCTTGGGAGCAGTTTCCCCCATGCTGTCCTTGTGATATAGTGAGTGAGTTCTCACGAGATCTGGTAAGTAAGTGTTTGGAAGTCCCTCCTTCCTTCTCTCTCCTGCCGCCTTATGAAGAAGGTGCTTGCTTCCCTGTTGCCTTCTGCCATGATTTTAAGTTTCCTGAGGCCTTCCCAGCCATGTGGAGCTGTGAGTCCATTAAACCTCTTTCCTTTATAAGTTACCCAGTCTCGGGAATAGCAGTGTGAAAACGGACTCATACAGTGTCTTGCATTCAATGTCTAGGAGTTTTGCAGGGGCTCCATAGGCCACAAAATATCTCATGCTTTAAAGCAGGCTAAATCTTGATGTGTGAACATTACCCCAATATAACTAATAAGCAGGGCACACTTGGACTCAAATGCTAGAGTAGATGATTTGTCCGGGAGACTGCTCTGTGTGGGAACTGAGCTAATGAGGTGTGTTGTTGCTTCCTGGAAGAACTGCAGAGCTCAACTGGAAGAAATTAAACCACTCCACAAAGTGTGCATTTTTCCTAATAATGAGAGCTCCAAAAGTGGGGCCTCGCACCTCTCAGTGATTCCGACCCCCATCTCATTTTGCAAGGCTTGCTGTTGCCAAAAATGATACCACTCTTTCCCGAGATTATAGGGAAGCCTTGATGAGAAGGGAAGCAAAAAGGGAAAATTGGGCTGGTTAATGCACTTGACCCAAGCAGCTTTCAGAGTTTGAGCCCTGATTAGTAAATCAAGGCAGACAGAAGTGTGGTTGTGTTCGGGATGGTATCTTTTAAGTGTTGAGGTGCCTTTAATTGAGGTAGGAAATAAGTGATGCCTTTGATCATAAGAGAAGCAGAGGGAATAAATAGGAAAGGGATTTTCATTTGTTCATTCAGTAACCATTTATCTGCCAAGCATTGTACTGGGCTCTGGGGGAATAGAAAGGATTAAGACCAGTTGCTGCGGCTCACGCCTGTAATCCCAGTGCTTTGGAAGGCGTATGAGGAGGGATTGCTTGAGGTCAGGAGTTTGAGACCAGCCTGGGCAACATACTGAGACCTCATCTTTAAAAAAAAAAAAAAAAAAAACCAGGTGTGGTGGTGCATGCCTGTAGTCCCAACTACTTGGGATGCTGAGACAGGAGGATCGCTTGAGCCCAGGAGGTCGAGGCTGCAGTGAGCTATGATTGTGTCACTGCATTCCAGCCTGGGTGACAGAGCAAAACCGTATTTCTAATAAAGAAAAAAAGAGTGGCTGGGCACGGTGGCTCAAGCCTGTAATGCCAGCACTTTGGGAGGCCAAGGTGGGCGGATCACGAGGTCAGGAGGTCAAGATCATCCTGGCTAACACAGTGAAACCCTGGCTCTACTAAAAATACAAAATATTAGCCAGACATGGTGGCAGGTGCCTGTAGTCCCAGCTACTCCAGAGGCTGAGGCAGGAGAATGGCGTGAACCCGGGAGGTGGAGCTTGCAGTGGGCCAAGATTGCGCCACTGCACTCTGGCCTGGGCGAGAGAGCGAGACTCCATCTCAAAAAAACAAACAACTTTAAAGCCGTTTTTTCCAATTCTGTGAAGAAACTCATTGGTAGCTTGATGGGGATGGAGCCTGCATTGCCAAGACAATCCTAAGTCAAAAGAACAAAGCTGGAGGCATCACGCTACCTGACTTCAAACTGTACTACAAGGCTACAGTAACCAAAACAGCATGGTACTGGTACCAAAACAGAGATATAGACCAATGGAACAGAACAGAGTCCTCAGAAATAATACCACACATCTATAGCCATCTGATCTTTGACAAACCTGAGAGAAACAAGAAATGGGGAAAGGATTCCCTATTTAATAAATGGTGCTGGGAAAATTGGCTAGCCATAAGTAGAAAGCTGAAACTGGATCCTTTCCTTACTCCTTATACGAAAATTAATTAAGATGGATTAGAGACTTAAATGTTAGACCTAATACCATAAAAACCCTAGAAGAAAACCTAGGTAGTACCATTCAGGACATAGGCATGGGCAAGGACTTCATGTCTAAAACACCAAAAGCAATGGCAGCAAAAGCCAAAATTGACAAATGGGATCTAATTAAACTAAAGAGCTTCTGCACAGCAAAAGAAACTACCATCAGAGTGAACAGGCAACCTACAGAATGGGAGAAAATTTTTGCAATTTACTCATCTGACAAAGGGCTAATATCCAGAATCTACAAAGAACTCAAACAAATTTACAAGAAAAAAACAAACAACCCCATCAAAAAGTGGGCAAAGGATACGAACAGACATTTCTCAAAAGAAGACATTCATACAGCCAACAGACACATGAAAAAATGCTCATCATCACTGGCCATCAGAGAAATGCAAATCAAAACCACAATGAGATACCATCTCACACCAGTTAGAATGGCAATCATTAAAAAGTCAGGAAACAACAGGTGCTGGAGAGGATGTGGAGAAATAGGAACACTTTTACACTGTTGGTGGGATTGTAAACTAGTTCAACCATTATGGAAAACAGTATGGCGATTCCTCAAGGATCTAGATCTAGATGTACCATATGACCCAGCCATCCCACTACTGGGTATATACCCAAAGGATTATAAATCATGCTGCTATAAAGACACATGCACACGTATGTTTATTGCGGCACTATTCACAATAGCAAAGACTTGGAATCAACCCAAATGTCCATCTGTGACAGACTGGATTAAGAAAATGTGGCACATAGACACCATGGAATATTATGCAGCCATAAAAAAAGGATGAGTTTGTGTCCTTTGTAGGGACATGGATGCAGCTGGAAACCATCATTCTTAGCAAACTATCACAAGAACAGAAAACCAAACACCACATGTTCTCACTCATAGGTGAGAACTGAACAATGAGATCACTTGGACTCGGGAAGGGGAACATCACATATCGGGGCCTATCATGGGGAGGGGGGAGGGGGGAGGGATTGCATTGGGAGTTATACCTGATATAAATGACGAGTTGATGGGTGCTGACGAGTTGATGGGTGCAGCACACCAACATGGCACAAGTGTACATATGTAACAAACCTGCACGTTATGCACATGTACCCCAGAACTTAAAGTATAATTTAAAAAAAAAAAACAAACAAAAAACAAAAAAAGAAAAAGGATGCTGTAGCTCCTGAACGCCTGCACCCTTGGAGTGGGAATGACAAGACTGAAGACTGCCATGATAGCAGCCCGCAGAGGGACAGAAAGTAACGAAGGAGAAGTGCCTGATACAAGGCTGGGCTCTGGGAAGGCTGGGGTTGGAGAGCAGAGAAAGTGCCTAGCAGGAGAAAGGCAGTGCTGGGCACATAGAACAGTCTGTGTGACTTGAGAGACAGCATTCTCAGTTCTAGGAAATAATAAATTCATAGTGGCTGGAGAAAGGGCAGGGAAAGGCGATGAGGTTGGAGAGAGGGATTGGGTTCAACTTGGGTGCCAAGCAGAGGAATTTAAACCTAATTCTGAAAGCTTAGAATTAGGAGAGGCCAGGAGATCCTTTAAGTAGAGGAGTGACGTGATCACATGTGTACTCTAGAGAGGTCATTCTGGTTGCAGTAGGGTAGGTGGGATGGGGTTGGAGGCAATGGACCAGTTAGGTGGCTTTTGGTGTCATTCAGGAGGTAACCAGTGAGGACTGGAATTAAGGCGGTAGAAATGGAGGAGAAGGGACCAATGTCATATAGAGATCCTGAAAATGGCAGAATCTACAGGATTTGGTGACTGATGGACATGTTGAGGGATCATGACTTGAATTTGACTCCTGAAGAGACAGGGTGGTGGCCTTCAGCAAAGACAGGGTGGTACAAAGAGAGCAGATTTCCATTTTCGGCATGCTGAATTTGGGATGCTTATGAGCTCTCCACATGGAGATTTGCAGGAGGGGAGCTGAAATTTCAGTGAAGATCCAGGCTAGAGATGTGGGTTTGGGAGTTGTCAGGGTACTTGGAGCTGTAGACTTGCATGAGATCACCCAGGACTCGTTTATGGAGAGAGAACAGCAAAGGGCAAAAGAAGGAGCTTGAGGATTTGGGGAATTTAAAGGAAAGGGTAACCTGTGCACCAAAACCAGCAGCCAGAGGAGAAAAAGCCCAGATAGGAATGGGGGAGGAATAGTGAATGTCCAGGATCCAAGAGGAAATAGCGATTATACAAGGAGAGGGATGGTGGTGTTGCATACTGCAGAAAGGATCGTGAGCGATGGTGAGGTTGTCAAGGGTCCCTCCAATTCTGGCCATATAGAGTAGATGTCACTGAAAACTTTAACAAGAGCAGTTTTAGCAAAATAGGTTGCACAGGAGCCAAATGCTGTATGAAGCGAGGAGTGAATGAGAGGTAAAGAAGGGAGACAGGGAGGGAAGGGAACATGGCAATTAAGCCAATTAAGGCTGTGGAAAAAGAAACAATTTACTTATTATTATTATTATCATCATCATTATTATTGAAACAGGATCTTGTTCTGTTGACTAGGCTGGTGTGCAGTGGTGCCATCATAGCGCCCAGCAGCCTTGAACACCTGGGCTCAAGCCATCCTCTTGCCTCAGCCTCCTGAGTAGCCAACACCACACCCGACTAATTTTTAAAATGTTTTGTAGCGACAGGATATTGCTTTGTCGCCCAGGCTGGTCTCGAACTCCTGGCCTCAACAATCCTCCTGCTTCAGCCTCCCAAAACTCTGGGATTATAGGCATGAGCCACCGCACCAACCCAATTTTTTACTTAAATCGGAGGGAGTTGAGTAGAAAAGGTCGGTAGAGGGAGAGTGAAGACGCAAGAGAGAGAGTGATGGACGAGGCAAGGCCCCGAGGTGGGAGGAGGCACAGTAAGGATGCAGGGGTCAGCCTTGAACTCCTGGACTCAGCTTCCATCAAGAGAGGAGGTGAAGACAAAGAATGGGTTGAGAAGTAGGTAAGCTTGCAGAAGGAAAGTGCTTCTTCCATTTCCAGTGTGCAGGAACCACCCAGAGAGCTTGATAAGCGGTAGACTGCTGGGCCCCACCTCCAGGGATTTTGAGTCCCTAGGTCTGGGAGGAGCCTGGGGATTTTTTTTTTTTTTTTTTTTTAATGACAGGATCTCGCTCTCTCACCCAGGCTGGAGTGCAGAGGCATCATATTGACTCCCTGCAATCTCTGCCTCCCAGGCTCAAGGGATCCTCCCACCTCAGCCTCCTGAGTAGCTGGAACTACAGGCGTATGCCACCACACCCAGCTGATTTTTATATTTCTTGGTAGAGATGGGATTTCACCATGTTGACCAGGCTGGTCTCAAACTCCTGACCTCAGGTGATCTGGCATCTCAACCTCCCAAAGTGCTGGGATTCCAGGCATCAGCCACCACGCCTGGCCTAGTCCTGGGGATTTTTATTTCTAACAAGCTCCCAGATGATGCTGTTGCAGATGCTACAGACCTGTGGACCACATGTGGAAATTAGGGCTGATGCTGTTGATTTCTCTATGGAGTAGGAGGCACAATCCCTTGCGGATAGGGAGGTTGGCCCTAGGAACTTGGCAAAAGGTAGAGGACAGTGAAGGGTAGTGAAATCCAAGGTTCTGACCTAGAACAGAAAGAAGCCTGCAGAGCAGGCCAGGCCCGGGGGCTCAGGCCTGGAATCCCAGCACTTTGGGAGGCCGAGGCGGGCAAATCACCTGAGGTCAGGAGTTCGAGACCAGCCTGGCTAACATGGTGAAAAACCCCATCTTTACTAAAAATGCAAAAGGTAGCTGGGTGTGGCGGTGCACGCCTGTAATCCCAGCTAATCAGGAGAATCGTTTGAACCTGGGAGGTGGAGATTGCAGTGAGCCAAGATCACGCCATGGCACTCCAGCCTGGGCTACAGAGCAAGACTCCATCTCAGAAAAAGAAAAGAAAGCTGCAGAGCAAAGACTGGAGCTCCTGGAGGTGTCTCCTTTGCAGCTGCATGAATGTGAGACTTTGTCCTGCAGCCTGCAATCTCAGCTGTGTGAGAAAAGGGGAGAAGAGGCAAGGGGGTGGTTTTATCTAGAGCTGGGGTCCTTCAGCACTTCTGAGAAAGAAAGGCAGAGGGCCAGGAGAACTGTGGGGTTGGCAAAAGGCAGAGCCTGGTTGAAGGAAGTGTGGAGATTCCAGTTCGACTGGATAAACATGAAACTAGGAAAGGGTTAATAGATTAAAAAGAACAAAACAGAACAACTAGGCATGGTGGCTCACGCCTGTAATCCCAGTGCTTTGGGAAGTCGAGGTGGGCAGATCACCTGAGGTCAGGAGTTCGAGACCAGCCTGGCCAACATGTTGAAACCCCGTCTCTACTAAAACTACAAAAATTAACTGGGTGTGGTGGCAGGTGTCTGTAATCCCAGCTACTAGGGAGGCTGAGGCAGGAGAATCGCTTGAACCCGGGAGGCGGAGGGTGCAGCAAGCTGAGATCGCGCCATTGCACTCTAGCCTGGGCCACGAAAGCAAGTCTCCATCTCAAAAAAACAAAAACAAAAACAAAAAGCAAAACAAAACAGACAAACAAAAAAAAAAAAAACAAGTGTCCTGGGGCCTGGAAGTCTAAGTAAGAGTAAGGGTTTTGGGACTACGAGGCTGGAGAACTGGGATGAAGAGAGATTATGACTGTTGAAGTCAAAGGTAGTCTAAGTGCAGCTGTTCTGGGTGTCAGTGAGGTCCAGAACAAGCCCTGGGGGTTTGAGATAATTGCACTGCAATAACCGAAATGAGGTGGTCCTCCTGGGCATCCCTGGGTGTGGGTCAGAGGCTCTTGAAGTGGTGACAGGAAGAAGAGATTGCAATGACAAGGTTCTGATGAGGTGTGACACCGCAATCTGGTGTAATCTTTTCCAAACCAAAGGGCAATACATTCATTCGCGTTCCCTAGAGAAAGAGAAGGAATTGAGCAGGGGCGGGATGGGGAGGTAGAGAGAGAGAATGAATTTATTTATTTTTCCCATTTTTTATTGTGTTACAACATACATAACATAAAATTTACCGTCCTAACCATTTTTAAATGGTTCGCTGGCATTAAGCACATTCACATTGTCGTGTAACTGCCACCACCATCCATCTCCAGAACGTTTTCCTCATCTGAAAGAGAAACACTGCACCCGATCACAATAACTTCCCATTCCGCCTTCCCTGTCCCCTGATAGCCTCTTTTCTACTTTCTGTCTATGAATTGGACCATTCTAGGTAACTTCTGTAAGTAGAATCATATAGGATTTGTGTTTTTTGATTAGCTTATTTCACCTAGTAATCCTCAAAGTTCATCCATGTGGTAGTATATTGCAGAATTTCCTTCCTTTTTAAAGCTGGATAATATTCCATTTTATATATGCACAGTCATCCCCTGGTATCTGAAAGGGATTGGCTCCAGACCCCCCTTGGATACGAAAATCCCTGGAAGCTCAAGGAAATCCCTCATATAAAATGACATAATGTTTGTACGTAAACTATGCATATCCTCACATATACTTTAAATCATCTCTAGATTACTTATAATACCTAATGCAGTGTAAATGTCATGTAAATAGTTGTTACGCTTATTGATTTTGTATCATTATTATTATTGTTATTGAGACTGAGTCTTGCTCTGTCGCCCAGACTGGAGTGCAGTGGTGCAGTCATAGCTCACTGCAACCCTGAACTCCTGGGCTCAAGCAATCCTCCCACCTCAGGCTCCTGAGTCGCTTAAACTGCAGGCATGTGCCACTGTGCCTGGCTAATTTTTCCTTTTAGAGATGGGGTCTCACTATGTTCCCCAAGCTGGTCTTGAACTCCTGGCCTCTAAGCACTCTTCCCACCTTGGCCTCCCAATTAGTTAAGGCTACAGGTGTGAGTTGCTATGTTTGGCTCTATGTTATTTTTTTCTTTATTTTGGGGATATTTTCCCTCTGTGGTTTGGTTGAATATGAAAATATAGAACCTGTGGATTAGGAAGGCTGACTCCATATACCACATTTTGTTGATACATTCATCTGTTGATGAACACCTGGATTGCTTCCAACATTTAGCTGCGAATAATGCTCTATGAACATGCATGTACAATATCTCTTCAAGACTCTGCTTTCAGTTCTTCTGGGTATATACCCAGAAGTGGAATTGCTACTCAGATAGTAATTATTGTTAACGGACCACCATACTGTTTTCCACAGCAGCCGTAACATCCTCCCCTCCCACCAACAGCACACAAGCGTTTCAGTTTCTCCGCATTCTCTTCAACTCTTGTTATTTCCAGGTTTGTTTTTTTTTTAACAGTAGCCATCCTGATGGATGTGAGGTGGTACCTCACTGTAGCGTTGATTTGCATTTCCCTAATGATTAGTGGTGTTGAGCAGAGAGAGGTTTATTTTAAGGACCTGGCTCACATGGTTGTGGTAACTGGCACATCTCATGTCCACAGGGTAGGTGAGCAGGCTGGAGACCTTGGAAAAGGTGTCTGGTGGCAGAATTTCCTCTGGCAGTGGAAAGAGACGATGTGAAAATGTGTATGTCCACAGCGTGTTGCAGTTCTCAAGGGTTCTCTCATCGGCTTGCAGCTACTCTGAGGATGTCAAGGTGGTGTTTTCTGACTCAAACTACCTTTTCCATTCGAATCCCACAGTTTCCATCCCATGTTGCCTTCCAGAGCTCTAAGAGTTTGGGGGTGGCATGTGGTGGAGAGGCCTGAGCGCCTAGAGAGCACAGACCTTCATCAGCGGTAAAGATTTTACTAATGCTCATGATCTTCTGCATGTTTGTGGAGCGCTTTGGAAATGAATAGGAATTAGCCTGGTCGGAATTTGCAGAACCTGGTGTGAGGCTGTCATTCCATTGTGAGTCTAGCTCTTTACTGCGTAATCTCTAAACAAGCTTACGAAGGTTTCCCCTGGAAGGTCGAGGAAGAGTGCCTCTGTGCTCAGTAGAGCTCTGATGTCCCATTTCTCCCTCTGTTCTTGACCTTACAAGTCTGATTCAGTGAGATCCATCCATTCAGATCCAGCCTGGAGCTCACCGTCCCCACCTTCCTGGTCCAGCGTAGCCCATCTGTTACAGCTGTTTGTAGATACTTCCGTTTGACACTTAGCATCTCCTGCTTTGCACTGACAACTGCCTTGTTAGAAGTGTTTAATGTACCTTAGCCCTCATATCCCAGAACTCCGGGTGACTGGGGTGGGGCAGTGCTTGGTGATTGGTCCCGTCCCTCGGGTGCAGCAGATGTTAGGGCAGAGACTGAGGGGCATCACTGCACTTGGAAGCTAGAGTTGAGGGGAGCAGCAAGGAAGTCCTGCAGATCGGCCACACAGTTTCGCCCACGTGAGCCAAGCGATACCGAGAAGCCCAGGTAGACCCTGGAAAGGGGAGCACTTGCCTTAGACCCAAGAGACAAGGACTGGGGGCTGAGCTCAGGCCCTTCGGTCACCTGCCCAGCCGGCTGAGCATGCACAGGTGCACCTTCCATCCCTAGCCCCTTTAAGATCCTCTTCTGTGTGCCTGCCCTGAGGGATGATGGGGACGAGAGAGTCAGGCCTGGGTGCACAGTGGCTGAAGTGCTGCAGTGACTCATTAGCACAGGACTTTTGCAAAGCCCAGAGAGGCTGAGGACAACCTTGGCTCCCCTCTGCTTGGAGTTCTTCAGTTCTGGAGCTGGGGGGTAGAACACTCTCCTGCATGAGCTTCATCCACATTCCCGCCAGCCTTATTAACCCCAGGGGAGGTGGAGCCGGCTTCCGCTCACTCATATCTCCTTGATAGGAAATCAAACCTGACCCAGCTCAGATATACTATGTGGGAATACTTGGCCCCCAGCGGGCCATGGGCATGGTGCACCTGGCTGTAGAGGACTTTCTCCTAGTTGGGGCTTTTAGGGCAGAGATGAAGAAATCAAGAAATTGGCTGGGTGTGGTGGCTCATACCTGTAATCCCAGCAGTTTGGGAGGCTGAGGTGGGCGGATTGCTTGAGGTCAGGAGTTCAAGACCAGCTTGGCCAACACAGTGAAACCCCATCTCTATTAAAAATACAAAAATTGACCGGGTGTGGTGGCACATGCCTGTAATCCCAGCACTTGGGAAGGCTGAGACAGGCAGCTCACCTGAGGCCAGGAGTTCGAGAACAGTCTGGCCAATATGGTGAAACCCTGCCTCTACTAAAAATATAAAAATTAGCCGGGTGTGGTGGCACACACCTGCAGTCCCAGCTACTCAGAAGGCTGAGGCAGGAGAATCGCTTGAACCTGGGAAGTGGAGGTGGCAGTGAGCTGAGATAGCGCCACTGCACTCCAGCTTGGTTGACAAAGCAAGACTCCATCTTAAAAAAAGAAAAGACAAGAAATCAAGTCTCCCGTAGGAAGTGGTTTAGTGGTTGGGCTGGAAATTGTGTGGAAGTTTGCCCCCTGCAGCCGCCATACCGTGCCTGTCCAGGCAGGGGCGTTTGGAAGTTTAAACACCATAAGGTACTGTTCCCATCTTGCTACTTTTCAGACACGCTGTGTGACTTAGGACAAGTGAATTCACCCCTCTGGGCCCCAGTTTCCTCATCTGCAGAATGGGCATGATACTGCTGCCTACGTCCTACGGTTTACTGTAAGGATTAAAGCCTAGTACATGGAGCTTCCAGCAGTTTCTGGCATGTAGCCCACACTATGTGTTAGTTATCATCGTCAGCAGCAGCATCATCATTTTCTGTAGCCTGCTGAGCCTCCTAGGCCCTGTCGTACCTAAATTGTTTTCCAGTGATGGGGATGTTTGGGGAGCTTTTTGTTTTCAAGTTGGCAGACTGGGTCACAAGCATGTTTTTGTTGTTGTTGTTGTTGTTGTTTTTATTTTGAGACAGATTCTCACTGTCAGGCTGGAGTGCAGTAGCACTGGCTGAGCTCACTGCAACCTCTGCCTCCTGGGTTCAAGCGATTCTCTTGCCTTAGCCTCCCAAGTAGCTGGGACTACAGGCGTGCCCCACCGTGCCCAACTAATTTTTGTAATTTTAATAGAGATAGGATTTCGCCATGTTGCCCAGGCTGGTCTTGAACTCCTGACCTCAAGTGATCTGCCTGCCGTGGTCTCCCAAAGTGCTAGGATTACAGGCATGAGCCACCGTGCCCGGCCATAAGCATGTCTTGATACCTCTCATTTTTACCACATTGTGGTCAGGCAAACTGTCTCCTTAAAAGTGGTCCTGTGAGGGCAGCGGTCTGCTTTTGAGACTGCACGACCGGCGCTCTGGGCTTCGATTTCTTCCCTGCTGGAGACCTTGGGCCTTGACCTACCGTGATTTCAACCGTGATTCTCTCCAGTGATTCCCAGAGGTGGCTGGCTGGCGGGCGGGGGGCGGGGGGTAACTGTGGTTAGTCTCAAGGAGTTTCAGAGGTCAAGGAAGCATCCCAGGCATGTGGACAGACAGACAGATGGACAGATGGGCAGTAAGGTGTTCACTGTTCTAGAGATTTCACTTGGTTGGTTATATGTCTCTACTGTCTTTTCTCTATGACAACAGCGTTGCAGAGGATCTGTTTTCCAATTAGCTCTTAAGGAACTTGGCTTTGAATTTCTTTGTAGCCCCTTTCTGGTCTTGGCCATTGAAATTGGTCCAGCCGGGTGCAGTGGCTCACGCATGTAATCCCAGCACTTCAGGAGGTTGAGGCAGAAGGATCACCTAAGCCCTGGAGTTCAAAACCAGCCTGGACAACTTAACGAGACCCCATCTCTACAAAAAATACAAATTAGCTGGGCGTGGCAGTGCACACCTGTGGTCTCAGCTACTTGGGATGCTGAGGATCACTTGAACCCTAGAAGTTGAGTCTACAGTGAGCTGTGATTGAGCTACTGCATTCCAGCCTGTGCAACAGAGAGAGACCCTGTCTGCAAAGCGGGGTGGGGAGAAAATAAAAAAAGAAATTGGTCCAGACCTTCACACCTTAAAATAGCTTTCCGGGTACCAATCTTCTTTCAGATAAAGGACTGTTCATTGCTTACTGACTAGTTATTGAAAGGAAATTTGTGATTTGTGAAACCCAGGTTCAAGTCGGTGTTGCTAGAGGGAGCACACAGCAACCCCCAGGTATAGATGCTGAGGTATTTTGTAGTTTATGTGGCATGCCTATCTCTCTTTGCTCCCTGGGCGTCTTTCACATCTGGAATTTCTTTTATCCTTGCAAGCTTCCAGCCTGCTCTTACTTGCCTGGCTTTTATTTTTATTTTTATTTTTTTCTTGAAATGGAGTCTCCTTCTGTTGCCCAGGTTGGAGTGCAGTAGTGTGATCTCGGCTCACTGCAACCTCCACATCCTGGGTTCAAGCAGTTCTCCTGCCTCAGCCTCCTGAGTAGCTGGGACTACAGGCATGCCCCACCATGCCCCGCTAATTTTTGGATTTTTAGTAGAGATGGGTTTTGCCATGTTGGCCAGGCTGGTCTCAAACTCCTGACCTCAAGTGATCCGCCCACCTCAGCCTCCCATTGCCTGGCTTTTATAGCCTGGGAGGCCAACAGGGAGGCAGAAAATGTGTCTAAATCTGTAGGTTTCATTATAGAGAGACGGGGCCAGAAGCCAGGGTCTGAGTTGATGGTTCCCTTCCCTGGATCCTCCTGCCCAGCACTGGCTGTTGCTGGGCCCACCAGAGGGCGCCATGCAGGCCACCCTGGCACTGAGCACGTGAACGTTTCACCCCTTAGCTCTTCAGGAATAAGAGAATGAGGGAGGGGCTTCTTTCCTGCCAGCGTGTGGGATGTCCAGACACCATGCAGTTTGGATGCACTGTCTGATAGCCCTCAGGCCACAGTGGGAATGGATGCAGCATTATCTCCCAGGGGCGGGAGCATCTGTTTCCACGCTTTGTGCAATCTGTAGCATGTCTGTGGCCTGTGGGGTCCCCTCTCCCTTCTCCCGTCCACCGTCAGCTGCCTTCCTTCACTGGTCTTTCTGCCCTGTTGGGTATTAGTATCTGATTGGAAGTAACGTACGTATCAACCCATGCCTATGTCTACTCTTGGCAGAAAATGCTTAGCACTGTTACAGGAAAGGGGTCCCCATCCAGACGCTAAGAGAGGGTTCTTGGATCTTGCCCAAGAAAGAATTCAGGGTGAGTCTGTAAAGTGAAAGCTCATTTATTAGGGAAGTGAAAGAATAAAGAATGGCTACTCCATAGACAAAGAAGCTCTGAAGGCTACTGGTGGCCCATTTTTATGGTTATTTCTTGATTCTATGGTAACCAAGGGGTGGATTATTCATGCCTCTTCTTTTTAGACCATAGAGGGTAACTTCCTGTCATTGCCATGGCATTTGTAAACTGCCATGGTGCTGATCAGAGTGTAGCAGTGAGGACAGTCAGAGGTCACTCTTGTCACCATCTTGGTTTTGGTGGGTTTTGGCCGGCTTCTTACTGCAACCTGTTTTAGCAAGATCTTTATGACCTGTATCTTGTGCTGACCTCCTATCTCATCCTGTGACTTAGAATGCTTTAGCCATCTGGGAATGCAGTACAGTAGGTCTCAGCCTCATTTTACCCAGCTGCTATCCAAGATGGAGTTGCTCTGGTTCACACGCCTCTGACAAAACTTGAGCTGTCCATCTTTCCATCTACCCAGCATATTCTGAGCATCTTCAATATATCAGGCAAAAGGCTGGGCTTCGAGATTTCTTTTAAAGGCAGCGTCTACCTCCCTAGAGCTTAATGATCAGCAAAAAGAATGTTGATTTTTATGATAATAATTACAGCATTTATATTGTCTGCTGTCAAGTAAATCCGTGAATCTTGGAGGACTCTGGCCCAGGAGAGGTGAATCATTGTTTAGCTGGGCGAGGTTAGAAACCTGGGTCCTGACCGGGAAGAGAGCCCTGAGTAGGTCGTGCGGGCAGGATCTGGGTGATGGCTCTGGAAGCCTGGCCGGTGGTCATCAGGGAAATGCAAAAGTGAGCAGAGGAGCCAGGAGGGAGAATGGCAGGGCCAGCCTGGCAGGCTGGACCTTTATTTTATGAGTTAGTGCATAACAACGCGCCCCCCCAACAAAGGATGTGTTATACAGATAGCTCCTGTGGGTACTGGGGGTTTTATCCTGCTGGGGGAAATTTGAAGTTAACCTGCTCCAGGGCTGAGGGGGCTGGGGGTATTTGCACATCAATACCTGGCGTTCCGCAGGTAGTTTGTCTCCTGTCCCCAGGGACATTTTCATGGGCTCTCAAAGGCTGCTGGGGCTGCTTATTCCCTGGACCCAATAACAAGATGCAGATGAGATGGGAAAGAAGAGAGTTTATTTCTTTAACTGGCTACAGGGAGAAGGCCTGGAAAATATCACCAGACCAGCTGAAAATCACTAAGGATTTTCGAACTTGTATGCCTTCTGAGCTATATGTCTACATGTAAGCATGCATTCATCTAAACATGTAAGTGATTAGCTATTTCTTTTTTTTTTTCTTTTTGAGATGGAGTCTCACTCTGTCACCCAGGCTGGAGTGCGGTGGCACCATCTTGGCTCACTGCAACTTCTGCCTTCCAGGTTCAAGCCATTCTCCTGCCTCAGCCTCTAAGTAACTGGGACCACAGGCGCCTGCCACCATGCCTGGCTATTTTTTTTTTTTTTTCTTGTATTTTTAGTAGAGATGGGGTTTCACCATATTGACCAGCCTGGTCTTGAACTCCTGACCTTGGGATCCGCCTGCCTTGGCCTCCGATAGTGCTGGGATTACAGGCGTGAGCCACCGCACCCGTCCTAGCTTCTTCTAATCTATAACTAAAGTGTGAGTCTTGAAGACCTTCCTCTGGAGCCTCAGTAAATTTACTTAATCTACATGGGTCCTTGTGCTGAGGGTGAATACCCTTATCTTGTCTCCTGCTAAATAATCATGGAGAGAGTTCCTTTAGACCCCCAATAAAACTTGTTTGTGGAGTTCTGGGGAGTTTCTTCAGACCTCCATTGAAAACTTGTTTCATCCTAAATGAGTCCTGTTGAGAATTCCTTCCGTTATCTTGTCCTGCTTCAAGGTCCAGGAAAGGCCGGGGCAAAATTCTCGGTGGGCTTTTGTTACATTCCAGCCTTTGTATGAGGACACAGGCTCTTTTTTTGTTTGTTTGTTTGTTTTTGTTTTTTGTTTTTTGTTTTTTGAGGTGGAGTCTCACTCTGTCACCCAGGCTGGGGCACAGTGGCCGGATCTCAGCTCACTGCAAGCTCCGCCTCCCGGGTTTACGCCATTCTCCTGCCTCAGCCTCCTGAGTAGCTGGGACTACAGGCGCCCGCCACCTCGCCCGGCTAGTTTTTTGTATTTTTTAGTAGAGACGGGGTTTCACCATGTTAGCCAGGATGGTCTCCATCTCCTGACCTCGTGATCCGCCCGTCTCGGCCTCCCAAAGTGCTGGGATTACAGGCTTGAGCCACCGCGCCCGGCGAGGACACAGGCTCTTTCAGCTTTTAATATTTAACTTAACCACTCAGCGCTTAAATAGTTGTTACAGAGGTCTGCCTGTTTAGCTGTTAGTGAGACCTGGCCTGCCACAGTTTCACAGACTGAGAAGCTGAGCTGTGGAGACAGGTGGGGTGAGCAGCGTTCCCAGGGTTACAGATCCCAGGTGGGGTCCAGCACTTTTCGCTTCTGAAATCCCCTGTGATTTTTTAAATGGTGACCCTGGACCCATGAAAGGGCAGGACTGAGGACCCCATGTCCTGAAGGCTGCTACGTTTCCCATTTCACCAGGGGGCGTTGCCTGCTCCAGCCAAGAGGCTTGACTTACGACCTGATTGCAGCGTAACCCCATTGCTTGTGACTGGAGAAGATGGTGCTAGGACTGTACAGTCTGGCCTCATTTCTTTTCAATTTCAAAATCCAGAAGCCGTTAAAAGCGAAGGATCAGAGAAACCAGCCCCAGGAAGATATGCACAGAGTCAGTGGGTGTGTAACGTATGCCCTGACACCGTGTGTCAGAGGTGTTTGAACCAGAGAGACTCCGTCTTAAACAAGGACTGGGTGTAATAAGGCTGAGACCCACTGGGCTGCATTCCCAGGAGTTACAGGCACTCTGAGTCACAGGATGAGACAGGAGGTCAGTACAAGGTACAGGTCACAAAGACCTTGCTGATAAAAGGATGCGGTAAAGAAGCTGGCTAAAACCCACCAAAACCAAGATGGCTATGAAAGTGACCTCTGGCCATCCTCACGGCTCATTGTGTACTAATTATAATGCATTAGCATGCCGAAAGACTGAAAGACTGTCCCACCAGCGCCTTGACAGTTTACAAAGGCCATGGCACTGTCAGGAAGTTGCCCTACGTGGTCTATAAAGGGGAGGACCCTCAATTCTGGGAATTACCCACCCCTTTCCCAGAAAAGTCATGAATAATCCACCCTTGTTTAGCATATGATCAAGAAATAATCATTTAATTGGGCAACCAGCAGCCCTAGGGGCTGTTCTGCCTATGGAATAGCCATTCTTTATTCCTTTACATTCTTAATAAACTTCTTTTTACTTTACGGACTCACCCCATGTTCATTCTTGCTCAGGGTCCAGGAACCCTCTCTTGGGGTCTGAATCAGGACCACTTTCCAGTAACACATGCACGTGTACAGCGGGTGAGAATGAGCTGAGATGGAACAGCTGCCACACTACCAGGCACGGGATGGCTGCTGCCCTCTGGTCGAGGGAGTTCCGAGGGACCCTCTGGAGTGCCCTTGACAAGCAGACCACCACACAGTCAATGAGATGATTCCTGCCAACTGCCCGCCAGCCCGTCAATAATCGCTGTAATCTCCCTGGCAGCCCCCAGAAGTAGATTTACAGCAGTGTGGTAAAAATGAGGCTGCTTGATCAATGCATCCCTGGACGATCTCCTCCAGGAGACACAAACACTGTAACAAAACTTTATTTTCTTCTGAAAATTGCCTACATGATTAATACAGCCCAACACAGCCCAAGCTGCTCAGCATAAGAAACAGCCGTATTTCTTGCTCTCTCTTCAGCTCCGCTCCTCTCTCACTCCGTGGCTTCATCTGTTTTCTTTGTTCTGCTCCCTGTTCTGTTGTGCTATATATTGTGCAATCTCCCATAAGGAGAAGAAGGATGCATTAAAGTGCAGGTACCTCGGCACTCCATTCCACTGTGTTTCTCTTTGCTATTTCCAATGTGGCTTAGGCATAAGCATAAAATTAAAGTCATCGGTGCTGCCTGGACAGACTCTCGGTGCATCTGTGACTGAGAAAAGCAGGGCACGTTCCTCAGGTACTAAATCATCTCTTATATCACCTGGAGCCGTGGAGAAGGCCTAAACTCTGTGCTCTGGAGTCCAGACTGGATGAGAGGAATCCTTCCCTTTAATCTCTGCGCTCGGGCATGTGAGGGCTGCTGGGTATTCTGAGGGAGGGATGTCAGCAGGTTTTCCTGTCTCCTGTCTCCAGGGAGGTTCTAGGACTTCCCGAAGAAAAGCCGGTGTGCCTTAGGTTGCATGCTCCTCCAGATGTGGAGTCCTGTTCCTTTACTATGATTACTGGCATGGATGTTTTATTTCTTCTCCCAGAATGTTAACTCCATGATAGCAGGAACCTCTAGTATAATATAATACCAAGCACTTAGTGGGTTCAGTAGATGCCTTCTTTTGGGTTCCCCCAGAAACAGAGCCTGAAACAAAGGTTTAAGTGCAAGTAGTTTATTTTGGAGGTGAAGAAAGCATCACTAGGGGAGGAGGAAGTAAGACTGGTAGGGAAAGCCACCCCCTCTCCAAAGGGTGTGTTATGAAGATTGCTCCTGTGGGTGATGGGGACTTAATCCTGCTGCGGGAATTTACATTTAACCCGACCTAGGGCTGAGGGAGCTGGGGTATTTGCATTAGATTGGTGTAAAAGTAATTGTGGCCATTAAAAGTAATGGCAAAGCCCGCAATTACTTTTGCACCAACCTAATACATCAATTCCTGGTGTTCTTTTTGTTGTTGTTATTTAGAAACAGGGTCTCATTATGTTACCCAGGCTGGAGTACAGTGTCAGGATCATAGCTCATAGCAGCCTTGACCCCCCCGGGCCCAAGTGATCCTCCCACCTCAGCCTCCCGAGTAGCTGAGAATACAGCCATGCGCCACTGCACCTGGCTAATTTTAAAATTTTTTGTAGGTACAGAATCTTGCTATGTTGCCCAGGCTGGTCTTAAACTCCTGACCTCAAGCGATGCTCTTGCGTCAGCCTCCCAATGCTGAAATTACAGGTGTGAGTCACTGCACCTTGTCCCCAGTCGTCTCTAGTTGAGAGATTTAAGGGGTGGAGTAATCTCTTAGGCATCAGCAAAGAAGGTCTCAGGCAAGAAATGGAGGGGCTGGAGTCAGAAGTCATGCAGGTGTGCCCTGAAGCTCAGGGCACAGGTAGGTGGCACAGGTAGATGCAGGTAGACATATGCCTGGGACTGATGCCTGAAACTCCCTTGGTGATGCTCTCTTCATGTCCAAAATAAACTACTTGCACTCAAACCTTTGTTTCAGGCTCTGTTTCTGGGGGAACCCAAATGCAGACGTCTACTGAACCCACTAGAGGTTCTTGTTATCACAGAGCTAACATTCTAACTCACTACCTATAGGTGGTGAATTTGGGGGAAGTGGGGCTGCATCTGTTAGTGCTCTCTTCCTTAGGGTTTATTCTCAGTTCTTAGCCAAGGAGAAGCCTAAGGGAACCAGTGATTCACACCTTGGGACGAGTGGATGAGGATTCAGCTGAAATCTTACACTGTGTCCAGCTGCAGCGCCTGAGCTTTTATCCTTCCTCTGACTCTGCGTTTCCGATCTCTCCTTCCCCAGGTGTAAGGAGCTCAAATACTCCAAGGACCTGCCCCAGATATCCATCATATTCATCTTCGTGAACGAGGCCCTGTCGGTGATCCTGCGGTCAGTGCACAGTGCCGTCAATCACACACCCACACACCTGCTGAAGGAAATCATTCTGGTGGATGACAACAGCGACGAAGGTACAGGGGTGGCTGACCTGTGCACAGGACATGATGACAGTAGGGGGAAATGCCACTTTCATTCCAGCGTGAGCCCGAGTATCTGTGTTTCCTGGTCCCTGGAGCATATCTGGGGAATGGGAGATTTTTTTTTTTTCTTTGTTTTTTGAGATGGAATCTCTCTCTGTCGCCCAGGCTGGAGTGCAGTGGTACAATCTCGGCTCACTGCAACCTCCACCTCCCGGGTTCAAGCGATTCTCCTGCCTCAGCCTCCCGAGTAGCTGGGACTGTAGGCACCCACCAACATGCCTGGCTAATTTTTGTATTTTTAGTAGAGACAGGGTTTTGCTGTGTTGGTCAGGCTGGTCTCGAACTCCTGACCTCAGGTGATCTGCCCTCCTCAGCCTCCTAAAGTGCTGGGATTATAGGCATGAGGCACTGCGCCTGGCTGGTTGCAACCTTTTTATGAGAATCTAATGTCTGATGATCTGAGGTGGAACAGTTTCATCCTGAAACCATCTCCCCTGACCCACATGTTCCATGGAAAAATTGTTTTCCACAAAGCCGCTCGCTGGTGCCAAAAAGGTTGAGGACCACTGCTCTAGGGCTCATTAGAATCACTGACTGGCCATGGATCTAGATGAACTTCCCTCTTCTCGTTACCTAAAGTAGATGACAGTGAAGAGCTGAATTCCTCCTCCACTCCCCGCCCCCCGCCACGCCCCATCTTTGTTGTCCTTCTCCAAAAAGTAAAATAAAAAATTCCATCCTGTGTTAGGAACTGTTTATCTACATTGGAATTCTCCTCTAGGCCACCGTGCCCAAAATGATCTTAAGTAGAAATGAGTGGTGTTTGCTCATCTTCTGGAATTCAGCGCTACTAGGAGTGATGGCTCAATGGAAACTGTACAACAGGAAAATACTGCATGTCAATAACAAAACTCCTGGGAGGTCCTTGGAGATATTTAATAGTTGGACAAAGGCATGGCATCCAGGGCAGTGGGGGTGGGTGTTGCTAATGGTGCCTTTGTGTTGGATCCCAACCATGCAAAATTCAGTGTGCTCACTGCTGGGAGCGACTTCCACAAGCTCACGAGATAAAAGAAGGCCAGCTAGAGTGAGTGCCTGAAGGCCAAGAAAGCTTATCTTCTGAGCAACTACAGGATTAGGGGTAGGCTAAACCCCTTCCTTTCATCATGGTGAGTAGGAGAGGGATTACCCTGCAAGCTGCTCCGGTGTCTGGAAGATGGTGAGGAGGAGGCAATGCCACGGGTCCTGTTTAATACTGGATTATCTTGAGGAGCACAGGAATGAGCCTCTCCATTTAATCAGCCTGGGAGCTGATGTCCCTGGCCCTTTTGAACCGGCCCACTCTTCTGAAGGGCTTGGATGTACCTGGGGCCAGTGGTATGCCTTCTCTGGGACCTCTGGCTTACAGAGTTGGGTCATTTGGTGGATTTTTCACATCCCTAGTTTTATTTCCTTACCTTTGGCCATTAGTTATCTATAGATTCTTCTAAACCTGAGAATGATTGTCTCCTTGTGAGAAGGAGGCTCTTTCAGTTCCTGGAAGCCTCTAAGTCGTGCAGCAAATTCTCTTTCCTTGACATGCCCATGGCTCTCTGCTCTGTGGCCTTTCTCTGCACCTACCATAGACATCTTGCTCCAGCAGTCCTTCCATGCACCCCTCCCAGGGACTCCCTCTGTATTTCCCCAGCTGTCTCCAGCAAAGCACTTCCTCACAGAAGCCTCTTCTAACCTCTGAGTGGTGAAGTAAGATTGTGAAAGGAAGGCATCCTGAAAAGATTGGTACTGTGGGTGACAGAGCTTAATCCCACTGGGGAAAATCCAGGAAAAACCCATACCTCAGAGTTAACTTGCTCCAAGTGCAAGGGAGCTGGGGTATTTATACACCTTTAGGATAATGAGGCCCTGGTGCTGTGCTATCTCAGCACCTTGCTACTAGCTGTCACACTTATTAGCTTGAAGTGTGTCTGCACAGTGGACTCTCTGAAATGGCTGAGATGTTGTTTCCCAGGGCCTGACTGGTCGTTGAAACGCGTTAAGTCTTTCAATAAGGGAGTGCATGATGAAGCCAGGTAGGGCTAAGAAAAGGGCAGGTGTGAGCTAGTGGCAAAATGACTAGAGGTGGCCCAGGGCTAGAACACCCAGAGAGGAGCATGAACTACAGATCGGGCTGGATTGGGGTGAAGACTATTGCCAGTGGTGCACCCTCTCCTGAGGAAATCTAGGTAGAGCCCAGCCCAGGAGGAGGAAGGGAAGGTTAAGGCAATCTCAGCCATAACTCCAGCTCCTTGACTGCAGGGATCTCCAGTACAGGGTTAGACACTTACTGGATTCAGTAGGTGTATTAGTCCATTTTGTGTTGCTATAAAGGAATTCCTGAGGCAGGTGATTGATTGATTGACTGATTGATTGACTGATTGATTGATTTTGAGACAGAGTCTCACTCCGTCCCCCAGGCTGGAGTGCAGTGGTGCAATCCCAGCTTGTTGCAGCCTCCACCTCCTGGGCTCAGGTGATCCTCCTGTCTCAGCCTCCTAAGAGGCTGGGACCACAAGCATGTGCCATCACACCTGGCTATATATATATTTGTGGAGATGGGGTTTTGGCATGTTGCTTAGGCTAGTCTCAAACTCCAGGGCTCAAATGATCCTCCTGCCTCAACCTCCCAATGTGCTGGAATTACAGGTGTGAGTCACCATGCCTGGCCTTGGGTGATTTATTTAAAAAGGAGGTTTTATTTGTCTCACAGTTCTGCAGAATGTACAAGAACCATGGCACCAGCATCTGCTTGGCTTCTGGTGAAGCCTCAGAAACTTTTAGTCATGGCAGAAGGGAAGGGGAGCAAGTGAGTGTCACATGGTGAGAGAGGGAACAAGAGAGTGGGAGGGAGGTCCCAGACTCTCTGAGAACTTACTCATTACCATGAAGGAGGCACTAAGCCATAAATGAGGGATGCACCCCCATGACCCAAACATCTCCCACCAGGCCTCACCTCCAACATTGGGGGTCACATTTTAACATGAGATTAGGAGAGGACAAATATTCAAACCATACTAGTAGGTATCTTCATTTGGGTTCCCCCAGAAGTAGACCCTGAAATAAACATCTGCAAGTAGATGGGTTTATTCAAATCAAGAGGGCAAATAGTTTATTTGGGAGGTAAAGAGAGCACCAGTAGGGTACTGGGGAAATAAGAATAGGAAGGGAAAGCATCCCCAAAAGATTGGTACTGTGGGTGACAGAGCTTAATTTCACTGGGGAAATTCCAAGAGCCAGTGTAAACTCAGACCTCAGAGTTAACTTGCTCCAAGGGTGAGGAAGCTGGGGTATTTATACACCTCTAACATCAAATGTTTTAGTGTAAGAACCCCCTGGGACTCCACCCTGGAGGAAGTTCTACTTCAGGAGGCTTGAGGTAGGGCTGAAAATTTGCATTTCTTATAAGCTCCTATTTGATACTGATGTAGCTTGTGTGGGGAACACACTTTGAGAACCACTGGGTTAAGCAACCATGCCTTGAGCCCTGTCTGAGTCCCATTTTAATGGTTCACATTTCAGGTCTACATGAAGATGTTTAGTGAATAAGAAAATAGGAGAAAGAGGTATTTGGTTCAGCCAGACCATAAATCAATATCCATTCATCATCCTCCTCCTCTCCCAAATACCCAGGGGACCAGGAGTTGACGATATTAACATGATCTCCCTCTTTTCAGTTCCTGGTTCTGTTCTCTTATGTTTTTTCCCTAGGCCAGAAATCTCTTCTCTTGAACTAGAAGAGGAATCTAATATTTTTCATTTTATTACGATGTTCTTTGTAACTGGTATTATCGAGTTTTGTAAATGTTCTACATCTATTTAAAAAGACCCCCACGCACTGTAATCATGGAATTGAATTCCTGCCAGACATCAATTTTGTGTATTCTGGTAGGCTATGAGTTTATTTTTTTTTAAGTCTTTTTGATAAAGGTGTTTTAAAATCTCCTTTTATAATGCCTCTTCCTTCCTGTGTTCCTAATATTTGTTTTCTGGTATCTCGTCAGTTTCTTGGCAACTACAGATTTGTATCTGCATGGCTTCATTAATAGTGATGTTTGTTACTGTTATGTAATGCTCTCTTTATCTTAGAAGCATACCCTGTTTTATTTTTTTGCCCTGAATTTAGTTCTTCTTACATTAATATTGTTGTTCCTGCTTGCTAGTTCACATTTGATTAAAACGTTTTTTCTCCCAGCCTCACAGTTTTGTTTTCTGATCTTAAAAGAAATGCATGCTCTTTGTTGGAAAATTCAAATGTATCAAAAAGCAAATATAATTGGAAAAAAATAAATACTGAAGAGACTAACCAGAGGCAACTGCTCATTCGCCCATGCCCTTACCCTCTTTAATGCACATTTTGCATAGTTAAGATCAATAGTATAAACAAGTTAATGTTCTGCTTTTTCCCCCTGAAGGGTAAAGCATAATCTGTGCCCCCTTTTTTTTTATTATTAAAAAAGCTCTGCAAACATCATTTTAATGAGGGCAGATTGATCTATTCGCAGATTCACTAAGCTCTGGTCAAGATGGGCTCAGGGAATGGGTGTACAAAGCCAGGGCACTCTGGAGAAGCAGACAAGATGAGACTGCAGGTTTTCCTTTGTCAGGGAATTTTGTTTTTATTTTAAGTCATTTGTTTCACTCAGTTTGAATATTGACATTGGCCTATGTTAAGCCCAAGTAAGATGCATTTCTTTGTACTCTGTACATCCAGCTGAAATCACTCAGGCAACATTTGCCAGAAATCACTGCTCACCAAGTCCAGTGGGCATTTTGCTGCCCAGATCTTTTGGCACCATCTGATATTGTCAAGCAGCTTCCTTGATGGTGTATCACTCCTCCTGGTGCCCCGACACTACTCTCTGCTGATTCTCCCCTAATCTTCTTTTTGCAGCTGTTCTTCTCTTCCTTGGTTTCTTAGTCCATTTGTCTTTCTACAAAGAATACTTACGGCTAGGTAATTTATAACGGAAAGTAATTTATTTCACTCATGGTTCTGTAGACTGTACAAGAAGCATGATGCCAGCATCTGCTTCTGGTAAGGGTTTCAGGAGCTTCTACTCATGGTTGAAGAGGAAGGGGAGTTGGTGAGGTCACATGATGAGCGACAAGTGAAGAGAGAGAGAGGGGAGGAGGTGCCAGGCTCTTTTTAACAATCTGATTTCATGGGAACTAAGAGTGAGAACTCATTGAATCCCATAAGAATGGCACCAAGACTTTGAGGAGGGATCCACTGCCATGACCCACCAGGCCCCACCTTCAATATTAGGGATCACATTTCAACATGAGGTGTGGAGGAGACAAACCATATCACTCGGCCCTCTCCCTTCTTAAACTGGGATTACTCGTGATTCTCAGCATCAGGACACACTGGGCAGTCTCCTCCATTGTGTATGTTCTGACAGTTTCCCATTGAAATTGTCCAATGGGATCTACCACTGAAGCACAGAACAGTTTATCTTCTTCCCTGAGCTTCAAACCAATAAGGCCTCTGTCTCCCAGATGGCTACCCTGGGTCTTCGTAGCTCCATTGGTCCAATGATGAACTTGCAGTGTTTGCCTTGATCTTTGGGTGACTGGGATGGAGGAATTTGGGTGCACAGAGGTATCACAGTCATAATACTTGACACACTCCGTCACTGGTTCATACATAGCCATTCTTTATTTTTCCTCACTTCTGATTGAGACATAAATCATACACCATCAAATATACTATAAAAATAAGATAGACCAGGCACTGTGACTCACACGTAACCCCAGCACTTTGGGAGACTGAGGCGGGTGGGTCATTTGAGGTCAGGAGTTCGAGACCAGCCTGGCTAATATGGTGAAGCCCTGTCTCTACTAAAAATACAAAAATTAGTCGGGTGTGGTGGCGTGCGCCTGTAGTCCGAGCTACTCTGGAGGATGGGGCAGGGGAATTGCTTGAACCTGGGAGGCAGAGGTTGCACTGAACTGAGATCACACCATTGCACTCGAGCCTGGGCATCACAGCAAGACTCTGTCTCAAAAAAAAACCCAAAAAACAAAAATAAAGTATACAATTCAGCGATTTTCAGTATATTCAAATGATTTGCACCTATCACCACTACCTAATTCCAGAACATTGTCATCACCTGCAAAATAAACCCTGAACCTGGGAGTAGCCTGTTGCAATTCTACCCTTACTCCATTCCTTGCCAAATATTAATGTATTTTCTGTTATGATAAATTTGCCTGTTCTGGACATTGGATAATAAATGAAATCTACAACATGTGGCCTTTTTTGCTGGCTTCTTTCACTGAGCATAATGTTTTCAAGGTTCAACCATGTTGCAGCATATATAAGTACTTTGTTCTTTTTATGACTGAATAATATTTGAGTATAGATGTAGCACATTCTATTTATCTGTTTATCAGTTTATCAGTTGATGGACATTTGGGTTGTTTCTACTTTGGGGCTATTAAGAATAATAGGGCTATGAACATTCATGTATACATTTTTATTTGGACATGTTTTCAGTTTTCTTGGGTACATATCTAGGAGTAGAATTGCTGGGTTATATGACAATTCTATGGTTAACTTTCTGAGAAACTGTCAAATTGTTTTCCACAGCTAGACTGTTTTTCACATGAGCTGCATCATTTTACATGATCACCATTAATATAGGAGGGTTCCAGTTTCTCCACATCCTTGACAACACTTTTTACTTTTTTTAAATTATGGTCAATCTAGTAGGTATAAGGTGGTATCTTGTAGTTTTGATTTGCATTTCCCTAATGACTAATTATTTTAAGCATCTTTTCATTTGCTTATTTTTCATTAGTCTATCTTCTTTGGAGAAACATCTATTCAAGTACTTTGCCCATTTTAAAACTGATTATTCGACTTGTAAAATTATTGACTTGTAATTATTCTTTATTCTGAATACTCATCTTTATCAAATATTCTGCAACTATTTTTTGCAAATATACTTGCAAATATTTTCTCCCATTCTGTGGGTTGTCTTTTCACATTCTTGATAATGTCCTTGGATGCACAAAAGTTTTTAATTTTTATAAAGTCCAGTTTATCTTTTTTTCCTTTGGGTGTTTGAGCTTTTGGTGTCATATCTAAGAAACTGTTGCCTAATCCAAAGTCACAAAGAATTGAACCTTTGTTTTCTTCTAAGAGTTTTATAGGCCTAGCACTTCCAAATAGGTTTATATCCATTGTGAGCTCATTTTTGGATATGGTTTGAGGTAGGGATCCAAATTCTTTCTATTTTTATTTTTTACGTATATAGTTATCCCATGAGCATTTGTTCAAGAGGCCCAATTTTTCCTCATTGAATGGTTATGGCACCCTTGTCTAAATTCAACTGACTGTAAATATGAGAAGTTATTTTGGGACTCTCAATCCTATTTCTTTGATTTATGCATCTGTGCTTATGGCATGATCACACTGTCTTGATAACTTTTTCTTTATAGTAAATTTTAAAAGTGGGAAGTGCAAGACCTCCCACCTTGTTCTTTTTTCAAGATTGTTATGTCTATTCTGGGTCCCTTTACATATTAATTTTAAGACCAGCTTGAACATTTCTCTGAGAAATAGGTGTCAGAATTTTTTTAGGGATTGTATTATATGTGTAAATCAATTTGGAGCGTATTGTCATCTTGATAATATTAATGCTTCCAATCCATGAACATAGATGTCTTTCTATTTATTTAGGTCTCTAATCTCTTTCAACAATGTTTTTTAGTTTTCAGTATACACATTTTACACTTCCTTGGTTAAATTTATTCCTTAATGTTTTATTCTTTTTAATACTATTATAAATTGAATTGTTTTCTTAGTTTCATTTTTGGGTTGTTTATTGTTATTGTATAGAAATACAACTTATTTTTGTATGTTCATCTTGTATCCTTTAACTTTGCTAAACTTTATTATTAGCTCCAATAGGTTTTTTTGTAGATTTTATAGAGCTTTCTATATAGAATATCATGTTATCTTCAAATAATGATAATCTTACCTCTTACTTTCCATCTGAATATTTTCTATTTATTTTTCTTGCTTAATTACCTCCTCTATTTATTTTTAAAATATATTTATTAATAAATATCTCTTCTCCTACCATGTCAAGTATGAGAACATTCACCCATGTACCTTTCTAAGGGTTTACAAAAGCCTCTTCTGGAGAAGACAGCTAAGTCATGAGTGAGCTCAGGAAACATGGGACTCGCCATAGTGGGCTATTGTGTAGACCAGGTACTGGACTTAAGGCAAAAATCTGGACAGATGGAATGGGCTTCTCTGTATTTTCTGCTTCTGATCTTATCAAGACCTACTGCCTATCCTCAGGAGCAGGTCAAAGCAGAACATGTCTTGAGAAATATGAGATATGATACAATGAATGTCTTCCACTGATCCAGGCAGCAGGCGGAAAGCCTGTAGTCAAAACATCCAATTATAGATAAGAATGAGTGCTACACTCATTCAGGCAATCCATCCTCAGCTTAAGATGAGGTACGTTTGCAGAAGCAGTGTTAGAAATGACAACTCTCAATGCATCTGTCTGAAGTCACACTGCCCTGTTATGGGGGTCGGCCTCTGTGGCTGTGTGTTGTTGTTATCTTGGATCTCCCTTGACCGTCTTCTTCCAGATTCTCTGACCCTCTTCTGTGCTGTCTCCTGTGCTTTTCTGTTGGTTTATGTTCCTTTTTTTGGTGAAACACAACAACTGGAAGCTTCTTAAGAGACTGCAAGGAAGAGAAAATCTTTCAAGCTCACTCATGCCTCTAAAGATGGCTTTAGCCTCATCTTCTAGGTGAATGATGGTGTCATTGAGTTAGATGTTACCTTCTTTCAGAATTTTGATGGTTTTGCTTCATTATTGTCTATCTTTCTTTGTTGTTGTTGTTGTTTTGGAAGAACCAAAGGCATTCTGATTCCTGATCTTTTGCATGTTCTTTTTTCCTTTCTGGAAGCCTGTAGAATCTTTATCTTGTCACCATAGTTTTAGATTTTACAATGATGAGTTTTGATATGGGTCAGTTTGCATTGATTGGATGGGGCATTTAGTGGCTTCAATCTGGAATCTATTGTCTATCTATCTTTGGAAATTTCTTGGACTTTTAATTGATAATTCCTCCTCATTTTTTCTGTTCTCTCTTTCAGCATCTTTTATTATTCTAGTTTGGGGCCTCTAATAATTGAACCTCTAATTTTTTATTTTTCTCTGGTATCTTATCTTTCTCTATCTGATATTTTTGCTCTGTTTTCTTTATTCTCACTTCAGTTTTTTTATTCTGCCCTTCTATCCATTTTTTATATTTCTGCTATCATAGTTTTACTTCCAGGTGATCATTTTTATTCTCTGAAAGCTCCTTTTATAACATATTGTCCTTTTTTATTGGAAGCAATATGTTTTCTTATCCCTGGAGGATGTTAATAATATTTTTTGTTTTAAGTTTTTCTCCCTACATAGTCTATCTCTACAACTTACGTTTTTCTCATTGATGTTTAGTTTCTAGCTTCCATGTTGGAGGCTTTCCTTAAGTATCTGGTGAGTCTTTTCTGTTTATGATTATCTCTTAAATAGTGATTAGACAGCCAGGAGCTAAGTGGAGGGGGAATGAGGAGTTACCGCTTAAGGGTTTGGGATATGTTTGAGAAGATGAAAAAAGTTGTGGAAATAGATTATGTCTGCACAATAATATGTATGTACCTAATGTCACTGAACTGTATACTTAAAATGGTTAAAATAGTAAATTTCTTGTTATGTTCATTGTATCACAGTTTTTAAAAAGCTGATCAGATATTGCGTACTTGAGTTGGACGTACTTGATTTGACAGTGGAGTGATTTGTGTGGGCTGAAACAAGAAGTGGGAGTGGAGGCTGGATGTGGTGGCTCAAGCCTGTAATCCCAGCACTTTGGGAGGCTGAAGTGGGAGGATCACTTGAGATCAGGCATTTGAGACCAGCCTGGCCAACATGATGAAACCCCGTCTGCACTAAAAATACAAAAAAAAAAAAAAAAAAAAACAAACAAAAAAATCAGCTCTGTGGTAGTGCACACCCATAATCCCAGTTACTCAGGAGGCTGAGACAGCAGAATTGCTTGAGCCCGGGAGGTGGAGGTTGCAGTGAGCTGAGATTGCACCACTGCACTCCAGCCTGGGTGACAGAGTGAGATTCCATCTCAAAAAAAAAAAAAAAAAAAAAAAAACGTGGGAGTGGGAATTTTAGTGATCAGTTTCTTTTCAAATAACGTTTGTGCTGGCCTTCCTTATTTTGGTCTGTCCATTTTACCCCCAGTTCCAAAGGCACCTGGGGCTGCCGGTTCCATTGCCTCTTGAGTGTCCTCTGGTATATATTGAGTTGGTTTCTCAGTTTTGGCATTGTTGGCTTGGGATCATCTGTTATACTTCAGTCACTTGATTATCCTGAACCTGCATTCAAGCTTGCTCAATTTCATGGCTGTTGTCTTGTCTTGCATTTCCTCTGGCTTTGGAAGGTTATGGTTTTTGTTGTTGTTGTTTGTTTATTTTAGAAATCCTTTTACTGTAGTTTTTTAGTGAATTTTGAGTAGTGGTCTCTGATTCATGAGTTAAATTCATCATCTTATTCTGAGAGTTTTATATTCATCTTTGAGAATGTTTAATATAAATTGACAAACTGTCTTCCAGGTATGCAAAACTATCACATGAAGAGTATATGAAAGACTTTTTTTCTCTGTATTCTTACCAACACTAAATCTTATTTGTCTTGGCCATCTTGTTCTGATGCAGGGGAAATGGCATTACATTTTTAAATCTGCATTTTAAAAAATAGTATTGATGATGAACACTTTTTCATATGTTTATATGTTTTTTAGAGATTTGCCTATTGATGACTCCTTTATCCCTTTTTTATTGGAGTGTTTATCTTTGTCTTATTGATTTACAAGCACTTTTTATTTTATTTTACTTTAAGTTCTGGGATACATGTGCAGAACGTGCAGGTCTGTTACATAGGTATACATGTGCCATGGTGGCTTGCTGCACCTATCAACCCGTCATCTAGGTTTCAAGCCCTGCATGCATTAGGTATTTGTCCTAATGCTCTCCCTCCCCTTGTCCCCCACCCCCGACAGGCCCGAGTGTGTAATGCTCCCCCCTCTGTGTCCATGTGTTCTCATTGTTCAACTCTCCCTTATGAGTGAGAGCATGCGGTGTTTGGTTTTCTGTTACTGTGTTACTTTGCTGAGAATGATGGTTTCCAGCTTCATCTGTGTCCTTGCAAGACATGAACTCATTCTTTTTATGGCTCCATAGTATTCCATGGTGTATATCAAGAACTTTTTATACATTAAACAAACCTTTTTTACATCACTTTGCAGGCATTTCTCTCAACTTGTGCTTCTCACTTTAATTCATTCGTAGTCTTTTTTGGCAAGTATAAATTTTACATTATATAGTCAAATCCATCAGTCTTTTCTTTTTGATACCAAAGTCTTAAGAATGTGATTCATTATGCCTAGACTATACAAATATTGACAGCCATTTTTATGGGTAAATGTTTCTTTCCAAAATAAATTCCAGACAGAGGAAATATTTTTATATAAAGTATAAGAATTTTTAACATAGAGACTCTGTCCCAAAATACGGTTATCTCAATTTAATAGTAAGTCCTTTAACCAGTGATCTGAAATTCACTGTTTTTATCTGCTGAATTATTTAATATTTGGATACACTGAAGCTGAATCACATATAACCAATTATAAGGAGGAGGCAGGAGTCAAAGAGGATCCCCAGGGTCCCTGCTTAGGTGACAAGATGGGTATTCGTACTTCTCATTTAGAATGGGATATGCTAAGAATTAAGAATCACAGGTTTGGGAAGGGGACGGACTTCACTTTTTGGATTTGTCAAGTTCCAACATCCTATGGAAATTTACTGTGCCTTTAAAACTTAGGTGAGTTGTAACTTTAGCCATCAAGTTTTCCTTAAACTACTATGAGAAGCTTCTTTCTTTTTACAATTAATGGCCTTAATACTCTTTTTGTTTTCTTTTTCTTTCTTTCTTTTTTTTTTTTTCCTGAGACAGTTTCTTGCTCTGTTGCTGTAGCTGGAGTGCAGTGGTGCGTTCTTGCTCACTGCAATCTCCACCTCCCAGGTGCAAGCGATTCTCCTGCCTCAGCCTCCCGAGTAACTGGGATTCAGGTGCCCGCCACCACACCTGGCTAATTTTAGTAGTTGTGGTACAGATGGTGATTCACCATGTTGGCCAGGCTGGTCTTGAACTCCTGACCTCAGATGATCCACCCACCTTGGCCTCCCAAAGTGCTGGGATTATAGTCGTGAGCCACCACGCCTGGCCTTCAATACTCTTTGATATGTCTTATTAATATTTTGCTTTTTTAACTTACCTTGTTACCTTCTTTGTTGTAAAGCAGCAGTCCCCAACTCCCGGGCCATAAACTGGTCCATGGCCTGTTAGGGACTAGGCCGCCCAGCAGGAGGTGAGAGGCTGGTAAGGGAGCAAAGCTTCATCTGTATTTACAGCCACTCCCCATTGCCCGCTTTACCACCTGAGCTCCCCCCCTTGTCAGATCAGCAGTGGCATTAAATTCTTATAGAAGTGTGAACCCTATTGTGAACTGCACATATGAGGAATCTAGGTTGCATGCTTCTTATGAGAATCTAATGCCTTATGACCTGTCACTGTGTTCCAGCACCCCCAGATGGGATCATCCAATTGTAGGAAAACAAGCTCAGGGCTCCCACTGATTCTACATGATCATGAGTTGTAGAATTATTTCATTATATATTACAATGTAATAACAGTAGAAGTAAAGTGCACAATAAATGTAATGCGCTTGAATCATCCTGAAACCATCCATCTGCTCTGTCCATGGAAAAATGATCTTCCACCAAAGTGGTTCCTAGTGCCAGAATGGATGAGGACTGCTGTTTAAATCAGTAGCATGGGGAGGAAAGAGAGGAATGAATCCTGGCCCAAACTTTAGCTATGTGGTCTTGGCCAAGGCACTTAACTTTTCTGACCTTATTTAAGTTAGGGTAATAGTAGCTTTCATGCAGGGCTTTCATTGTGAGGTTTACAGGTAATACTTGCAAGGCACATAGTGCAAGTCCTAACAGTGTCATAAAGGGTACTGTTGAGTGTGCTCATGAGATTATTTGATTTGCTAGCTCCTGGTTCATTCATCAGTATTCAACCTACATGTCATCCACACTGGGAAACCATAACCGAATTGCCTTCATTTATCTGCCTATCTCTAAGTGGTAAGACACTTGATGGTAAGACCGATAGCTTGCTCTGTGCTGTAATCCCAGGATCTAGCCCACAGCTAAATTACAGTAATTGTTGAATAGGTTAATTTCAGTTGCACATGTGCAGAGATTTTTTTCCTCCACTTCTTCTGGCATTGTTCTAGAAGCTTTAGGATTTCACATTGTACGTATTTTGGCTTGAATGCTATAGTTATATTGGTTTAGGTGTCAGAAATTGCCTATCTCCTATCACCATCATTTGAGTTTCTTGATGATTTGGACGGTTGTACATCTTGTCACTAATACTTCCCTGTACGACAGGCTTATCTGATCAACATCTTGTCTTGGTTGGTTGTATTCAAAGGTTGAAAGCAAGATGGCTGAAAACTTTTTGGAGTGGAAGGTTATACCCTCTGCACTTCCAAAAGGAATTTTGGAGAAGAAGTCACACTGGCATTGTTTGCTTTTCTTCTTGGTTTATAATTGCAGAGATGGGAGAAGTCTTGTGTTTCCAAGAGATAACATTCTTCCTGTGTTGCTGAGGTTCTGAGTGAAATAGCTGAGAGACAACTTGTTATCACACAGCTCCATGCTTGGCCAGGATCTCTTTATTTGAACATCACCTGCCTTCCCCCCTGCCTGTAAAGAGCCTTCCTAATCAGAAATAATACTTGTTTTTGCCCCCAACCAGATCATAGCAGTGTGACAGCATTTGCTGTGTGGGTCTGTAATCCTAACTAGGTTGTGCATTTACATTTCTCTTTGTGTTTTTTTAGGCCCCAGGGAGGAAAGAATGAGGAGAGTATGTATCTTTACACAAGCCATAGTGTGAGAACCCCAGCTAAAGCTTCAGCCACTAACTGGCTTTTAAAAACAAGAAGAACAACAACGAAACCCTTTTTAGTTTAAACTAATTATAGGTTCACAGAAAGTTGCAAAGATGAACAGGAAATTCCATGTAGCCTTCGCTTAGTTCCTCCCAGTGGTAACATCTTGCAAAACTCCAGAATACTGTCACAACTAAGAAATTGGCTTTGGTACATTGGCCCTTTAGCCCAGATGATTGAGAAGTGTGGGAATGTCAGGTGGTTTGGTATTAGCAGAGCTGCTGTTCAGCCGGAATGTTCTACAATGCCATTCCAGTCCACATCTGCTCTGATGTTATATAGCTCGATAGTCTCCGCTAGCTAGAAGAAACATGTTAGGTTCTGCAGCCCTTTTGGATGCTTGTAAGAGCTGTTATTGATAGAATATTCGTATGATACATTAATAACTTAACATGGACAATTCCTATAAGCAGGCATGAGCATTTCGTTTGCACATAAGATTCACACTGCCACCGGCCGGGCGTGGTGGCTCAAGCCTGTAATCCCAGCACTTTGGGAGGCCGAGACGGGCGGATCACGAGGTCAGGAGATCGAGACCATCCTGGCTAACATGGTGAAACCCCGTCTCTACTAAAAAATACAAAAAACTAGCCGGGCGAGGTGGTGGGCGCCTGTAGTCCCAGCTACTCGGGAGGCTGAGGCAGGAGAATGGCGTAAACCCGGGAGGCGGAGCTTGCAGTGAGCTGAGATCCGGCCACTGCACTCCAGCCTGGGCGGCAGAGCGAGACTCCGTCTCAAAAAAAAAAAAAAAAAAAAAAGATTCACACTGCCTTTGATCTTGGAAACTTCAGGGTCCTGAATATGGAGCACCCCAAAATGCTAGAGAATGGTGAAGTGGCGGGATGCCTCGCTTCAGTTATTCCATTCCTGGCTGTCAAACGCATTTAAAGAAAACTTGAGTAAGAAGTGACCAAGCACCATGGTGTGACCCTGTTCTCCCCAGGGCTTCACATTGCTTGTGTTCTGTTTTGCTGTCTCTTTAATGACTGTGACTTTTGCTATTTCAAGGAAGAGATTTGCCAGCTTCAGAGCATTTGGAATCAGTATCACCGTAAATAAGAACATAATGAAAAAAAAACACACCCCAGCCTGTAGACAAATTTGATTGCTGAAATTCATGTGTTATTATTAGAATCATCTGCAAATGCCAGACTTTCAAATGCCTTTGATGGGGTAAGATAGGGGAATGCTCTTTTAAATGGGGGAGACAACTTAGAGTTCTCACCTAGACAGCTTATAGCCTATGCGTACTATGATGTTTCCTTGTAGGTTTGGGCTACTCATATTTATTTTCGAAAAGGTAAAATGTAAATGGAAGAAGCGGTAGAGAGGAATTTCTTAACAAAGGAATTGGAAGCTGAGATGGCTTTCCTTTACAAAGTGCCTCTCATGAATGCACAACTCAGTGTGATATATTTAGTTTAACACTTTGATTTTTGCACCTCACATCTCTTTGCTTTTCTTTTCGTCTTTTGCTTTCTTTTGTCCTTGCTTTGATCTCACTATGGAATCGCCCTCAAAATGCTTTCATACATAGCAAAAGCTTCCCTCTTTAATCTCTCTCATTCTTCCTGAAGTTTCTCACTCTTGCCTCATTTTTGCTCCAGCCCATAGTCAGCAAGTGCGTTATTTAAGTCTGCAAACCTGAGAGATGCTCAGAGAATAAAATACGCAGTGCAGCCACCTCCTGGGTTATTTCATCCTGCAGTTTTACATGCTTGCTTCCTCTCCATGGCTGCTCTTCAAGCCCAGGATTTCAGAGACAGATGGGCCCATGCCATAGTGGCAAAGCTGGGGTGGGGTGTGTGTATATCTACCAGATACGTGGCTCCTGTATCCCTCAGGCTTCTTCAGAGCTTCACTGTATTGTTCAGAAGAGTTGGAAGCCCAAAAGGTTCCCTGGATGCCCAGTCTTTTGAAATCTCTTAATCAGCCCTTAGGTCTCTTCTCTGTGGAACATTGACCACAGTGAGCAGAAGGCAACCTAGAAAAAGTAGGCACCTGCCTCAAGTCCAGAGCCTGCTGCTCCCATCCTGCAGCCTGGCCAACTTTCTACTCATGGTTACAGCCCTAATCCTTTATCTTCCCTCTCTGAAACTGGTGCTGATGGCTGCAGATTCAGAAGAAAATGGGATCATCATACTGGTGCTTTGCACTCGCATTTGGTCCTCATGCAACCCTGCGCAGTGGAATAAGGCTGTATACACTGATAATTAGTCTGTAATCAGAGATGTGGGTGCTTCCAAGCTACTAGAGGGAGCCAACTCTCAGGACAAGCCCAGGCCAGGCCACAGCAGCTTTGTATTAGCAGACAAACAACTTCAGATTTCACAATATCACGTTCACAGGAATCAGAGGTAGAGTGGTGATGCGTGTAGGCATGTCACTTACAAATGGTGTGACCTTGGGAAAGTTACTGGCCCTCTGTCTTAGTCCATTTGGGGACTGCTGTAAGAAGCACCTTAGGCTGGGCATTGTGTCTCATGCTTGTAATCCCAGCACTTTGGGAGGCTGAGGTTGGAAGATCACTTGAAGCCAGGAGTTTGAGACCAGCCTGAGCAACATAACAAGACCCCATGTCTACTAAAATAAAATAAAAATTAGACAGGCATCGTAGTGCATGCCTGCAGTCCCAGCTACTTGGGGGGCTGAGGCAGGAGGATCATTTGAGTCTGTGGGTTGGAAACCACAGTGAGAGCTATGATCATTCTGTTGTACTGTAGCCGGTGTGACACAGGGAGACTATTTTTCTAAAAAAAAAAAAAAGAAAAAGTAAAATAAAGAAATAATACCTTAACTTTTATGTATCCATAAAAATCAAAAATAACGAAGTTAAAAAGAAATGCCTTAGACTTGGTAATTTATAAACAATGAAAATTATTGCTCACAATTCAGGGGCCTGGGAAGTCCAAAGTCAGTGTCTGGTGAGGGCCTGCTCCTCATAGATGTCTGTGTGTTTCCATGTGTAGTAAGTGGTGAACCAGCTCCCTGGGGCCCCTTTTGTAAGGACACTCAACCCATTCATGAGGGTAGAGTCCTCGTGACCTAATCACCTCCTAAACACTTGCCCTCTTAATACCACCCCATGGAGGCATTGATTGGCATTTAATGTATGAATTTTGAGGGAACACAGACATTCAGAGCATAGCACGCTCTCTATGCTTCCGTTTTCTCATCTGTAAAGTGTGGTTGATCATGCCCTTACTTCACAGAGTCTGTAAGAGCTATGAAGGAGTTGCTGTAGGCCAACAGCTTGTGGCTCTTAATAAGGACTCAGTAAGTATGAAGACAAATGTTGTGGAATGTTACAAGTTTCCAAGACAGCCCATTCACTGGTTCAATTACCAGAGGAGATCTAATTTGGCTGACTAGTGTTCTGGAGTGTTTCCTGATTAGCTGACATTTTTAGTCAGCTTAGTTAGCAATTTGGGGATATAAATATTTCATTATAGATACAGACAAGCATAGTATTTGAAATGTTTGAAAAACAGTGATTGTCAGCAGAAAAGGAACTCTGGCATTGGTGAAATCTGCCTCCCCAGTTAGTATTCTCACTGAGAAACTAACAAAGTTTACACATTGGGCCCCTCCCTTGCACGGGTGCCCTTCGAGGTCATCTGATGACCCCTTGCTGTGTGTTTACATGTCATGCATTTTTGGAAAACTTACAAAAGTAAGCTTTTAAAATGTTTCTCAAAGAGAATGCCCCAAATTGTATAAATTTCAGGTCCTACAAAACCCAGGTTCATTTCTGGGATTTGCTATCTCCATTGGACAGATAAGAAACACCGAGATATGCAACCTAATTTCTCCCCACTCCACCATCTTTTGTTCACTTTCAAAGATAAAACTTTAAAACTTTGTCTAATAATATTTTTTAAAAAAATTTTTTTTTTGAGATGGCATCTTACTCTGTCACCCAGGCTGGAGTGCAGTGGTACAATCATCGCTCACTGCAACCTCTGCCTCAAGCTGGGCTCCCACCTCAGCTTCCCAAGTAGCTGATACCCAAGTGTTTTCAGTCTGTGTTTTATGTTCTGTCTAGGGTATCGAAGTTAATTCTTACATATATAAAATATTGAAATCTCTCAGAAAAAAAAAAAAAAAAGAGATGATGCAGAAATGTCAAGTGTCCCGACTAACGTCTATGCTAAACTCTGTGTTGAAGACCATTTTTTTCACTGTGGTCTCTGTCATAAGTCCCTAAGCACAGAGAGCTGGATGTTTCCATTGGGGTGGAGAGAAAGGCTGGCATCTGGGAGGGCCCAGGGTGTGGACACCACGCAGACGCTGGATTCTCTCCACATCCAGTCTGGAAGAGCTCAGGAACTCAAGTCCCATCAGGATGAGGAGTCTTACCTAAGTGTCTCACCAGATGCTTCCAGACAGAGGTAGCCTTGGAAACCCATTGAACAAGCTAGCAGCAGAGATGTGCCCAGGGAGAAGGTGGCCTAGGAGGAACCCAGGGGAGGGACAGACTAGCTGACCAGACTGGGTTTTAGGGGCAAGCCTCCAGTCCACCAGTTACCAACATAGGGGTTGGAAGGACCCCATGGCCACAGAATATGAATCAGACCTTCAGCAAAGTCAAGGATTTTAAATTCACACACTCAGGCTGGGCATGGTGGCTCATGCCTGTAATCCCCGCACTTTGGGATGCCAAGGCAGAAGCATCACTTGAGCCCAGAGTTCAAGACCAGCCTCAGCAACATGGTAAAACCCTGTCCCTTCAAAAAATAAGTAACAAAATTTGCCAGACATGGTGGTGCATCCTTGTAGTCCCAGCTACCCGGGAAGCTGAGGCAGGAGAATCACTTGAGCCCAGGAGTTGGAAGCTGCAGTGAGCTATGATCCAGCCACTGCATTCCAGCCTGAGTGACAGAATGAAACCCTCTTTCAAAACAAAACAAAACAAAATTGCACACAACATAAAATCACTTCTTCTTCTGCACTTTCAAAACTAACAGACATAAAAGACCACATAATTTACGACTCCATTTTCATGAACTATGTGTATTAGGCAAAGTTACAGGGACAGAAAGCATGTTAGTGGTCACCAGGGGTTGGGAAAGGGGAGATGGGGAGCAACTGCTCAATAGGTATGGGGTTTATGTTTGGGGTGATGAAAAAGTTATAGATAGTGGTGATAGTTGCACAACATTGTGAATGTACTTAATACCAGTGAATTGTATATTGTAAAAAGGTCAAAACATTTTAAACATGGTAAAAACAATGAAAAAAGTGAACCAGTGCTTTTGAGGTGTTTGGGGTTTGCATGAGAATGACCTGGGGGTGCTGGCCAGTTCCACTAAGGCCCACTGAATTAGGGTTACTGAGAAAGGAGCCTTGGAACCTGCATTTTCATAAGGTCCCCAGTGATTCTCACTCTGGAAATACTGGCAGGCATTTTCATTCTATTTTGTTTCTTAATTGGAATGTGCCATATGTGCTATTTTCTCGTCCCCAGCTGTCTCAACCCATGCATTCACAGTGAGCAGCGTGCCCAAACCTCAGCAGCTGCTGGCAGGGAGAGGTGTTGGTGATAAACGTGGCAGTGGTGGCAATGGGGGTTGATGGTGTCAGAAGGAGTGTTGATAGAATTGTGGCTTTAGTAGCAGTGGTAGCAGGAACAGGGAGTGAAAGCAGAAGGCAGGACCATTTGGGATCCTTGTCCAGAGACTGACCTGATTGTGAGATTGCCCCACGCAGAGGTGGCCAGCCATCAGGATCCCAGTTTTGGAGCCAAGCTTGGTGGCTCACACCCATAATTCCAGAGCTTTGGGAGGCCAAAGTTGGGGGATTGCTTCAGGCCAGGAGTTTGAAACTAGCCTGGGTAACATAGTGAGACCTCATCTATACAAAATAAAATAAATTAGCTGGGCATGGTGGTGTGTGCTGGTAGTTCCAGGTACTTAGGAGGGTGAGGCAGGAGGATCGCTTGAGCTCGGGAGGTCGAGGCTGTAGTGAGCCATGATTGTACCACTTCACTCCAGCCTGGGCAACAAGGCCAGACCTGTCTCTGTCTCTGTATATGTGTGTGTATGTGTGTATATATATATTTATTTATTTACTTATTTATATGTATTTTATATATATACTGTATGTGTGTGTATATATATATACACACACATAGATACATATATACACATACATATATAAACACACGCACATATACACACACACACATTTAAATTAATTTATATATATATATATATATTTTAAAAGATTCCAGTTTTGGAAATGGCATGGCAAACCCTCACCATGTAGGCCAAGGTCACTTCTAGAGGGTTCAATCTTTTAGATGAGGCAGGAAAAGTAGGTCCTAGGCAGTGGGGAAAGTGGAGATGAACAGGGCAACACTGGGATTCTGGAATGTCAGCTCAGTTGGGGTAAGCTCTGGCCCACATTCAGGGTCTAATTCATCCCAGATTGAGTTAGGCAGGGGGTGTAAATGCTAAGCCAGAGCCACCCAATAGGCACTTAGCAGACCAGCTGATGCAGCAGCTTCCCATTTGAAGCTTGTAAGAAATATAAGTGCTTGGGCCAGCTCAGACTTACTGGTGATTCCAATGCAGATTGAAGGTAGAGGAACACTCACTCATCTAAGCTTAGACGGATTCTCCTGAATCTCCATACTTTGAAGGGCAATTGAAATATTCAGTAAGTCTCATCATCAAGGCTTAATAACTGTGAGGGTTGAGAGGTCAGGTTGCCCACCATTGTGGATGCACAGACTTGGCCCAATCCTGGACTGGGTGGCCACTTCCCAAGCACACATAAAAAATCCCAAGCACTGAGACTTTTGCATTGGTTCTGGAAGCAGGTGGAGCTGAGTCTGTGTTAGGACCACCAGGTTCATATGACCACTGTGCAGTAACAGACCAATTACGCTGAGACAGCAGGGTTTGCAACAGAGAAAGAGTTTCATGATTGTAGGGTAGCCAAGTGAGGAGACAGGAAGAGATCCTCAAATCCACCTCCCCGGGGATTTCTGGGCCTGGGGCTTTGAAGGGGATCATGGAAGGTGAGAGGCTGAAGAATCAAGGTCATTCATTGATAAGGGTAAAGGGGATGACATTATCAAGATGTGGAAACTGCATTCTTTAGTGAGGCAGCTTCTTGTGGGGTCCTTCAGACCAGCTGATGTCAGCAGTTTCATTGGTATGGAGGACATGAAAGAATATCTCAAAGGGAAAACTTAATGTTTTATAATGTTCAAGTTGTTATCAATAGAGCAGTTAAGGGGGACTGTAATCTTGTAACAGGGTCTATTGTCCTAGTCATTCTAGTACAACAGGCACCAAGAAACTATGATGAAACAGGTCAGAGACTAATGATTAATGATGAATGTGCTGCATGCTTGGTTTATTTTAATTTCCCCCTCCCTTCTTTCCTGAATTTTTTTTTCTTTTTTCTTTTTTCTTTTTTTTTTTTTTCTTGAGACAGAGTCTCACTCTATTGCCCAGGCTATAGTGCAATGGCATGATCTTGGCTCACGGCACCCTCCACCTCCCAGGTTCAAGCGATTCTCTCACCTCAGGCTCCTGAATAGCTGAGATTACAGGCGTGTGCCACCAAGCCAGGCTAATTTTTGTATTTTTAGTAGAGACGGGGTTTCACCATGTTGGCCAGGCTGGTCTTGAACTCCTGACCTCAGGTGATCCACCCACCTCGGCCTCCCAAGGTGCTGGGATTACAGGCGTGAGCCATTGCGCCTGGCCTCCTGATTAATTTTATAAAGTGTATAGGGGCAATTTCAAGTCTACTAGGTCAATACTTGCTCCTGAGCAGGGCTCTGAGACCAGGGATGGTGCCGATAGTTTATTCTGTCATATCACTGAAAGTGCAGGATTGAGACAGAATTCTGTAATGTTCTTTGCTTTAGTTCTTACTGTTTCATAACTTTATTTTTGTCAATTTGTGCTCCGTAAGCCTGGATGACATGTGTTTGTTTTATTGTTAAGGAGCAGGTGTGCATACCTCCCTCTCTAGTCCTTCCCGATCACAGGCAGTGTTCGCTTCTCCCCCTCAACCTCCTCAAATGCTGTTTATCAAAATCTTAAAAAACACAAGGGTTCCCAAATGGCACTTGGCCAATTTTTTATTGGATTTTATAACATTTATTTTTGTCGAAATGAGTTTCTGCATTTATTTTTGCAGAAGGTAAACATTTATTTTTGCAGAAATGAGTTTCTGTTTTCTTCTCTGAGTGTGTTCGTGAGGAAAAAGAGAAAGTAAGATGTTTTTCTTAGTGTTCTTATAACGTCCTAGAATGGTTTAATCTGTTAAGGATGATAAAGGATCTTAAGTGAGGGAGTGACTTTCTTTTTTTTTTCTTTTTTGAGAGAGTCTCTGTCTGTCGCCCAGACTGGAGTGCAGTGGCACAATCTCAGCCCACTGCAACCGCCGCCTCCCGGGTTCAAGCCATTCTTCCACCCCAGCCTCTCAAGTAACTGGGATTACAGACATGTGCCACCACACCTGGCTAATTTTTGTATTTTTAGTAGAGATAGGGTCACACCATGTGGCTAGGCTGGCCTCGAACTCCTGAGTTCAAGTGACCTGTTTGCCTAGGCCTCCCAAAGTGCTGGGATTATAGGAATGAGCCACCGTGCCTGGCTAAGGGGGTGACTTTCTAACCAGTGTCAGGTTGGGGATTTGTGTACTTCCATGGGGGCCTGGGGACCTGGTTTTAGTTGGTTAATTTATAGACTCATTATCTTTAAGGTGAATTTGGGCTCTTGTACCCCATCTCAACTTCAGTTTCTCTCCATTTTCAAATCTCAACACCCTAATGCTCTTAGGCGGTCTCAAATGTGTTCCACCAGAGCCAGGCTTTCTGGAAGTCTTTCTTGAGATGTCCTCATCCAGTTCTCTCTGTGTTGACCCTGTCCCTGCAGGAGACAGCTGAATCTGGAGGGATTTCTTTTTTTCTCGCTGGTACCATCGGGGGCCTCCTGTTTGTCTAGATCAACGGGCCATTCTCAGCTCTCATTTTCTCTAATGCATTTGACTTTCCTGACCCCGGAGGTTGAGTAGCTTTTTGAGGACAGGGACTCTGTCCTTCTCACCCACAGAGACTCCTTTAAATATTTAAAAAATGAATGCACATATCTTTCTTCCAGAAACGCTGCCAAACACTTTACCGGATAATGCTTCGGAACTGGCGTCATAGGAGCATTATCCTGTAAAGTGTTGGACTCAGTTTCAACACTTCCAGATGATGCTCTTGGGCTCTCAGGTTTGAGAACTGCAGTTCCTCCTTGGAGGCCCATCTGTACTGCCTTGAGCATAGCTTCTCCAGCCCTTCTTCCTTCTACATTCTCTATCCAGCCCTCTACAAAATAAAAGAAATTAGCTGGGCATAGTGGTGCATGCCCCTAGTTCCAGCTGCTCAGGAGGCTGAGGCAGGAGGATTGCTTGAGCCCAGGAGGTGAAGGCTGCAGTGAGCCATGATTGCTCACTAGCCCTTCTTCCTGTCTCCTAAATACATGTGTTTCACAAAGTGTGGTTCTAAGTCTTCTTCCCTGCATTTCCTGGAACTGTCACCCTCTCATGGCCATCAGAATCTCGTGCCCAGGCTTGAGTGCAGTGGCGCAATCTCAGTTCACTGTAACTTCCACCCCACCAGGTTCATGTGATTCTCCTGCCTCAGCCCCACTGACTGGCTGAGATTACAGGTGCCTGCCACCATGCCCAGCTAGTTTTTGTTTTTAATAGAGATGGGGTTTCTCCATGTTAGGACGCCATCTCTCATCACACAGTCCCTGACACCTCTGCCCTGTTTTCTCCCCTCCAGACCTTTGTCGTGGTTCAGATGCCTACCCCAGAATGTCCTCTGGCCCCCTCAACCTGTCCTCAGAGAAACTCATCAACTTGTTCTTCCTCTTCTCTTCTTTTTCTCTTTTTAAATCAGTTGTATCTGGCCGAGTGTAGTGGCTCACGCCTGTAATCCTAGCACTTTAGGAGGCCGAGGTAGGGGGATCACTTGAGCCCAGGAGTTCAAGACCAGCAGGGACAACGTAGCAAAACACTGTCTCCACTAAAAATACAAAAAATTAGCCGAGTATGGTGGCAGGCGCCTGTAGTCCCAGCTACTCGGGAGACTGGGGCAGGAGAATTATTTGAACCCAGGAAGTGCAAGTTGCCGTGAGCTGAGGACACGCCACTGTACTCCCGCCTGGGTGGCTGAGCGAGATTCCATCTGAAACATAAAATAAAATAAAAATAAAATAAATCAATGGCATCTTCCCAGTTTCCTAGACTGAAACGTTGGTGCTCATGATACTGTCATCTAAGTAGATACAATTTTTCACTTAGGTGTTTTTTGGTGTGCTTATGTATTCTAGAATAGTGAGAGCTCATGTCCAAATCTTCTGCATAACTTAACAACTTTTTCCATGAACGCTCCCAGCCAAAACAATTTCTCTCTCTCTGCGACTCCTCACAGCACTCTTCCTCCATGGCCATTTTTTTTGTGGGGATGGGGGGACCATTAGCTTCATTTACCTTATAATATTGAATATTATAATTTATTTTTATTTTTATTTTTTTTTAGGCGGAGTTTTGCTTTTGTTGCCCAGGCTGGAGTGCAGTGGTGTGATCTCGCCTCACTGCAACTTCCGCCTCCCAGGTTCAAGCGATTCTTCTGCCTCAGCCTCCTGAGTAGCTGGGATTACAGGCACCCGCCACCACACCTGGGTATTCTTTTTTTAGAAGAGACGGGGTTTCACCATGTTGGCCAGGCTGGTCTCGAACTCCTGATCTCAGGTGATGTACCTGCCTCGGCCTCCCAAAGTACTCCTTCCTATAATTTTTAAACATATCTCATCTCCTTAACTCGATTGTAAGCATCTCGAGGGAGCACTTGTGTCTGAATTGTCTTTGCGCACAGGCCAGAGCACAACTCAGTATCTTATAAAGTCCAGAATCACACTGCAGGGTCTGGGAAGAGAAGCCTGCTCAGTGTCACTTGTTCTTAAACCCTGATCATTGGATGGTGGCATCTGCCTCGATGTTTCCATACGCTGTTGTTTGGAGCAGTGTATCCCCGTACCTTGTAAGAGTGAGAATGGTGTCTACTGCTATACAGTAGGCCCTAGACTTTATAGATGATTTTGGCAGCTGGGCGCAGTGGCTCATGCCTGTAATCCCAGCACTTTGGGAGGCTGAGGTGGGTGGATCACCTGAGGCCAGGTGTTCGAGACCAGCCTGACCAACATGGTGAAACCCCATCTCTACTAAAAATACAAAATTAGCCACGCGTGGTGATGCATGCCTGTAGTCCCAGGTACTTAGGAGGCTGAGGCAGGAGAATCACTTGAACCCGGGAGGTAGAGGTTGCAGTGAGCTGAGATGGCGCCACTGCGTTCCAGCCTGGGCAACAAGAGAGAAACTTCATCTCAAAAAATAAAAATAAATAAAAATAAAAATGATATTGGCTAGTTAGAAAGACAAGCTGTTGTTCTTTCTAAATTTCTGGAATTTACGCAATTAATCAACATTATTAAGTATGATAAACCAATTATTATTAGATTTACCATTTACTGAATGCATATTGAGTGCTTTCTATATAGCTTTTCCTTTAGTCTTAGCAGCCATAAGGCTAGTACCAAATGTTTAGGCTTTATCCTTTTACTCCTTTAATACCTCCCAAAACTCTTTAGATATGAGAAGGCCAGTGGTAATGACCCACACTTTCTTTTGCCAACCTTACCGATCCGTACCCATACATCTCCCCCGAAGTCTCGCAACTCTTAACAAATGAGGAACTTATTTGATACCCAGATGTGGTGAGTGATGTAGCCAGGAGCTGACATCGTGTTCCTGGGAAGAGCCACGACCAGGTCACAGGTCACGTGGCAGCTAAGTGCTAACAGTGCCTGCGGAACTCCTGGCATGGTGCCCAGCGCTCAGCACTCAGAATGTTCTCCCTGAACTTATGGAGATTCCTGCAGTCACAAGCCAACCCTGGTCACCAGGTGGGATTCGCCTTGTAGCATTCCATGATCTATGGCCTTTGGTGACATGTCCCTGAGTACCCCAGCACCCATGCAGGACAGGCACCTGGAGTGCAGGTATCTAAGAATCCTCTCCCTGTTAGCCCCTCGTTTTCCTCCCTATACCTGGTGATTTTTATGCACATAAAGTACCACTGTTTTGCTGTTTTTTTTTAAGATGTCTTTATTTTTATTCTTAAAATTAAAGACCAGGTCTTGCTCTGTTGCCCAGGATGGAGTGCAGTGGTGTAACTATAGCTCACTGCAGCCTCCAATTCCTGGGCTCAAGTGATCCTCCTGCTTTGGCCTCCCGAGTAGCCGGGAGTACAGGTGCACAACACCACACTCGGCTGAGTATCAGTCTTTATGTCTATAGAGTTAGATTCAGTTGAATTGTGTTTCAGCTCTCCCGTTACCCCAAATGTGACCTCGGAACAGGTTAGCCTCTCTAAGATTATGTCTTCATTTGCAAAATAGAATTAATGTAGTTAATTAATGGAACTAATCTAGCAACCTCCTAGGGTTTCTGCAAGGATTAAATTAGCTCATAGAAATGCACTTTCCCAGCTGCTTGTTGCAGAAGGGAGGGCATTCAATCCCTGGTAGCTTTAGTTCTGCCTCCAAGGTAGCACTTCTACTACTGAGCAGAGACTTATTTTGCATCCCAAGGCATGTACTGTAAGAGCAAGGCTGTGTGCAGATGGAAAAGCCCGTATAGAAATTGATAAACCGGATGGACCCATGGGGTAGCAGGAGGACAAGGACAAGGATTCTGGTCAAGTTTGGAGGGAGGGCCATGAAGAAAAAGAATCTTAAGGGACATCTGCCGGCACGTAGCAGCCAGAATATAAAAGCCAGGCCTGGTTCCCATCCAGCTGTACGGATTGCAAACTGTCAGAAGATAGCTGTCCTGGGTGAATGCATCAGAGATGTCATCTGACTCCTAGACTGATGAGATTTTCTTTTCTGCCAGAATTACTAACATGCGATTTTTTTTTTTGAGATCTTTGAACTCGCTGAAGATCTGTGGGCATTGCAGTGGGTTAGATGCAAATTTGCAGTGACATGTTTATAGACCTTCTTGCATTTTTGTTATTTGCAGAGGAGCTGAAGGTCCCCCTGGAGGAGTATGTCCACAAACGCTACCCCGGGCTGGTGAAGGTGGTGAGAAATCAGAAGAGGGAAGGCCTGATCCGTGCTCGCATTGAGGGCTGGAAGGTGGCCACCGGGCAGGTCACTGGCTTCTTTGATGCCCACGTGGAATTCACCGCTGGCTGGTAGGTCATGAGCTGAAACTCAGGGGTGCTCAAGACCTGCATTGTGGTTGAGAGGGGCTGGAATCTGGGAGGTGGGACATTTCACCTGTTAGCTGTACGGGCACTTCCAGAGAAAGACTCGTTGAAGAAGAAAGTGAGATCATTGTCTGGGATAAAACTGGGGAGCAGGGAGAAATTTACCTACCGTCTGTTCGGTTCATCATCATTGGCATCATCATCATCATCATCAAAATCCCCAATGAAAATAGTGTATCAGGCTGGGCACGGTGGCTCACGCCTGTAATCCCGACACTTTAGGAGCCCAAGGTGGGTGGATCATTTGAGGTCAGGAGTTTGAGACCAGCCTGGGCAACATGGTGAGACCCTGTCTCTACTAAAAATACAAAAATTAACCGGGCACGGTGGAGCACGCCTGTAGTCCAGGCTACTCAGGAGGTTGAGGCAGGAGAATTGCTTGAACTTGGGATGCCAAGGTTGCAGTGAGTCTAGATCACACCACTGCACTCCAGCCTGGGTGACAGAGAGAGACTCCATCTCAAAAAAGAAAAGAAAGAAAGAAAGAGAAAACGGTGTATCAAGTAGACAAAACTCAACAGAATCCTTGCAAATGGGACAAGAAGTCATATTTTTCTTGCTCTCTTTTCCTTCTTTGCTGCTGTCTTTGCAGGGGAGGATGGTTGACTGTCATTGTAAGAAACGAGATATAGTTATAATTCTAATGACTCAGGTAAAGCTGCCCAGATGTATGGGATTATCTTTCACATCATTCGGAGGAAGGTGAAGCGTATTTTCTGCAGATATGGTCCTGATATTTTTCCAGGTGGAAAGAACAGAGTGTGAGAAACTGGTTGAGTGTACAGGGAGTAGAAGATTTTGGATGCACAAAGAGTGAGGCCACAAAAATGCCAAAATCATGTTAAAATTGGAATAGAACTTTCCCCTTTTAAAGCGTGGTCAGATGATTGTTGCTAAGTAACCAATGATCCATCAAGTTATAGGTTAAATAACCTGTACCCTGGGTTGCTTAATTAGTAAGAAGCAGAGTCTTATGTTTCACAAATATGTTTATTTACACTCATTGAGGCTGTCTTGAGTAAGTGTTGTTCACTGTACTAGATTTGAAGAACCAATATCCCATCACTAATTAACATTAAAATGTCTGTTCTTCTTCATTTGCAACAACCAATAAACCAATGTTTATGCATATGACCACTTAAGAAACCCGGGACCACTGATAACACTGACCCCTTCAAGTGCATGCTGGGGTCTGTTGCCATCTCAGACACCAATTTTCCCTCCCAGTTTTTTGCTGTCATCAAACTCTGGTGACACCCAGCTGCATGTCTTCAGCCCCCATCTCTCTCCTGAGCTCCAGAGCTGTTTATCTCTAGTAATAATCATTCCCAAAGCGTGGTGCCCAGACCCACAGCATCCACAGAATCTGAGAACTTGTCAGAAATGCAAATTCATGGGCTCCACCCAGTCCCCTGAAATCAGAAGCCGTGCAGGTGGGATCCAGCGGTCTGTTGTAACCAGCCCTCCAGAGGACTCTGATGCATGCTCCAGTTTGAGAAGCACTGAGCCATAATGGAAGCCTTCTGAAAAAGATGCACGCCAATGTTCTGTCACAGCCTCAGGCCTGGCATACCTTGTCTTTTCCTTGGCATCATTGCATCCTCGTTTCTTTCCTTTCAAAACTGGTTGGTCCCCACACATATCCCTTTCCCTTGATTTTCCCCTTGCCATCATGTTACTCATCGCTTCAACCTCCAGCTTCAGCCAGTTTTGTCTGCCGTTTCTCCTGTCTCCCTCTTTCAAGAGTGTCTTGACCACCACTCTCCCAGCTTGGTTCTTCCTTGACATTCACCTAAATGAATGCAGTCACTGCTGAAACTCATTCTTTTGGCAGATACTTGCTAGATGCCTACTGTATCCCCTGGTGTTGTTCTAGGTTTGGGGTTTGCCTGGCACTGAGTGATTTCTCAGAACTTGCAGTGGTAAGGCTGGAAGAGTCCTGCACAAACTGGGACAGTTGGACACTAAGCTGGGGTTCAAAATCTGGCAGGTTTAGTATCTGCCCTCAAGTCTACAGTCTAATTCTAGTCTGTCTAATCGAATCCACCTATCATCTGATTCTCCCTGATGTCTGTGACTTTAGTCTTTGCCATTCAGACTCATTTTCCACACTTCTACCCAGGTGGCATAGAGCCCTCTCTAAATTAAAACCCCCTGGTGGTTCTCCATTACAAGTTAGATAGCATGTCTCAACTTTTACCAGGTTCTACTGCAATAGAAGTCTCCAGTCACAATGACTTACAGCAATACATGTTTCTCTCTTATCTGCATGGCACATCAGCTGTGGTTGTCTGACTGTGGCTGTGCTTTTATCCTCTGTGTTCTGAGAGTCAAGGAATCCTCCTGTCTAGAACATCCCATCTTTGTGGCTCAGGGGAAAGAACAGTGACTGAACTTCGAAATGGCTGTTAAAGTTTCTGCTCTAATATGACACCGTCACTTTCGCTCACATCCCATTGGCAAACCAATTCACATGTCCAAGTTAAATGTTAATTGGAGGTTGAGGAAGGAGTGTGCTTCTCTAGGGAAGCATTGCAGGCCATCTGGTAATAGGCAGGACATCCCCAGGGCGGAGGGAGCAAATTATTGGGAATCGTCAGACGTTGTCTAGTAGACAGTAAGATCAAACTTCTCAGCCGCAGAAATACCAATGGGGCCGGGCACGGTGGCTCACACCTCTCAGCACTTTCGGAGGCTGAGGCGGGTGGATCACCTGAGGTCAGAGTTCGAAACCAGCCTGGCTAACATGGCGAAACCCTGTCTCTAGTAAAAATACAAATACAGGCACCTGTAATCCCAGCTACTCAGGAGGCTGAGGCAGGAGAATCGCTTGAACCTGGGAGACAGAAGTTGCAGTGAGCTGAGATCACGTCATGGCACTGTAGCTTGGGAGACAAGAGTGAAACTCCATCTCAAAAAAAAAAAAAAAAAGAAATATCATTGGAACCAAGGTCTTCTGCCTCCATACTCAGTGACTCTTACTGCTGGTGGATGAGCTGAACTGAATGTTTCTATATGCATGGTCTGGGCTTGTATGGGATTCATCATGGTTCATCAAGGAGGTAGTGGAGCTTCAGAATTAAGACATGAACCGGACCATCTAGGTTAGAAACCTGATTCTACCACCAGTTGGCTGTGTAGCCTGGGGCAAGCTGCTTAACCTCCCTGGTCCTCAGTTTCCTCATTTGGATAATGCTGATCATCGTATCTACCTCATAAGATTATCTTGGGGGTTGCATTAGTCAGCACATGTGAAATATTTAGAATGGCACCTAACACTAATAAGTGCTCAATAAAGATCAGCTATCATTAGCTCATAAGAACAATAGCCTGTGTTCAGAGATGATTAGCAAAGGCAGCTGCACAGTCACTGTGACTTGAATAAGGTGGGGAAAATGATCTAGGAGTTGAGAGGAAGAACTCCCACAGGAGAGGTGATGCTTGGTCTTGGGACCAGGTGGTGAGAGAGGTGGGAGAGGTGGTACTTGGTCTAAGCCTTCTTAGATGGCTGGGCTTTCGTCCAGTAGCAAAGGGCATTCCCAGGGGAGAATTTCATGAGTGACAGCTTGGCTGGGACCATGCTTCTAAGCCTGCCTGGAAGCCTTGGAAAATCAGTGCCATTTGGCTTCAGCTTATATGGTGTGTGCAGAAGTATTGGAAGCAGGTAATGGCCCAGGGTATATTTTATTGCTCATTTTAAATAGAAAGATGAGATGAGCCAACAGGTAATTCAATAGCTGCAAATGAAAAGAGATGGGTTGTCGACTGTGTGTTCTCATTATTCTTCCCGATAATGCAGAGGAATGGGATTTTTGCTTGACTCTGTTCCAAAGCCTGCATTCTGTTCTAAGCTGGGAGATTAATGCCCTGGCTTAGGAGAGCCATCTTCTCCTTCTCGAATATGGGAAATGATCCCTTCCTGCGCCTGCCTTGGAGACGCACGATGTTGGAGGTGTCTGACCATCTGCTGTCTCCTAAGCCAGCCGGGCTACGCCTTGAACCTGAAGCCAGATTTCTGACGAATGCCCGCTGCAGCCTCGAGCTGGGGAAGTGAGCAGGAAGCCAGAATTCTGCCTGCCTTTGCATTTAATTAGTTTCCAGTCTTCTATTGCTAACCAATTCAATTAAGTCGCTTCTAAGAAATCAAATCATCAATTAAAACAACTGAAATAATCACGCCCACACACACACACACACACACACAATTAAATCATCAATTAAAACAACGGAAATAATCATGCCAACACACACTCACACACACACACATACACATACATACACACACACAAAATTAATCAAAACAACTGAAATAATCACGCACGCGCGCACGCACACACACACACACACACAGAAGCTAGTGAAATACGTATTAAAACCAGGCCATCCCAGGCAGAAGTGACCTATTTTGGGAAAGGAAATTCAGTGCCAGCAGAAAAAACAAGCGGTGGCAGTCAGTGCCCTAGGGGTAAACTGACGACACTGTATAAAACTGTTGTGCAATGTAAATCGTGGAGTCCACTGTCAATATGAAAGTGAGACTTGGCACTTTCTTGGAAAGGAGACCCCATGTTCTGAACTCTTGCTCTAGGCTTTTCAGGCTGGAGCAGGCATCACTGTAGTAATTCCAACAAGGGTGAAGGGGTGAGCTGATTTCATACACTTTACAGCCCAGATGTGAAGCTGCAGGATCCAGCTTGGGCAGGTCCCTGGGAGCCTCAGTTTCCATCTGAGTTCCAGCCTTCCCAAAGCCCAGCCTTTTAACGGAATGCTGTTCATTCCCTGTAGTCTTGGGAGGTGTGCCTTAGGAGAGAGAAGAAAGGTTTCATGTCTGTTTCTCTATGTTTCAGGGCTGAGCCGGTTCTATCCCGCATCCAGGAAAACCGGAAGCGTGTGATCCTCCCCTCCATTGACAACATCAAACAGGACAACTTTGAGGTGCAGCGGTACGAGAACTCGGCCCACGGGTACAGCTGGGAGCTGTGGTGCATGTACATCAGCCCCCCAAAAGACTGGTGGGACGCCGGAGACCCTTCTCTCCCCATCAGGTCTGTGGCTGGTTAGCTGTGGTGGCCAACAAGCCCCCAAATTCAAGGGTAAAAAGGAGCCACTGAGAGAGGCCAGAAAAGCCTGCCTTGGGCTGGAGCAGCTGTGTGCACACAGCTCTCCAGGAGCCGTGGTTGTCTCAGGATCACAGCTTTCCTGCAGAGGGAGGATGTTGCATTTTGCACCTTTATGTAAAGTTTTCAAGTGCAGCTTTTCAACGGCGATACTGAGAAGTTTCAAATTGATAGTAATGTTCACACTTCTTTATTCTTCCTCGTCTAGGAGGAACTGCATTCAGGAGCTTTTAAGGATGAAGTTTGAAAGTTATTTTTCTGGGGCTATTTTATACTTGTTGAAGTCTTGTACTGTTGTCGTGTTTGCACTCTTTTTCATGATACAAGATCATATAGAAAAGGACAAGGGGGTGTGGCATTCTGGGAAGCTGGAGGGACGTTGGGGAACTCTTTGGAGCCCTTGTCCTGGGTCCCACCAAGCTGCCTCTCGGGATATGGAGATCAATATCTCGAGGCATAATTGCAAAACTCAAATAGAAAGGAGACTGAGGCCGGGCGTGGTGGCTCATCCCTGTAATCCCACACTGTGGGAGGCCAAAGTGGGTGGATCACCTGAGGTCAGGAGTTCAAGATCAGCCTGGCCAACATGGCAAAACCCCTTCTCTACTAAAAATAAAAAGATTAGATGGGCATGGTGGCAGGCACCTGTTATCCCAGCTACTTGGGAGGTTGAGACAGGAGAATCACTTGAACCTGGGAGGTGGAGGTTGCAGTGAGCTGAGATCATGCCATTGCACTCCAGCCTGGGCAACAAGAGCAAAACTCCGTCTCGGAAAAAAAAAAAAAAGCAAGGAGGTTGAATGAATATTGATTTCAGTGCTGTATTAGTTTCCTCTTGGTGCTATAACAAGTTACTATGAAAACAATGACTTGAAACCACACAGATTGATGCTGCTACAGTTCTTGAGGTCGGAAGTTTGCAATGAGCCGATGGAACTAAAATAAAGGAGGGGTTGGGTCAGGAGGGCTGGGTCCTTCTGGGGGCTCTTGGGGAGATCTATCTCCTTGCCTTTTCCAGCTTCCAGAAGCTGCCTCCTCCCTCGGCTCATGGCTATGTCGCATCTCCCTTTCTCTCCAGCATCCTTCATCACGTGACCTTTTCCCCCTTTGCTTCCTTCCCTCTCACTTATAAAGGCTCTTGTGATTATATTTTGGGTCCATACAAATAATCCAGGATTATCTCCCATCTTGAGATCCTTAACTTAATGGCATCTGCAAAGTCCTTTTCCCAAATAAGGGACCATTCACAGGTTCCTAATCTCTGGAACCTGTGAATGGTCCCTTAGGAAAAAGTGAAATGGGAGTGTTCCCTTAAACCTTTGCGGGGCATATGACAGGGATATGGCTTGCTTCTTCAGTGCCCCACGGCTCAAACCCCTAGGGGGATCATGCAGATGGGTAGGTTTCGGGGAGCATTTTGGGACTCCGACTCCATGGCAGTCTCTAGGGTTGAGTGTTTATGGCTCCTGAAACCTCCGTTGGTGTGTGTTACAATGTGCTCTTTCAGCTTTGCCATCTGCAGGCAGATTGTGTTAATCAGCTTAGTTAGACCCTCTGGCTTATCACAAGGACAGAGGGCTTTCTGTATCCTGGGTCCTTGCCCTCGCATATCGGAAAAACCAGATCACATGTGGGCTTGGAGAATGAGTGCAAGGTTGGTTTTCCTGAGTGGTGGAGGTAGCTCTCAAGGCGATGGATGGGGAGCAGGAAGGGGGATGGAGTGGGAAGGTGGTCTTCCCCTGGAGTCGGGTAGCACAGCAGCCAGACTCTCCTCCAACTACCCCTGGCCGAACTCCCCTCAGCATCCACGTCATTCTGCTGTTGCTGGCCTACCGGTGTCTGCTGGTATCTGTCCATGTGTTCTTCTACTCCTCTTAACGTCCAGCTGCTTGTGTCTGTGCCCACTACGGTCCCGGACTGCTTGTGTCTGTGCCTCCATGGGCACAGGATGGAGGATGGGACATCGTGGGTCAAAAGGCAACTTTTTGACTGCGAAAACAGAAATACCTGTCCTCATTTAGGTTCGTGAGCACAGGCCCAAGGGTGGAGCCCTTGCCAGGGACCCTGCCCTTCTCTACCCAGCACTTCCCTGCCCCTGTTCCATATCAAAAGGACTTTGCAGATGTGATGTGGGAATCCTAATCTCTGGAACCTGTGCATGGTACCCTATTTGGGGGAAAGGGCTTAGTTGAAAATCCTCTGATCCCCAAGTTATAGTTCAGGACTTTATGTGAGTTCTTCTTGAGGACCAAACTGACTCTTAAAATCATGATTCTGTCTTATGTCGGGAGAGGCAGGAGAGGCCTATGTACCTGGGCTCGGTTTTAGGGGTGTGGTTGTTGGTGTTAAGATAGCAAGATGGAATAATGGAGTAAGGATGAAGACTTTTTCCAGATAGTCATGAAGTTCTTTCTCAGTTAAAATATTTGTGATTAACAAGAGTAAGAGTTTAGCCAGGCCCAGTGGCCCACACCTGTAATCTCAGCACTTTAGGAGGCCAAGACAGGAGGATAGCTTGAATTCAGGAGTTTAAGACCAGCCTGGGCAACACAGCCAGACTGTGTCTCCATTGAAATAAAATTTTAAAAAATTAGCCTGGTGGTGGTGTGCTCTTATAATCCCAGCTACTCAGGAGGCTGAGCAGGGAGGACTGCTGGAGCCCAGGAGGTCGAGGCTGCAGTGGGCTGTGATCGTACCACGGCACTCCAGCCTGGGCAATAGAAGGAGACCCTGTCACAAATAATAATAAAAAAAGAGTAAGCTTTTGAAAAATTCTGTTATTTTTCTGCTCACACCAAGAGCTGAAAAATTGCATTTGAGTAGAGCCAGCCATGGGCAAATTTGTACAGGAGAGAAGGTAAATCTTTTGGGTCTACAACTTCCTCAAGCTCTCTTGTGGCTCAGCTCCCACCCAACCTGTTCATCATGGAGTGTTTCAGGACCATATTCTTGGCTATCTGCAAATAATATTAATAGTGTAAGGTTAACTAAAGCAAAGCCTTCAGGGATATTTGAGCTTTAATGGCGAGTGCTTGAAGACATGTTGACCTTCAGATCTCAAAGGGATGAAACTCAAAGGATGGACTCACAGACAGTGACTTTCACATGTTGGCTAAAAGATACTTTATCCCAAGTCTCGGCACTGACACACGGGAGACTGGCCTCCAGCCAGGACAGATAACAGTATGAGGGTGTGACTGTAAGTGCTAGCAACAGAGAAAAAGAAGTGCTTGCAGTGCAGTGCCTTCGGATGCCCAGCAAACATCTATAATGACTGTCTCTGAGTGTATAAGGCTCTAAGCAAAAAATTAGCTTGTATTTCATGAGTTACAGTAACATTAACAGGTGATTAATATGCACTTTGAAAAGACGCAAGAAAATAGTCATGATCATGAGTCATTAATATTACATGCATCTCTGATGTACAAAATAGAATGAAATGCCAATGATCTCTTTTTAATGTGTCTTAACTTACGGGATGCTTAATTTGTTAATAGTTGATGGGGAAATTTAATTGTAGGGATGAATTTTTATGGTCCTTCTGAAATTATTAAGCGGATACAATATGCTTTCTTAGACATGAGGACATGGCGGTTTCTCTTTCTTGCTGTGATGCCAAAATTTTAATAGTTATGATTTTACTGCGGTAAAAGATGGGCCAAGGAGAACGTTTCATCATCCAAATGGTATTAGATTAGACAAGTCTTTAGATACTGAGACTTCCCAGTAAGCAACATAATATAGGAGATTTGCATTAAGGGAATTGATAATTCCTTCTGTTTCAGTTCTTTTCCTGTTTCTTTCTATATATATTAATATTTTTTTTGTCCTGCCTGCTGAATAGCTATTTTTTCAGGTTTTCTCTTTGTCCTCCACTCTTCTTTTCTACATCAGAGTTTCCAGTATAGCAAGTGGGTAAGTGCCATGAAAGAGGGCAAAGGCTGACTGTAAGGGTAAGAGGTTGGGAACTGAAGAACACAGGTCCTGCCCAAGGAGGCAACTGTTCCCAGCTCTGCTTGATGGTGCTGGGGGTACATAAGGCCAGTGTGTTCAGGCCTTCAGAATTTTTTTTTTTTTTTTTTTTTGAGACAAAGTCTAGCTCTGTCACCCAGGCTGAGTGCAGGTATGCAATCTTGGCTCACTGCAACCTCTGCCTACCGGGTTTGAGCAATTCTTCTGCCTCAGCCTCCTGAGTAGCTGGGACTAAAAGTGCGCGCCACCATGCCTGGCTAATTTTTTGTATTTTTAGTAGAGACGGGGTTTCACCGTGTTGACCAGGCTGGTCTCGAACTCCTGACCTTGTGATCTGCCTGTCTCGGCCTCCCAAAGTGCTGGGATTGCAGGCGTGAGCCACCGCACTCGGCCCAGAATTTTAAGAGCAGCCATAAATCTAGAGCCTTTGTGAAATCTCCTGCCTTCTAAATGTTGACAATAAACCCCTCTTCTTCAAAACTTCAAGGACCCAACCACATGTGCCTAGACTGCATTTGACCACCCAGCCCCCAGAACTTGATCTTGCCTTTACACTCAACTCCTTGGAGACCTGTGTTGTTCCCAGGATAGCTTTCATTTATGCATCTCGCACTGGCAGTGGGCACCTGTGGTATGTATTGTGGGTGCCATGGTGGGTGTATTAGTTCTTGCCCTGCTGTAAAGAAATACCTGAGACTGGGTAATTTATAAAGAAAGGAGGTTTAATTGGCTCAGGATTCAGCAGGCTGTACAGGAAGCACGGAGGCTTCTGCTTCTGGAGAGGCCTCAGGAATCTTACAGTCATGGCAGAAAGGGAAACAGGCACGTCTTACATGGCCGGAGTAGGAGGAAGAAGAGAGAGGGAGAAGGTGCCACACACTTTTAAATAACAAGATCTCGTGGGAACTCTATCATGAAAACAGCACCAAAGGGATGGTGCTAAACAATTCATGAAGGATCCACCCTCATGATCCAATCACCTCCCACCAGGCCCCACCTCCAGCACTGGGGATTACAATTCAGCATGAGATTTGGGTGGGGGCACAGAGCCAAACCATGTCAGTGGGGCTGGGGGATTTGGGGAAAGTGTCACTCAAAGTCACAGGAGCAACATGGCCAGACTTCCTGGAACACGAATTCAGCCTGTAGAGATTCCCCTCATGTTGTATTGTTGTATGTCCACAGACCTGTCTGCTGAGCTTCGTCTGTGTAAGCAGCACTGACCCAGCTCTTGCGTCTGTGTAGAGAAGCTCCCTAAATCTGCTACCTTAAGCTCTGATTGTTCTCCAAGAGTGACTTCTTTTCTGTTAGGCGGTTCTTGCATTGCTACAAAGAAATGCCTGAGGCTGAGTAATTTATAAAGGCAAGAGGTTTCATTGGCTCACAGTCAGGCAGGTTGTACAAGCATGACACTGGCATCTGCTTGGCTTTTGAGGAGGCTTCATAGAGCTTTTACTCATGGCAGAATGTGTGAAGTGGGAGCTGGCACATCTCACGGCAAAAGCAGGAAGAAGAGGTGGTGGCTCATACCTTTAATCCCAACACTTTGGGAGGCCGAAGTGGGCTGATCACCTGAGGTCAGGAGTTCAAGACCAGCCTAGCCAACATGAATAAACCCTGTCTACTAAAAATGCAAAAATTAGCTGAGCATGGTGACGCATTCCTGTAATCCCAACTACTCAAGAGGATGAGGCAGGAGAATCACTTGAACTTGGGAGGCAGAGGTTGCAGTGAACCAAGATCATGCCACCTGCACTCCAACCTGGGTGACATAGCAAGACTCCAGACTCCGTCTTAAAAAAAAAGATATTGGTTAGTTAGAAGGACAAGCTTGTTGTTCATAGGAAGTTATACCATTGATCCATATTAATAATGATAATAAACCAATTATTACTAGATTTACCATTTATTCAATGCATACTGAGGACTTTATATATAGCTTTTCATTTACCCATTTTTTTTTTTTTTTTTTTTTTTTTTTTGAGATGGAGTCTTGCTTTGTCGCCCAGGCTGGAGTGCAGTGGCGTGATCTCGGCTCACTGCAACCTCCACCTCCCAGGTTGAAGCCATTCTCTTGCCTCAGCCTCCCAAGTAGCTGGGACTACATGTGCATGCCACCACACCTGGCTTTTTTTTTTTTTTTTTGTATTTTTAGTAGAGATGAGGTGTTACCATGTTAGCCAGGATGGTCTCAATCTCCTGAACTCATGATCCGCCCGCCTTGGCCCCCCAAAGTGCTGGGATTACAGGTGTGAGCCACCACACCCAGCCTCATTTACTTTTAATAGTCATAAAGCTAGTACCATATGATTAGGCAATATCCTTTTTTTGTTTTCAGTGTCCACACCACATTGGGGTGTAGGCAATCTGAACCTCCAGGTTGCTTTTTTGACCCCATGCAGTCAGTGACTCCCTTCAGCTGGCCTCTCCCAGGGCACCCTCGACTTTTGCCTTCCTGTTTGCCCCATGTCCTCTTATTCCTGGAGTCTCCGTGCTCTGGTAAGCCACTGTCCAGGGCAGTGGTCCTCAACCCCTGAGTTGTGGACCAGTGCTGGTCCTGGTCCATGGCCTGTTAGGAACTGAGCCTCACAGCAGGAGGTGAGTGGCAGGCGAGCGAGCAAGCGAAACTTAATCTGTTTTTACAGGCTCTCCCCATCTCCCACATTCCCTCCTGAGCCTCGGCTTCTCATCAAATCAGCGGTGGTATTCGATTCTCATAGGAGCACAAATCCTATTATGAGCTGCGCATGTGAAGGATGTAAGTTACATGTTCCTCATGAGATAATCTAATGCCTGATCTTCTGAGGTAGAAGCAGTTTCCATCCTGAAACCATCCCCACCCACCACCCCTGTCCATGGAAAAATTGTCTTCCATAAAACCAGACCTTGGTGCCAAAAAGAGTGGAGACTGCTGGTCTAGAAGCATCCCTTTTGGTTTGTTTATGATGTTGTTTTTAATTGTGGCAATATATATGTAACATAAATTTTACCATTTTATCCATTGTAAAGTGTGAAATTCAGTGGCAATAAGGACATTCCTAATGTTGTGCAACTGTCTCCACCATCTACTTCCAGAGTTTTCTTATTCCCCCAAATAGTGACCCAGTACCCATTAAGCAGTCACTTCCTATTCCTCCCTCCCACCTAACCGTGACAGCTACCAATCTAATTTCTGTCTCTATGGATTTGCCTATCGTGAACATTTCATATAAGTGGAGTCCTACAGAATATGACTTTTTGTTTCTGGCGTCTTTTATTAGCATACAGTTTATGAGGTTCATTCATGCATCAGAAATCCATTGCTTTTCTTGGTGGACATCCCTTTTTTTTTTATTTTTTTGAGACAGTCTTTCCCTGTCACCCAGGCTGGAGTGCAGTCGTGTGATGTTGGCTCACTGACCTCTGTCTTCCGGGTTCAAGCAGTTCTCCTGCCTCAGCTTCCCAAGTAGCTGGGACTACAGGTGTGCGCCACCACGCCCAGCTAATTTTTGCATTTTTTTTTTTTTTTTTTTTTTTTTTTGAGACGGAGTCTTGCTCTGTCAGCCAGGGCTGCAGTGCAGTGGCCGGATCTCAGCTCACTGCAAGCTCCGCCTCCCGGGTTTACGCCGTTCTCCTGCCTCAGCCTCCCAAGTAGCTGGGACTACAGGTGCCCGCCACCTCACCCAGCTAGCTTTTTGTATTTTTCAGTAGAGACGGGGTTTCACCGTGTTAGCCAGGATGGTCTCAAACTCCTGACCTCGTGATCCGCCTGTCTCGGCCTCCCAAAGTGCTGGGATTACAGGCTTGAGCCACTGCGCCCGGCCATTTTTGCATTTTTAATAGAGATGGGGTTTCATCATGTTGGCCAAGATGGTCTTGATCTCTTGACCTTGTGATACACCCGCCTCAGCCTCCCAAAGTGCTGGGATTACAGGCATGAGCCACCACGCCTGGCCGACATCGTTTTTAAAGTGGTTCCAAGTCCACACCTTCTGCAGATTCCGTATCTGGTTTCTGGGATTTGCACACCTTTGTCCCTCTTAGGTGGAAAGATAGCTTCCCTGACCAGGGCTCCCCTGTGCTCCAGAGGGCACATTTCCTTTCCTAAGTGTGAGTCACACACCAGTGAACATGTGTGTCCACTTCCAGGGACACTGGCCACTAGGCTTGGGGTTAGATGGTAGGACTCTCGCCCCTCCCTTGGGGTACAGTTTGCTTCTGGGAAACCCTCCTGACACCTTCCTTTCCGGGACTCCACTTACTTGTCCTAAGTACTCAGCTAATCTGCTTGTCTGTCTATTGAAATTTTTGCAAGATCTCTTTGAATACAGCATCTATTGTCAGAATGTCTTCAGCCCCAGTGTGGACACGAAGAACCCTGTTTTAACACAGTACATACAGCTGAAGGCATGGAACAGGGAGAAGGGGGAAGTCTGAAGACAGAAAGGAAGGGGTGGGGGCTGACTGGGAAAGAAAATCTCTGAAGAAGGAGGCATGGGTGGGCTCAGGACATGAACAGTGGTTTGGTCTTGAGCAGTAGAAAGGGCAAAGTCATGCTGTCTGATTCACATTTTCCTTGTGAATGAGGAAAGAAAATCATTTGTTAAGAGTGAGAGCTGGACCTTGGATAGGAGGCTACCCAAAAGGGGTAAAAGTCTGGAATCATTGCAGAAAGTTCACCGAAAACAGAAAAAATAATGGCTATTTCAAGGTGCAAAGAATATAAATTCAACAAAATTTCCACCAGGATTTCTTTTTCTTAGTTATTTATATTTTTAGAGATAAGATCTCACTCTGTTGCCCAGGCTGGAGTGCACGGTGAGATCATAGTTCACCAGTGGCCTCCAACTCCTGGGATCAAGCGATACTCCTGCCTCAGCCTCCAGAGCTGAGACCACAGGCATGTGCCACCATGCACAGCTAATTTTTTAATTTTTTCTTGAGACAGAGTCTCAATCTGTCTCCCAGGCTAGAGTGCAATAGCACTATCTCAGCTCATTGCAACCTCCACCTTCTGGGTTCAAGCGATTCTCCTACTGCAGCCTCCCGAGTAGCTGGGATTACCAGTGCCCACCACCACACCCAGCTAATTGTTGTACTTTTAGTAGAGATAGAGTTTTATTATGTTGGGAAGATTGCTCTCAAACTCCTGACCTCAAGTGATCTGCCCGCCTCAGCCTTCCAAAGTGCTGGGATTACATATGTGAGCCACTGTGCCTGGCTGTGATTTTAAAAGAATGTTTGTAAAGTCAGGGGTCTTGCTGTGTTGCCCAGGCTGGTCTTGATCTCCTGGCCTCAAGCAATCCTCTTCCCTTGTCCTCCCAAAGCAGTGGGATTATGAGCAAGAGCTACTGCACCTGACTCCACCAGGATATCTGGAAAAAAAAAACCACCATGAATTCAGTTGTGTTTTGTTATGAACTCAGATTTTATTATTCATGACATTATGTATATATATAGGGAAAAGAGTGAGGTATAAGAATGAAGGATGCCATTTATTTAGCCTGAACGCACCTAGATTAGGTGCACCCTAAGTTCATGAAAACCTGGCTTAGTTCTGCTGCCTTCAGAGAACTTTTGCTCATAGTTTGAGAACTGCTGATCTGCAAAAGCCTGGGATTTTCACCATGAGAGGGAAGGTTGCAAAATGCCACAGATGGGACATTTTACAGCATGTTGCTTTCAGGGCAGCAGCTGAAAGCTGAGTCAGGCGTCTTCTGCGAGGTGACAGTGGTTCCTCCATGCTCTGTGTTAGGTGGTCCTATAATTAGTGACATTGCTCATGAATAACTAATTAAAGGCAATGAGTAACAATTTAGCAATCCTTAATCCAACATATAATTTGATAATAAATTATAAGGTATGGGTGCTGTTAGAGCCTGTCAGAATCCTTTAGTTGAAAGGGATGCTTTGGATATGTAGTTGCTGGGATCTCAAATTCTTTGCACAGATACATACAAAGGGAGAAGGTTAGTTTTTCCTCCCTAGAGGAATATGACTGGCTTACAGAGGAGGAAAGCTTTAAGAGAAGAAATCAGACTTTAAAATAGAGGTATCTTTCCTATGCATCAGCAAATACATTTTAGGGGCCAATTGTGTGCTCAGCTTCATGGTAAGTGTTTCCAGCAGGGATAGTATTGGTAAATGAAATGATTCTCCTGTCTTGAAGGAGTTTATGGGTGGTGACACAGGCTTTCAAATGCGTGTGATAGCACTTCAGGGCAAGGCAATGTGGAATCATGGGAGGGAGGGAATTTTGCCATTGGAGTGGGTGGAAAAGCTCATAGCCATAACTAACACTGGAATATTCTACGTGCCGGGTACTGTTCTTGTGTTTAGCACTATACAAATCTATTCACTCCTCATTCTCACCCTATGAGAATTTTTTTTTTTTTTTTTGAGACAGAGTCTTGCTCTATCACCCAGGCCAGAGTGCAGCGGTGTGATCTCAGCTCACTGCAACCTCTGCCTCCCGGGTTCAAGTGATTCTCCTGCCTCAGCTGCCTGAGTAGCTGGGACTATAGGCATGCACCACCACACCTGGCTAATTTTTGTACATTTAGTAGAGATGGGTTTTGCCATGTTGGCCAGTTTGGTCTCGAACTCCTAACCTCAAGTGATACGTCCACCTCAGCCTCCCAAGGTGCTGGGATTACAGGTGGGAGCCACCGTGCCCAGCCAAGATGAACATTATTATATCCTTTTTACAGGCAGAGCTGCTGAAGCATGAGTTAAGCACCTTACCCAAGGTCACATACCTGGTAAGAGGTTAAGCTAGGATTCAGATGTAGTCAGGCCCAGAATCTGTGTTCTTACCTGCTGTATTCTCTTTCCTGGAAAAGATGTGACTAGCTGGACCTTGCCAGCTGGAGGAGATTTTCACCTGGCTGAGTATATGCGAGATAACCCAATGCAGGTATAGTTCTGCAAATGAGTGTATTTGGGGTCTTAAAGCCCACTCTCATGTTTCATGATTCACGAGAACTCTCAAAACTCGGAAAAGCAGTACAATCATGGTTATTACTTGTTAATGATGAAAATATACAGATTGAAGTCAACAGACTGGGCATGGTGGCTCATGCCTGTAATCCCAGGACTTTGGGAGGCCAAGAGGGGGTGGATCACCTAAGGTCAGGAGTTTGAGATCAGCCTGGCCAACATGGTGAAACTGTGTCTCTACTAAAAATACAAAAAGTAGCTGGGTGTGATGGTGCACACCTGTAATCTCAGCTACTCAGAAGGCTGAGGCAGGATTATAACTTGAACCCGGGAGGCAGAGCTTTCAGTGAGCCGAGATCACGCCGTTGCACTCCAGCCTGGGCGACAGAGCAAGACTCTGTCTAAAAAAAATAAAATAAAATAAAAATCTGCAGAGATGCATGGAAGAGTCCAGCAGAAGCCAGTTGCAAGCTTCCAGTTGTCCTCTCCCAGATGAAGTTGTACGGGCAGGGCTGATTTGCTCCGCAGGGGCACACAACAACTCATTTGAAGTCCTGTCAATCAGGAAGCTCACCTGAGCCTTGGCATCCCGGGTTTTTACTGTGGGTCAGTCACATAGGCATGAAGAGCCTTGCGTGACTCTCCTTGGCGACTCAACCTCCAGCCCTCGCCCACCAGAAGTTAAACTGCTGTAGCATGGTCCAGGGCCTTGGCATACAAAGACACTCTTAGCAGATAGGATATTCCAAGGGCTTAGAGGTTGTCTCCCAGCAGCTGATCCAGGGCCAGTTCTTTCTCTGGATTGTGCAGGGTTTGGGCAACCCAAGCCCACTGAGTTAACCCTTTACTACATGATGAAGATGAGTTGTTTAGTGTCTTTTGAAGATACTGAAGGTGGGAAATATGCATTGAAAAACAGAGGAAAGAGGTTGAGTGCGATGGCTCTGGTCTGTAATCTTAGCACTTTGGGAAGCCAAGGCAGGAAGATCACTTGAAGACAGGAGTTCAAGGCCGGCTTGGACAACACGGTGAGATTCCATCTGTATTTTGCTGTTGTTGTTGTTGTCTTCGAGATAGAGTCTCACTCCATCACCCAGGCGGGAGTGCAGTGGTGTGATCTCAACTCACTGCAACCTCCACCTCCTAGGTTCAAGCGATTATCATGCCTCAGCTTGCCGAGTACCTGGAATAGCAGGCATGCACCACCACACCTGGCTAATTTTTTGTATTTTTAGTAGAGATAGGGTTTCACCATGTTGGCCATGCTGGTCTCCACACCTCAAGTGATCTGCCCACCTTGGCCTCCCAAAGTGCTGGGATTGCAGAAGTCAGCCACTGTGCCTGGCCCCATCTCTGTTCTTTAAAAATATAAAGTAAAAACAGAGGAAGGATGGAAGACTCTCCAGTCTTCATCCAGAAGTCGTCATCTTCCAGATAAAAACAGGAGGTATGCTGTATAGAGGGCTCTAAAAGCCAAACAGGAGTGCAGACTCATCCCACTAGTCTGGTGAGTCCAACTAAAGATGAATAAAAAGCCAACTGAGAGAGACAGAAAGTAGAATAGTGCTTGCCCACTACTAGGGGTCACCCCCATCTGTGGAGGAGGGAAGGATAGAGGAGTGACTGATAATGAGGATGGGGCTTTGGGGCAGGAGTGATGAAAATGTTCTAAAATTGATTTTTGTGACATTGCATAACTCTATGACTGTACTAAAAACCATTGGCTTGTACACAGCAAGCAGGTGAATTGTGTGGTCCATGAATTCTTTCTTAGAAGCTGATGGCCATCGGATGACCAGTCCTTCAACAAGGTGAAGACAGATTGGGTATCAATTCTTGGTTCACAATGGCCTGGAACGTTCCTCTCTGGTTAACCCTGAGATTTTGCCTGCCCCTTCTTTTGTCACAGCAGCACAGAGTACACCAGGTGATGGAATCAGGGTCAAATATTAAACCAGCAGAATTGGTCATGGCAGTGGCTCATGCCTATAATCCCAGCATTTTGGGAGGCTGAAGTGGGAGGATTGTTTGAGACCAGGAGTTCAAGACCAGCCTGGGCATCATAGCAAGACCACATCTCTACAAAAAAAAAAAAATTAAAATTAGATGGATGTGGTGGTGCATGCCTGAAACTGCCTTTGCAAAATTATGACTGAGACAGTGAAAAAGGTCTAACCTAAATGACTCCATCTTGCTTCTAACCTTTAGCCTGTCCTTGTTCCTTCCTGGGCATAGGCTGAACTAACTTAGGGAGGAACTTAGTTTATAGTTTAAAACAAAGATGATAACAGCCCTTTCCCAAAACAAAACTCCTCTTACCTGGAGACTAGACTGCCTTTGTAGGACTAACAAATTAGCCACAGTATTAGAAATTATGGTTTAGGAGTCGTGCAGCTGGAGGCTACAAGACTCTGACTCTCCTTAAACCACTCCTAAGGTCAGTGCTTGAGATATTTTGCAGATCCTACACTTGATGGATCAGCTGGCACCATCCAGATCAATAAACTACTTCATCTGATCGTGGGGCCCTCACCCAGGAACTGACTCAGCACAAGAGGACAGCGTCAGTTGCCTATGATTTCATCTCCGACCCAACCAATCAGCATTCTCTACTCACTGGCCTTCCCCCACCCAAGTTCTTCTTAAAAACTCTGATCTGTGGCCGGGCAAGACGGGCGGATCATGAGGTCAGGAGATCAAGACCATCCTGGCTAACACAGTGAAACCCTGTCTCTACTAAAAATACAAAATAATTAGCCGGGCATGGTGGCAGGTGCCTGTAGTCCCAGCTACTTGGAAGGCTGAGGCAGGAGAATGGGGTGAACCCGGGAGCTCATAGTGAGCCGAGATTGCGCCACTGCTCTCTAGCCTGGGAGACAGAGCGAGACTCCGTCTCAAAACAAACAAAACAAAACAAACAAACAAAACTCTGATCCCCGAATGCTCAGGGAGACTGATTTGAGTAATAATAAAACTCAGGTCTCCCAGACAGCTGGCTCTGGTGTGAATTACTCTTTCTCTATTGCAATTCCCCTGTCTTCATAAATCAGCTCTGTCTAGGCAGCAGGCAAGGTGAACCCACCGGGCAGTTACATGCCTGTAAGTCTTGGACACTCAGGAGGCTGACACGAGAGGACTGCTTGAGCTCAAGAGTTGGAGGCTGCAGTGAGCCGTAATCATTCCACTGCACACCAGCCTTGGCAACTGAGTGAAACCCTGTCTATAAGAAAATGAAATGAAATAAAATTTTAAAACCAACTTGTTCTAAGAAGTATGGAGGCCACTTCTATTGTATATCAGTCCTCTTTAAAAGTGTATCTGTGTTTCCACACTTTCGAGACCCCAAATGTAAACTCTGAATGAAAACAACCTCTGGAGAAACAGAGTGTGAGTTTGGCTGTCTGTAAGATGGTCTAATGGAAGGCATATCCATCCGTTTCTTTGCGGGGGTCCATCACGCAGACCCTGACTCAACAATGGATGAATAACGTACACTGACACAAATATTCTGCTTGTCAGTCCAACTGAGCGTCTGGGCCCCTCACAGACACCAAGAAAGGTGTGTAAAGAGTCAGCAGCCATGGCCTTGACTCACTGGCCCTCCCGGCATTTATTCAGCAGACATTAGATGACAGAGGTCTCAAGTAAACACTCCTAGAAGGTAATGACTGTTGCCAACCCCCCCAAGTAGAGAGCAATCATGCACCTGTGTATGGTCAAAGGTTAGTCTTAGGACCACATGAGTAAACAAGCTGTTTAGATAGACTCCTCTACATTCCTTTGTATCTGTGCCCTAAGCTCTCTGGCTTCTGAAAAGAGAATCCGGCTGCCTTCAGCCAAACTACCTGAAGTTAGGCAAAACTCCCCAGCCTTCCAAGAAGGTTTCCCATGATTTTACACTTTCTCCCACCATCCTGACTGAATCCCCACATTTACGATTTGCTCAGACAGTCAGCTGGGAAGAATGCCTATGAACCATCACAGTTGATCAGGCCCCTAAAGGGGCATCATCATCAACTTTATCACTTTCTGGGAAACTAGGGACAGTTCACAAGGTGACATGGGATATCACTCCCTAGTTGGTCAGCTCTGCATGACCGTCCACAGCTGATTGCTGCCTTCCCACAGGGCTCAAAGAATACGTAACTTCACAGCTGGGGACAAGTGGTTCTTCAGTGACTTCACATGTCAGCAGCATGACGTGACAGAACATCTCCCAGGTTCTGGAGCCTGTTTCAGTTTTTGTTGTTGTTTTTGTTTGTTTGTTTGTTTTAAAATTTTCAAGACAGGGTCTCACTGTGTCACCCAGGCTGGAGTGCAGTGGTGCAATCATCGCTCACTGTAACCTTGAACTCCTAGGCCCAAGCAATCCTCCTACCTTAGTTGCCCAAGTAGCTGGGACTACAGGTGCATGCCACCTTGCCCAGCTAATTACTTTTATTTTTTGTAGAAATAGGGCCTTGCTATGTTGTCCAGGCTGGGCTCAAACTCCTGGCCTCAAGCGTTCCTCCTGCCTTGGCCTCCCAAAGTGCTGGGATTACAGCCATGTGCCACTGCACTTGGCCAAGAGACCTGCTTTCTAAGCCAGGTGTGAGCCACAAATTTTGATACTCGGTTTACTTCCCTGTAAAATGGTGGATTTGGACTATGTGATATTAGTCAGGGTTCTCTAGAGGGACAGAACTAGTAATATATGTCTATATAATATACAATATATATTTTAATATATATCATATTATGTATTTTAGTATTTATATCATATATAATATATGCCACATATATAAAATATATATTATATATATTTTAATATGTATTATGTAATATATTTTTTATGTATTTTATATATATGGGTTTATTAAGTATTAACTCACAAGATGACAAGGTCCCACAATAGGCTGCCTGCAAGCTGAGGAGCAAGGAAGCCAGTCCAAGTTCCAGAACTGAAGAACTTGCAGTCCAGTGTTTGAGGGCAGGAAGCATCCGGCACAGGAGAAAGATGCAGTCTGGGAGGCTAGGCTAGTCTAGTCTTTACATTTTTCTACCTGCTTTATATTCTAGCCGTGCTGTTTGGTGTCCATCCAGATCAAGGGTGGGTCTGCCTTTCCCAGTTCACTGACTCAAGTGTTAATCTCCTTTGGCAACATCTTCGCGGACACACACAGGATCAATGCTTTGATCCTTCAATCCAATCAGGTTGACACTCAGTATTAACCATCACAGATGCATTGGATGAGAGGTCTTCAGATTCTTCATCTGTAAAGGGTACAATAATAATACTGTCTTATAGGGTTGTTGTGAAGATTAAATGAGATAATACATGTAAAATGCTTAAACGGTCCATGGCACATAGTAAGTGCTCTAGAAATAACAGCTGTTCTTGTATCAATATTATTAGAGAAATTCTCTGTTCTACAATGGCACCCTTGCTCCTCACTTTGGAAATATTATAATAACCCAGTTCTTTTTATCTGGTCTAGGTCATACAACCAAATAGTTATAACAAATAACCTGATCATTGGATTATCGCTAATGTATGTCCTACACATGAAACAGACTCTGGATGCTAATAAAAGGGAGACTTTTTTTTTTTTTTTTTTTTTTTTTTTTTTTTGGAGACAAGGTCTTGCTTTGTGGCCTAGGCTGGAGTGCAGTGGTATAATCATAGCTCACTGTAGCCTTGACCTCCCAGGCTCAAGGGATCCTCCCACCTCAGCCTCCCATGTTGCTGGGACCACAGGCATGCACCACCACCATGCCTGGCTAATTTTTAAAAATTGTTTGTAGAGATGGGTCTTGCTGTGTTGCCCAGACTGGCCTCAAACTCCTGGCCTGAAATGATCCTCCCTCCTCAGCCTCCCAAAGTGCTGGGATTACTTTGCCAGGGGTGAACCACTGTGCCCAGCCAGGCCAGGAGAGACATTTTAAATGCCAAGGGATTTGCACAGAAAAGAAGGGACTCATATTCTTGAAGCCACTGTCTTCAGAAAGCTATTCCTTATGAAATGGGGGTGCACTTACAGAACGGTGAACACCTTGCTTTTAGGTGAAATACGTGCTATTTCTTGACATCACCTAGATACCTTCTGCACCAGCCTGGGTAGATCAATATTTCTTTTTGTGTGACACGCTGATATTGCTGCTAGATAGCTTTTCTTTGGAAGCAAAATTCCCAGGCAGTGCCCTGGAGCTGGAGCAACATTAGCAACGTAAACTCTCTCTGCGATGACAAGCAGAGAGGCTTGCCTCCATCAACTGACATACACTGTGACAGCTCCCAGCGGCAGGTAGATTAATTTGAATAATGTCAGAATGACTTTTCTCCTCCCTTGTAAAGAGGTTCAGTGTGTTGCGGACTGCCAAGGAGCAGACATGTTTTATTTTAAATTTAAGGATTTTTAAAAATGGAAGACACTTTACCTCTGAATTAAATGCTCAGTTCCTGAGTTATTGCTGGACATAAATAGGGAAGCAGCCATCTCATTAATTTTATGGAGCTGATCTGTGGGGAGAGAGGTTAACAGGCTTCATATTCTCCTTCTGTTGGGGCTAGATGTAGACTATAGTGAGGAGTGGAAAGGGGTAGGCTCCAGCCCTTATTTTGGTAGCTTTAATCCCCCTTTCTAGATGGTTCCAGAGTGTTTCATCTTCCAGGCCCTCTTTTTTTTTTGAGACCGAGTTTTACTCTTGTCACCCAGGCTGGAATACAGTGGCACAATCTTGGCTCATTGCAACCTCGCTTCCTGGGTTCAAGCAATTCTCCTGCCTCAGCCTCCCGATTAGCTGGGACTACAGGCATGTGCCACCACACCTGGCTAATTTTTCGTATTTTTAGTAGGGACAGGATTTCACCATGTTGGCCAGACTGGTCTCAAACTCCTGACCTCCAGTGATCTGTCTTTCAGGCCTTCTTAGATGTCTTTCTTCTTCTGCCCTTTCTTTTTATTCCTTTTTCCACTGTATCCTGAAAGGCTGAAAAGTAACTGCAGAAGACTCTCAAATTGAGTTCAGGGCAGAAAATAACCTTTCTTCATTGCTCCCCCACGGCCTCTAATGGTTTTTTTCTACAGCACAGTTCAAAACTCTTTCTTTTTTCCCTCCCCTCCCCTCCCCTCCCCTCCCCTCCCCTCCTCCCCTCCCCTTCTCCTCTTTGATGGAGTTTCACTCTGTTGCCCAGGCTGGAGTGCAACGGCGCGATCTCGGCTCGCCGCAACCTCCAAATCCCGGGTTCTAGCAATTCTCCTGCCTCAGCCTCCCGAGTAGCTGGGATTACAGGCATGCACCGACATGCCCAGCTAATTTTGTATTTTTAGTAGAGACGGGGTTTCACCATGTTGGTCAGACTGGTCTTGAATTCCTGACCTCAGGTGATCTGCCCACCTTGGCCTCCCAAGGTGCTGGGATTACAGGCGTGAGCCACCGTGCCTCGCCAGTTCAGAACTCTTTTCTTGTCTCCTGGCCCATCTGGTCCTCCATGAATTAGTATTTCTTAGTTGTTTTCAGGGGATCCTTTAGAAAAGATAACTAAGATTATAACTTGTTCTCAAACCCAAACAGCCTTTTTTGTTTACCCAGTCTCTCTGGCAGCACTTGTTGGAGTTTTCATCCTCCGAGGCATGGTAGTGAATAACTTCTCATCAGACCTTACCAGTCATGCAAGGTGTGTTATGTTTGAGGCCATCCATTTCTCCTCTTGTTTATGGAAATACAGGAACATGTGATTATTTCGTGTCTTGCGCGTTGGAGAGAAAGCATATCAATTTTTTTCTTTCTTTCTTTCTTTTTTTTTTTTTTGAGATGGATTCTCGCTCTGTCACCAGGCTGGAGTGCAGTGGCGCGATCTCGGCTCACTGCAGCCTCCACCTCCCGGGTTCAAGCTCTTCTCCTGCCTCAGCCTCACAAGTAGCTGGTACTACAGGCGCCCTGCTACCATGCCCGGCCAATTTTTGTATTTTTAGTAGAGACAGGGTTTCATCATGTTGACCAGGCTGGTCTCTATCTCTTGACCTCATGATCCACGCACCTTGGCCTCCCATATCGAATTTTATTTGAGATTGGGAAGTCAATCATGAGCACCGATGTCAGAGCTTGCGGAGCCTTCTTTTCCAACCAATGAACTATCTTCAGTCCAGCATACACAAATGACCATTTGTGGTTAACCACCCGGACACCATTTCCATTTTTCATCCTATTAACCCTGCAACAGTTTTTTTTCTTTTTCTTTTCTTTAAATTTTACTTTAAGTTCTGGGATACATGTGCAGAACGTGCAGGTTTGTTACACAGGTATACATGTGCCACAGGTGGTTTGCGGCACCTATCAACCTGTCATCTAGGTTTTAGCCCCACATGCATTAGATATTTGTCCTAATGCTCTCCCTCCCTTTGGCCCCCACCCACTGACACGTCCCTGTGTGTGATGTTCCCCTCCCTGTGCCCATGTGTTCTCATTGTTCAACTCCTACTTATGAGTGAGAACATGCGGTGTTTGGTTTACTGTTCCTGCGTTTGCTGAGAAGGATGGTTTCCAGCTACATCCACGTCCCTGCAAAGGACATGAACTCATTCTTTTTAATGGCTGCATAGTATTCCATGGTGTATATGTGCCACATTTTCTTTATCCAGTTTATCATTGATGGGCATTTGGGTTAGTTCTCTCTTTGCTATTGTAAATAGTGCGATAAACATACGTGTGTGTGTGTCTTTATAGCAGAATGATTTATAATCCTTTGGGTATATGCCCAGTAATGGGATTGCTCTGTCAAATGGTATTTCTGGTTCTAGATCCTTGAGGAATCACCACACTGTCTTCCACAATGGTTGAACTGATTTACAATCCCATCAACAGTGTAAAAGCGTTCCTATTTCTCCACAACCTCATCAGCAAGTTATTTTCTTTGACTTTTTCATAATAGCCATTCAAGCCATGCAGAAGTTTTAAGCAGACTTTCCCAAAGTCTGAAAATGTGGGCTGATACTTTGCAATACCTCTTTGGAGGGTTGGGTCATAGTCTTTACTTTTTTGGCTGCCAACATGAACTCTAAAAATAGCTTCTGCTACCAGGCACACAGGCAGTCAGGGGTAATTGACTTCATTTTCTTCCAGAAGTGTAGGCTCCTGTGTCATTAAATCATTCTGGTAGTGCATCCTTATAGCAGCAGAGAGGTTACGACAAGTTTGCTTAACTGTTATGAATAACATAACTACCAGTCGCGCTTGATAAAACAGTGGCCCCTTCAAAGCCCTCTGAAAATGGCAGTGTGTGAGACCTGGGAGAGCTGGCCTGCATGGGAGGCCCTTTATACACTTGGCAGGATGCCCCAGTCAGTATTTTGGAGTTTAACTTCTGTACATGAAGTTCAATGGACTCCCAGGCTCTTAAGAACTTCAACTTAAAGGAAAGAGGAGAGAAATGTTTCTTGAGTGTCTTTTATAAACACTGAATTTCCGACTGTGGTTTCTGTGGTGGCTGCGGGAGGTTTCAGCTAGTGGTGTGAGCCCTTCCCATGCTATAAACAACTCTGAAGTTTCAGTTGCATGAACAGGCTCTGAGAATGACTCAGAGCAGGTTACAGCTCTTCACTTTCGAGGTCAGCTTTGTCGCCAATCCAAACCCAACTTATTCGAGTTAAATACTGGGTCTCTGCAGCTTCTCAGTTCTTTGCCTCCTGCCCCATTCCTTCCTTAGGATGGCTTCTGGGTACGTGGGGAGAGGTAGAGTTTATTTTGTGATCGAAGGGAAGCATGATGGTCTTTGCATGCAGTGTTTCTCCATGGAGTTAGGATATTTGTCGCCTCCAAATCTCATGCTGAAATTTGATCCGCAGTGTTGGAGATGGGCCTGGAGGGAGGTGTTTGGGTCATGGGGGTGGACCCCTCATCAATGGCTTGGTGCCCTCCTCCTGGTAATAAGTGAGTTTTGGCCGGGTGCGGCCAGAACAGGCTCAGATACAGGCTCATGCCTGTAATCCCAGCACTTTGGGAGGCCGAGCCGGGTGGATCACGAGATCAGGAGATCGAGACCATCCTGGCTAACATGGTGAAACCCCATCTTTACTAAAAATACAAAAAATTAGCCATGCGTGGTGGCAGGCACCTGTAGTCCCAGCTACTTGGGAGGCTGAGGCAGGAAAATGATGTGAACCTGGGAGGCGGAGCTTGTAGTGAGCTGAGATCGCACCACTGCACTCCAGTCTGGGCGACAGAGCGAGACTCCGTCTCAAACAAACAAAAAAAGTAAGTGAGTTCTTGCTCTATTATTTCATGTTAGAGCTGGTTGTTTAAAAGAGCGTGGCACTTTCCTTCTCTCTCTCTTGCTCCTCTTATTTCTCCATGTGATGCCTGCCCCACCCCCCACCTTCTGTCATGAGTGGAAGCTGCCTTAGGCCCTCACCAGGAGCAGATTCAGGTGCCAGGCTTCTTGTACAGCCTGCAGAACCATGAGCCAGATAAACCTCTAAACCTCTATTCTTCATAAATTACCTAGTCTGAGGTGTTCTTTTTTTTTTTTTTTTTGAGGTGGAGTTTCACTCTTGTTGGCCAGGCTGGAGTGCAATGGCAGGATCTTGGCTCACTGCAACCTCCACCTCCTGGGTTGAAGTCATTCTCCTGCCTCAACTTCCTGAGCACCTGGGACTACAGGCGCCTGCCACCACCCTTGGCTAACTGTTTTGTATTTTCAGTAGAGACGGGATTTCACCGTGTTGGTGGGGCTGGTCTCGAACTTCTGACCTCAGGTGATCTGCCTGCCTCGGCCTCCCAAAGTGCTGGGATTACAGGTGTGAGGCACCATACCTGGCCTGAGATGTTCCTTTATAGCAACACAAAATGGAGTAAGACATCCTCTTGCCCTCTGGGCAGTGTCCCTGGCCTGGCTGGCCACTCCTTGCCCTGCTGGCATTCTTGGAAGACATCTGCCATGGGTCTAACTTGGAATCTGACCTCTCAGTTTGCTCAGGGCCCATCTGCCCCAGCTCTCTGTGGCTCATGCTGGCTGCAGACACCTGAACCTTGGCCACATTCCCCTACCCATCCCAGTCCCAGCTGCAGGCTTCATTCCTGCCCAGGAAAAGCCATCAACGGCGCTTCTGCCTTTCATTGCGACTTCCCCCTTCCCTCCTAGGAGAACCAAGCAGAGGGGCTAATGCACGTGGCCTCCTGCCATGTGGCCACACTGAACTATGAAGGTCATGAGGATGCGCTTTGGAGGACATAGACACCTGCAGGCAGCTTCATGACACACCCCCCGTGGATAATAGGGGTGCCCTCCATAGCAAAGTCACTATCCAACACGACTCTCCCTCTCTGGGTCAAAATGTTAGCCAAGGGCCAGGTGCAGTGGCTCACGCCTGTAATCCCAGCACTTTGGGAGGCCGAGGCGGGTAGATCACTTGAGGTTCGGAGTTCCAGACCAGCCTGGCCAACATGGTGAAACTCCATCTTTACTAAAAATACAAAAGTTAGCCGGGCGGCGCCTGTAATCCCAGCTACTTGGGAGGCTGAGGCAAGAGAATCACTTGAACCCGGGAGGCAGAGGCTGCACTGAGGCGAGATGGTGTCACTGCATGCACCCTCGCCTGGGCCAGCGAGACTCTGTCTCAAGGAAAAAAAAAAAAAAATACAAACAAAATGTTACCCAAAGAAAACTGGAGTTCATTTGCCTCAGGAGTAACAAATGACTTTCCAGGAGAATGCAGGCTTTGATCAGTAGGTGTTTTATTACTCACCACAAGTAAGGAGAGCACTGGGAATGTTCTCCAAAGTGGTGTCTCTGGAGGGAAAGTGACAGGAGGGTTTTATGGGGGGATGGTGAGGGGTGAGGGTGCATCAGCCCATGTAGAAGAGGGGTCCCGGTGGCACAGATGCAGAGAGCCATCATGCCATCACCCACATCGCATGGGATGCTAATGGAGCTGTAGCACCTCCCAGGGTGGAACCTTTTTTTTTTTTTGAAACAGAGTCTCACTCTGTCACCCAGGCTGGAGTGCAGTAGCACAATCTCAGCTCACTGCAACCTCCGCCTCCCGGGTTCAAGTGATTCTTCTGCCTCAGCCTCCCAAGTAGTTGGGATTACAGGTGCCCACCACCATGCCCAGCTAATTTTTGTATTCTTTTTTTAGTATAGACAGGGTTTTCGCCATGTTGGCCAGGCTGGTCTGGAGCTTCTGACCTCAGGTTTTTCACCCACCTCAGCCTCCCAAAGTGCTGGAATTACAGGTGTGAGCCCCTGCACCAAGCCAGGGTGGAGCCAGGGTCATGAGGAAGGTTCATTCATGTTCATCTCTAAGTTGCTGGGGTCTGTCAGGAGCTGGTTCTAGCCGACTAGGTAACCACATTTTGCACAGGGCTTGGGAAGAAACAGGCTGCAAGGTAGGAGGCTATAAAACAGGTTGACTGCTGAAGTCGATTAAATTCCTATAATTACTGGAGACTGTCCCTTTCTGCTTCCAGAAACATGTCACCTCTCACCTCTCCCAGCTCCCTGAACCTCCTTTGCTTCCCACAGGACCTTGGGCAGGAAACTGGGCTTCCCCTGGAGTGTTCCTTAATGCCTCTTTACAATCAGCTTTAGCTGTGATGAGAGGAGAGAGTCTTCTCTGCATATTACAAGAGCCTCTTCTGAGAGCCCTCACGATCTGGTGCGTCCAAGCTTAGCCCATCATCTCTTAAAAGAAGAGGTAAAGGAATTTGGAAATGTGACAGTCACCCGGCTTGCAGTTTAGAGCAGAGGTCACCCAACTCCAAAAAAAAAAAAGCACGTGAACTATTTTCCAACCATCGCTTCTTTTCTGAAGCAATGAGAAGGGAATTTCTGAAAGACGACTGCTCCCCTGAGTGCTTCTTCGATTCTAGTTTTTAGGGTACAAAGGGGGACAGCAGTAGGACCTCTGTCTTTCATCAGCTCACCCTCAATTTCCCAGTTCTTCTGAGATTCCCCTCCCCCTGCTCCCACCTTCTCTTTGCAGGCTCAGCCCCGCTTTGGGCCTTGGAACATGGATGGGCTTGAAGCAGCTCTGGTTCCTGCATCGTGAGCTGAGAAGCAGTGTTCTTGTCTTGAACCCTGAGCCGCTCACACATTCGGTTTTAGAGCCAACTTTAGGATTCAGGAGTCTTTTCTCCTACATGCAGGCACTGCTCCTGCAGGCCTTTGTCCTGATCATGAGGCTCTGAAACAGTGGTTCTACTCCGTATTATCCCCTGTGCATAGAATCCTGGCTTCCTTGTAGCCAGGGGCCTTTCTCACCATTGCCATTCCCTCTCTCGGGGGATCCTAGTTGTCCACACTGAGTCCTAGGCACCTAGAAGTTGCTTCTGTGCCTGCCTGCCCTGAATTCAAATATTTCTGAATCCTCCTTTTTTGGCCTGGCTGAGCCCCTCAACCCAGCTCCATGATCTCGCTTTGGATTTCTGCTGCCCAGATCGCTGGATCTCAGGTGGTAAATGGCAGAGATTTTGCTTAATGGGCTAACCTTCTCCAGTCTGCCTCTGTGGCTAGAACATGACATTCCTGGACTCCATTTAGCAACCTTGAACTTCCCAATCCCATGAACCCCCTTGTAGCGCTCCAGGGTGGTGCTCTGACTGATCATATATTTGATTTCATTTTTTAGAGACAGGATCTTGCTCTGATGTCCAGGCTAGCGTGCAGTGACAATCATAACTCACTATAACCTCAAATTCCGGAGCTTAAGTGATCCTCCTGCCTCAGCCTCCCAAGTAGCTAGAACTACAAGCCTGTGCCTCTACTTCCAGCTAATTTCTGTTTCTTAAAAAAATTTTGTAGAGACGTGGCATCTCTTTGTTCCCCAAGCTGGTCTCAAACTCCAACCATCCCCCTGTGTCAGCCTCCCAAAATGCTAGGATTACAGGCATGAGCCACCATGCCCAGCCTGACTGTGAATTTCTATGTAACTAGGACATCTATATCTTCCTCCACCAAAACTTATAGTATTTTCTTTAAAAAAAAAAAAAAATTTTTTTTTGAGACAGAGTCTTGTTCTGTTGTCTAAGCTGGAGTGCAGTGGTGCAATCTTAGCTCACTGCAACCTCTGCCTTCAGTGTTCAAGTAATTTTCGTGCCTCAGCCTCCTGAGTATCTGGAATTACAGGCACGCACCACCACACATGGCTAATTTTTGTGTTTTTAGTAGAGACGGGGTTTCACCATATTGCCCAGGCTTGTCTTGAACTCCTGGCCTCAAGTGATCTGCCCACCTCAGCCTCACAAAGTGCTGGGATTACAGGCGTGAGCTGCCGCATCCAGCAAAACCTTAGAGTATTTTCTTTTCTTTTTCTTGAGACATAGTCCCATTCTGTCTCCCAGGCTGGAGTGCAGTGGCACAATCTCGGCTCACTGCAACCTCCACCTCCTGGGTTCAAGCGATTCTTTTGCGTCAGCCTCCTGAGTAGCAGGGATTACAGGCACAGACCACGATGCCCAGCTAATTTTTTGTATTTTGTTTTTTAATAAAGATGGGGTTTCGCTATGTTGGGCAGTCTGGTCTCAAACTCCTGACCTTAGGTGATCCGCCCACCTTGGCCTCCCAAAGTGCTTGGATTACAGGTGTGAGCCACCACACCCGGCCCCTTATAGTATTTTCTTAAAAGTAACTTTATTCAGGGTAAAAAAAATCCCCTAAATCTTGTAGTCGTTTCTGAGAAACGGGAATATTTTCTTGAAGAAGCTTGAAATTGCAGAGACTTAAATCTTAAATTATATGAGGAGGGAGGAGCAGAGGCTGGCAGCCATGAAATTAGAGCTCCATAATTTGTCTACAGCCAATTGAGAGGGGAAGAAATAAGAATGATTTTCTGCTCTGCTTCTAATCCAGAATTCCTACAATTCAATTCAGTTATGACATTGGTTACCCAGCAGAGTAAACATTAGAATCCACAGGTTTAAGGGCTCAGTCCCAAAGACTGCCCCCACTTAAGGCACTAGTGACAGATGGCAAGTCTCCAGGCTATCCATATTTTTGTACAACATGGCTACAAATTTGGGGGTTCCCACCACCTCCCTTCAGGTTTGTTGATTTGTCTTCCAGCCCAGTAGAGAAGAACAAGATCAGAGCCTAGGAGACTGAGGACTTTAAAAATTATAGTGTAAAAATGCTTTTTAAATTATGTGTTCATTATAAAATGTATACGATATCCATTATAAATTTAATATTCATTGTAAAAATTAAAAATACAAAAGGTCATTAGATAATCACTCATAATCATAACAGCTAATGATAACCATAGCCACTGTTAATATTTCATGAGTAGCGTAAATATTTCACATTATTTTTTTACTCCCACAGATAATGTAAAATTTATATTTTACATATAGAAATTTTGTATGTACATGTTTAAAAGTCAAATATATATTCGACAAGGCTCTACCTACTCTCTAGAGGTACCACTTTATTTATTTATTTATTTATTTATTTATTTATTTATTTATTTATTTATTTTGAGATGGAGTTTTGCTCTAGTCGCCCAGGCTGGATTGCAATGGCACGATCTCAGCTCACTGCAACCTCCGCCTCCTGGGTGCAAGCGATTCTCCTGCTTCGGCCTCCAGAGTAGCTGGGATTACAGGCGTGTGCCACCATGCCAAGCTAATTTTTGTATTTTTAGTAGAGATGGGGTTTCACTACTTTGGCCAGGCTGGTCTTGAACTCCTGACCTCAAGTGATCTACCTGCCTCTGCCTCCCAGAGTGCTGGGATTACAGGCGTGAACCACCATGCCCAACCCTATTCTTTTAAATATGCCTTTTGTTTACGTCTATATCTCTAAATAGTACACTTTAGTCGTACATCATGCATTTTGAGATGTGAGCATTACTTCTTGACTTTATACTATGGGAGACAAGGTATTAACTTTTTTTCACTCAACCATGTCCACCTCTCCCACAAATTAACATACTATTCATTCCTTCGCTGAGGGCTTTTCCCTCCACACCAGCCAAATCTTCAGTCCTCTGGTTCTTGACACTGGGTTTCCTACAATTCAATTCAGTTATGACACTGATTACCCAGAGTAAGCATTCGAATCCACAGATTGAAGGGCTCAGTCCCAAAGATTGCCCCCACTTAAGGCACTAGTCACAAATAGCAGGTCTCCAGGCTATCTGTATTTTTGTCCAATATGGCTACAAATTTGGGGGTTCCCACCACCTCCCTTCATGTTTTATGATTTGCTAGAATGAGTCACAGAGCTCAAGAAAACACTGCTTACTGTTACAGGTTGAGCATCCTAAATTGGAAAATCTGGAATTCAAAATGCTCCAAAATCCAACTTTTTGAGTGCCCACATAATGCTCAAAGGAAATGCTTATTGGGGAGTATTTTGGATTTTCTGACATACAATGCTCAATTGGTAAGTATAATGTAAATAATCTAAAATCCAAAAAAAAATCTGAGATTTGCAACATGGGTCTCAAGTGTGTTGGTTAAATGATATTTGACCTACGCCAGTTCACAATAAAACGTGCAACCCAGGAAAAGCTGATTGGAAGAAATGTGTATCTTCTCCTAAGGCATCCCCCAAGGCATAATACCATCCTCCAAGGCATAATTTTTGTGTTTTTAGTAGAGACAGGGTTTTACCATGTTGCCCAGGCTGGTCTTGAACTCCGGGACTCAAGTGATCCACTCACCTTGGCCTCCCAAAGTGTTGAGATTACAGGTGTGAGCCACTGTGCCCACTCTTACATCACTTACTGATACTTACATTATTATAACTATTTGCAGCTGATCCACATGGTATACTTTGGTTATTTTTCCCTTTCCTGCACAACTTTTTGTTTTTCCTGTACTTAACCATTGCCTTTCTGTTTGTTTCCTTAATTTGTTTTCTATAGACTGTTAACTAATTCAACTACATACCTTCTACCACTCCTCTGAATTCCCCCTCAGTCCTCTCAGCCACCTTAGGTATTCTGTCCAGTTTATTTTCATGAAGAAAACTCCCCAGGGTGGTATGGCCCTGTCCATCAGGACTGGCTGCCCTCTAGCAGTGACCCTGGGATTCCTTTCACTTCTCTTCTGTGTCCCGGATCTCATGTCTTTATCTTTTTCAGCTTATCCTCTCATTTTATCGGTGCATATCTTCAAATAACTATTTTTAGTGCTTATATGTGTAAAAATGTCTGGATTCTGACTTCCACTTTGAATGACCTTCCCTTAGAATTTGAAGACAATATTCCATTGTCTTCTTACTTCCAACATGGCTATTGGAGAGTTCAGAGACATTCTGACTCCCAGTTCTTTGAATGTAACTTGTCTGTTTCTCTTTTGAAATTCTTTTATTCTAGGTGCTCTGAAATTCCATGATGCTGTGTTTTGGAGTATATTTCTTTTTATTAATTGCACTGGCACTCCATAGAACTTTCCATTTGAAATGTGTGTGCACTGCTGATACCCTTACTTCGTGTGTGTGTGTGTGTGTGTGTGTGTGTGTGTGTGTGTCTGGTCTCTATTTTTGGAACCCTTTTTGTTTTTGTTTGGGTGTTGAACCACCCTTGTGGACTGTTTCTTTGTTTTTCTTTAATCTCTGATTTTTCATCTTTTACCTTTTGTCTGTATTTCTGGGATATTTTCTTAACTTTGTTTTCTAAATGTTCTGTTTCTGCTTTTACATTTTTCATTTTCAGGGATTCTTTTTGGTTCTCTATTGATCTTTTGCTATAACACTCAGTACTTGTCTTATCAATGCAATATCTTTTCTAATTATCTAAGACTATGCATGTCATTTTTTCTTCAAAACAAAAGGTTTGTATGTCACAAACAATGTTGAATCAAAGAATCTAGGCACAAAATAATGCATACTATTTGATTATTTTTATATAAATTTCAACTCCAAGCTCATCATGTTGTATACATTAACTATGTATAGCTTTTTGTGTATGAATCATACCTTAATAAATTGTTTAAAAATAAATAAATTGTAAAGCCAAGAAAAATTTAGCTTCCATTGGAAGTCAGGTAGCCTATGGGGGTAATGACTGGGAGAGTGCATAGGAAGGACTTCTAGGCCACTGGTTATCTTCTATTTCTTAACTTGGGTGATGGTTTAAATGGATAGTTTCAGTCTGTTAAAGTTGACAGCTGAACTCCTGAAACTTGCATACTTTTCTATGTGTTTGCTCACTTCAATGAAAAGTTTTAATCAGAAATAACAACTGGCTATTTTTTTCTGAACTCTTTTATAAGTTCTACCAATTTTTCTTGATTTTTTCTTTTTTTTTTTTTTGAGACCGAGTCTTGCTCTGTCTCCCAGGCTGGAGTGCAGTGGCACAATCTTGGCTCACTGCAACGCCCACCTCCTGGGTTCAAGCAATTCTCCTGCCTCAGTCTCCTGAGTAGTGGGATTATGGGTGTGTGCCACACACCGAGCTAATTTTTGTACTTTTAGTAGAGACAGGGTTTCACCATGTTGGCCAGGCTGGTCTCGAACTCCTGACATCAAGTGATCTGCCCACCTTGGCCTCCCAAAGTGCTTGATTTCCCCATTTTTGTTTTTCCCAGTGGATAATCACAATATGTGATTTTTTTTTGTAAGTAAGTATAATTTGCCTCTTCATTTCCTATCATTATATTTAACTTTTTTTTTTTTTTTTTTTTACCTTAACTGCAGTCTGCAGAGCAACGTTGAGTATTAATGGTGAGAACAAATCTTTATCTCATTCCTGACTTAATGAAATACCTTGAGTGTTTCACCATTATGACTCATATTGGCTGTTTGTTTTAAATAGACATCAGATTAGAGACATTTTCTGTCTAATTTACTGTGAGTTTTTCTTGGCGACACATATTGAATGTTTTCATTGCTTTTTTGGTATTTATTAAGGTGTTTATATATTTTTCTCGATTTATTAATCTTTTGAATTATATTAATCGATTGTCTAGCCGGGTGCGGTGGCTCACGCCTGTAATCCTAGCACTTTGGGAGGCTGAGGCGGGCGGATCACCTGAGGTTGGTTGTTCGAGACCAGCCTGACCAACATGGAGAAACCCTACCTATCTCTACTGAAAATACAAAATTAGCCGGTCGTGGTAGTGGGTGCCTGTAATCCCAGCTACTCGGGAGGTTGAGGCAGGAGAATCGCTTGAACCCAGGACACAGAAGTTGTGGTGAGCCGAGATTGTGCCATTGCACTCCAGCCTGGGCAACAAAGAGCGGAAAAAAAAAAAAAAGATTGTCTAAAATAGGGCTGTATTTGTATTTCTAGAGCAAACAGTACTTGGAGCTGTTAGTATTTTAGTTAAAGATTTTTTTTCTTTTTTTGAGACAAAGTCTTGCTCTGTCAACCAGGATGGAGTGCAGTTGCGTGATTTCGGCTCACCGCAAACTCTGCCTCTCAGGTTCAAGAAATTCTCTTGCCTCAGCCTCTCAAGTAGTGGCTTGAGGCATGTGCCACAACATCTAGCTAATTTTGTATTTTTAGTAGAGATGGGGTTTCACAATGTTGGCCAGGCTGGTCTCAAACTCCGTACCTCAAGTGATCCACCTGCATCAGCCTCCCAAAGTGCTGGAATTACAGGCATGAGCCACTGCACCTGGCTAAGTTGAAAATTTTAACCCTCAATGGATTAGTGAAACTCGTGTAGTTTTTTTCTTTTGTGTGTGCATGTGCTTTTTAAATAAAAAAGACAGCCTTAGTGAGATATAATTCATGTCATACAATTTACACATTGAAAGTGTACAATTAGATGGTTTTTAGTACATTCACAGAGTTCTGCAACCATCACCGCAGTTTTGGTATACGTGCATCACCCTTAAAAGAAGTGCCATTCTCATTTCCCTCTAACTGTCCCAGCTCCAGGCAACCACAAATCTATTTTCTGTCTGTTTGGATTTGCCTGTTCTGGACTTTTTATAGAAATGGATTAGGTGGTCTTTTGTGAGTGGCTTCTTTCTGTTAGCTTTCAAGGCGTGTGTGCTGGCTTGACTGCTTTTCTAAGAGCATTATATAAGGAGAAAATGATAAACTTTTAAATTTTATTTTCTGTTCTAGACTATTTCAGATTGCATGGCATTTTTCTAGTCCTCAAAAAATCGACAGAATTTACCTATAATACCCTCTGGGTCTAGTGTCTTTTTGGATAGTCATTTTCGACAGCCTTTCCAGGAATTTCAGTGATTAGTCTATGCAAGTTTGCCAGTTTTCTACTCTGTCTCAGAAAGTTTTCTTGACCATTCTTCTACTCATCATTTAAAAATTTTTAAGCTTCTATATGTTTTTGGTAAGAGTTCTTTGCTCAGACCTAATAGCATTTATCAGTATTTCTTCTCTCCTTTAAAATGAGATTAATTTTAAAATCTTTTCAAAGAACTAACTCCTTATTATCAATTCCCCTCCTTCCTTATGTTTGAATTTTATAAATTCATTTTGTCTGTTCCTCTTTTCTCCTTGGAATGCTGGCTCTCTTTCTACCCTTTTGAATGGAAATCTCAGTTCATTTATTTTCTTTTTGTCTTGCTTAATAGCAAAAGCACTTTATGTTATGTATTTCCCTCAAGTATGGATCTTGCTACACCTCATAAGTTTTTATATGTAGTGTTTGAGTGGTCACTATTTTCTAGATAGTGTTTAATTCCAGACTTTATTTCCTCTTTGGTCTAAGAGTTATTTAGAAGTATTTTTAAAAACCAAGTCAATTTTTTAAATGTAAGCTTCTATTCTTAATTTCTTTCACTGAATTGTGCTTTTCTATTTGTTTGTTTGTTTTTTAAGAATTAAAATTTTGGTTTGGGCACAGTGGCTCATGCCTGTAATCCCAACACTTTTGGAGGCCAAGGCAAGAAGATCTCTTGAGTCCAGGAGTTCAAGATGAGCCTAGATAATATAGCAAGACCCCAACTCTACAAAAAATGAAGTGATAAATAAGTGATAAATGATAAATAAATGACAAAAAAAATGATAAATATGGCACACACCTGTAGTCCCAGCTACTTGGGAGTCTGAGATGGGAGGATCACTTGAGCCCAAGACTTTGAGGCTGCAGTGAGGTTTGATTTCACCACTGCACTTCAGCCTGAGTGACAGAGTGAGGCTCTCTTAAAAAAAAAAAAAAAAAAAAAAGGATTTTAGGACCAGACATGGTGGCTTACACCTGTAATCCCAGCACTTTGGGAGGCTGAGGTGGGTGGATCACTTGAGGTCAGGAGTCTGAGACCAGCCTGGCCAACAAGGTGAAACCCCGTCTCTACTAAAAATACAAAATTTAGGCAGGCATGGTGGCGTGCACTTGTAATCCCAGCTACTCAGTAGGCTGAGGCAGGAGAATTGCTTGAACTTAGGAGGCGGAGGTTGCAGTGAGTCAAGATCACACCGTTGTACCCAGCCTGGGCGACAGAGAGAGACTCGGTCTCAAAAAAAATAAAAAAATAAGAAAAGATTTTAGGGAGGCCTAATATATGATCAGTTTTTATAATGGCTGTTGGGAAAAAAAGTCTTTATGGGGTAGAAAAGTTGGTATGCATTTAAAAAAATCATTTGTATTTGCATCTTGGTTTGTTCCTGAGAAACAGTATGAGAGCTGAGCAGAGCAGGGGGTGACTCTGTCTACTTTCTAGTGCAGTATCTGATTAAAAGGGGCCTCTCTGGTGGGTACAGGCCCAGAGGCTCTGGAACAAAAATTAAACATTTTGCTGTTTTTGTTTGTTTGTTTGTTTGTTTTCTGGCCGGCTCTGTAAAGTATAGTCAGTGTTTTCTCTGTGCTGAGTCATATGTTGCTTTTTCTCAATTTTGCTCCATCTGCCTTAACATGATTGCTGATTCTACCTAGATCCTGGCCTTAGATTCTGTGTCACTCTTATTATTCTGACTTCTGCCATCCATCATGTTGTCTGTTCTCTCTGGTGGTTTAGTAAGTCCGAGACCGGAAACTCCAGGAGGGTGAGAGACATACCAACATTGTTCATTATTATATCTCCAGGCTGCCTGGGTAAAGGGGAGTGCTAACCAGATTTCATTTGGAACATCATTCATAATTATATTCCAGGTATGTTTTGTCTAGCATTATAACCTGGTTCACCAGCAAACTTGGTTCCACAGTTGTATTAGACTGTTTTCACACTGCTGATAAAGACATAACTGAGACTGGGAAATTTACAAAAGAAAGAGGATGGGCTCACAGTTCCACATGGCTGGAGAGGCCTCACAATCATGGTGGAAGGGGAAAGGCACGTCTCACACGGTGGCAGACCGGAAAAAGTAATGAGAACCAAGCGTAAAAGATTTCCCCTTATAAAACCATCAGATCTCATGAGACTTACTCATTACCATGAGAACAGGATGGGGGAAACTTCCCCCGTGATTCAATTACCTCCCACCGAGCTCTTCCCACAACACATGGGAATTATGGGAGCTACAATTCAAGATGAGATTTGGGTGGGGACACAGCCACGCCATATCAACAATATTCATAGTTGACATTCTTTAATCACTATCCTTTGTATGTCAGATAGCAGATAAGAGGAACATGTGAATGAGGCTCTGAATTAAGCCACATGTTCAGGATGCTGTGCCACACTTCCACTCCTGACTATCATCTCTTTCAGCACCGCCTTCTCTCCTTCTCTGCACGAATCCTCAGTGAATGCTGAATATCTCATCAGGTCTCTTTGCGGACATCAGCAGACACTCCTTTTTTTCTGCCATTCCAGCTCTCAAATGGGCTTTCCACATCTTTCTTGCAAGAGCTTTTCTCACTGCATTTTGGCTCTACTCAGTGACTCACTTGCTAATCTCCCATACACCTATTCACACTACAACTTCAAAAGCTCATATCACGACATCATATGTCCCAGGGTATTGTCAGCTGAAGAATGATGGGGTTCATACATTTGGAAAGGAGAGCTTTTTAAAAATTTTTTTTTATTTTTTTAAGTTCCAGGGTACACGTGCAGGATGTGCAGGTTTGTTACATAGATAAACGTATGCCATGGTGGTTTGCTGCACCTAGCAACCCATCACCTAGGTATTAAGCCCAGGATGCATTGTCCCCCAGACTCCCCCAACAGGCCCCAGTGTGTGTTATTCCCCTCCCTGTGTCCATGTATTCTCATTGTTCAGCTCCCACTTACAAGTGAGAACTCACTTGTATTTAGTGGTATTTGGTTTTCTGTTCCAGTTTTAGTTTGCTGAGGATAACGGCTTCTGGTTTCATACATGTCCCTCCAAAGGACATGATCTGGTTCCTTTGTATGACTGCATTGTATTCCATGGTGTATATATATCATATTTTCTTTATCCAATCATTGATGGGCATTTGAGTTGATCGGAAAGGAGAACTTTATTTCTCATAAATGGTTGCAGCCTTACCAGGCCACTCTGACAGGCTGGGAAGTGTAACCTCTGGTCAGAAGCCAGAAATACTTTGAGAGAAGGTCAAAGGTAACAAGAATTTATGCTGAGCTGGGTGGCTAAATGCATGTATTTAATAAGCTATAGGAGGAGTCATGAATATTTGCCAAAGGAGAAATGTGTGCATGCACAATTCAACTTTATGCCTCTTCATGAGTTGCATGTACAAAAATGGCAGTGTTAGCATGATCTGAGGGTGGAATTTTTGACTCTTTGACATCAAACGGTGAAGCAGAGGACATGAAAATCCTCACTGCACATCCTACATTGAACTATTCCATGGTGAGTGGTCTCTTTATCAAGAAGGAATCCTGGGCCAGGCATGGTGGCACACACCTGTAATCCAAGCACTTTGGGAGGCCAAGGCAAGCAGATGGCTCAAGCTCAGGAGTTCAAGACCAGCCTGGGCAACATGATGAAACCCCATTTCTACAAAAAAATACAAAAATTAGCCAGGTGTGGTGGTATGCCTCTATAGTGGCAGCTACTCAGGAGGCTGAGATGGGCCCTTTACTTGAGCATGGGAGGTCAAGGCTGCAGTGAGCCATGATCACATCACTGCACTCCAGCCTGGGCAACAGAGCAAAATCTTGTTTCAAAAAAAATAAATAAATAAAGAAGGAATGCTGGTCAGTTGTTCGTGTTGAAACCATCAAAGGGAGGGATAGCAGTCAGACAGTTGGCTGAAATAGTAGGTGGAGCCTGTTGAAAGGGCTGGTTTCTGTTTGGCCCTTAGGGTAGAAAGCTTAATGGCAATTAGGGAGGGAGGAGGTATAAAGAGGTGTGTCCAACCTCCCATCCTGTCATGGCTGGAAACTCAGTTTGAAGGTTACTCTGGGGTCCTCTTTGCCAGGTGGGGTCCAGTCAGTCAGTTGAGGGGTTTTGGATTTTATTATTTCCCAGTATGAATGCTTTCCAGGGTTGTTTTTTTTTTGTTTTGTTTTGGTTTTGGTTTTGTTTTTTTTTTTTTTTTTTTTGCATTTTATTAAGTCTATATCCATCTTCTTATTTATTCATTTAGCAAACATTTCTTGAATATCACTATGAGGAAAGCACTGTAGCAGACCCCAGACCCTATGGGATGAACCAACAGTTCTTGTTCCCAGAGAAGGCAGCTATCTCTCATGCTCATAGTCCACACTCCCCAGCCAGCACGGGGAATAGGGACTTCATCTGAAATCTCAGATCCCACGTGGCAAATATCACAGTGGCTAGGAGATGACTTCTTTGTGAGAGATTTTCCTGTTTGAGTAAGATTCGAACAAGTTAGGCTTTTGAAACCAAGTAGACCTGGATCAAACTTTGGTCCCAGTACTTGTCAGTTGTTTGACCTAATGAAAGGCAGGGAACCTTCTGTTCTTATGAGAAGTCTCAGGAGACATCACCTACCCCTCAGAGCTCCTGTGATGATTAAACTGTGAGGCCAGGAACGGTGGCTCACTTCTGAAATCCCAGCACTTTGGGAGGCTGAGGCAGGCGGATCACTTGAGGTCAGGAGTACGAGACCAGCCTGGCCAATATGGTGAAACCCTATCTTTACTTAAAATATAAAAATTAGCTGGGCATGGTGGCACATACCTGTAATCCCAGCTATTCGGGAGGCTGAGGCAGGAGAATTGCTTGAACCCGGGGGAGCAGAGGTTGCAGTGAGCCGAGATAGCACCACTGCATTCAGCCTCAGTGACAGAGTGAAACTCCATCTCAAAAAAAAAAAAAAAGATTCAACTGTCAATAGTATGTTAGATGCCAGCGACCAACATACTCACCCCGTATATTGCGAGAGTTAGTGAATTGTTAGTTCTTTTTTATACTTCTGAAATCAAGTATTAGAAGACTTGGGAAGGATGCTTAGTGATATTAAATTTATACTTTACAATGAACCTTGGCCGGGCGTAGTGGCTCACGCCTGTAGTCCCAGCACTTTGGGAGGCCGAGGTGGGTGGGAGGCCGAGGCAGGTGGATAACCTGAGGTCAGGAGTTTGAGACCAACCTGGCCAACATAGTGAAACCTCGTCTCTATTAAAAATACAAAAATTAGCCGGGCATGGTGATGGGTGCCTGTAATCCCAGCTACTCAGGAGGCTAAGCAGGAGAATCACTTGAACCCCGGGTGGCAGAGGCTGCAGACTCAATAAAAAAAAAGAAAAGCCTCTTTGTAGAAAGGAGTTAATGACATTTTTGAACCCAAAATATCTGAGCCAGATCTCAACCATTTTAGCAAGTTTATTTTGCGAAGGTTCAGGACACACCTGTGACACAGCCTCAGGAGGTCCTGATGACACGTGCCCAAGGTGGATGGGGTACAGCTTACTTTTATACATTTTAGGGAGACGTGAGATATCCATCACTATGTGTAAGACAGACATTGGTTCTGTCCAGTAAGGTGGGACAACTCGAAGCGGGGGTCGGGGGGGTTCCAGGTCATAGGTAGGTAAGCGATGGTTGGATTATTTTGAGTCCTTGATTAACCTTCCACTGAATACACAATTTAGTCTGGCTCAGTGTGCCTGCATTTTCACATAAACAATAGAGGCAGAGGAAACAATCAGATATGCATTGGTCCCAGGTGAGCAGAGGGATGACTTTCCGTCCTGCACCTGTGAAGATAAGCTATCCGTTTACATTGTCAGGGTGAAATTCAACAGAACCGTTTGAGGGGAAAGATTTTGAGGCCCACAGGGAATTTCGTCGTGGGCAAATTGCGAGGGAGATATGTACCTCTTTTTTTCTTGTTAGCTATCTTATTTAGGAATAAAATAGGAAGCAGGTTAGCGTGATGTAGTTCCCAGCTTGACCTTCTCCCTTGGCTTTGTGATTTGGGGATTCTTTTGTTACCAGAAAGGGTCCTCCTGATCCAGACCCCAAGAGATCTTGTGCAAGAAAGAATTCAGGGCAAGTCTGTAAAGTGAAAGCAAGTTTATTAGGAAAGTAAAGGAATACAAGAATGGCCTACTCCATAGCCAGAGCAGCCCGTAGGCTACTGGTTGTCCATTGTTATGGTTATTTCTTAATGATATGCTAATCAAGGGATGGATTATTCGTGCCTCCCCTTTTTAGACCATATAGGGTAATTTCCTGACGTTGCCATGGCATTTGTAAAATGCAGTGGTGCTGGTGGGAGCGTAGCAGTGAGGACGGCCAGAGGTCACTCTGGTCGCCATCTTGGTTTTGGTGGGTTTTAACCAGCTTCTTTACTGCAACTTGGTTTTGATCAACAAAGTCTTTATGACCTGTATCTTGTGCCGACCTCTTATCTCATTCTGTGACTTAGAGTGCCTTAACTGTCTGGGAATCCAGCCCAGTAGGTTTCAGCCTTATTTTACCCGGCTTCTATTCAAGATGGAGTTGTTCTGTTTCAAACAGCTCTGACATTTTTACACATTTTATCCATAACAGCAGGCATCTCCAGAAGGCAGAGACACCGCTGCCCACCCTTCCTTTCCTCTACCACTCTTTGAAGCCAAACTGTGTTCCCCAGTAGGACACTCTGTTCTCTCCAACCCCCACACTGTCAAAGACAGCCACAAGCAGAGATCTGTGTGAGGGGTCACCTGCTGCCAGGGCTCAGGCAGCAGGCTTGGCCGGTCCTTTTCCAGCATTCAGCCTGTGTATAGAAGGACTCTATCCTGTACATTACCAGAATAACATATAGTTGGTCTTTGTTTGCACCAGGCATATTGAAATTAGAGCTTTTTCATTACATTTAACAACTACATCAAAACAGGAGACTTCCCTGACCCGCACTGCAGGATGTGCCACAGGAGCGTGGCTGGTCTGTTCGCCATCTCAGCACACAAAGAGGAGCAGGGTGAGTGCTTCTGGGCTCCAGCCCCATGGTAGGATCTAAGATGGGTGCCTGCGACTCCCAAAGCCCCAGTGGACGTGTTGCATTTGTACGTTTGTACTGAGATACACTTATCTCAGTTGCAGTGCTGTTTTCGCTCTGCTGCCCACAGATGGCTTAAGTGTTAACCAGCTCAGTGCCCTGTTGGTACCCGGGTTCTTGCCTGGTGTCCAGGAAGAATCAGGTCACACATGGACTTCAAGGAATGGTGAATGCAGAGGTTTTCCTGAGTGATGGAGATAGTTCTCAGCAGCATGGATAGGGACCTGGAAAGGTGATGCAGTGGAAAGAGGATCTTCCCCTGGAGTTTGACTGTCCAGCGGCCCACTTCCTCTCCAACCATCCCCAGCTGAACGCCTCTCGATGTTCAGACGCTCCTTCTTTTCTATCAGTTCTCTGCTGCCCTGTTCTGCTGCTCTTCTGTTCATCTGTTCAGGGAGCCAGCGGGTTCAGGGTTTATATGGGTACAAGATAGAAGGGCGTGACAGGCCAAAAGGAAAACTTTGGGTGTGAAAACAGGAATGGCTATTCCCATTTAGGTCTGCAGGTTTCCAGGCTTGAGGGTGGAGCCTTTGCTGAGGAACCGCCCTCTTCTACCCAGCATATTAACGCGAAGTGGTACATGGGCAGAGCGGATATCTTGAAGGGTTGGATATTGCTTTAAAAAAAAAAAACCTTTAGGCAAATTAAATTTAACAGAGTCTAATTGTGCAAAGAACAACTCGCAAATCAGACAGCCTACAGAAGAAGAATAGGTTCAGAGTGACTCCAGGGCTGCTACATGGGCAGATAACATAATATTTGTGGACTAGACAAAGGAAAGCAGCATACAGAAAAAAAAGTGACAGACAGAAACAGCTGGGCTGGTTACAGCTGGGCATTTGCCTTATTTGAACCTGCTTTGAACAGTTGGTTGCCTGTGGTTGGCTGAGACTCAGTTATTTGTTACAAGAGCAGGTTACAGTCTGTTTACACATTAAGATAGGTTACAGTTCACTATGTATGGAGAAACTTTCAGGCTGAGGACTAAGCTCTAATTTATTCTTATCTTGCCCAAATATCTAAGAGGTCTGGGGAGTCATGCCCTATAAACCGTAGTCTCATCACATGGGTTTTATTTAACCCTATAGATTGTGACTTACTTTCCAGTCTGACTCTGGCATAGCACTATATGACAAAGAAGAAAGTCAAAATATTTTACCCCAAAACATGTTTCTTTGCCATATTTTGAAATGGCCCTGCAAAGCCGTTCATTGTAGGGGGAAAATTGCATCTGTAAAGAATCTCTATTTATATAGCTAGATGTTTTTCTCTAGGCCCTCCCTATCCTGAAGAGATTACCTGAGAGTCTAGCACCTTTTAGAGGTCTGAATAGGAAGCATTTGTCATCTGTTGTCTCTAAGGGCAGCCACTATGAGACTTCAGAAGAACCTTGGTCTCCACAATCTTTTATTTTAACTTGAACGTTTCCTCTCTATTAACCCCAGGTCTTTAGACAAACTCAAACAATTGTCAACCAGAAAATGTTTAAATTCACCTATAGCCTGGAAGCCCCCAGCTTCGAATTGTCCTGCCTTTATGGACCAAACCAATGTAGTTCTCTAATGTATTTGACTGATGTCTCATGCCTCCCTAAAATATATAAAACCAAGCTGCACCCCAAACACCTTGGGCACATGTTCTTAAGACCCCCTAAGGACTGTGTCATGGGCCATGGTCACTCATATTTGGCTCAGAATAAACCTCTTCAAATATTTTACAGAGTTCGACTCTTTTCATCAGCAAAGCCAAACTTAACACAACAATATGTCTATCCAATAGGCAAGGATGGCAGCACTGGACCACAGGAGTGGGAGGGAAAAGTAAGCTACCAGCCGTGAGATTCGTATTTCCTCAATAGAATTGTTGGCGACAAGTGGTAGACAAAAATAAATACTAAATCACCACCATCTCAAAAAACAAAACAAAGCACTATAAGCAGGGCAGTCATTTTTGTGGTCACTACCCACCTGCAATTGGTCTGTGTGATGGGCCTTTTGAAGGACTGTGTAGATCTCACACCATACAATGGAGTTTGAGACCAAAATATAAGTAATAGTGTTACCAGAAAGGGATCCTGATTCAGACCCCAAGATCTTGGATCTCATCAAGAAAGAATTTAGGGCGAGTCCATAAAGTGAAAGCAAGTTTATTAAGAAAGTAGAGGAATACAGTAATGGCTACTCCATAGCAAACATAAAAATGTTTGCCCATTTTTAGGGTTATTTCTTGATGATACACTACACAATGCCTCCTCCTTTTTAGACCATATAGAGTAACTTGTTGACGTTGCCATGACATTTATAAACTGTCATGGCGCTGGTGGGAGTGCAGCAGTGAGGACGATCAGAGGTCACTCTCATCGCCATTTTGGTTTTGGTGGGTTTTAGCCAGCTTCTTTACTGCAACCTATTTTTATCAGCAAGGTCTTTATGACCTGTATCTTGTGGCGACCTCCTATCTCACCCTGAGGCTTAGAATGCCTAACCATCTGAGAATTGCAGCCCGGTAGGTCTCAGCCTTATTTTACCAAGCCCCTGTTCAAGATGAAGCCTGCTCTAGTTCAGATCCCCCTGACAGTCGGGGAAAGGAGAGACATAAAACTTCACATTCCTGAAGACTTTCTCATGCTTTTGATTGAAACTCAAGCCATTGAAGAATATTTCAGCCAGAGTATGCAGCAACCCATTTTTCTAGGTCCAGCAGTTGACACCGTAGACTTGTCAAGGGAAAGCCAAATGCACACGTCACTGTGAACATTGGAAGTACTATCTCCAGGATGTTAGAAAACGCTTTAAAAAATGACTTGAAGGAAAACTCGGAAGGAGAACATAGGAAAGGACCTTTCATTTTTCTTAAGTGGGAGTGCTAAAGCAATTATTGACCTACTGTACTTTGTTCTCATTAAGAAACCAAGTACCTATTTAATGACTTCTCTGGGAAGTATTCACAATACAGAGGTGATAATAGAAGGATTTCTTAGAAGCAGAGCATAGCACTCTTTCATCCAAAAGGACTTACAGGAGCATTTGAAGAGGGATTGCTGAGGGCTGTGGTTTTCTTTCCTGTGCACATTAATTCTATGTCCTTTTTACTCAGTGGGGTATAAACATACATCATTTAAATTAACATAAAAAGTCAGAAATGAGACCTCCATTAACATATCCACAGGGGAGGAATGAGGCAGTCCCACGTGACTTCTTGCTGCTGTTGCCTCCCAGGAGTAGGGCTGCTAGGCGGGTCCTCCTGCTGACCCCCTCCTCCTCTGCCTTTTCCTGTCCAGTTCTGCAGTGTCACTCCCAGCAGGTTGGCTCATCTTGGCGCTCTCGGCCACAGATGTCTCCACAGGTCCGCGTTACTTATTATGTAATTGCTATCAACTTGCTGTGCAGCCCTCTGGGACAGGACGTGATGCCTGTCTTTAGCTTCTGGATCAATTGAAAACTGGCTTAATTGGCTCAATGTCCAGCAGTGCCATTATTTGACTCCCTTGTCTGGCCTCTTACTCTTCAAGGATGCAGAGGTCTGGGATGGCAGAGCAGACTTGCCCCTACTGCGCGATGGTGGGAGTGGCAGCTGCTCCGGGCTAGTTGAGAGGATTCTCTAGCTACTCAGCCACCAGGTGTCCTCCCTGGAGCCCTTCCCTGGTAGGGCGCTATGGGGTGCAGCGCGTGCTTCTCCCCTGAAGTGGAGAGTCCGAAATTCTGGCCCCTTCATCGTCTTTTCAAGGTTATTCATTCCTCACCCTCAGCCATTCGTTCCCTCCATTCAGAGCCTGACACTTATTAAAATACTAAGGAAGACTTTATTCAAGTCTGTTACAGTAGAGGTTGATTCTATTGCAGTAGAGGAGAGAGATTGGGGTCAACTCTGAATACAACAGGACAAGTGGGATTTATAGCTAAGTAGCAGGGTGACAGGGTTGTAGCTGTGAACCCCCCAAATTTGAGACAGGTCTCAGTTAATTTAGAAAGCTTATATTGCCAAGGTTGAGGACTCACACCCCTGACACAGCCTCAGGAAGTCCTGACGACAAGTGTCCCAAGGTGGTCAGGGCACAGCTTGGTTTTATACATTGTAGGGAGATGTGAGACATCAATCAATGTATGTTAAAAGTGCATTGGTTTGGTCTGAAAAGGTGGGACAACTTGAAATAAAGGCCAGAAGACTTGAAGTGGGAGGGAGCTTCCAGGTCCCAGACAGGTGAGAGACAAATAGTTGCTTTCTTTTGAGTTACTGACTAGCCTTTCCAAAGGAGACAATCAGGTATGCATCTGTCTCAGTGAGCAGAGAGAGAACTGTGAATCGAATGGGAGGCAGGTTTGCCCCAAGCAGTTTCCACCTTGAGGTTTCTCTTTAGCTCAGTGATTGTGGGGACCCAAGGTATTTTCCTTTCACATGGCCATAATAGGTCTGTTGCCTGATCCCTATGGCAAGTCGATGCACTGAGACAGCAGATTGCAGCAGACAAAAAGGTTTAATTGTTGGGCCACTGAACAGGTAGATAGAAGGAAACCTCAAATCCATCACCTCAAGGAATTCAGGCTTAGGGGTTTTGAGGGTGCAGGAGTGGGCTGAAGTGCGTCGATCGTTGAGTGGCGGAAGAGTGCAGGGTGAAGTCATGGGACAGGGAGGGGAAGCAGCTCTATATTCTCAGGCTGATCCCATTCCTCTGTGAGGGTCTTAAAACTGGTTGCTGGAATCTGGGGTCTAAAAAACATCTTGAGTGATCCTTAAACAACAGCCATAGGATTCTAACATCAGAGACCCTGTCTATAGAAACAGTGGGATTGCAAATCAATTCCTTTTTTTTTTTTGTCCTATTTTCAGATTTCTTACTTATTTTACTTTAAGTTCTGTGATACATGTGCTGAATGTGCAGGTTTTGTTACATAAGTAGACGTGTGCCATGGTGGTTTGCTGTACCTATCTACCCGTCATCTAGGATTTAAGCCCTGCATGCATTAGGTATTTATCCTAACGCTCTCCCTCCCCTTCCCCTCACCCCTGAAGGCCCCGGTGTGTGATGTTTCTCTCCCTGTGTCCATGTGTTCTCACTGTTCGACTCCCACTTATGAGTAAGAACATGTGGTGTTTTGTTTTCTGTTCCTGTGTTAGTTTGCTGAGGATGGTGGTTTCCAGCTTCATCCATGTCCATGCAAAGGACATAAGCTGATTCTTTTTTATGGCTGCATGGTATTCCATGGTGTATATGCACCACATTTTCTTTATACAGTATATCATTGATGGGCATTTGGGTTGGTTCCAAGTCTTTGCTATTGTAAATATTGCTGCATTAAACATACTTGTTAATGTGTCTTTATAGTAGAATGATTTATAATTCTTTGGGTATATACCCAGTAATGGGATTGCTGGATCAAATTGTATTTCTGGTTCTAGAGCCTTGAGGAATCGCCACACTCTTCCACAATGGTTGAATGAATTTACACTCCGACCAACAGTGTAAAAGCGTACCTATTTCTCCATATTCTTGCCAGCATCTATTGTTTCCAGACTTTTAAATGATCACCATTCTAACTGGCATGAGATGGTATCTCATCGCGGTTTTGATTTGCATTTCTCTGATGACCAGTGATGATAAGCTTTTTTTTCATATGTTTGCTGGCAATGCAGGAGTTTTTTGGTTTTTTTTTTCATTTTCTTTATTATTATACTTTAAGTTCTAGGGTACATGTGCACAACGTGCAGGTTTGTTACATGTGTATACATGTGCCATGTTGGTGTGCTGCACCCGTTAACTCGTCATTTACGTTAGGTATATCTCCTAATGCTATCCCTCCCCCCTACCCCCTCCCCACAATAGGACCTGGTGTGTGATGCTCCCCTTCCTGTGTCCAAGTGATCTCATTGTTCAATTCCCACCTATGAGTGAGAACATGCAGTGTTTGGTTTTCTGTTCTTGCGATAGTTTGCTGAGAATGACGGTTTCCAGCTGCATCCATGTCCCTACAAAGGACATGAACTTTTTTATGGCTGCATAGTATTGCAGGGCCCTAATGTCAGAGATGCTATCTGCACATGGGCAGTATGTAGTGCTACAGAACTTTCAGCAGCAAAGAAGTGGACCAGAGTGTAGCCTGATTAATGCTTATGTTACCAGAAAGGGGTCCTAATCCGGGCCTCAAGAGAAGGTTCTTGGATGTCATGCAAGAAAGAGTCCGAGGCGAGTCCATAGAGTGAAGTGAAAGTAAGTGTATTAAGAAAGTAAAGGAATAAAAAAAATGACTACTCCATAGGCAGAGCAGTGGCATGGGCTGCTAGACTGAATATACTTATAGTTATTTCTTGATGATATGCTAAACCAGGGGTGAATTACTCATGAGTTTTCTGGGAAGGGGGTGGGCAATTCCCAGAACTGAGGGTTCATCCCCTTTCTGGACCACATAGGGTAACTTCCCGGCGTTGCCATGGCATTTGTAAACTGTCATGGCGCTGGTAGGAGTGTCTCTTAGCATGCTAATGCATTATAGTTAGATATAATGAGCAGTGAGGACAACCAGACGTCACTTTCGTTGCCATCTTGGTTTTGGTGGGATTTGGCAGGCTTCTTTACCGCAACCTGTTTTATCAGCAAGGTCTTTGTGACCTGTATCTTGTGCTGATCTCCTATCATCCTGTGACTAGGAGGCCTGACCTCCTGAGAATGCAGCTAGTAGGTCTCAGCCTTATTTCACCCAGCCCCTATTCAAGATGGAGTCGCTCTGGTTCGAATGCCTATGACACTTAATTATAACTATATTTCTGCTCAGAACCCAGCCTCCAAGTCTTTTCAACCCTGTTGGGATGGTTTCAGTGTCAGTGGATGGTAAACTACTAATAGGAGACATCGAGGGTGGGGAATTCTTGTTAAATGGGCCAACAGGATTCTTGCTAAGGGCAGGCCAAGGGCTCAGACAACAAGGGTATGGGGTGATGAACTTGATCGGATATCGAATTAGGGGATTTTCTCAAACCTGATTTTGCAGGATTCTTACTAAAACTGGACTTGGCATGGACAGACACAGAAGGCCAAGATCAAGGCCTAGTAGATAAGTGAGATCAGAGGAGCCTAACCAAGGATTGGTCAAGGAGAACATCTTTGCCAAGAACATGCTCCTGGTCCTCTTCCCCTTTGTGGCTTTGATGAACCCACCCTCTCAACAAGAGTGGGATTGGGGAAAGGCTCTCTTTCGGGACTCCCCTGAAACAGAAAGAAGCTGTCATTCTGTCCCCCCATTTCCCCTCCCTCAGCATAACCTTTAGACCACAGATATTTGCTGGGAAAAATGATCTTTTCATTCTTTCCTATTTCCTTTGGCAAACAGAAAGGGCACGGGTGTGAATGCCAGTTGATAATCCTTCCATGTTGCTAATCTCGGACTCCCCACTTGGTCTGTGGACAGGGTCAAGACTCCAAAGACCTTGGTGCCATGGGGCTGAGGAGAGACAGAGATAAGATGAGACTGCTTTCTCTTTTGTTTCCCTTGTCTAGTATTGTTCTCCCCAGCATCCTCAATACACGTTAGTTCCAGAGTTACAATTGCAGCTGGGTTCAAACTTGCACTGCTCAGTGCATGGCAGCCAATAAGTGAAGAGACAAGGTGTTGGGACAAGGAAGACCAATTTATTTTGGAGATCCAGCAAACTGAGAAGATGGTGGACTAGCATTCGAAAGAATCATCCTAAGTTAATACGAACTTTAGGCTCTTTTTATGCTAGGGGAAGAGGGAAGAGAAAAGGGATTGAGATCAAGAGATGACCAATGGCCACAGACATCTAGGTGGCAGCAAGGGTCCAAGGATGTTGTGAGAATTCTTTCTCCTTGGTCAGATCACAATGCTCCTATAAATGTTTAACATAATATGCTTGCTTGTGTGTATATCCTCCTTATCTCCTCACGGGCTAATTTTGGGAAGGGACTATGATCCTTAATTTAAAGTTACATATAAACTAAATTCCTTCCCTAGTTAGCTCAGCCTACATGCAGAGATAAGCAAAAGCAGTTAACCTAAAAGATATCACCCAAGGGGAGTGTCAGAGACAAAGTAGAGTCAGTCATGCTAATTTGCCCTCCACTGTTACACAACATAACTTAAAGAAGAAAAGCTTTATGATAACCTTATTCAACCTACTTAAGCATCACTCTCTTGAGCAACACATTGCTAAATGTAATTTTCTACATGCGGGTTTCTGTAGACTTTGATCTCTCCAGGATAACTGCGTGGGAAGCCACAGAAGAAAATGGTAGAAGCTTCCCTCCCAGCCCAATCTCCTCCTGCTATATCCAAACCTTTGGCCCTCTGAAAGTTGACTGAAGAATCAACTCACAAGAGGCAGATTCAGAGAAAAGGCATACAGGTTTATTTAACATCTATACGTGAGAGCCTTCAGAGTAGAGACCCAATCCACCAATGAGGTTGAGAAACTTATATACTGTCTTGAGGTTACAGAAAGGATGCATGGCCAAAAACAGGTTATGGTGGTCACTCAGCTTTTATTGAAAGGACAGGTTATACTCGGGGGAGAAAGAAAGAGGCTTGGCTAGCAAAGGTGGCCTTGTTAGGTAGATGAAGTCTCACAGGGTAGCAGCCCTCAGAGAGAATGGATGTTAAATGTCTCTTTTCAGACTTTTAAAGGTGTCAGACTCTCAATCTCTCCTAGATCCAGGAAAGGCCTAGAAAGGGAAGACCTGGCTGCATGAATGGAGATTCTCTACAGATACAAATTTCCCCACAAAAGACAACTTTGCAAGGCCACTTCTGTCAGCTGACCCTGCAGTGGCCATTTTAAAATACACCAAAGTCATGTACTTTGGGGAAATAGTTTGATTTTGCAAATCAAAAATAAAATTTAAAGTCCTCCAGCTAACTAAATGGACCCCCCTCTTGGCCAAGGGTCTCCCAAAGAAATCTGAAAAACCAGTTCAGACCATGACTGGAAGTTGAGGGGTCAGATATGCCTCATTATACCCTCTCCCTTGGAGTGTAGGTACGAGTGACCAGCATTGGTGTTAAAGTAGAGATCATAAGACTAACAAAACAGACTCTTTGTAGCAATAAATTATGAAATTCCAACTTGACTCTGATACAGTATCACATGACAGAGAGCAGACCTGGAAAGAAATCAGAGTATTTTACCCAAAAATGTATTTCTTTGACATATTTTGAAATGTCTCTGCAAAGCTGTTTCTTGTGGGGGAAATTTGCATTCTGTAGAGAATTCCCTTCCCTTCCTAGGTCTTTCCTGGAGAGTCTGACACTTTTCAAGGTCCAAAAAGAGATATTTACCATCTATTCTCTCTGATGCCTGCTACCTGGAGGCTTCATCTACATAACAAGAGCCTTGGCTTCCATAACCCTTGATTTATGTATACATTGATTCAGTGTTTCCAGGTTAGCTCTTTTAACAAATTGCCAGTCAAGAAATCTATGAAGTCATCTACAACCTGGAAACACTCATTTTGAGATATCCCACCTTTCTGAGCTGAATCAATGTATACCTTCCATACATTGATTTATGTTTCTGCCTGTAACTTATCTTTCCCTAAAATGCATAAAACTATGTGCCCAAGGTGGCTGTAACCCCTCCACCTTGGGCACATGTGCTCAAGACTTCCTGAGGCTGTCACGGGCCACGGTCCTTAACTTGGGCAAAATAAAACTCTAAACTGATTAGGACCTATCTTGGATATTTTTTGATTTACAATTTTCTTCATGGCCTCTGACATTGGTGGGAATGAAGTTTCCTAAACAACTTCCCTTATCTCAAGGTTGCTTAGTAGAAGCACTGGCCCCTGCTTTTTCTTTTCCCTAATTCTAGTCCTTCTTTCAAGTTATGCCTGGAAACATTTCTTGGAGGCACAGCAGTAGTAGCTCTGGAATATCTACAAAGGAAGAACCTAGGGACAGCTCTCTGGTTGGAAGGAAGTGAGGCCAGGCCACATGTCTCTGTTTCATTTTCATGCCATGTATACCATGTTATAGATCAATAGATTCAGCTGTGTTTGCCAAATATGGGTTTTATGCCCACGAGGTTCACAGGAGATGGAGTAAATATCAGTTGTCTGTACTACGGAAGCATGACTATTCAAAAACAATTGGGCTACTTCAGGGGAGTGGGGGCAAAGTCATGCCTGGGAGATTGTGGTCTTCAAGGAACAATTGCAAAAGCAAGGAGTCTTATTTTTCAAAGTTAGAAATATCTCACTTTCTGTGACATGAGTTCTTACAAAAAAAAAAAAAAAGACATTTGGAGTAATTTCTGCATGTGAATCCTGTTTTTCTGACGCCCTCGTGGCAGAACTTTGGCTGGTGAGCTACCAGCTTCGTCCCAGAAGGAAGGTTTGGAACTCTGAGGGCCTGAGACTTGTGCATGGAGTTCTGCTCTAGACAACAGGGAACATGGAAAGGCAAAAACAAACAAACAAACAAAACAAAAACAAACCTCAAAATCTGCGGGGAAACCTGAAGTTCAAATCCAGAGAAAATCGTCTATGAATGATAGCTGTGGTGGGGACCAAGGGGTCTCAGAGCCAAGGTGTATTTGGCTAGTGTCTCCATAGACTGCCAAAATTACACAGGCGTCCTGGGTGAGAACCTCTACTACCAGCCAGGCCTTGCACCTGGATTTTATGAATTTGCATGTGGGAAAGACTATGGTATGTTCTAGGGCATTCTTTTTCTGTTGTTTTAATGTTTTAATTTTTTAAATTTTAGACACAGGGTCTTGCTCTGTCACCCAAGCTGGAGTGCAAAGGCCTGACTGTAGCTCACTGCAGCCTCAAACTCCCGGGCTCAAGTCATCCTCCTGCCTCACTGTAGCTGGGATTATGGGTGCTCACCACCACACCTGGCTAGCTTTTTAAATTTTTTTTGTAGAGCTAGGGTCTCACTACATTGCCCAGGCTGGTCTCCAGCTCCTGCTCCTTGCCTGCAGCAATCCTCCTGTCTCTTCCTCCCAAAGTGCTGGGATTACAGGTGGGAGCCATCACACCCAGTCTTTTCTAGGGCATTCTTGATATAATAGATGAGAGTGCCCAAAATCCCACTGGCCCAAACTCCTCCTTTTTTTTTTTTTTTTTTTTTTCTTTGAGATGGAGTCTCCTTCTGTTGCCCAGGCTGCAGTGCAATGGCGCAGTCTTGGCTCACTGCAACCTCTGCCTCCTGGGTTCAAGTGATTGTCCTGCCTCAGCCTCCCAAGTGGCTGGGATTACAGGCGCCTGCCACCATGCCTGGCTAATTTTTGTGTTTTTAGTAGAGACAGGGTTTCACTATGTTGGCCAGGCTGGTCTCAAACTCCTGACCTTAGGTGATCCTCCTGCCTCGGCCTCCCAAAGTACTGGGGTTACAGGCGTGAACCACCGCACCTGGCCCCAAACTCCTCCCATCTTGACCTGAGTGCTTGCAATGGTGTCCTGGTGCTGCACAGTGGATTTTACGTTCTCCATCTGGGGCTGCTTTTGTTCTTTCATTCATTCTTCTTGTAGTGTATAATTCATTCATGCATCTATCTGCTCAATTAAAAATTTGTTAAACTCTTATTATTTGTTGGGTTCAGGATCATGATCATAAATCGCAACAGAAGCTGTTGCCTCTGGAAGGAGCTCAGAGATTGGTGGGGGACAGAAACGTTTATCACCTCTTTAAACTGATGAGCTCACAATGACAAAGTGACATGCATGCTCTGGTGGTCGGAGTGGAGATACGGTCTATATAGGAGTCCAGTAAGTGAAGGTGCAGCAGAGGAGGGAAGGTGTTCTGGTTTCAGGGAAGTGTTGGGTATGTGAAGGTTCTAAGGTGGAAGGCCATATTCTAGGTTCCAGCTACTGCAAGGAAGTCATTGTTCCTGAAGAGAAGGGATAGGTAATGGTGTAAAAGAAAGTTCTGGAGTCCCAAAGATCTGAGTTCAAATGTTGACCCTGCTGGTCCACTGTGTGCAAGTTATTTAAACTTTATAACCCTCAAATTCCTCATTTGTGAATTAACAGTACCCTGTGGCCTAGGACTGGTCAGAGAAAAACCTTAGACGCATTAAATTACACAGAGTTTAACTGAACAAAGAACGATTTACAAACCGGGCAACCCCTGAACCAGAATAGATTCAGAGAGACTCTGGCGCAGCTGCATTGTGGAAGTAGATTTATGGACAGAGAAAGGAAAATAACACACAGAAAATGGAAGTGAGGTACAAACAAAGATTGCTTAGCGCTTGCCTTATTGGAACATGGTTGGAACACTTGACCACCGTTGACTGGCCAAAACTCGGTGATTGGCAGAAGAGTAGGTGACTATCTGTTTATACATCCGGTTCTGTTACAGTTCACTATGGACACAGAAACCTTCAGGGTGAATTTAAAATATGTAAGGAGGTAGCTTTAGGCTAAACTTAATTGAATAGGATTTAGTAATTCCCCTATTCTTTGAAGACTGACATCAAGGACCACAGGAAAATAGGACTTTGTCACACAATTAGAGATATTGTTCACTGGATTAAAATGTTGGGCTCAAGATATATAGTACCCTTACATTTAAGATTGTAGTCCAGGCTGGGTGCCAGTGGCTCACGCCTGTAATCCCAACACTTTGGAAGACCGAGGCGGATGGATAACCCGAGGTCAGGAGCTCGAGACCAGCCTGGCCAACATGGTGAAACCCTGGCTCTACTAAAAATAAAAAACATAGCCGTGCATGGTGGCAGGTGCCCGTAATCCCAGCTACTTGGGTGGCTGAGGCACGAGCATCGCTTGAACCTGGGAAGCAGAGGCTGCAGTGAGCCGAGATCACGCCACTGCACTGCAACCTGGACGACAGAGGGGAAACTCCGTCTCAAAAACAACAACAACAATAAAAACGAAAGATTTTTTTGTAGTCCAGTTAGAAATTAACAGCAAAGGCTGGGCGTGGTGGTTCAAGCCTGTAATCCCAGCACTTTGGGAAGCCGAGACGGGCGGATCACAAGGTCAGGAGATCGAGACCATCCTGGCTAATACGGTGAAACCCCGTCTCTACTAAAGAATACAAAAAACTAGCCAGGCCACGAGGCGGGCGCCTGTAGTCCCAGCTACTTGGGAGGCGGAGGCAGGAGAATGGCGTGAACCTGGGAGGCGGAGCTTGCAGTGAGCTGAGATCCGGCCACCGCACTCCAGCCTGGGCGACAGAGCCAGACTCCGTCTCAAAAAAAAGAAAAAAGAAAAAAAGAAATTAACAGCAATGATACGTTATAAAAAATAAGAGACACAATGTGTCTTAAATACATATTTAAGTTTTGGAGGGTGTTTGGTGGTAGGTTGGTGCCTGGTGTCTCCTGTGGTACAGAGGAGAAACAGCAGAAGCCAAGTTGAACGGGGCATTTGAAATTGACAGGTCCTTGCTTTGGTCATGCCTCTTCCCATTGCTTCCTGTGTAAAGGATATATAGGTCTCTTGATTATTCATACACAGACCTGGATTCAGAAAGGAAAAACTCTTCATAAACTGCTCAGTTTTAGAAATCAAAAGATTGATCCAGGCGGAAAGAGAGGAAATGATGTGATGTAAAAACCACGATCTAGGCAGGGATTTAAAATGAATCAGAAGGCCGGGCGCGGTGGCTCAAGCCTGTAATCCCAGCACTTTGGGAGGCCGAGGCGGGCGGATCACGAGGTCAGGAGATCGAGACCATCCTGGCTAATACGGTGAAACCCCGTCTCTACTAAAAAAATACAAAAACCTAGTCGGGCGAGGTGGCGGGCGCCTGTAGTCCTAGCTACTCTGGAGGCTGGCTGAGGCAGGAGAATGGCGTGAACCCGGGAGGCGGAGCTTGCAGTGAACTGAGATCTGGCCACTGCACTCCAGCCTGGGTGGCAGAGCGAGACTCCGTCTCAAAAAAATAAAATAAAATAAAATGAAATAATGAATGAAATGAAATGAAATGAAGAATCAGAAAACGAACAGACCAGAGAACTTGCTTAATTCAAAGACACCCAGGGGACCCTCGAGTCCCAAAAACAAGTGACTGGGAATCAGAGCCAGCTGTCTGGTTTTTGTATTTTAGAGAGTGAGGGTGGGTGTTTTGCGTGCGAATAATATTTTGAATGCTATTGGATTTTTTTAATACAATGGGATCATTGCTTCTCCCTGTGTCCTTTTCAAAAAAACTTTTTTTTCATGCAAATTCATTAAATTTGAGATGCATATACTGAAATCTTGTCCGTCTGATTCCCCAAACAACAGTTAATCCTTGGCACATTTTGAAAAGTATACATGTAGTTTTAAAATGGAATTATGTGTGACCCAAATGTGATGGTAGCCCTGTGGACATCCTTTCTTCTTACCCTGCATTCTTCTAAAAGTAGAACTCAGTATTTTTTCTCTTTTTTCTGTTTTTTTGTTTGTTTGTTGTTTTTTTTAAAACAAAAAAAAAACTGGTTCTCACTTTCTTGCCTAGGCTGGAGTACAGCGATGTGATCCCGGCTGACTGCAACTTCAGACTCCCAGGCTCAAGTGATTCTCTCATCTCAGCCTCCCAAGTAGCTGGGACTACAGGCAGGTGCCACCATACTCAGCTAATTTTTGTACTTGTCGCAGAGAAAGGGTTTCCCTGTGTTGCCCAGGCTGGTCTCTGAATTGCTGAACTCAAGGGATTCACCTACTTCAGCCTCCCAAAGTGCTAAGATTACAGGCAGGAGCCACTGGACCTAGCGGAGCTCAGTATTTTTTTTTTTTATTTCAAAAAAAAAAAAAAACATATTTGGCTCTACAAAGCATATTTTTTGTAAAATAGATTCTATAGGCAATTAATGCAAGAGATCCTAGGGAAGGCTCTGTCACAAGCCACTGTAAAACTTAACAAAATTGTAGTCACAGACCTAATTCTACCTTCCAGAGTTCTCATGGGCCACTGGTTAACCCCCCGCCTCCTTGTCCTGGATCTTTCTCTTCTCCTTTTTTTATGCTAAGCAGGTTATCTCTTAGCTTTTTCAGTCTGAATTCTCAAGCTCAGAATCTCTTTTAGCAAACAAGAGCCTTCCAGTGATCCATCCTTTGCAGTCGGGGATTGTAAACAACCAGTACCATTGTTTTCCCATCAGAGATATTTGTTTTTCAGTTTGCATGTGTGTATTGGCTGAATCCTAATATTTGTATTTCATGATTGTGTTCTGAATTGGGAGAAAAATAACCCAAATCTCTCTAAGCAGGTACATCATCCTGTCTGCCCTCAGAAGGCCTAATCTGTGTCTCATTTTTTTTTTTTTAATGTAGATTGTTATCTTAGTCATTTTGGGCTGCTGTAACAAAAAATAGCATAGACTGGGTGGCTTATAAACAACAAAAACTTGTTTCCCACAGTTCTGGAGGCTGGGAAGTCCAACATCAAGGTGCTAGCAGATTCACCTTCTGGCAAGGGCCCATTTCCCAGTTAATACATGGCCCCTTCTCCCTGTATCATCATGTGGTGGAAAGAGACAAGAGAGCTCTGTAGGGTCCCTTTTATAACGCATGGATCCCACTCATGAGAACTCCATTGTCATGGCCTCATCACTTCCCGACGGCTCCACCTCCTAATACCATTGAGGGAATAACATTGGAAGTTAGGGTTTCAACATGAGGGTTTTGGGGGGACACAAACACTTAGTTCATAATGGTTATTGTGGAAGATGTTTACTGAACTTCTGAAGCAAATGACAAAGCTAGCTTAATGAGACATTAAAAATTATTTAGGGCTGGGCGTGGTGGCTCACGCCTGTAATCCCAACACTTTAGGAGGCCGAGGCAGGCTGATCACGAGGTCAAGAGGTCGAGACCATCCTGGCCAACATGGCAAAACCCCATGTCTACTAAAATACAAAAATTAGCTGGGCGTGGTGGTGTGCACCTGTAATCCCAGCTACTCATGAGGTAGAGGCAAGAGAATTGCTGGAATCCGGGAGGCAGAGGTTGCAGTGAGCCGAGATCGTGTCACTGCCCTCCAGCCTGGGGACACAGCGAGATATTGTCTCAAAATAAAATAAAATAAAATAATAAAAATAAAAAAGACATTTAATCTGGACATCATATTACAACAGTGTTGCAAAATGGACACTCAGTCCAAATCACCCTTCTTAGCTATAGGACCTTGTGACCTCTGTTGACCAAAACAAACACAAAAACAAATCCCGCAAAGCCCAAACTGTGAAGTCTTAAAAGAGGTTTCTTCTGAGCCAATATGAGTGACCATGGCCTGGGGAACAAGAGGTCCCATGAAAGTGTGCCCAAGGTGGTCAGGTTACAGGTTGGTTTTATACATTTTATGAGACAATAATTGTAGGTAAAATCATAAAGCAGTACATGGAAAGTATACATTGGCTCAGCATGAAGAGGCAGGATATCTTGAAGTGTGAGGCTGCTGGGGCTGGTACAAGGCCATTGGTGAATTCAAAGATTTTCTGATTGACAGTTGGTTAAGAGAGTTAAGCTTTGTCTAAAGTCTCGAAGTCAGTAGAAAGAAATGCTTGAGTTAAGAAAAGGGGAGCTGTGGAAACCTAAGTTCTTGTTATGTAGATGAAGCCTTTAGGTAGCAGGCTTCAGAGAGAGCAGATGGTAAATACCTCTTTTCGGACCTTGCAAGGTGTCAGACTCTTAGCTAATCCCTTCTAGACCCTGTAAAGGCCTGGTTGGTTTAATAGAGATTCTCTGCAGATGCACGTTTTCCTCAGAAAAGACAGCTTTGCAGAGCCGTTTCAAAATATATCAAAGCAATATATTTTGGGGTAAAACATTTGGATTTCCTTCAGCGTCTGGTATGTGACACTATACCAGAGTCAGGTTGCAGTTTGGTATCTTATTGCCACAGTAAGTCTGTTTTCTCTGTCTTATGATCTCTATTTTAATGTTAATGCTGGTCAGTTGTGCCTAAACTCCAAAAGGGGTGGGGCATAGCGAGGCTTGTCCATCCGTTCTTCCCGTCATGGCCAGGAATCCAGTGTTTCAGGTTTCTCTGGGATCCTTTTGGCCCAAAGGGGGTTCATTCAGTCAGTGCGGTGGCTTAGATTTTTATTTTTGCCTTGCACCTTCGACAGGTCTCCTAAGCTGTCAGGGACTCAATTTTATAATCTATAAAATAGGGACAAGTATCTGTGCTTATTGTTACCAGAAAAAGTTCCCGATCCAGATCCCAAGAGAGGGTTCTTGGATCTCACACAAGAGAGAGTTCCGTGCAAGTCTATAGAGTAAAGCGAAAGCAAGTTTATTCAGAAAGTAAAGGAATAAACAATGGCTACTCCATAGGCAGAGTAGCAGCTTGGGCTGCTGGACTAAGGATACTTATAGTTATTTCTTGATTATATGCTAAACAAGGGGTGGGTTACTTTTGAGTTTTCCAGGAAAGGGGTGGGCAATTCCTGGAACTGAGGGTTTCTCTTTCTCCTCTCTTTAGACCAAACAGGGTAACTTCTGGGTGTTGCCATGGCATTCATAAACTGTCATGGTGCTGGTGGGCGTGTCTTTAGCATGCTAATGCATTATATTTAGTGTATAATGAGCTGTGAGGATGACCAGAGGTCACTTTTACCGCCATCTTGGTTTTTGTGGATTTGGGCCAGGCTTCTTTACCGCAGCCTGTTTTATCAGCATAATTTTTGTAACCTGTATCTTGTGCTGACCTCCTGTCTCATCCTGTGACTAAGAATGCCTCACTTCCTGGGAATGCAGCCCAGCAGGTCTCAGCCTTATTTTACCCAGCCCCTATTCAAGATGGAGTTGCTCTGGTTTGAACACCCCTAACATTATGTCACAAGCTTGTTGTGAGCATGAATGAGTTACTATCAATAAAGTCTAACATCCAGAAAGGTAAAACTATGCCTCAATATAAAATGAAAATGAGGAACATATTTTATTCAACTTGTTAATTCATGGGAGAATCAATAAGGTGTTAAGTCCAGTTCAAATGAGAATTTAACTTACAGAGGTGTATGTTCTCCACCAGAAAAAAAATCATTACAGGAGTCATTAGCGGTGCTGTTAGTTTCCTACAACTTTGCAGCTATCCCTTCAGCGATGGGCTGAGAAATGCCTTCCACCCAAGATACCCACATTCCAATCCTAGAACCTGTGAATGTTACTTCATATGGCAAAAATATGACTTTACAGTTGTGATTCATTCACTCCACAACAGTCTCCAGATTGGGAGATTTTACTGGATTTTCCAGGTGGCCCTAGAAAGAGAGAAGCAGAGGAAGATTTGACCCAGACAGGAGATTAGAAGGTGGTGTGACCATAGAGGCAGAGACTGAAGGGATGCAGCCACAAGCCAAGGAATGCTAGCAGCCACCAGATGCTGGAAGAGGCAATGAATGGCTTCTCCCCTGGAGCATTCAGAGGGAACATGGTCCTGCTGACACCTTGATTTTGTTCCCCAGTGAAACTGATTTCAGACTTCTTGCCTCCAGAACGTGAGAGAATCAATTTCTGTTGCTTTAAGCCAGTGGTCCCCAACTATGTTGGCACCAGGGACTGGCTTCATGGAAGACAGCTTTTCCATGGACCAAAGGTGAGCATGATTTCAGGATGATTCAAGCACGTTTCATAGATTGTACACTTTGTTTGTATTATTATGACATTGTAGTACATAATAAAATAATTGTACAACTCGCCATCATGTAAAATGAGTGGGAGTCCTGAGCTTGTTTTCCTGCAACTGGATGGTCCCATCTGGGGGTGATGGGAGACAGTGACAGATCATCAGGCATGAGATTCTTATAAGGAGCGCGCAACCTAAATCCCTCGCATGGGCAGTTCAAAATAGGGTTTATGCTTCTATGAAAATCTAATGCTGCTGCTGCTCTGACAGCAGGTGGAGCTCAATCAGTAATGGGAGCGAATGCAGATGAAGCTTTGCTGGTTCGCCCACCGCTCATCTCCTGCTGTGTGGCCAGGTTCCTAACAGGCCGCAGACCAGTACCTGTCTGGGGCCCTGGGTTTGGGTCCCCTGCTTTAAGCCACCTAGTGTGTAGTCATCTGTTACAGTAGCCACAGGAAACTGGCTACAAAGTTGCAAAAGAGCTTTCTCGACAGAAAGTGAATCAAAGTATCCCCAGTGAGTGTGCTAGATGATACCCAGCACCTCACTTAAAAGACACCAAGGAATCTCCTACCCATTCCTAAGTTTGGACAGTTTTTCCTGACAATTTTAGTCTACAAAGTGCTTGGGATATATATAAAGTAATTCATAGTAAGTAAGCATTACTATTTAAATTTTAGTGATATTACTACTATGCCTACTAATTATAATAATTATCATCATCATCATCATCAACCATCATCATTATTCTCTTTTATTTTCTTGTCTTGTTCTTTTCACTTGGTGGGTTGTTTTGAGTGGGAACCAATGATTCTCTTGACTGACAGGCTTCCAGGCCCAGTGGAAGAGAATAATGGAATTATGAGTGGGAACTCCTTGGGAACACCCAGGAGTTCAAGGCTGCAGTGAGCCATGATTGTGCCACAGAGGTTGGTGTTTTCACCGTTAGCTGTGAGAGTGCAAAGGCATCAGATGTTAGCAGTGGAAGACCAAGGTGTCAATGATAGAATTGGGGTTACCCTGCCCTTCCAGCTGGATATCTTGAGCTGCTGTGGAGATGCAAATGGCATAAAGGACAATTGAATGGAAAGATGTGTGGTTTTCAGTGAACAAATATCATGGAGGGCATGACGAGGGTGTGAAAATGCTTATGCACAGATCCCCTGAACAGGGGAAGCAAGGGTGGTATTGCCAAGTGAAAAGGAGATTTTGTTAAAAAAAAAAAAGGAAAAACTGTAGGTTGACAAATTGCTGAAGGAATGGAGTGTGGCATTCAGCAGCATTTTAAGTTAATCTAGGCCAGTGGTTTTCAAGGTGGTAGGTGGATTTTGTCCCCTGGGGGGATATGTGGCAAGTCTGGAGACATTTTTGGTCATCGCAGCGGGGAGTGCTATTGATGTCTACTTGGTAGAGGGCAGGACTGCCCCTAAAGATCTTAACAATGCACAGGGCAGTTTCTTAAAACAAAGAATTATCTGACCCCAAATGTCACTAATGCTGAGGCCAGGAAACTCGGCTTTAGGGTAAGAGTTGCAGACTCACAGAATCAAGAGTCCTGCAAGGGACCTTAGCGATTATGAGGTTCCGTGATTTTCAAAGGACATCCTTCAGCTCTCACAGGGTAGGGGGAGGTGCCAGGAGCCCAGGGACCAGAGAGGCGGTGGAGGGTGTGGAGGATGGATCTCGTGGTGTTACCCACATCACAGGTGTCTCTCTCCTCTGCAGTGGGTGTTGGTGCAGGGGTGAGTATTTCTGCTGACAGAAATATATAAAGTAACTATTCATAGTAAGCATTACTATGTAAGCTTTAGTGATACTACTACTAATAATAATTGATTATCATCATGATCATCATTATCATCAATCACTATCATCATTCCCTTTTATGTACTGGCTGGTTCTTTTAACTTGGTGGGTTGTGTTGAGTGGGAACCAATGATTTTCTTGACTGACAGGCTTCCCTGCCCAGTGAAAGAGATAAAAAGGATTATGAGTGGGAACTCCTCGGGACATCCAGGAGTTCAAGGCTGCAGTGAGCCATGATTGTGCCATGGAGATTGGTGTTTTCACCATTAGCTGTGAGAGTGCAAAGGCATAAGATATTAGCAGTGGAAGACCAAGGTGTCCCTGATAGTTTCGAGGTTACCCTACCCCTCCAGCTGGCCGTCTTCTGCAGCTGAGGAGACGCAAACTACACAGACGACAATTAAATGGAAAGATGTGTTGTTTTCTGTGATCAAATATCATGGAGTGCAGTACTACTGCTGTCTAGAGCTGGGCGTAGTGACTGGCACCTGCAGTCTCAGCTACTCAGGAGGATTGCTGAAGTCCAGGCGTTCAGACTGCACTCCAGCCTGGGCAACAGGGCAAGATCCTGTATCTTAAAAAACAAAAAAGTTTGAAAATACCTAGTGTGTTTTTATTTTGTGTTGAGGAATAAAAAATTAACAGATGTAGGACTGGTCACTAATAGTACTGGGAATCTGCTGGGCACGGTGGCTCACGCCGGTAATCCCAGCACTTTGGGAGGCCGAGGCGGGCGGATCACGAGGTTAGGAGATCGAGACCATCCTGGCTAACACGGTGAAACCCCGTCTCTACTAAAAATACAAAAAATTAGCCGGGTGTGTTGGCGGGCGCCTATAGTCCCAGTTACTCGGGAAGCTGAGGCAGGAGAATGGCAGGAAGCCAGGAGGCGGAGCTTGCAGTGAGCCCAGGTCTTGCCACTGCACTCCAGCCTGGGAGACAGCAAGACTCCGTCTCAAAAAAAAAAAAAAAAAAAAAGTACTGGGAATCCTGGCTGCCCCCGGTGCCTGAGCCCATCCTTCCAAATGTCTATTCAGACCTTGTTAGAAAAACCTATGGAGTTTCAAACCCCATTTCTGCAAATCTTGCCGACATGAACTGGTTTAATTTCTGACCATAAAAACACATTAAACAGGATACAATAAAAAGAGTTCTTTCTTTATTAAGAATCCTATTGATACAATTTACTAAGGCATTTACTGTGTCTTACCCTGTGTGTGGCTGTGAACATTTAGAGGGTGTAGAATTTAGGGCTAAAATTATCCCATCTCCGATATATATTCTGGACACTGGAGTTTTAAATAAATCTGTAGCTTATGTTTATGTCTCTTCTAAACATAGATGGTGAGAACTGGAACCAGAATGCTGGTAACTGGGGGAGAAAAATAAAGGCACGCTGGCTGTGGGAACATTTATCCTTCCTGGTGGCTGTGGCACACCTGTGATCCTGTGATCACTCTCCTTATATTTGGAGGAGTTTCCACCCTCTGAGCCCCGCCTTTGTTTGTTTGTTTTGGGTTTTTTGTTCTGAGACAGTGTCTCGCTCTGTTACCCAAGCTAGTATGCAGTGTGGCATGATCATGGCTCACGGCAGCCCGGAACTCGCAGGCTCAAGCAATCCTCCCACCTCAGCCTCCCAAGTAGCTGGAACCACAGGCGTGCCCCACCAGGCCCGGCTAATTTTTAAATTTTTCTATAGCAATGGGGTCTCCCTATGTTACCCAAGTTGGTCTCAAACTCCTGGGCTCAAGCGATCCTCCCACCTCAGCCTCTGAAAGTGCTGGGGTACCAGGGATGAGCCACTGCACCCAGCCTGAGTCCTGCCTTTCCAAGATCAAAGTAGAAATCAACTTTACTACTTTCCTTGTTCCTAGACCTTGTCCTGGGAGCCAGGCTTCTCCAGTCAGACCCATGAGAATGTATCATGCAAAACCCATCGCCATGACAAGAAGGAGAGACATTTAACTTTGAAAGGCAAAAATTGTACCAGTCTTAGTGGCAGCAGCTCATTTCCTGTGTGGACAAAGTGGCAGCTGGATTTAGGAACCCTCTTTTAATAAATCCCTCTTCTCCGAAACTAGCTCAGATTGGTTCTGGAGACCATAACTAAAATTGCTGCCTGATACAGAAGGAGAAATGTTACTGTGGAAATATCTCAGAGACCAAATCACTTGGCACTTTGCAGTTTCGTGAAATACTGACTGTCACCATGAGACAAACCTTCATGGCTCGCACCTCCTCAGCGTTGCCTGCCCTAATTAGGTGGGTTTTGGAAGAACTCGCTAGCAACCATAACCTTTAAATAGACCAGAACTTGTCTTTTGCAGTGAATTCAGAATCAGTAGCTTTATAAGAAGGGCTTTGCTCAGTTCCTGATGACTCTATGCATGATTGACTCCGTCTCTGTACCTGAATTTAAAAAAAAAAAAAATGTTGCAAGTAAAGAAAAGGCAAAATGTTCTTTTTTCTCCCCACTCAGTTTTGCACTGGTGCTCAGCACATATGGTTTCAGGTAGTCTCTGCCTTAACATCTTCCTGGAAGAAACTTCAGAAAAGAGGCCGTGACAGGTGGAGACAGCTTCCTTGATTACAGCTCAGCATGGTTCACATGACACTCTGGCAGTTAATTGATTCAGGCAAGATAATTTGTGTGCGATAAACAGCACAGACCTTTTATTCTCAACTGGTCAGTTAGAAAGAAGTTTCTCTAATTCAGTCTTAGAAAATGACTTTTTTTTTTTTTTTTCTTGTGCTGGAACTCATTTATTTGCATATAGAGAGATGTTCAAAGCTCTGTAGAAATGCCCAGAGATTGTCAAATCTAACATTATGTTTGCAAAGATGGCATCAAGCTCCTTCCTCCTGAGACAAGAAAATTGCATTTGAACGGGCCGGGTCTTGAAGACCAGCTGATGGTGTCTGAGTCAAAGATGGAGCTGATATTCTCAGGCAATAGGTCCACTTTGGGGCCACTGCAGCTGTTTTTCTAGGAAATCTTCCAAAGCAAACACCACAGTGGAGCTATTCCTGTGAAATGGTGGCATGTCTTCTCCTGTGATCATGGCCAGAGATATCTTCTTTCGTCTTTGAAACAGGTCTGAAAGGTTTTGCTCAGCCTCTTGAGTAAGCCCCATCTCAGCAGAGCAGCTCCATCCTTTGAGAATACAATTTTGACATCTGATGGACTCCCAATATTTGATGCTTGTTTTCAAGGCCACGCTAACACCAGTTGGGCTGAAATTAAAATGAGGTCCATAGTAACAGTTACAGGTCCACAGCTCTTGGAGACCCCCTCTTTTTTTTTTTTTTTTTTTTTTTGTTTGTTTGATTTTTTTGAGACAGAGTCTGTCTCTGTCACTCAGGCTGGAGTGCAGTGATGTGATCTCAGCTCACTTCAACTTCTGCCTCCTGGGTTCAAGTGATTCTGCTGTCTCAGCCTCCCGAGTAACTGTGATTATAGGTGTGCCCCACCACACCTGGCTAATGCCCTCTGAGGACTCTTACACAGTCCTGGCCATGCCTCTCCTGGGCAGGGTCTCTGCAGTCAGTCCTCTTGTCCACCAGCCTCATGCTCTCCATTTTCCTGTCCAACTCATGCATGGCATCCTCTGCAATGCCTCAAACAGCCAGTGCAGTGCATGGTGCCTTGGTGACACATTACTGACCAGAGACATCACTGAGCTCTGTTGCTCATGCTGCCCAGGCTGGAGTGCAATGGCACGATCTTGGCTCACTGCAACCTCTGCCTCCCGGGTTCAAGCGATTCTCCTCCCTCAGCCTCCTGAGTAGCTGGGATTACAGGCATGTACCACCACATACAGCGAATTTTTATGTTTTTAGTAGAGACGGGGTTTCAACATGTTGGCCAGGCTGGTCTTGAACTCCTGGCCTCAAGTGATCCACCCACCTGGGCCTCCCAAAGCACTGGGATTACAGGCATGAGCCACCATGCCCAGCTAAAGCCACTGATTTCTGAAGTCAAGGACGTTGTCTCTCATCACTGCCAAAGTGGCTGGTGCCAACCCTGCTGAGGCCTTGTGCTTTCAAACCTACTATTTTCTTGAATGAGCCCTTTCATGACAGCCCAGTCAACACAGAGCTACAGAGGGAGGGAACTGCTGCCACCAGCCTGTGACCATAAGAAGACAAACAGACCACATCCTGCACTGGCTGGCACCTCTCTTTTCTAAGTCTGGTGGAATCCCTTACGAAAGGCCACTTGACAAATCCTCTGGCAAGACTGACCTTAGATGACAGCTGGGTGTGGGCCGGGTGCAGTGGCTCACGCCAGTAATCCCAGCACTTTGAGAGGCTGAGGCAGGCAGATCACTTGAGGTCAGGAGTTTGAGACCAGCCTGGTCAACATGGTGCAACCTCATCTCTACTCAGAAAAATACAAAAATTAGCCAGGGGTGGTGGTGCACATGTGTAGTCCCAACTACTACTGGGGAGGCTGAGGCAGGAGAATTGCTTGAACCCGGGAGGCAGAGCTGCAGTGAGCAGAGATCGCACCACTGTACTCCAGCCTGGGCGACAGAGTGAGACACTGTCTCAAAACAAATAAAGAGGCTGCGTGTGGTGGGTGGCCTGGCCATATGTGTTCTGGGCCTGGCGGAACCACACTTCCCAGAATTCCCTTCCTTGTATGTTTTCCAGTAGGGTGGACTACAGGAAGGATACCTATGGGAGATGTGGAAGGTGCAGGGGAAACAGCAACCGCTTTGTAGCTCACCCACGTTACTGCTCATCTGCTGCCTCCACTTGTTGGCTGGGCCTGCCGCAGCTCCACCTGCCCCTGGAGCCCCTCCAGGTTCTACCACACCTGGACCTTGTGTGGCTGTCGGCTCCACCCTGAAGGGCCCTGGCTTCTGCACAACATGAAACCCAAGGTCAGAGGCAATAAGGCACTTCGACAAGTTTCATTCGTTCTCCTGGGCTCCAGCTCGAGTTTGTGGGTTTCATCTTGTTCTTGCTTCCTTAGGTTATAGCCGTCATCTCCCCTTCCAGGCTGTCTGCCCTGTGGACTGCAGGTGCCGGCATCAGAAGGGAAAAAAAGGGAAAGCAAAGAAGGAAAGACAAAGTCAGTTCTAGTAGAGACTGTTTAACCAGCTCCCACAGTTGCATGAGGTCAAATCCCTGCAAAAAGTCATAAAAGTGATATATATGTACATTGATGCATAGGTATACGTGTGTGTGTGTATGTGTGTGTGTGTGGTCGTGCATTGCATAACGACAAGGATACTTTTTTTTTTTTTGAGATGGAGTCGCACTCTGTCACCCAGTCTGGAGTGCAGTAGTGCGACCTCGGCTCACTGCAACCTCTGCTTCCTGGGTGCAAGCAATTCTCCTGCCTCAACCTCCAGAGTAGCTGGGATTACAGGTGCCCACCACCACGCCAGGTGAACTTTTGTATTTTTAGTAGACATAGGGTTTCGCCATGTTGGCCAGGCTGGTCTCGAACTCCTGACCTCAAGTGATCTTCCTGCCTCGGCCTCCCAAAGTGCTGGGATTACAGGCATGAGCCACTGCACCCACTGACAGGGATATATTCAAAGAAATGCATCATTAGGCAATTTCATCATTGAGCAAACATTATAGAGTGCACTTACACAACCCTAAGTGGCCTAGCCTATTACACACCTAGCCTGTATGGTAAAGCCCTATTGCTCCTAGGATACGAACCTGTAGAGCACATTACTGTACTGAATACCATAGGCAATTGTAACACAATGCTAAGTATTTGTGTACCTAAACATACCTAAACATAGAAGGAATACAGTGAAAATATGGTATAAAGAAGCAGCCTCCAACCTATTTGGCACCAGGGACTGGTTTTGTGGAAGTCCATTTTTCCAGGGCTGCAGGGAAGGGTGGGGAGGTGTCAGGATGAAACTGTTCCACCTTAGATCGTCAGGCATTAGTTAGATTATCAGAAGGAGCATGCAACCTAGACCCTGCACATGTGCAGTTCACAAGAGTGTTCATGCTCCTATGAGAATCTAATGCCACCGCTGATCTGATAGGAGGCAGAGCTCGGTGGGTAAGGCGAGTGATGGGGAGTGGCTGTAAACACACATGAAGCTTTGCTCACCTGCAGGCTGCTCACCTCCTGCTGCGCAGCCTGGTTCCTAACAGGTCACAGACCAGTACTGGTCCAAGGCCTGGGGGATTGGGGACCGCTGATATAAAAGACAAAATAATCGTACACCTGTCTAAGGCATTTATCATGAATGGAGCTCACAGCACCGAAAGTTGCTCTGGGTGAGTCAGTGAGGGAGTGGCGAGAAAATGAGTGGTTCATACCTGTCATCCCAGCACTTTGGGAAGCCAAGACAGGTGGATCACCTGAGGTCAGGAGTTCAAGACCAGCCTGGGCAACATGGCCAAACTCTGTCTCTACTAAAAATAAAAAATCAGCCTGGCATGGTGGCAGGTGCCTGTAATCCCAGCTACTCTGGAGGCTGAGGCAGGAGAATTGCTTGAACCTGGGAGGTAGAGGTTGCAGTGAACTGAGATCACACCACTGCACTCCAGCCTGGGTGACAGAGTGAGACTCCTTCCAAAAAAAAAGAAAGGAAGAGAAAGAAAATGTGAAGGCCTAGAACATTACTGCACACCCCTGGAGGTAGACTTTGTAAACACTGTATGGTTAGGCTACTTTTTCTTTCCTTTTTTTTTTTTTTTTTTTTGAGACGGAGTCTCGCTCTGTCACCCAGGTTGGAGTGCAATGGAATTATCTCAGCTCACTGCAACCTCTGCCTCCTGGGTTCAAGCAATTCTTATACTAATTTATTCTTTTTAAAACCCCTTCTTCAGTAATAAATTAACCTTAGCTTACTGTGACTTTGTAACTTTATAAAGGTTCTAAATTTTATAAACTTTTTGACACTCTGACAGTAATCACTTAGCTTAAAACACATTGTACTGCTGTACAAAAATATTTTCTTTCTTTATAGCTTTAATCTATAACCTTTTTCCAACTAAATATTTTTTCTCTTTACTCCTTGAAAACCAAGACACAAACACACACATTAGCCTAGGCCTACACAGGATCAGGATCGTCAGTATCGCTGTCCTCCACCTTCTTGTCTTGTCCCACTGGTAGGTTTTCAGGAGCAATAACAGGCATGGAGCTGTCATCTATGATAACAGTGAATTTTTCTGGAATCCCTCCTGAAGGACTTGCCTGAGGCTGTTTTACAGTTACTTTTTATATAAATAGAAGGAACACACTCTAAAATAATGATAAAAGTATAGTGTAGTAAATACAGAAACCATTAGGGCTTTTACTATGATTGTCAAGTATTATGTACTGGACCAGGTGCAGTGGCTCATGCCTATAATCCTAACACTTTGGGAGACTGAGGCGGGCGGATCACTTGAGCTCAGGAGTTCGAGACCAGCCTGGGCAACATGGCGAAACCCCGTCTCTACTAAAAACACAAAAATTAGCTGGATGTGGTGGCATGCACCTGTAATCCCACTACTTGGGTGGCTGAGACAGGAGAATAGCTTGAAACCCGGAGGCGGAGGCTGCAGTGAGCTGGGATCACACCACTGTACTCCAGTCTGGGTGAAACAGTGAGACCCTGCCTCAAAAAAAAAAAAAAAAAAGTATGTTTTGGACGTAATTGTATGTGTGATACTTTTGTGACTGGCTGATGAGTAGCATTACCAGCATTGCCACAAACATTGTGCTATGATGTTATGGCAGCTACGACATTTTTAGGTGATAGGAATTATTCAGCTATGTTGTAATCCTATGGGCCCACTGTCCTACATGCAATTTGTCATTATGTGGTGCGTGACTGCATATATAGATTTCCTATTGCTTTTATTTCTCAGGTTGAACCCAGACTGATACACTGGGAACCCAGCATAAGGAATTTTTTGTTTTGTTTTGTTTTGTTTTTGTGGGTTTTTTTTTTTTTTTTTTTTTGAGGCTCTGGATGACTTTATTCTTCAAATGACTTTACTCTCCAGTAGCTCCAGGTGAGACTGAGAGCAAGAACCTGGCCCATCCCTCTCTCCATTGTCTGAGCAGGTCACCAAAGGAAGTGGGCAGGACGCTGGCAGAGTCTGACAGGGCCTTGCTGTGGGTGGAGCAAAGGGTGCCTCATATGTCTGGGGTGCTTGGGGTCGGCCACAAAGGTGGAAGGAAATGGGGTCGACAGATGAGGGTGGGCCTTGTGCTTCAGATAACCTCACATGGTCAGGCAAGGGTTAGGGATGGGATGCAGGGAGCCTCAGGGGCTCATGTCAATTACTGACCTAAGGAAGGGCCCAGGAGAAGGAAAAGGGAGGAGTTGTGAGAAGGGACAGGGGAGCTCAGAGGAGAGCACAGAAGAACTTCTTCTCCCGGAAGGGGTTCTCCGAAGTGGGCACAGGGGTGATGAGGGGATCCTCACAGGCGTGGGCATCACAGTAAGTCATCAGGTCTGCGGCTGCCTTGGACACCTTTATCCGGCACAAGCTGGCTTCAATCTTAAGCTGTTCCACCATCTTGCGTGCTTGCCCAATACTCATAGTGCTGTTCACCGGAGTCTCACCTTTCATCCTAAAGCCACAAGCACAGCAGTAGCAGACCTGGGTGTAGGGTCAGTGGAGGGTACCAAAACCTTCTTTTGTGGGTTTTTTTAGTCAGAGTCTTGCTTTTATTGCCCAGGCTGGAGTGCAATGGTGCAATCTCAGCTCACTGCAACCTCCACCTCCTGGATTCAAGCAGTTCTCCTACCTCAGCTTCCCAAGTAGCTGGGATTACAGGCGTATGCTACCACATATGGCTTTTTTTTTTTTTTTTTCTTTTTTAGTAGAGACGAGGTTTTACCATGTTAGTCAAGCTGGTCTTGAACTCCTAACCTCAGGTGATCCACCCACTTTGGCCTCCCAAAGTGCTGGGATTGCAGATGTGAGCCACCATGCCCAGCCAGGATTTTTTTTTTTTTTTAAGACAGGGTCTTGCTCTGTTGCTCAGGCTGGAGTGCAGTGGCACCATCATAGCTCACTGCAGCCTCAACCTCCTGGGCTCAAGCGATCCTCCTGCCTCAGCCTCCCAAATAGATGGAACCACAGGCATGCAACACCATGCCCAGCTAATTTTTGCAGAGACGGGGTTTTGCTGTGTTGCACAGGCTGGTCTTGAACTCTTGGGCTCAAGCAATCCTCCCGCCTTGGCGTCCCAAAGTGCTGGGATTACAGGTATGAGCTGCCGCACTTGGCGTCATCAGGCATTTTTGCTCTTCTAGTTTGCTAGTCTTATGTCTTACTTGGCCTGTGCTTTCAGTTAGATCCCAGGAGTGCCAGTCCTAGCTTCTGATTGCCCATCCTGGCTCAGACTTCATTCTTTAGAAAGTGTCTCATGGCAGGTCCTTGACCTGTGGTGCCATCACTGAGAGATCACCTGGCCACCTTTCACCCAGACACTCCCACAGCTTAGTGCAGATGGTTTTGAGGATGTCCACTGTATTTATTCCAATTTTCTGTTCCAGAAATACCTCTTATTCTATAGTTAAGGAGCAAGAGAGCTAAGACATGGTCTATGGCCTTGTCATTTGCCATCATTGTAGTGCCCTCAGACCTCCTGTGGGTTCTGACATTTTAAAAATTCGGTTGTAGCCAGGTGCTGTGGCTCAAGCCTGTAATCCCAGCACTTTGGGTGGCTGAGACGGGCAGATCACAAGGTCAGGAGATCGAGACCATCCTGGCTAACACGGTGAAACCCCATCTCTACTAAAAAAAATACAAAAATCTAGCCGGGCGAGGTGGCAGGCGCCTGTAGTCCCAGCTACTAGGGAGGCTGAGGCAGGAGAATGGCGTAAACCCGGGAGGCAGAGCTTGCAGTGAGCTGAGATCCGGCCACTGCACTCCAGCCTGGGCGACAGAGCGAGACTCCATCTCAAAAAAAAAAAATTCGGTTGTAATCCATCCTCTGGTCTGAAAAGGCTGGATGAATATTTTCTTTGTCAACCAGAAATTGTGTAAGCTATGTAGTCAGATACAAGGAGGTAGTGCCCTTTTCTTAAGGAATTCTTAATCTAATTGTCACATTTCTCTGATTGAAGCAAAATGGGTGCTTTACTGACCCAGATTTTATGTTATTCGAACAAATAAAGCTCCAGCTGCCAATTTCAATAGAGCTACTGGACTTAATGGGCATTTACTATATTTCCTCGGCCAAGCACAGTGGCTCATGCCTATAATCCCAGCACTTTGGGAGACCAGGGCAGGGCGGGTTACTTGAGGTCAGGAGTTGGAGACCAACCTGGGCAACATGGCAAAACCCCATTTCTACTAAAAATACGAAAATTTGCTGGGCGTGGTGGCATGTGCCTGTAATTCCAGTACTTGGCAGGCTGAGGCAGGAGAATCACTTGAACCCGGGAGGTGGAGTTTGCAGTGAGCTGAGATCACGCCACTGCACTCCCAGCCTGAGCGACAGAGCAAGAGCCTGTCTGAAAATAATAATAGTAAATAATATATTTCCTCCCTGGTCTTGACTTCATTTGTAGTGACGGATTTTCATGATTTCGTGGATTGTTGAGACTTTCCCATATGAACCATAGTTCATTGCTGCTCACAACAGCAGACAGCTCTTGGTGCTGCGTAGTGGAATTGCGTATACTGTGTAGGGGTACTGTGACACATCCTGAAGAGCCCCTCTCTTCAGGACCAAGGTACTCAGTCCAAGCATGATGGTTCACACCTACAATCAAAAGGCAGACGGATTGCTTGAGCCCAGCAGTTCAAGACCAGCCTGGGCAACATAGTGAGATCCCATCTCTACAATAAGTCAATTAAAAAAAAAAAAAAAAGGCAAGCATGGTGATATGTGCCTGTAAGCCCACCTACTAGGAGGCTGAGGTGGGAAGATTCCCAAAGTCCAGGAGGTTGAGGCTGCAGTGAGCTATAATGGTACTATTGCACTTCAACCTGGGCAACAGGGTAAGACCCTGTCAAAAAAAAAAAAAAAAGAAGCACTTCTTGCTCCTGCTGGTGGATTGTTGCCTGTTGACAGCTCACAGCCAAGTTCCTCCCTAAGTACTGAGATGACTGCAGGGTGCTGCCCTGCCTGGGATGATGCTCTTCCCGGTTATGGCTCCTGTCACCCGACTTTTCAGTGTGGGACATGAAGCTCCAGCTCTCCTGCCTGTTTCAGGACATCTGTGCTGGGCAGCTCTGCGTCAGAGCTTCCCGGGGAACTGGCTGAGGCATCTGTTGAAATTGCATAAGTTTTCAGTGTCTCCTCTGATCAATCTGCTTCCCTCACTCCCTGCACCCAAATCTCCATTTCAGAGCTTCCTCCCAGGGACCCGACCTATGACAGTCTTCTCCATCTTTGGTATTTCCCAGAGTTTTGTTAAGTTGGCTGGAGGAGGAAAAACATGGCTTTTTTCTTAATCCTTCCTCGGCTTAATTGATACAGAATAGAGAAGACCAGGAGCAACTGGAAGCTGGAAGCGAGGGCAGATGAGTCAAAAGTTTGGAGAGAGGCACCAAAAAGCCCATCCAGGGTCCAGGGAATGGGTGAGAGTTAAACTCCAAGAAGAGTCAAGCCAAGTCTGGATGCATTGGGTCACGCCTATAATCCCGGCACTTTGGGAGGCCATGGCGGGAAGATTGCATGAACCCAGGAGTTTGAGAACAGTGTGGGCAACATAGTGAGACCCCATCTCTACCAAAGAATTAAAAATAAAAATTAGCCAGGTGTAGTAGTGCGTACCTGTAGTCTCAGCTACTCAGGAGGCTGAGACGGGAAGTGGAATATTGTAGAATTGTAGTAGCAGTATTAAAAATAATGGCAAAACCCACAATTACTTTTGCACCAACCTAATAGTAGTGATAACAGGGACAGGAAGTGAGAGAAGCCGGAACCATATGACATCCTGGTCCAGGTACTGACCTAGTTGTGAAGTTGCCCCACATATAGGTAGCCAGCCATCAAGATCCCAGTTTTGGAGCTGGGCATGGTAGCTCACACCTATAATTCCAGTGATTCAGGAGGCTGAGGCAGGAGAATCACTTGAGGCCAGGAGTTCAAGACCAACCTAGGCAACACAGTGAGAGACCCTGTCTCCACAACAAATTTAAAAATTAACTGGGCGTCATGGTGCATGATGGTAGTCCCAGCTACTCGGGAGACCAAGGCAGAAGGATCGCTTGAACCCAGAAGTTCCAAGCTGCAGTGAGCTATGATTATGTCACTACGCTCCAGTCTGGGCAACAGAGCAAGACCCTATCTCTTACAGAAAAAAAAAAAAAAAAAACAGCCAAGGTAAGAGGCAAGCCTTAGTGCGCCCAAGAACCAGTGAGATAAGGAGGAGTCCAGGGATAGAATTGGTGGAGATTATGGAATGTCTGGGCAGGCAAGCTAATGAGGGCTTATAGCATAGAGCAAGGCCCAGCATCCCATCTGCCTGGAGTGCGGTGTAGGCCTTCCAGTCTTTGCTGTGGGGAATTGTAAAGGAACTTCCTGGACAAAAATCACCTTCCGTACAGTGAGCAGAACGGGACTCCTTTGCTCATTAGAAACACAACCTGGAGTGGAGTTTCTTAAGTGGGAATGGCATCAGGATTGTCTGGAGGGCTTCTAAGGCAATCCCAGCTCCAGCCTCGGATATTCCCGCTGGGCAAGTCAGGGCTGGGTGGGGCCCCAGGGCTTGCCTTTTTTTTTTTTTTTTTTTTTTTTTTGGAGACAGAGTTTCACTGTATTGCCCAAGCTGGAGTGCAGTGGCAGGATCTTGGCTCACTGCAACCTCTGCCTCCTGGGTTCAAGCAATTCTCGTGCCTCAGCCTGTCCAGTAACTTGGGACTACAGGCGAGCCACACCTCACTAATTTTTTTGTATTTTTAGTAGAGACGGGCCGGGCGCGGTGGCTCACACCTGTAATCCCAGCACTGGGAGGCCCCGAGGCGGGTGGATCACCAGGTCAGGAGATCAGACCATCCTGGCTAACACGGTGAAACCCTGTCTCTACTAAACAAAACACAAAAATTTAGTCAGGCGTGGTGGTGGGCGCCTTTAGTCCCGGCTACTCGGGAGGGTGAGGCAGGAGAATGGCGTGAACCTGGGAGGCGGAGCTTGCAGTGAGCCGAGATCGTCCCTCTGCACTCCAGCCTGGGCGACAGAGCAAGACTCCATCTCCAAAACAAAAACAAAAACAAAAAGAATAGTAGAGATGGAGTTTCACTATGTCAGCTAGGCTGGTCTTGAATTCCTGGCCTCAAGTGATCCACCCGCCTCTACCTCCCAAAGTGCTGGTATTACAGGCATGAGCCACCGCGCCTGGCCAGATTTGCTTTTTGTTTTGTTTTGTTTTCTTTTCTTTTTTTGAGACAGTCTTGCTCTGTTGCCCAGGCCAGAGTGCAGTGGCGAGACCTTGGCTCACGGCAACCTCTGCCTCTCGGGTTCAAACGATTCTCCTGCCTCAGCCTCCAAAGTACCTGGGACTACAGGCGTGCACCACCACATCCTGCAAATTTTTGTATTTTTAGTAGAGACAGGGTTTCACTATGTTGGTCAGGCTGGTCTTGAACTCCTGACCTCAAGTGATCCGCCTGCCTCGACCTCCCAAAGTGTTGGGATTACAGGCCTGAGCCACTGCACCCAACCAGGTTTGTCTCTTTTTTTTTTTTTTTTTTTTTTTTTTTTTTTTTTTTTTTTTTTTTTTGAGACGGAGTCTTGCTCTGTCACCTAGGCTGGAGTGCAGTGGCCAGATCTCAGCTCACTGCAAGCTCCGCCTCCCAGGTTCACGCCATTCTCCTGCCTCAGCCTCCGAGTAGCTGGGACTACAGGCGCCGCCACCTCGCCGGCTAGTTTTTTTTTTGTATTTTTAGTAGAGACGGGGTTTCACTGTGTTAGCCAGGATGGTTTCGATCTCCTGACCTCGTGATCCGCCCGTCTCGGCCTCCCAAAGTGCTGGGATTACAGGCTGAGCCACCGCGCCCGGCCCCAGGTTTGTCTCTTAAACAAGTTCTCAGATAGGTGCAGATACTGTGGTTTTAGGGGCCACACTCTGAGAACCTTCAGATGGGTCAGCCAGATACCTACACCTGACTGTCATTTTAAAATGCGTCCTTCACACCCTGCTCTTACAGGGGAGGACAGAATTTGGCCTGGAAACCTGAGAGAAGATCAGGAGATTCAGGCAAAACACAAATTGATACGATCAACAGGCTTTGGCCTCAGATATTCGCCATGGTAAGTGACTTAACTGTTCTGAGCCTGTGTCTTCATCTGTAAAAAGAGGATAAGAACAGCTATCACATAGGATTGTTGTAAGGATTGGATGAGAGATCAAGTGTGGAAGGTGTTAGCATGATGTGAGACTGTTGTGCTGAACCCCTGTTAACCTCAGTAGGGAGGGCCCCAGGCTCAAGAGCCTGAAGGAGAGACCAGCACCAGCCAACAAAACATGGGATTTTCCTAGAGGCTTACACACGGGGGAGAGAGTCCATTGGCGGAGGGCTGGGCAGGAAAACTGCAGTCGCCTTCTAACATCATGCAGCTTCTACAGCATTTTCTTTTAACACCCTTCCCTCAATGACCTCCACCTGGCAACCTTCATTTAACCCCAAATTCAGGGCCTCAATCTCCTGTAGGGCTGGGGGCTCAGATGTTCATCATAGATAAGGAATTAATCTCTGCATTGGCCACACCGTGTAATCCCAGCACTTTGGGAGGCCAAGGCGGGAGGATCTCTGGAGACTAGGAGTTCAAGACCAGCCTGTGCAACATGTTGAGACTCCATCTCTACAACTGCAATCCCAGCACTTTGGGAGGCCGAGGCGGGCAGATCTTGAGGTCAGGAGTTTGAGACCAGCCTGGCCAAATGGTGAAACGCCATCTCTACTAAAAATACAAAAAAATTTAGCTGGGCATGGTGGTGGGCACCTGTAATCCCAGCTACTTGGAGGCTGAGGCAGGAGAATCATTTGAACCCGGGAGGCAGAGGGTTGCAATGAGCCGAGATCGCACCATTGCACTCCAGCCTGGGCGACAGGGCGAGACTCCATCTCAAAAAAAAAAAAAACAAAAAGAAGCATGATGTGGAACAGTGTTCATGGCCCGGTGATCTCTGTACCTGTTTTCGGCTCTTTCTTCACCCCGGCTCTGAACATAGATTCAGGTGCATCTGCCATGCAGAGTTATTCTTAGGGTATGCTCAAGTTATTCCTATCAGGGGCATTTAGCCTACAGAGACCCCCCTTAAGTATTTGTTGTGCATGATGGGGACACACACAGGCAGTGGGGAACAGCTCTAGCAAGTGAGATCAGACTAGTTGGTGTTCTCTGGGGAAGGGAACTTTGGGAGGCTGGGGCAGAAGGATTCCTTGAGGCCTGGGCATAGCCAGATGCCATCTCTACAAAATATAAACAAATTAGCCAGGCAAGGTGGCGTGTGCCTGTACTCGCAGTACTTTGGGAGGCTGAGGCAGGAGAATCCCTTGAGGCCAGGAGTTTGAGACCAGCCTGGACAATATAGCAAGACCCCATCTCTACAAAATATAAACAAATTTGCCAGGCAAGGGCAGAAGGGTCCCTTGAGGCCTGGGCAACATAGCAAGACCCCATCTCTACAAAATGTAAACAAATTACCCAGGCAAGGTGGCATGTGCCTATACTCCAAGCACTTTGGGAGGCTGAGGCAGGAGGATCTCTTGAGCCCAGGAGTTCAAGGCCGCAGTGAGCTATGATCACACCACTGCACTCCAGCCCCTAGCAGACCCTGTCTCTTTAAAAAAACAAAACAAAACAAAACAAAACAAACAAACAAACAAAAAAACAGCTGAGCGTGGTGGCTTATGCCTGTAATCCCAGCACTTTGGGAGGCCGAGGCCGGTGGATCACCTGAGGTCGGGAGTTCGAGACCAGCTTGACCAACGTGGAGAAACCCCGTCTCTACTAAAAATACAAAATTAGCCGGGCGTGGTGGCACATGCCTGTAATCCCAGCTACCAGGGAGGCTGAGGCAGGGGAATCTCTTGAACCCAGGTGGCAGAGGTTACAGTGAGCTGAGATTGCATCATTGCACTCTAGCCTGGGTAACAAGAGTGAAAATCCGTCTCAGAAAAAAAACAAAAAAGGAAAGAAAAACACAACATTTCGCCCTTCTGGTGCTCTGGGTTCTGTCTCCTGCTCACGCTCTCTGAGTCTCCATGGCACTATTGAGTAGCTGGCAGTGACGGAGTGGGAGTGGTGGTACCAGCAGCCTTCATTTTTTCCTGGACAGGAATGTAAGAAACTGGCACGACGCCTTCTCTCCACCAGTTGCATTTTACAGCTTATGATTTGTAGTGAGGTCCATCATGGCAAAGAAGCACACACCATTATTTATGTGTTTGCACCCTGCCTTGTTCCAAGGAAGATTTAAGGCAGCTACAGACCCTGGTAAATTAATCCACTATCTGTGCCATGGAGAGAGGCAGGGTTCCCGTATCAGCCCAGGTAGGTTAGCTTGCTTAAGTGGCCTTAGCAGCAGACTCCAGACCATCCTGATGCAATCAGAAGAGGACTTGGATCTAAACCAGCTGTTCTCAAACTTAAGTGAGCATTGGAGTGACCTGGGGGACTTGTTCAACACAGATTGGTCAGTTTCTGATTCCCTAGGTCAGGAACAGGCCTGAGAATCTGCATTTCTAGCAAGTACCAGGTGGTGCTGATGCTGCTGGCCTGGAAGTCTCACTTTGAGAAGCACTGATCTGCAGAAATTCATGCTGCGATTGTCCTTCTGGAAGCATGAACTTGGGCCAGGCCCAGTGGCTCGCGCCTGTAATCCCAGCACTTTGGGAGGCCAAGGTGAGAAAATCGCTTGAGCTCAGGAATTCAAGACCAGCCTGGACAACATGGTAAGAGTCCATCTAAAATAAATAAATAAAATAAAATAAAATAAAATAAAATAAATAAAATAAAATAAAATAAAATGTAAGATAAGATAAGATAAGATAAGATAAGATAAAATAAAATGCTGCGCACAGTGGCTCGCACCTATAAACCCAACACTTTGGGAGGCCAAGGTGGGCAGATCACAAGGTCAGGAGATTGATACCATCCTGGCCAACATGGTGAAACCCCGTCTCTACTAAAAATACAAAATTAGCCAGGCGTGGTGGCACATGCCCATAATCCCAGCTACTCGGGAGGCTGAGCTAGGAGAATCGCTTAAACCAGGGAGTCAGAGGTTGCAGTCAGCGGAGATTGCACCACTGCACTCAGCCTGGAGACACAGCGAGACTCTGTCTCAAAATAAATAAATTAAATTAAATATGAATAAAATGGAAGCCTGATTTGAAATAGTGTTCATGTGTTCATGCCCAGCAATCCAGCAATCTCTGTGCCTGTTTTAGGTTCTCTCTTCACCCCTAGAGCTGCTAGGAGCCTCTCACTTATACCCACCTTCCTGAGATGCATCCTGTGCTAGAATGTGCCAGACTTGGCACCCACGGAAATGCTCTTTCCTGTGGCTGTCACTCATGGTCTTGCGGGAAGCCACTATCCTCATTCAACCATAATCTAACTAAGGCATCTAATGGGTGGCTTTCCCTGGTGGAGGAGAAGAGAGAAGCTTAGGTGGCAGGTGGACTTGGGTTCAAAAGTAAATTGGCCAAGTACCTGTGTGAAAGTGAGCATGTTACTCCAGTTCTCTCAGTTTATTAATTTGTCCAATGGAGACAGTACACTTTCCTAGAACCATTGTGAGAATGCAATTGGACAATAGGGTGTTTGACATATCACCGTTCTCTGTCATTCTTCCCTTCTCCTTTCGAAATACATTCATGGATCCTTGTCTTGAAGGAGTGACGTGGATGGAGAGTTTGGGGGATTATGATGGACCAAAAAAGTAGCTGTGGAAGATTCGGGGGCCAAGAGGTCCCCCATTTAGCATTCTTTAATTCACATGTTATGGATGGGACCCCTCAGCCCCTAGATTTCTACTTGTATTCAAATAAATTGCATAGCTAAAATAAATAACGATTTTAGTCAAAACGGGCAGTTTTCAGAATAAACAGTTTTGATGTATGCTTCTGGTAATGCATAAATTCAGACAGGTAGTAGACAGTCAGGCTGAGGACACAGAGATGAATGAAGCATCACCTTGACTTTGAGGAGCCCACAATCTAATGCTCAAATCCAGCCAGTGCCTTTCAAGGCTCTCCTGGGTTTTTCCTCCAGGACAGTGAGTGTAGACATGGGCTCCTCCACCCAGCGTGGTTCTGCCAGGCATCCGTGATATTGCCCCGGTTATCTGGATGTTCTCGATTGGGCCCCAGTTCACCTTCATACTGAAGAATCATGCTCCCTGGTAAAGAGAAGGAAATTAGTTTTGATCAGTGCCTTTGTTAGTCCATTTTCACACCACTGACAAAGACATACCCAAGACTGGGTAATTTATAAAGAAAAAGAAGTTTAATGGACTCATAGTTCCACGTGGCTGGAGAGGCCTCCCAATCATGGTGGAAGGCGAAAGGCATGTCTTACATGGCAACAGGCAAGACAGAATGAGAGCCAAGTGAAAGGGGAAACCCCTTATAAAACCATCAGATCTCATGAGACTTATTCACTACCATGAGAACAGTATGGGGGAATCCGCCCCCAGGATTCAATTATCTCCCACTGGGTCCCTCCCACAACACGTGGGAATTATGGGAGCTGCAATTCGAGATGAAATTTGAGTGGAAACGCAGCCAGATCGTAACAGTGCCTTTTCTTCCCTTCTCTCCCCTCCACTTCTCCATCCTTCTCCTCATCATCCCATCCCCCTTGCCTGTCTTTGCCTGTCCTCTCTGAACAATGCAAATATTTACGTTTAAATCTATTATATGTTATCTTTCTAATAGATAAACATACCTTACTGTTGATGGGATGGATAGATGTTTCAGGTTACTTACTTTCAGAGAAGAAGGAAGTCTGTCAGCTTTTATAAAGTTTTTCATTTTTAAGAGGCAGGATGATTAGTCCATTTTCACACTACTCTAAAGAAATACCTGAGGCTGGGTAACTTGCAAAGTAAAGAGGTTTAATTGACTCACAGTTCCACCTGGCTGGGGAGGCCTTAGGAAACTTATTATCATGGCAGAAGGTGAAGGGGAAGCAAACTTGGGCCTTCTCACATGGCGGAAGGAGAGAGTATGTGTGTGAAGGAGGAACTGTCAAACTCTTAGAAAACCATCATATCACATGAGACTTACTATCACAAGAACTGCATGGGGAAAACCACCCCATGATCCAATCACCTCCCACCAGATGCCTCCATCAACATGGGGGGATTATGGAGATTATATTTCGATATGAGATTTGGGTGGGGACATAGAACCAAACCATATCACAGGGTCTTGCTGTCACCCAGGTTGGAGTGCAGTGGTGTGATCATAGCTCACTGCAGCCTCGACCTCTGTGGTTCAAACAATCCTCCTACCTCAGCCTCCCAAGTAGCTGGGACTACTGGTGTGCACTAGCACACCTGGCTAATTTTTGTATTTATTTATTTATTTGTAGAAATGGGACCTCACTGTATTACCCAGTCTGGTCTTGAATTCCTGGACTCAAGTGACTCCCCTGCCTTGGCCTCCCAAAGTATTGGGAGTACAGGTCTGAGCCACCGTGCCTCGCCTGTCAGCTTTGTGATAAAGCAGAGAGAAGCTGTATTAGTTTGTTCTCATACTGTTAATAAAGACATACCTGAGACTGGGCAATTTATAAAGGAAAGAGGTTTAATTGACTCATGGTTCCACATAGCTGGGGAGGCCTCACAATCATGGCTGAAGGCAAATGAGGAGCAAAGTCACATCTTACACGGCAGCAGGCAGGAAGGCTTGTGCAGGGGAACTCCCATTTTTTTTTTTTTTTTTTTTTTTTTTTTTTTTTTTTTTGAGACGGAGTCTTGCTCTGCCACCCAGGCTGGAGTGCAGTGGCCGGCTCTCAGCTCACTGCAAGCTCCGCCTCCCGGGTTCACGCCATTCTCCTGTCTCAGCCTCCCGAGTAGCTGGGACTACAGGCGCCCGCCTCGTCGCCCGGCTAGTTTTTTGTATTTTTTAGTAGAGACGGGGTTTCACTGTATTAGCCAGGATGGTCTCGATCTCCTGACCTCATGATTCGCCCGTCTCGGCCTCCCAAAGTGCTGGGATTACAGGCTTGAGCCACCGCGCCCGGCTGTGGGAACTCCCATTTATACAACCATCAGATCTCGTGAGACTTACTACCACAAGAACAGTATGGGGGCAACTACCCCCATGATTCAATTGTCTCCACCTGGTGCAATTCAAGGTGAGATTTGGGACCAGGTGCAGTGGCTTATACCTGTAATCCCATCACTTTGGGAGACTGAGGCAGGTGGATTACCTGAGGTCAGGAGTTTGAGACTAGCCTGGCCAACACATAGTGAAACCCCATCTCTATTTTAAAAAATACAAAAATTAGCTGGGCATGGGGGTGCATGCTTGTAGTCCCAGCTACTTGGGAAGCTGAGGCAGGTGAAATGCTTGAACCCTGGAGGCGGAGGTTGCAGTGAGCTGAGATTGTGCCACTGCACTCCAGCCTGGGTGACAGAGCAAGACTGCATCTCAAAAAAATAATAATAAATAAATAAAGGTGAGGTTTGGGTAGGGACACAGTCAAACCATGTCAAAAGCCAAGTGAAGACACTGTACTCCATATACTGTGATAATAGCAATGACAACCATAGCAGTTTTCTTTTTTGAGCACTTAATGTATGCCAGGCATTGTGCTGCTAACCTCTGTCTATGGATTAGTAAAATATTATTAATTAAAAGAACCTCAGGGGGGAGGTATTATTATTATCATTATTTTTGTTTTATGGATCAGGCAGAAAAAGGTTAAGATAGCATGCCCAGGACTAGTAGGTAACAGAGCTGGATTCAAGTTCAGGGCTGAGGTCTGAGCCCCAGTGGCCAGGCCTCTAATGACTGATCTCCTGACCCGGCCTGGAATGGGAGCACTATGCCTTGGCTCATTTCCAGTAACTGGAGGATGCTGGATGGTCACATGTGGAGGCTGGTCATTCCTCTGCTTGAATTGGACATCATAACAGTGCCTTTCCTACATATTATGGTCACTTTCCCATCCTCTCTCCAATTGTATAGGGAATTGTAAGGTAGGGAAGAGAGGATTCCAGGAGTATCTGATTTTGGTCTAGAGACTGATAAAAATGGGAAGTTCAGGGATCGGCAGGTGCCACCAGGGCAGATGTAAATGTTGTCCTTGCGAAGCAAAGAATATTGAGTCCAGCCTGCCAAGGTTTGTGACGTCCGCTGCTGCCCACTTCTGCTGTTGTTGCTGATATTGAATGTCAAGGCCAGAAGGCATGGGAACACCATCTATGGGGGCTGCAGCAGGAACAGAAAGCACTGGGAACCCAGGTGCTCTTTTCGTCCTACACATGGCCGAGACTTAGAGAAACAAAAACAGCCACAATGTACTATGATTTTAGTTGCCCTGTCTTAGCATAGGGAAGAGGACTTCAGCAGCTCCCAGGACTTGAGTGTAAGGACTGTGCAGTGGGGAGGCCTGGGGATCATGAGAATCCCCAGGTGGCAGAAGGGGCCAGCAGCTGGGAGCCAGGCCCCGCAGTGTGTGCTGGCTCAGAGCAGCAATGGGCCAATTGGAGACATGACTGTCTTACTCTGGTGGGGGTGGGGAGGCATATTTAGCATTCGAGGGGAACATCTTTCCAGAAAAACAGCAGGGCATAGGACCTGTTTGGTGGACCTCACACGTTGTTGAGGTCACTAGCCACAGGTTGAACCAAAGGAAGTCAGAATGAGGACAGAGACCCCTCTCAGCACAGACATTGTTCAGTGACATAAACAATCTCTGCCTTCCTCTCCTCCTGTCCTTCTTCCTTGAGGCCCAATCTGAAAGGAGTGGAGGAGATAGACCATGAGGGAGGGTGAGGAGGAAGGCATTACAGAAACAGACAGCACCCTCTTTCCTGTCCTAAGCCCCCGGCTGCCCTGGGGAGTGGTAAGAGCCGTGAAAGCAGAGTTCAGTGTTCTCAATTGAACCAGTCTAAATATCAATCACTGAAAATGACCTGGGCCAGATGCGGGGGGCGGGTGGGGAGCACTCACACCTGTAATTCCAACACTTTGGGCAGCCAAGGCAGGAGGATTGCTTGAGGCCAGGAGTTTGAGACCAGCCTGGGCAAGGTAGTGAGACCCTGTCCATACAAAAATTAAAAAATAATAATAATAACCAGGTGTGATGGCACACACCTGTAGTCCCAGCTACTCAGGAGGCTGAGGCAGGAGGATCACTTGAGCCCAGGAGTTTGAGGCTGCAGTGAGCTGTGATCAAGCCACTGGTGACACAGCAAGACCCTGAATCTCTCTCTAAAAGAAGAAATTGATCTGAAAGTTAGGAAATTTGTCCAGGGAGGGAAATGTGGGTCCTCATCCTCTTAACTGGGAGCAGGAACTGGATATACAAAGTCATTTGACATTTGTATCTGCAATGAGCTGACCACCTTCTGTGCACTAATCCGCTAATGCTGCCATAACACACATTGTGCAAACTGCATGCCATGACATAGATTGAGTGGTTTGAACAAGAAAAGTTTATTTTTTTCACAACTCTGGAGGCCAGAAATCCAAGATAAACATCTGAGCAGCGTTGGTTCTTTCTGAGGCCTCTCTCCTTGGCTTGTAGATGGCTGTCTTCTCTCTGGGGCCTCATGGTCTTTCCTTAGTCACATTCTGGGTGTCTCTGTCCATCTCTTCTTCTTATAAGGACAGTGAGCACACCAAATTTGATACCCTCATTTTAACTTAATTATCTTTTTAAAGACCCTTTCTCCAAATACAATCACATTCTGGGGTACTGGGGGTTAGGAGGTCAACATATGAATTTGGTTACAGGGGACAGGATTTAGCCTATGACAGTCCATTAAATGTGGATCCACTGTGGCCCATGGGGAAGTGTGCTATTTTCCTGGAGCACATGCTGTATGCAGCCTGCCAAGGTTAGTGACGTCCGCTGCTGCCCACTCCTGCTGTTGTTGCTGATACTGAATGGCAAGGCCAGAAGGCATGGGAACACCATCTGTGGGGACTCCAGCAGGAACAGGAAGCACTGGGAACCCAGGTGCTCTTTTTGTCCTACAGATGGCTGAGACTTGGAGAAACAAGAACATCCACAATGTACTATTAGTCCATGAAAAGGGCAGTTTGCAAAACCAAAAGTACAGCATGATTGGATTTTAAAAGAATGTTTTTCAAAAAAGAAAAAGAATGTGTGTATGCACATGCATGTGGGATCATGCCTTCTCTCTGTGCAAGCAGATAACTCAGACATGAAAGACCGCAGTGGGGTAGCAGAGGTTATTCCTGAAGACAAGAAGATGGGTGACTACCATTTTAACAATTTATTGTATCTGCTACATTTGCTACAATGAATTTGTTACTTTTGTGATATAAAAGAGAGAAAGGGGGCTGGGCACAGTGGCTCATACCTGTACTCTCAGCACTTTGGTAGGCTGAGGTGGGCAGATCACTTGAGATCAGGAGTTTGAGACCAGCCTGGGCAACATGGTGAAACCCCCCATCTCTGTTAAAAATACAAAAATTAGCCGGGGTCTGGTGGTGCACGTCTGTAATCCCAGCTGCTTGGGAGGCTGAGGCAGGAGAATCATTTGAGCCTGGCGGAGGTTGCAGTGAGCTGAGATTGCACCACTGCACAACAAAGGGAGACTGTGTCTCAAAAAAATAAATAAATAAAGCAACGACAAAAGAGAGAGAGAGGTTTGTAATATTGGAAAGAAACAGGAGGTGAATGTTTAGCCTCATAGTTGGAGTCAGTGAATGGAATTTGGATTTCTGAGCCAGGATTTAAAATGTCAGATTTATGGGTTTGGGTGTACAAGGAGGAGATGAACATTTGCCCAGAGTCAAGATGGCTGGAATCAGAAGATCTGAATGGGACTGGGGACTGGGGAGTAGAGGACCCTTTGTTGTGTCCATGAAGCATCACAGCATCACATTAAGAGCAACTGGGCTGCCTCTGAAAAGTCTGGAGATGAATGTTCTTGCAGAAGCCAGATAACTCCATCAAAGAGATGAATAGGGTTGAAACAGATGACATTTAAGGTCCTTCCTAACTCAGAGATTCTGTGGTTTTGTGAAAATGTAGAAGCTCTGAGTTAAGCTACCTTTGAGAACATGGTGACATTTAATACTAAAAGCATCTGTTGATATTTTCTTTGAAATCTGCACTGTGCCAACTCTACCTGTAAGAATGACCTACAGGACATTGGAATATTTTGTGAATCTCCATAGCAACTCTTTCAGCAGAAGTATTTTCTTTGGATGATCTGAAGACAGAGGACAGTGAAGCATTTTCTTTTTTAAATCTCCATACCTCGTGTCCAACTTAACTGCCATTTAATTGAATGGCATTTCATTCTCAGACCGTCATCCGCTTACCTGAATGTTAATATTCTTACCTGCAACGAGGCCCCAGTTGGGGCAGGGTTGGGGAGTGGAATGGAGTCCTCATTTACTGGTATTTTGCATGAACCAATAACATTTCCAAATCCCATTACTTTGAGAGGCTGAGATGGGAGGATCAGATCGCTCGAGGTCAGGAGTTCCCGACCAGCCTGGGCAACATAGCGAGACCCCCATCTCTATGTAAAGTAAAAATAAAATAACATTTCTAATCCCAGATGATGTTGATTTATAGACATTATTGTAAGTAGGAGAGACTCAATGTAACTTGAACCTAGTACAGTAAAGTGTAGGCTCAGATCACAGTGAGAGGAAATACCACATATAGCAACATTTTCATTAATGATGCAATCGTTTTATGATGAGTGCTCCAAAGATTCCAGGGAAACGCTTCCTTACACTCAGAATGTGTTGCAAAGAAGACTGTTTTCTCTGGCCTCCATCTGCCTGAAATGCACTCCCAATTTCTCTTCATCTGTACAGATTTTACCTGATCCTCCAGAGCCATTTCTAATCCACATTCTTCCTCCGTCAAGCCAACCCTGACTCATTGATATGGTGTGGCTGTGTCCCCCTACAAATCTCATTTTAAATTGTAGTTCCCATAATCCCCATGTATCCTGGGAGGGACCCAGTGGGAGATAATTGGATCATGGGGGCGATTACCCCCACACTGCTGTTCTCATGATAGTGAGTTCCTCACAAGATCTGATGGTTTTATAAGGAACTTTTCCCCCTTTTGCTCGGCACTTCTCCTTCCTGCCATCATGTGAACAAGGATGTGTTTGCGTCTCCTTCCACCGCCATTGTAAGTTTCCTGAGGCCTCCCCAGACATGTGGAGCTGTGAGTCAATTAAACCTCTTCCCTTTATAAATCGCTGAGTTTCAGGTAGTCCTTTATAGCAGCGTAAGAATGGACTAATACACTCATCCATCCCAATTGATTGCTTTTGCCTGTAAATTTCCTAGAGCAGTTATTGACAATTCATTGTACCGCCTTGCCCTGTCTCCCTTATTACAGTCTTGAATGACTTTTAATGTCTATTTTGCATGTTTGTGTCCTCCCATGGTGTTTAGCAAAGGGCTCTAAAAACAGCAGTCACTCAATAAAGATTCTCTGATTTATTCGGAAGACCACTGTTTGTTGACTGCACAATAATTTTGAACTCAGCTGAGGCAGACCCTATTCGTGGTCCTCCTTGATCCTCCACCTACCACCATCATGAGTGACTTTGGTGTCTACAAAGATGTTCCTTCTGATACACTGGTCTCTCCAGGTCTCAATTTCCTCCTCTCTGTTGGCCTCCTGCACTTGTTCTCAGCCATCCAGTCTTATGGCTACACCTCCAGAGCTTGTCATTACCTGCAAAGCAGTAACTCAGACACTCACCCCCTGCCACTTCCTTGCTTGTCCCACTGGCTCTCCTCCAAGCATCCTTTGCTGGCATCAGAACCTGCAGCACATTGATACTCTTTCTTCTGGGGCTCTCTCCTTTCATTGCTTTCCCCTTATCTTTTAGATTCCAGGGACCCTCACTGCAGGGAAGATGGGCTCTGATCACCAACCCCAAGTGGTCCTTCACCTGTGGCCATGGCTAAGGCAATTCCTATCATCATAGTGCTGCAGTTTGGCCACTCCTCCAAACCTCTGTCCTCTCTTCTCCCCCTTCACCATATTGATCTAGTTTAGATTCCAGGGCTCTTCATTTTAATCATTCCTGTGCTCAATGCTCTTATTCCACTGTCTTTTTAGTTTGTTTGTTTGTTTGTTTATTTATTTATTTATTTATTGAGACAGATTCTCCATTACCCAGGCTGGAGTGCAGTGGTGTGGTCTTAGCTCACTGCAACTTCTGCCTCCTGGGTTCAAGCAATTCCTCTGCCTCAGCCTCCTGAGTAGCTGGGATTACACGCGCTACCACCATGCTTGGCTAATTTTTGTATTTTTAGTAGAGACAGGGTTTTCTCATGTTGGCCAGGCTGGTCTTGAGCTCCTGACCTCAAATGATCCACCCACCTCAGCTTCCCAAAGTGCTGTGATTACAGGTGTGAGCCACCACGCCCAGCCTAGTTTAATTTTTTGAGACAGGGTCTCTTTCTGTCATCCATGCTGGAGTGCAGTGGTGTGACCATGGCTCACTGCAGCCTCAAACTCCTGGGCTCAAGTGATCCTCCAGCCTCAGCCTTCCAAGTAGCTGAGACTATAGGCATCTGCCACCATGTCTGACTAACTTTAAAAAAAATGTATGTACAGATGGGGTTTTGCTGTGTTGCTCAGGCTGGTCTCAAATTTCTGGCCTCAAGTAATTCTCCTGCCATAACCTTCCAAAGTGGTGGGATTAGAAGTGTGCACCATCATGGCTTCCCACCTCCATCTTTTTGTTGAATACAAATGGCAAGACCTCAACCCTAGATGGGTCTTCTCTGGCCAAAACCCATGTCCTGAGAGTTGATAGGGACCCTTAGTGCAGGGCAGACAGACTCTTATCAGCACCCCAAGCAGCCCTGCCCTCCACTCTGTGGCCATGGTTAAGGAAATGTTTACACTCTATATAGAATGTCACACAGTTTTGCTACTCCCCCAAACATCTGTCCTTCCTTCTCCCTCTTTCTCACAGCCAATGACTGCATATTCCATTGCACAGAGGAAGCAGGAACCATCTCTCAGGAATCTGCTTGTCCTCAGGGTGGCAAAGACAAACTTAAGAAAGATTACCACCCTCCCCTTCTTCCCTCCCATTTCACTAGAGGAGCCCTATCTCCTCTTAAGCCCGACCCTTCAGCTGCACTCAGATTCCATTCCATGTCTTTGTAGGCACTTTGCACTGTTTATGGATAATCCCTTAACTCTCTTGTTTATTCAACCTTTCCCTCTCAAGTGAGTCTCTCCCACTGGCCTTTCATCATACTCAAGCTCTTGCATTAAAATCAAAGCAGAAAGAAGCAAATTAATTTCATATTTGCCAGCATCTACTCTCTTGCCCATGACCGATCTTCACAACCTGTGCTGTGTCCATCCCTCACCACCCATTGATTTTTGCAGCAAATTCTTTTCCAAAGTTAATCATATTAGTATATCCCATCCTTCACGGTCTTCTTCTGTGTGATGTTGACACTTTCTCCACTGAGAGATGGGGTCATATTCATCGGAATTGGGAGAATCTTTGTTATCTTAGCCTATGGAATGTGATAGAATAAGGTGGTTGCTGCCTGACCTTCTGGGTTTAGGTCATCCTTCAACATGTGTCAGACATGTCCTTCTTCTCATGATGGCAGGAAGGAGAAGTGCCAAGCAATACAGTGTGTGTGTGTGTGTGTGTGTGTGTGTGTGTGTGTGTGTGTCTCAGTCTCTCTCTCCCTCCATGCATCTTGTGAGCCTTGAGCCAACATGTATAAAGGATGGCTTCCTCAAAGCCGCCATGCTGGGAAGACCATGTGAACAGGAACTATCGACGCAGACAGGGATGCCCAAGGAGCTCCTGGTGTTTCACCCGCACTGTTTCAATCTTCCCAATGTCAACCACAGATGTAAAGAATACCTTAGATGATTCCAGCACCCAGCCTTGGAGTCACCCATCTCAGACTGAGTAGAACAGAGACAACCATCCTTACTGAGCTTGACGCCCAATTGTAGATTTGTGAGCAAATATACTGTTTTAATAAACTAAGTTTACAATAGTGTGTTCCACAGCATGAATTTGCCGAAACAGCCTCTGACTTAACCCCAGGATATCAGTTTGCCCCATCAAGTGCTTGAAATGGCTCTTAATAGGCACACCCTGTTGCTAAGTCAGACATTGTTGAAATGTCTGTTGTCTTGGTCATTAGCCCCCTGCCCTGTTGATCACCCACCTTGAAATGCCCGATTCCTTGGTATCCACTGTATTACCCTCATCTGGACTTTTTCAGCAATCTTCTTACTTGTTGGGCTACTTTTTTCCCCGTCATTCTGTCCACAGCTATTAAATGCTGAAATCCTTCAAGACTCACACCTAAACTTCTTTGTCTTCTGACTCAAAGCTCTCTCCCTAAGCAGTTCCCTACACAATCACATGTCAATGATCACTTCTGTGCACGAGTCATAATTTACATCACTTTTCTGAGATAGGGTCTCGCCCCGTCACCCAGGCTGGAGTGCAGTGATGTAATCTCAGCTCACTGCAACCTCTGCCTCCCAGGTTCAAGCGATTCTCCTGCCTCAGCCTCCCGAGTAGCTGGGACTATAGGCACACGCCACCATGCCTAATTTTTGTGTTTTTAGTAGAGACAGGGCTTTGACCTGTTGATCAGGCTGGTCTTGAACTACTGACCTCAGGTGATCCGTCCGCCTCGGCCTCCCAAAGTGCTGGAATTACGGGCATGAGCCAGTGTGCCTGGCCCATATCACTTTTCTGAGCTCCTGACACATAGGTACAGTTTCTTACTGGGAATTATCTCTTGGGAATATCAAAGCTACCTCAAATTCAATGTAGCCAAGATTTCAGAACTGTATTCCTCTTTCCACCTGGTCTGCCTTGCAGGTTCGTGAGAGTGTGTTATGATTCAGGGGTAATTCTACCCCGGGTTTTAGTGAGACAGATGACATTCCTGCCTTCATGGAGATTTTATTCTAGGTACTTAGAGCAGATAGTCAAATACATAAATACATAAATAAGGGCCAGGCGTGGTGGCTCCCGCTTGTAATCCCAGCACTTCGAGAGGCCAAGGCGGGCAGATCATGAGGTCAGGAGTTTGAGACCAGCCTGGCCAATACAGTGAAACCCTGTCTCTACTAAAAATACAAAAACTGGCCAGGTGCGGTGGCTCACACCTGTAATCCTAGCACTTTGGGAGGCCGAGGCGAGCGATCACAAGGTCAGGAGATTGAGACCATCCCGGCTAACATGGTGAAACCCCGTCTCTACTAAATACACAAAAAATTAACCGGGTGTGGTGACACCTGTAGTCCTAGCTACTTCAGGGGCTGAGACAGGAGAATCACTTGAACCCAGGAGGCAGAGATGACAGTGAGCCGAGATTGCACCACTGCACTCTCCTGCCTGGGTGACAGAGAGAGACTCCATCTCAAAAAAATAAAATAAAATAAAATAAATAAATTAGCTGGGCGTGGTAGCAGGCGTCTGTAATCCCAGCTACTCTCGGGAGGCTGAGGCAGGAGAATGGCTTGAACCTGGGATGCAGAGGTTACCGTGAGCCGAGATCGCACCACCACACCCTGGGCAACAGAGCTAGACTCCGTCTCAAAAAAAAAAAAAGGTAAATAAGTGAACTAAAAGAGGGTGACAAACACCAGACAAACAGCGAATTAGACAAAGGTAATTTGTCAAATTCGCTGTCTGCTGTTTATCACTCTCTTTTGGTTCACTTATTTACATATTTTACATAGTTTACTTACATATTTTACATAGTTTACTTATTTACATATTTTGCAGTTTACTTATTTACATTTTTTCCTAGTTATTTACATATTTTGCATAGTTTACTTATCTACCTAGTTTACTTATTTACATATTTTACTTATTTACAAATTGCGTTTGTCAAATTTGCTGTCTGGTATTTTTTACTGTCTTTCAGTTTACTTATTGGGCTGGGCGTGGATTCAGGGCAGTGTCAGAAAATACCCTGGATTCTGCCCTCTCTCTGTGACCCATCAGCTCTCAATGCTACGTCCTGAATAGCTCTCAGATCTCTCTATGCACCTCTGCCGCAGCTACTCAAGGTCGTGCCATTGTCATCTCTCCTCTGGGTCGCTCTGCTGTAGCCTTTGAACTGGTTTGCTTTCACCCCCTCCTGACATTCTCCAGCTTATATCCCACACTGCAATGTTAGGGCTTTTGTCAAAATGCAAGTTGGATCACACCCCACAAGATGTTGTGTGCACACACTACATCATGCAGTGGCCCCTCCTGGCTTTGTAGGATTAAAAGTCTGACCTCTTACTTGACCCACAGAACCCTGTGTGCTCTGGACTTTTCTTTATCCCCAATTTGAACAGTTTCACTCCTCACTTTGTTTGCTCCCACCTCGTGGCCCTCCTCCTCTTTTTCCTGCCACATCTTCCCCAGGCCACAGGACCTTTGCATGTGCTAGTCCTGCTGTTGGCATCTCATATCTTCCGTCTTCCACCAGTGAATTACTTCTCATCTCTCAGAAATCAGCTTTCTCCCGGGGCCAGGCATAGTGGCTTACACCTGTTATTCTAATACCTTGGGTGGCTGAGGTGGGAGGATCACTTGAGGCCAAGAGTTCAAGACCAGCCTGAGCAACATAGTGAGACCCCATCTCTACAGAAAAATATAAACATTAGCTGTCTGGGTGGCACGTACTTGTTGTCCCAGCTACTTACGAGGCTGAAGTGGGAGGATTGCTTCAGCCTGGGAGTTCAGGGCTGCAGTGAGCCATGATCTTGCCACTGTATTCCAGCCTGGGTGACAGAGTGAGATTCTGTCTCCAAAAAAGAAGTCACCTCTCCTGGAGAACCTCCTCAGCATTCCCGAAGAGGTCAGATTACCCCATTATGTGCTCTTGGAAGGCCATGCGCTTCTCCTGCCATGTCCGGCTCCAGCGATTCTGTTGTTGATTATGTGAATATTTGCGTGTATTTTCCCCTTCAACACAAGCCATTGGCAGGCTCTTTATAAGTGCCTGACCTCAGAGAACTTAGTAAAAAGTAGTGAGAACAGAAGGAGAAGTAATTACTTCTGCTTTTGGGGCCCCAAGCACTTGTGTCTCTGATTGTCCAACCCAACATTTCTCTTAGCTCCATAATAAGCTTCATATACACTTGAGATTCAGAAACCACAGGCCCCATTGTGTTGATCTCTCTTTCTCTGCCTCTTGGCTATAGCAAAACCAAGAATCAAAACCAAGGGAGAAGTATTTCTTTGATACACAGATTTCTTTTGCCTTTGGATAAATACCCAGTAGTAGTGGCACTGTTGGGTGGTTTGGTAGTTCTGACCATTACACCTTCTATGCATGTAACAAAATATCACCAGGACTCTGTACATAATTTGCAAATATTATGTATCCATAAAAAATAAAATTGGAATTCACAGTTCTAAAATCAAACAGGAGGACAGTAGCTGGGGCATAGAAGGAATTTTTATTTTATTTTATTTTATTTTATTTTGAGACAGAATCTCACTCTGTCGCTCAGGCTGGAGTGCAGTGGCACAATCTCAGCTCACTGCAAGCTCCGCCTCTCGGGTTCATGCCATTCTCCTGCCTCAGCCTCCCGAGTAGCTGGGACTACAGGCGCCTGCCACCACACCCAGCTAATTTTTTGCATTTTTAGTAGAGAGAGGGTTTCACCGTATTAGCCAGTATGGTCTCGATCTCCTGACCTCATGATCAGCCCACTTCAGCCTCCCAAAGTGCTGGGATTACAGGCGTGAGCCACCATGCTCAGGCCTAGGAATATTTATTTTTTAAGTTTAATTTTATGTTTTAATTGACAAATAATAGTTGTATATATGTATAGGGTACATAGAGATGTTTCAATACATGCAATATATGGTCATCAAGTCAGGGTAATTAGCATAAATATCATATCAAACATTTGTCATTTCTTTATGTCGTACTGGTACATTCAATAGTTTCCTTGTAGCTATTGGAGACTGTATTGTTGTTCACTGTAGTCATCTTCCAGTGCTATAGAACACTAGAACTTATTCTTCCCATCTGTTAGGTTAGTGGCAAAGTAATTGCCAATGAAAGTAATGGCAAAACCGCAATTACTTTTGCACCAACCTAATAGTTGTAATTTCAAAGGAAGGATTTTAAAAGCACATTCAGGCCAGGTGCAGAGGTTCACGCCTGTAATCCCAGCGTTTTGGGAGGCCGAGGTGGGACGATCGCTTGAGGCCAGGAGTTCCAGGGCAGCCCGGACAACGGAGTGAGACCCTATATTTACAAAACAACTAAAAATTAGCTGGGCATAGTGGTACACACCTGTACTCCCAGCTACTTGGAAGCTGAGGCAAGAGGATCGCTGGAGCCCAGGAGGTTGAGGCTTGCAGTGAGCCATGATTACACCACAGCACTCTAGCCAGGATGACAGAGTAAAACCCTGTCTGTAAATAAATAAATAAGTAAATAAAAGAAAAGGCACATTCGATGCACCAAAAAGTCTACTGGTAAGCCTTCAGCCTGCTCCCTCCCTCCCTTGTCTTGACACACAGTTTTGAGCCTGAAGTTGTTTGGTAATTTTTTTTTTTATATACAATGAAAATTAAATTCAGCTAAAATGAGGAAAACACTTGGTATGTATATACAATCTAGGTGATTTCTGGAGAAAACCTTGTCACAGGTCCAGAATAATTGTGAGACAGTTCTGCTGGAACAGCTGCCTGGCAGTCAGCACTCACACGGGGTCCCCTTTGACCCCTTGAGTCCGAATTTTTTCGGCTGGCCTTGGCACACTAAGAAAATTAAACCTGCCTGTGTCTATAGACACCACTGGGCCCTGAGCCAATGCGTTGGTTAATCTTCGAGCCATATTCCTTTAATGCAGCAGGAATTTGCATCTTCTGATTACCTGTTTATTACCTGTCAGGTAAAAGAGTGATCTAGAACACTGCATACTTGAGGCAGAGTTGGGAAGGAGCTGAGAGGTGTTTGCATGCAGGATGAAGAAGGAGAAGGAAGCTCCTCTCTCAAATGATAAGCCTAATTGTTTTAAGCAGGAGGATTCAAGTTCCCCACGTCTCAGATCAGCATGCAGCTCACAGGCTTTGTTAAGCTTGTGTGACAGGATAATCTCCTTTGTTCAATGCCCGAGGAGGATATTTTCTGCATTATTAGACAAGTCAATGAAGATAAAACAAATTATTAAGTATTTTAAGCTGCACCAGTCCACCCTGAAGAAATTAAGCCCCCTCATTCTAATTGTGCCGAGTTTCGTTGTCGTAGTGAGACGGAGGCTGAGCTGCTGGAATGAGGGGCTTCCTGTAGGCCTGCAGCCCCCCACTCATTGGAGCGAACCTCCCCTTTCCTCTGCTTAGTTTCTTTCCTGGGGGTATTTGTAGAGCTAGAGACCTGGTCTCCAGGTGAGGCAAGAAATAAACGCAACCTCCACCGTAAGCCTGTGACACTAATCAGCATATTTTAAAAAAGGTTTCCATGTCTGTTGCAGTTACATGAAACCAGCTAATCCTGGATCTAGGCTTTGGCAACTTGGAAATATTAGAGCAATTCGGCATCCAGATTCCATCATGCAAAAATTTGTGGTCTTGTGTTTGTATATGTGACACTGTATAATTTCCAATTGGCTTTTAAGAGACAGAAACCTGGATGCAGTTGGCTAAACAGTGAGAGCATTTGCCTGCCTTTCTGGCTCCTTGGAAGCTAGAGCAGTCATTAAAAAATAGAGAAGTGGCCGGGCGCGGTGGCTCAAGCCTGTAATCCCAGCACTTTGGGAGGCCGAGAGGGGCGGATCACGAGGTCAGGAGATCGAGACCATCCTGGCTAACACGGTGAAACCCCGTCTCTACTAAAAAATACAAAAAACTAGCTGGGCGAGGTGGCGGGCGCCTGTAGTCCCAGCTACTTGGGAGGCTGAGGCAGGAGAATGGCGTAAACCTGGGAGGCGGAGCTTGCAGTGAGCTGAGATCCAGCCACTGCACTCCAGCCTGGGCGACAGAGCAAGACTCCGTCTCAAAAAAAAAAAAAAAAAAATAGAGAAGTGAGCACAGGCAGCACCCCCCAGCCCCTGCCGTTGGCTGGTTAGCAGACTCTCAGTGTATTATTGAAGCTGCTATCATCGTGGGTGCAGGAGATAATTGCAGGTCCTCCTCTGCACCAGCTGTGAGGAACTTAGGTGCTCCAAGTCCCCAGCCTTCATGCCCGGGCTGTGTGTGGGAGCCAAAGGGACGACCCTGGAGGGCATTTTACCATCTCCCTGCTTCACTTCCCTCTAGAAAACTGTGTTCCTTCCCCAATGACAGACTTCACACCCACGAGCTCCCTGGTTGTGAGGCTGCTGGTTTTGCAGTTTGCTTGGAGTCTTTTGCTGGATTCTGGAGCTTCAGAAGTTCCCAGGAAGGGACCCTGGACACGTTTTTGTGCGTGTGCTTGTGTGCACGTGTCTGTGTGTGTATGCGTGTGCATGCCCGTCCCCTGTGTCTGCATACAGCCTCTCACCTGTTTTCCAGTCACTCCACCATAAAAACAGTTTCCGACTTACAATTGTTTGCCTTACGTTGGTTCGACTTATGATTTTCCCACTTTGCAAGGGTGTGAAAGCAATACACATTCAGTAGAATCCATACTTCGGTTACCCATCCAACCATTTCTGTTTGTCGCTTTCAAAACAGTATTCAATAAATTACATGAGATATGCAACACTTTATTTTAAAATAGTCCTGTTTTAGATGATTTTGCCCAACGGCTGGCTAATGTTAAGTGTTCTGAGCACGTGTAACATAGCCCAGGCTAAGCTGTGATGTTCTGGAGATTAAGTACAGGAAATGCGTTTTCCACTTAGGCTCTTTTCAGCTTAGGATGGGTGTACAGGGATGTAACCCCAAGCATAAGTGGAGGAGTGTCTGTATACTCAAGCTAACCCCTATCTCTGTTAATACTTGTGCTCAGCCCTGTTCTGGGTATTTACAATTCGCTATCTCATTTAATCCTCACAAGTATGTTGACCAAGTGGGCATAATTATCGCTGTTATATAGCTAGGGCAACACTTGGTTTTCCTGAGCCTTAAACTTACCCGTAGTCACATAGCTCATAAGTTTGTCACGGGAGCTAGGATTCAAACTAGAGCCTGTATCTTTTTTGGGGATGCTTCCAAAGAGCCCAAGGCTAGGATTTGGGCATGCAATTTCTTTGGGAGCTGATCCCAGAAAGCACTGTCAGGGGAAGGGAGGCAGGACACGGGAACAGAGAGATGGAGGCTTAATAATTGGGTCACTGCTGTGGGCAGCTGGGCTTCACCCTGCTGGAGATCCCCTGAGAAGCGGGGTACAGCATCCTTCAACGTTGCCCCAAGAGAGAAGAGGACACTGGGGGTCTTTTGCTTTTCTTAATTAGCTTTATTGAGATATAATGTACATGACATGCAATTCTCCATTTAAAAGGTATAATTTTTGTTTTTTTTTTTTCCTTTATACAGGTTCTCTCTCTCTCTCATTCAAGCTGGAGTACAGTGGTGCAATCATAGCTCGCTGCAGCCTTGAACTCCCGTACTCAAGCAATCCTCCTGCCTCAGCCTCCCGAGTAGCTGGGGCTACAGTTGTGCACCACCACACCTGGCTAATGTTTTTTATTGTTTTGTAGAGATGAGGTCTTGCTATGTTGCCCAGGCTGGTCTCGAACTCCCGGCCTCAAGTGATCGTCCCACTTTGGCCCCTCAATGTGTTCGGATTACAGGCATGAGCCACTGCACCTGGCCCCTGAAATGTAAAATTTAATGGCCTTTAGAATATTCATAGAACTGTGTGTCCATCAACACAGTCCATTTTAGAACATTTTCATTACCTCAGAAAGAAACCCCATACTTCTTAGCCATCATCTCTCAGCCCCTCCATCCTTCCCAGCCCTAGACAATCACTAATCTACTGCCTGGAGATTTGCCGAGGTTTTTGTCCACGCAAATTTTATCCTCCATCAGTTGGGTCATGCCTGGGTGCTAATTTCCTGCCACTTCCAACCTGCCCCAGAGTGCAGACTCATAGACCAAGGTCATAATCACTGGGAGAACACGAATCCACCCAGACCGAGAGACCCTGGAAGCCGAGGGCTTTAGCAGGTGTAGGGAGACCTCAGGGATGCAGGCCAGGTCCTGACAGTGTCTCCTTACCAGGCTTCCTCTCTGTTTTTCTCATTCAGGGGTCTCTTTTGCATCTTTCTTTTAAAATGTGCCTTGTTTTTCCTAAGCTCTGTTCATTCTATTGATTGCATCCTCTTCCCAGGTGGGAAGGGAACGTTTGTTTGGGGAGGAAGGTCAGGGTATGCCTCTCTGAGCTGAGACCTGCAAGGTAAGTTTGGACCAGCTGAGGCTGGATGCAGTGCGTCACACCTGTAATCCTGGTACTTTGGGAGGCCGAGGCAGAAGGATCCCTTGAGGCCAGGAGTTCCAGACCAGCCTGGGCAACATAGTAAGACCCCATCTCCACAAATAATATTAATAATAAAATTAGCCAGGCATGGTGGTGCACACCTGTAGTCCCAGCTACTTAGGAGGCTGAGGCAGGAGGATCGCTTGAGCCTGGGAGTTCAAGGCTGCCATGAGCCATGATCATGCCACCGTACTCCACCCTGGGTGTCAGAGGAAGACCCTGTCTCTAAAAAAAGAAAGAGAGAGAGAGGGATGGACCCAGCTTAGCAGGACAGGGCTAAGTATCTCAAGCAGTGGGTTCAAATGCACAAACAGGGAAGTGGGAATGAGCTTGGATTTGGCAAGGATCAGATAGGAAACCAGGGTGCCTGGAGTGTAGATAATAGGGGGGTGAGGGGCAGAATGAGGTTAGGGGAGAGTGTGAGAGCAGCAGATCCTGCAAGCAACCCTCGTGGCCCTGGGCAATTTTATTCCAAAAGCAGTGGGAAGCCTTTTGAAGACTATCACTCAGTGGCACAACCCTTTAGCACTGGATTCCTGCAAGCCTTCTCCAGCCCACGTGGCCCTTGTCCAGCCGTTAAACTCCAGTCCTAGGACGTGGGCCCTGTCACTAGACCCCTGCTAGCCTGAGTAGCACTCTATGCAAATTAGGCAAAAGTACCCTTTTTGAAGACCCTTTCCTGCCATTTACTGGAAAACCATCATCGTTAATATATAAGTCTACCATGGTGTCCCCCTGAGTTGGGCAGTGCACAACCTCCACAACCTTAGGTGGCAGTCCTGCATATCACCCACAACAGACATCTCTGATAGTGTTGCTTGGATTGCCCAGGGGCCCCTTCTCTTGTCATATATCCCAGAGTTGTGCTTCTATTAGACTTTTCTGGTAGTAACTGCCATGTACCATAGTACTCTTAGGAATATGTCCGTAGACGTGTCGCATCTGCTAGGATGAAAAGGAATTTTTCCTTTTTTCTGCAGTTAAGTCTCAACACTAACCCTATGTCAATGTACTAATTTGGGTTCCAGCATTTTTTATTTTATTTTATTTATTTATTGTTTTTGAGACAGAGTTTCACTCTTGTTAACCCAGGCTAGAGTGCAATGGTGCAATTTTGACTCACTGCAACGTCCTCCTCCCAGGTTTAAGCGATTCTCCTGCCTCAGCCTCCCAAGTAGCAGGGACTACAGGTGTGTGCCACCATGCCCAGCTAATTTTGTATTTTTAGTAGCGACAAGGTTTCACCTTGTTGCCCAGGCTGGTCTCGAACTCCTGACCTCAAGTGATCCACCCGCCTCACTCCTCCGAAAGTACTGGAATTACAGGCGTGAGCCGCTGTGCCCGGCTCTGGGTTGCAGCCTTGTAACATCATGGAGGTTGCCCTTCTTTGCTCTCTGTGTCATGACACGTGACAGTGAGAGGTAGCCCAGGGTAGCTGTTCTTCTGTCTGGGTGGACATGCCCTGACTTCCAGCTCCTTAAGAAAGCCTAGCTGTCTCTGACTCGTGAAAGACCTCCAGGTTGTCCGCCAGCCTTCTAGGTAGATATTCTTTGAAAAACTGCTTCAGTCAGCTTGGGCCATGAGCAAAAATATTCAGGAGGGCAACGTTGCTTCTCAGCTCTTTCTGTTTCTCTGCTCTGAGGCCCCTTCAGAGATGAATGTGAGAGACCATTGAGGCTGGGGATATTTTTCAGGGCTCTCTGGCCCACCCCCTGGGAAGTGGCCCACTTTGGCTGTGCCCCAGTTATTCTGGTAATGAACCGTGCCCAGGTACTGCTCTAGGCATTGTTCCCTCTCTCTATTCTGACAACCAGGCACAAACTTGGCTCCTTGTACGCAGGGGGAAGGCAGTGGTGGAGGGGGAAGAATGAGGAGAATCAGGCCTGAGGCCCAGGTCGGCTGTCAAGGAAAATATTTCATGATTGTCAAATGGGCCAAGATTCCTTTAGCTCCAACCTGGCCTCCTCTTTTTTTGAGCACTGAAATTTCCCAAAATGGCAAATGGAAACTGAAACACTACATTAAGCGGCATTTCTGTGCAATTAAAACACATTAAAATGGCAATTAAGTTTCACAAACAGCCTTTTCTGTGTTCTCGGGTTGATTAAGCTGTTTGTGTTGTTTTTCAGGGATGGTTGTTGTAACTAAAGGCTGAGCTGTCTTTTATGGATTGGACCATTCCCTAGGAGCCAAGGAACCCTGAATTCCAACTTTTATTCCTCTCTTGGCAATTTCACTTTATTTTCATTTCCAGCTCTTTATTATGGAAAATTTATACATATACGAAAGTAGAGAAAAATATAACAAACCTCCCTGCACCCAGCTTGAATGATTAACAACTCAATCTTCCCTTGTTTTTCTTGTTTGTTTGTTTGTTTTTGTTTTTGTTTTTTTGAGACTGAGTCTTGCTCTGTCATCCAGGCTGGAGTGCAGTGGCACCATCTTGGCTCACTGCAACCTCCACCTCCCCGGTTTAAACGATTTTCCTGCCTCAGCCTCCCGAGTAGCTGGGATTACAGGCATGCACCACCACGCCTGGTGAATTTTTGTATTTTTAGTAGAGACAGGGTTTCACCATGTTGGCCAGGCTGGTCTCGAACTCCTGACCTCAAGTGGTTTGCCCATTTCGGCCTCCCAAAGTGCTGAGACTTTGGGAGAGACAGGTGTGAGCCACTGCTCCCGGCCCCTTGGCTATTTTTTTCTTTTTAATCCTTTAAGGTACTAGTTAACTTTTCCTAGGGGAAGAAACACGTAGGAAAAGTTAGTAAAAGAAATTGACATGGAAGAAAGGCTTTCTGTATCCTGGGACTGTGGGTTCAATGATGACTGAGACAGATGGCACTGCTGCTCTGTAAGGTCTGGTTGGGAAAACAGATGAGTCAATTACAGGAATTCACAGTGGAGGGCTGGGTATGGTGGCTTATGCCTGTCATCCCAGCACTTTGTGAGGCCAAGGCAGGAGGATCATTTGAGGCCAGGAGTTTGAGACCAGCCTGGGCAATACAGCAAGACTGTCTCTACAAAAACAAAATTTAAAAATTTAGCTGGGCGTGGTGGCATGTACCTGTAGTCCTAGCAATTCAGGAGGCTGAAGCAGGAGGATTGCTTGAGCCCAGGAGGTTGAGGATGCAGTGAGCTATGATCATGCTACCACACTCCAGCCTAAGTGACAGAGCAAAACCCTGTCTCAAAAAACACCATCACCAACAAAAAACTGCACGATGGGGTAGGTGATACTCCTCTAAGAGGCACTATGGGAGCACATGGGGATGGACCCTAGCCCAGCTGGGAATGATCAGTGATGGCATTGTGGTCTAACCCGACCCAAAGAGGTAGATGCTAGCCAGGTGAAAGGTAGGAACCTATTGAGCTCATAAACAGTGAAGGGTGGAGGGCCCTTTTTGGGACCTGGGGTACTGCTGTCCCCAGTGCCTTCCTTGAGATGTAGGCACTGAGTCTTGATGGATCTACTATTGTAAATCTCTACCATCTGTCTTCTCTTCTCCCACCCATCCTCATCCAGTGCCCATCTCATCATCCATCTCTTTTGGTAAAAATCTCCTAATTGGCCCCATGACCTCCATGCCTGTCCAGCCTGTCACTGGAAATTGAGCTTATCTTTCTGAAATGTGTTCTAATCTAATGCCTTGCTCAGACTGGCTCTGTCTCTAATGGCTTCCTTTCTCTTAAGTATACATTCAAACTTCTTGGTTTGAAGTTGCTAGAATTACTGTCTTGCTTTGCTCAGTTTCAGTTGGGCAGTGAGACTTCCCTCACCAGAGCCTGCTCACCTGATATGGTTTAGCTGTGTCCCCACCCACATCTCATCTTGAATAGTAGCTCCCATAATTCCCACGTGTTGTGGGAGGGACCCAGTGGGAGATAATTGAATCGTGGAGGCAGTTTCTCCCATACTGTTTTTGTGATAGTGCGTAAGTCTCGTGAGATCTGATGGTTTGATAAGGGGTTTCCCCTTTCGCTTGGCTTTCGTTCTCTCTTGCCTCCTGCTGTGTAAGATGTGCCTTTGCTCCTCCTTTGCTTTTTGCCATGATTGTGAGGCCACCTCAGCCATGTGGAACTGTGAGTCCATTAAACCTCTTTTTCTTTATAAATTACCCAGTTTTGGGTATGTCCTTATAGCAGTGTGAGAACAGACTAATACACCACTCCATGGTTGGTTCGCAAAGGATACAAAGAGACAGAAATGCCTTAGGAGCTGGGGAGAGGCTAGGGTTGGCATTGCATTTCTGGGACTACACATCTCCCTCTGCCCTGAGTTCACTGGGCTGTGCATCTGCCAGGAGATCCCTGCTAGCAGAATGCAGCTGGAGGAGGATGGAGGGAACAGTCCTGCGTCTACACTACTAGTCTTGTACTGAAGCTTCTTAATTATGTAACAAACTATATCACCTAAGTTTCTCTCTGTCTTTCACTTTCTCCTGAGTGGGCTTCATGGTCAAGAAAGGACTTCATCAGACGCATTGATAGTGCCTTTTGAGGTTGAGCTTCTAAGGAACACTCTCTGAGATTCTGATAAGACCCTGGATAGCACCCCCACTCCCTACTCATGGATACAGGCCCTCTTTAAATTGGCTCATCTTTTTTTAAATCTCTGTTCCTTTCCCCATGGGGAGAGGAGAGCTATCATCTTCCTCATTCAGATAATTGAGGAATTTAGTACTTGCTCATGTAAACCACAAAGTATCTGAGACACGTCTCAATCAATTTAGAGGTTTGTTTTGCCAGGGGTGAGGATGCACCTGGATAAAAAGAGACAAAAATTACAGTAGGATCTGAGACCTGTGCTTTTTCTAAAGAGGGTTTTGAGGACTTCAATATTTGAAGGGGAAAGAGTGACAGGATGAGAAGGAGGAAAGAGAAAGAAAGGGAAGGTAGGTAGTGAGGTAAGTAGCCACTTTCTCATGAGGCTTTCATTAGCACTCACTGGATCCACGTGTTGAAAATGAAAGGAGGGAGGGGATAGAGGAACAGTCAGTTATACATTTATCTTGCAATCAGTCAACTGCATTTTACATAAGATAAACATATGGTAGAGGAAGAAGTCAAATATGCATTTGACTCTTGGTGGACAGAGGGATGATTTCTAGTCTTGTCTTTCTCCAGAACCTGTAAAGGTAAGCTTTTAATTTATGTTGTCAGGGTGAAGGAGGCCATTTGGGGAGACATGTAACCTTCTATCTTGCAGCTTTCTGTTTAGGAAAAAAAGGTGGGGGCAGTTTTTGCATTATTCACTTCTCAAGCTTAACTTTCCCCTTTGGCATAGTGAGTTTGGGGTCCTGAGATTTTATTTTCCTTCCCACTCAGAATCTACCATGATTAGTAGCAGACAAAGATTAGGACTTGAGTCACTTTTTCGGAGGAGTGATGAAGCAGCCCTTGGTATGTGATGATGGGATCAGCAGTAGAACCCCTTAATTCCAGAGCTGGAGTGGAGAAGCTGATTGCAGTACACCTGGACATCTAAGGGGTAGAGAAATAGCACTTCTTCTAGACTTTCTCTCCTGCCTCCCGGGTAGGTTGCTGTAGATCTTAGGGTCTACTTCAGAATGCAGGTGGGGTGTAGGTACACATCTTGTGCTCTGCAGGTATATAGGGTTCCTTGAAGAAAATAGGAACTTGCAGGAGTGACTTGAGTGACTTGAGATCAACCCAAGGGCTGGACAGAGGTACTTTTCTTCCAGAGCAGCCCTGCCTGCCAACCTGTGCCATGGATGCTCTCCATTTCTTCCCGTTCTGCCCATGCTCCCTGTCACCTGGAGCAGCATCACTGCTCTAACTCAAGATTCCTACCTCCAAGAGAATTATTTTTATCCTTCGTGGCTGAACTTCCTATGTTTTACCTACCAAGAAAACAATTACAGTCTCCCAGGGTCATGCTTGGTTTCTCTGCACTCAGAGCACACAGCACCCTCAGTGGAATCTCCTGAGCCACCTGGGATAAATGTCATACTGGCCAACATTTATATTGTATTTCTTGTCACCATTGCTCAGAACTTGAAGTCACCCCAGAGGCTCCTTCACAGTAATGTAGGGATGTCAAAGTTCTCATGTCTTAGCTCAGGCGACCATAACAAAAATACCACGGACTAGGCAGCTTAAACAACAGACATTTATTTCTCACAGTTCTGAAGCTGAGACGTTCAAGGTCAGGGCATCAGCATGGTCAGTTTCTGATGGGGGCTCTCTTCCTCATTTGCAGACAGCCACCTTCTGGCTGTGTCCTCACATGGTGGCAAGAGAGAGGGCTCCAGTCTTTTCTTCTTATAGGATACGAATTTCATCATGGGGGCCCCACTCACATCACCACTTTGAAACCTAATCACCTCCCAAAGTCCTGACCTGCTACTACCATTATACTGGGGGTTAGCACTTCAATATAAGAATTTTGGAGCACACACGCAGTCACTCCATAACATCCTTGGGAGAGGGCCAGTGTTTCCCCTGCTGTTTTAGCCCACCTTACCTTGATTTTACTGTGTAGCTTTATATATATATATAGGAATGACAGAACTTTGGAGTGTCCTTCTAGCCAGCATTTTTTAAATTTAATTTTCAGTCATATTGGTGGTTGCTTTTCTTACTAGATTAGACATCACTGCTACGTAAGACTTCAAGAGGGATATAGGATTATATAGTTCAAGCATTTAATAAAAAATATTCACCGACTATCAACTCATTGCCCCAGGGGCTGTTCTAGGTTTCGAGAAATTGGTGGTGATCAATACAGGGAATAACCTTTTTTCCATGGCATTTACACACTACAGTAGGTAGATAGACATGGAAGCATCTCGCTCCCAAGTAAACAAAAACAGAAAACCTGAGCCTGTGATGTAAGTTATGCAGAAAGTTGGATATGGTGTCATAAGTGTGACACATGGGGACCACTGCAGGTGCGAATGACAGGAACAGTGAGCTGTGGGGAACAGGTTTGGGTGACGAATTCTTATCTCAGAGGGAGCAGCTCATGAAAGGCCCCCGGGCAAGACAGCATGTGTCCCTGGTCTGGAAACTAGATGCCATCCAGGGAGACTGCAGCCAGTGAGAGGAGAAGAGAAAGAGGACAGGGCCAGGGCATGCATTCCTTCCTTGCCAGGACATGGAAGCAGCATCTTATTCTTAGCTCAAGGAAGAAGCCTTTAGAGGGTTTTAAGCAGGGGCATGACATGATCTGATCTAATTTATAAAAATAGAAATACCGTGTGAGAATGCTCATCAGTAATTTCTACCTCAGGTGTCTTCTTTCTTATTTTCTACTGGGTCTGTACATTTCCTGTTTCCCTTGGTTTCTAAAGAAGACAATTATCTTCATATCATCATTTCTACTTGTTCTTTCCTTTGGGATCCAAGATCTAATCTGGAAATTGCTTTCCCCAAGGAACTCTGGATGGCTGATGTACCATCACTTCAAGCCATCAGTATGTGCCGTGCTCTGACTGTGGTGTTTCTCAGAGTCCTGGATAAACTGTGCGATTTAACCAGGATGCCATTAATCATGCAAGAGACACAAGTCCAGCAGCAGTTAGTAAAATCAATATGACTTGAGACTGTGATTTCCAAAATGTCTCCTCACTTAGTGAGTCACTAGGAAACTTCAGAATAGCCGTATAGATATTAAAGCAGCTTTCTCTAAACAGGATTTGGATATACTCCCACATTTCTCATTGAGCAGAGGGAGAAAGGATAGATGTTCTGAACAACACATATTTTTAAAAACCCACTGCCAGGCAAGATTAAAACCTTTGCCTGGAAGGGAGTCAGAAGATTCTCTGGGTTCCAGTAAATGGTCTCATGCCTATTTTTCCCAATCTCTTGCTTGGATTAGGTAAAGGGTTTAATCAAAAGAATGGGCCAATTAATTTCTCCCTTCTCACATTCATTCTTTTTGTAACCACACATTCTGCCAGCTGCTCCTGAAGGGCAGTGAGAGGAGAAAGACGTCATTTCTTCCTTCCAGAAAGCCACAGGATTCGTCAGTGTCATGGCTGAGGATTATTTAAGCATATTTCTGTTTTCCAAGTTAATGTGTTACCCTCAAGCTTGGGGGGTTTCAGAGCAGAAAAGAACAGGTGAGACCAGAAGCAAGTCCAGCTAGCTCAGGGACTGTGACAAGGAGAAAAGTGTGATCTGGAACTGGGCTCAGCAGTGTTCCAAGTAGGCTGTGTAACTACCAGATAAACACAGGGATGCAGGATTTGAGAGGGGTGGGGAGGAGAGAGAGAGAGCAGAAAGGAATGGGGTCCATTATCTTGTAGAAGTCAGCAGCAATATTCATTAATTTATTCAATCATTCATTTATTGAACACTTACTTCTATCTAACTGTAATCTCTCTTCAGTCCTTTCATCTAAACCACAAGTGTCATTTCCTTTGCCTTACTAGTTACTAAATTCTGTGTGTCTGTCACTTCCACCAGTCTCTGAGCTCTATTGAATTTTTTCTTTAGATTTTTTTTTTGTTTTTTTGAGACGCAGTACTTGTTCTGTCACCCAGGCTGGAGTGCAGTGGCATGATCTCAGCTCACTGCAACCTCCACCTCCCAGGTTCAAGCGATTCTCATGCCTCAGCCTCCCAAGTAGCTGGGACTACAGGTGTGCACCACCCTGCCCAGCTAATTTTTGTATTTTTAGTAGAGACGGGGTTTTACCATATTGGCCAGGCTGGTCTCAAACTCCTGACCTCAGATGACCTGCCTGCCTCGGCCTCCCAAAGTGCTGGGATTGCAGGTGTGAGCCACCATGCCCAAACTAGAATTTTAAGTTAGAATCTTGTCTTCCCTTTTTGTGTCCAGTCTGTATTGCACCTAGAAGGCATTCAGTCCATTACTGTTTTAATAATTGTGATCGTTAGTGTAGCTGTTCGATAAATTGAATGAATGAAGTTAATTCAGGATATATGAAAACATCTCCAATAAAATAATAAAAGAAAGAAGGTCTAAAGATGGTTCAGCGTGATATATTAAAATCTTGCAGAAAAACCATTATACTGATTACTTACTATGTGCTGAGCTTCATAGAGGCTCTGAGAAACCAGCAAGAGGCAGTCCCAGCCCTCAAAGAGCTCACAGTCTATGAGGGAGACCTCCATACACATAGGTAATTGTAACACAGTAAGTTAGAATAGCCCAGCGTATGCACAGGGTCTCACGGGGTCCAAGAGTTGGAGACTTCTGATCTTTCATGGGCTCTCCAAGGATGCCTCCTATATAAAATGTGCTAGAATTCTATGTTAAAAAGGTGGGCTCATGCCTGTAATTCCAGCACTTTGAGAGGCCGAGGTGAGCGGATCACCTGAGGTCAGGAGTTTGAGACTAGCCTGGCCAACATGGTGAAATCCTCTCTCTACTGAAAACACAAAAATTAGCTGGGTGTGGTGGTGCAGACCTGTAATCCCAGCTACTCAGGAGGTGGAGGCAGGAGAATCGCTTGAACCCAGGAGGCGGAGGTTGTAGTGAGCTGACATCGCGCCACTGCACTCCAGCCTGGGCGACAGAGTGAGACTTGTCAACAAAACAAAAAAGAAAGAGAGAGAGGAAAGAGAGAGAGAAGGAGAGAAGAAGAAAAAGAGAGGAAAGACAGAAAGAAAGAAGGAAAGAAAGGAAAAAGAGAAGGTGGAATGAGACCAGCATGGGCAGGCAAAGGAGATAGGAAGCTGCATGGTGTGTGTGGAGGCTGGAAAACATACTTGAATGGATGATGGGAAAGGCAGTAGATGGAGGGGCCACACTGCCTGGCCCTGGAATCCTGGCGAACTCTTTATTCTTCATCAGTGTGGTCCTTGGAAATATTACTAGGCTTGAGGTGGGAGGGCAGGTGGGTTTAGGAGGTGGGAGCAAGCATGTGGCAGGAGGGGATAGGGCCACAGGATGCATAGACCCAGCAAAAGCAGTGTCAGGAAGAGAGACTAGGAGAAGAGGGACACTAGTAACTAGGGGCTAAACTTGACTTGAGTTTTATTGAGTGGCAAACGATGTCACTCCTTTCTGATTCACCTGCAGTAGAATCTGATAAGGGGTCAGTTTAGTCTTCAGACACTGTCAGAAGTGCAAAGCTGATCTCCAGGTAGGCGAGGGAGGAGAATGAAATCTGCCCATGGAAGATGCCTGAGGGTCCTGGGAGCCACAGAAAATTCTGGATGTGTGTGCCATGCATTTTCATTGAATAAGTGTGTGCACATGCACGTATGTGTGGTATTGGATGCTGCAATTCCAGCTTGTCATGCACACTTCTTTGTAGCTCAGAAGGGCTAAGGCATGGATGCTCAGATAGATCCCATATCTTTTTTTCCCCCCCAAATCAGGTTCTAGGGCTGTGTGCTGGTGAGTTAGGCCAAGACCAGGCTTAGAATATTTGTCCACAGGTGGACAGAGCAGCCAGGTCTGCCCAATATAAAGGCCACCTTCCCTTTGACCACCTTCTTTCCCAGCAGGAAGAGGCCCTTTCCTTCATCTACCATTCATGTTCATCTGTCCTGGACCACAAAAGATTTGCAGAACCTGCCTGGAGACACATCTTTGTATTAACTGTTGCTATTCACACCTTCTCTGTGGAAGGGCTTGGAGCCCCCTTGTGCTAATGTGGCAGCCTTTCTGCCTCCCGCGGGTAAGGACTGCAGTGAAATCAGATCATTGTGGCTGAACGCAGTTCTGAGCCAGCCGTCACCTTACACTTCTCAGGTCTGTTTTTGCTTCCTGGACTTCTCAGGCCCAGGCCCTGAGCCCAGTGGGTTTCACCATGCGGGGTTGCTCAGAAAAAATGGTTTCTTCCTGATGCTTTTGGTGGCAGATTGAATATCATCAATCATGCTGCAAGAAGGAAACCCAGATTCCCAGCTGATGGCATTGTTGTGTTTATGACACATCCGAAACAGTAACAGATGGTCTGTATTAAAAGTGTAACTGTTGAGTGAGTCCTTTCATAATCATAGAGATTATTTTTTATTCCCCTAAAGTTTTGATTCTAGAAGGAGTCACAGAACATTAGATCATAAGGGCGCCTGGAAAGCTTCTTATCCAAATGTCTCATTTTTACAAACAAAAAAAAATCAAAGTACAGTGAGATTAAGGGATTTGCCAAGGTCATTGAGGTAATTAGTGATGAGGCCAAGAACAAAACCCAGGCCCCTGACGTTGCGTCTAGCACTGTTTGTGGAATACTGTGGAGCCTGTGGATCCAGACTTTGTCTTCTCTCGGAGAAGAAAGCAGACCGTGCTGGAAACGCACAGGGTCTCTGTGAGTTCCTTGGCATGGTGTAAACGTTGGATGCAGAGAGTCCTCAAACCCTCTTGAGCATGGTTGGCCCTTCCTGAGAAAGTGCAGGAAATGCAGGTTTTTATGCTCAGGGCTTCTGTTGGTGTGGACAGACTGTATTAGTCCATTTTAATGCTGCTGATAAAGACATACTGGAGACTGGGCAATTTACAAAAGAAAGAGGTTTAATTGGACTTATAGTTCCACGTGGCTGGGGAAGCCTCACAATCATGGTGGAAGGCAAGGAGGAGCAAGTCATGTTTTACATGGATGGCAGCAGGCAAAGAGAGAATGAATGCCAAGTAAAACAGGTTTCCCCTTATCAAACCATCAGATCTTGTGAGACTTATTCACTACCATGAAAACAGTACGGGAAAGACCCTCCCCCATAATTCAGTCATCTCCCACTGGGTCCCTCCCACAACATGTGGGAATTATGGGAGCTACAAGATGAGATTTGGGTGGGGACATAGAGCCAAACCATATCACAGACCACTTCCACCAGCCCTGCAATGCAAGGCTTGGTTTTCAGGCCAGTGAGGTGGCAACAGAAACTGGATCTCTTCTCTGATGGAATCCATTTTCACCTGGGCTCATTTCTTGATTCATCTGGGGACGTTTGGATCAGTAGGAATAAACCATCTAAGCCAGTGGTTCTCAAAATATGCTTCCTGAACCACAGCAGAAGCATCCCCTGGGAACTTCTTAGAAATGCAGATTCTTAGTTAGGTGTAGGAGCTCATGCCTACCATCCCAGGAAGTTGAGAGGTGGAGACAGGAGGATCACTAGAGGCCAGGAGTTCAAAACCATCCTGGGCAATACAGTGAGACCTTGTCTTTATGGCAAATAAAAAGTTAATACTTAGCCAAACTGGTGGCACACACCTGTAGTCCCACACAATTCTGTGAACATTCTAAAAGCCATTACATACATTTTACATTTTAGGAGCCAGGTGCAGTGGCTCATACCTGTAATCCCAACATTTTGGGAGGCCAAGGTGGGAGGATCAGTTGAGGCCTAGAGTTTGAGACCAGCCTGGGCAACATAGCAAGACCACATCTCTACAAAATAATTTTTAAAAATTTAGCCAGGCACAGTGGCACACACCTGTAGCCCCAGCTACTCAGAAAGCTGAGGTGGGAGGATTGCTTGAGCCCAGGAGGCAGAGGCTGTGGTGAGCCGAGACTGTGCCACTGAACTCCAGCATGGGCAACAGAGCAACACCCTGTCTCAAAAAAGAAAAAGAAAAAGAAATGCAGATTCTTGGCCAGGCACAGTGAGTGGCTCTGCCTGCAATCGCAGCTGTTTGGGAGGCTGAGGCAGGCAGATAACTTGAGGCCAGGAGTTTGAAATAGGCCTGGACACCATAACAAGACCATGTCTCCACAAAATCTTTAAAAATTAGTGGAGTGCGGTGGCCCCTGCTATTTAGGAAGCTGAAGGAGGAGGATCTCTTGAACTCAGGAGTTCAAGGCTGCAGTGAGCTATGATTGTGCTGCTGCACTCCAGCCTTGGCAACAGAGCCTTGGCAACTGTCTCAAAAATAAACAAATAAATAAATAATAAAGAAAATAAAGAAATACACATCCTCAGCCCCCAGATTAAGAAACTCTGGGCTGGGCGCTGTGGCTCATGCCTGTAATCCCAGCATTTTGGAAGGCCGAGGTGGGCACATCACGAGGTCAGGAGATCGAGACCATCCTGGCCAACATGGTGAAACCCCGTCTCCACTAAAAATTCAAAAACTAGCTGAATGTGGTGGCACAGTCCTGTAATTCCAGCTACCCAGGAGACTGAGACAGGAGAATCGCTTGAACTCGGGAGTCGGAGGTTGCAGTGAGCTGAGATCGCACCACTGCGCTTCAGCCTGGCTACAGAGCGAGACTCTGTCTCAAAGAAAAAGAAAAAGAAAGAAACTCTGGGAGTAAGGCCAAGTTGTTGAAGAGTTTTAGTTCTACTACTATTAACTAAACTTCATAGTTTAAGTTCTATTACTTTTTTGTGTGTCTGTTTTCCCAAGTTCCCCAGTTGGTTCTGATGCTACTCAAGTTGGAAAACCACTGATCTAAACTGTCCCCAGTACATCAGACTCTGACAAAACTCTACCCAAAGCCTACACATGGCTTCAGTCTTTTTTTTTTTTTTTTTTTTTTTTTTTTTTTTTTTTTGAGACGGAGTCTTGCTCTGTCACCCAGGCTGGAGTGCAGTGGCCGGATCTCAGCTCACTGCAAGCTCCGCCTCCCGGGTTCCCGCCATTCTCCTGCCTCAGCCTCCCGAGTAGCTGGGACTACAGGCGCCACCACCTCACCCGGCTAGTTTTTTGTATTTTTTAGTAGAGACGGGGTTTCACCGTGTTAGCCAGGATGGTCTCGATCTCCTGACCTCATGATCTGCCCGTCTCGACCTCCCAAAGTGCTGGGATTACAGGCTTGAGCCACCGCGCCCGGCCGGCTTCAGTCTTAAACTGGTTGAATAGATGGCCACGGTATGCCAGAAGCATTCCCTAAAACATTTGGAAATTGTCCTTGAAGAAGGATGTTCAAGAAAGTGAAGTCACTGTTCTTGAGAGTATAACTTTTCTGTGCTAGTTTTAGAAAAAGTGATAAGAATGACTTACTGTAGGTCTCTGATTTTTATAGGTGTAGCAAGCACTGAATTTCATCTTCCTGAAATTAACATGGCCTTATTTTCTTGGTGTTTGCTTTTGCCCATCTTTTTAACTTTTCGGTGTCATTTTGATTTGAGTGTATTGCTTGTAAGAAGTATGTGGATGGATTTTGTTTTTAAACTCAGTTTTAGAGTCTTTACATTGTAGTACAGAAGCCTGAACTGTGTTCATTGTCAGAGCTAATACCACTGTCCTCACCTCCTGTCCTAGTTTATATCTTATTTGCATACTTCCTTGCCCCTTGTTTTCTTTTTCTCTGGTACATGTTTTATTGATTTTTATCTTCTCTGGTGATTTGGAAAAGATACATTTTATTAGGCAGGTGCAAAAGTGACTGTGGCTTTTACTATTAAAAGTCATGGCAAAACTGCAATTACTTTTGCACCAACTTAATAGTTTTAGTTCTGTTACTTTTGTGTTTGTGTGGTTGGTTGGTTGGTTGGTTGGTTGGTTGGTTTTTGAGATGGAGTCTTGCTTTGTCTCCCAGGCTGGAGAACGCACTGGTGTGATCTCTGCTCACTATAGCCTCCGCCTCCTGGGTTCAAGTGATTCTTCTGCCTCAGCCTCCCGAATAGCTGGAACTACAGGCTGTACAGGCCCGCCACCATGCCCGGCTAATTTTTTTCTTTTTGCATTTTTAGTAGAGACAGGGTTTCCCTGTGATAGCCAGGATGGTCTCCATCTCCTAATCTCATGATCCACCCGCCTCAGCCTCCCAAAGTACTGGGATTGCAAGTGTGAGCCACCGCGCCTGGTCAGCTGTTCTTGTGGTAATGAATAAGTCTTATGAGATCTGATGGTTTTATGAGGGGTTTCCCCTTTCGTTTAGTTCTCATTCTCTCTTTTGTCTGCCACCACGTAAGATGTGCCTTTTGCCTTCTGCCATGATCGTTAGGTCTGCCATGATCGTTAGGTCTCCCCAGTCATGTGGAACTGTGAGTCCATTAAATGTCTTTTTTTTTTTTAATAAATTACCAAAATTACCCAGTCTTGAGTATGTCTTTCTTTCTTTCTTTTTTTCTTTCTTTTTTCTTTTTCTTTTTTTTTTTTTTTTTTTTTTTTTTTTGAGATAGTGTCTCGCTCTATTACCCAGACTGGAGTGCAGTGGCATGATCTCGGTTCACTGCAGCCTCCACCTTCCAGGTTCAAGCGATTCTCCTGCCTCAGCCTCCCAACTGCTTGGGACTACTGGTGTGCACCACCACACCCACTTAATTTTTGTATTTTTAGTAGAGACAGGATTTTGCCATGTTGGCCAGGCTCATCTTGAACTCCTGACCTCAAGTGATCCACCCGCCTCAGCCTCCCAAAGTGCTGAGATTACAGGTACCAGCCACCACACCCAGCCTCAAGTATGTCATTATCAGCAGTGTGAAAACAGACTAATGCACATACCTATAATTATTATTAGACTTAACTGTTTAGAGGTTTTTAGTGCCAGCCACAAGTTCTTTTAGTCAAAAGTGTTCTCACTTATCCTTCTTCATTTTCATTCTTGGTAGGATGTTAGACTTTTTTCCTGGAAGAGAGTTGATGTGACTGCCGCTTACGCACAGGACCAGGAATAGAAACAGTACCTAGGCTATTTCCATTTCCTTTGCTCTGTCAAAAACCAATTTCTTTTCCAGAATCCACAGCCAATTCCTCACAGAGTGGTTGAGCCTAGTCACAAAATCAGACAAGACTTCTCACACTGAAATGCAAAATGTATTCTTTTGCAAAACAGCACCGTCCCATGCTTGCTGCATTTCCAGACACCAGTCTGCCTCTATGACTTTACTGACATGGTTACATGGGAATTTTTTTTTTTTTTTTTGAGACAGAGTCTTACTCTGTCGCCCAGGCTGCAGTACAGTGGCACGATCTTGGCGTGCTGCAATCTCCGCCTCCTGGGTTCAAGCAATTCTCCTGTCTTAGCCTCCCAAGTAGCTGGAATTACACACCTGACTGATTTTTGTATTTTTAGTAGAGACAGGGTTTCACCATGTTAGCCAGTCTAGTCTTTTTTTTTTTTTTTTTTTTTTTTTGAGACGGAGTCTCGCTCTGTCACCCAGACTGGAGTGCAGTGGCCAGATCTCAGCTCACTGCAAGCTCCGCCTCCCGGGTTCACGCCATTCTCCTGCCTCAGCCTCCCGAGTAGCTGGGACTACAGGCGCCGCCACCTCGCCCGGCTAGTTTTTTGTCTTTTTAGTAGAGACGGGGTTTCACCGTGTTAGCCAGGATGGTCTCGATCTCCTGACCTCGTGATCCGCCCGTCTCGGCCTCCCAAAGTGCTGGGATTACAGGCTTGAGCCACCGCGCCCGGCCGCCAGTCTAGTCTTGAACTCCTATGTGATCCACCTGCCTTGGCCTCCTAAAGTGTTGGGATTACAGACGTGAGCCACTGCACCTGGACAGTTACATGTGATTTAAATCCCCTCCCTGACTGATGCCCTGATACAGCCTCAGCCCCTGTCAGTGCCAACTCCTCCAGGAAGTCCACCTTCATTTCTATGGAGCTGTAACCTCTCCATAGTCCATTCATCTACATCACAACTATCATTTCCTTTGCTTTACTAGTTACTAAATTCTGTATCTCTATCACTTTTACTGGAATCTGAGCTCTCTTGGGTTCTTTTTCAGAATTTTCAGTTAGAATCTTGTCCTCTCTCTGTGTGTCCAGTCTGTATTCCATCCAGAAGGCATTCAGTCTATTTTTGTTTTAATAATTGTGATTTTGGTGTAACTATTCAATAAAATGAATGAAGTTAATTCAGGATATATGAAAACATCACCCATGAAATAATGAAAGAGAAAGTTCTACAGATAGTTCAGCATGATACATAACAATCATGTAGAAAAACCATTGTATACTGGCCATTAGGCAATACAAATTGATAGAAGAGAAAAATTAGGACAAAGTCATTGCATAACGCTGCTGTTTAAATGTGAAGAACGCAGTTTTCCCCCGATTATGTGAGATCAGTCCTCTGAGAATGTCATTAAGGTTTCTGATATGTAATTGAAAGGAGCCCTGAGCCTAGAGATGCCAAGTCCTCAACTGCATTTCTCCTCATTTCTGGCCTGATTATCATCCTATCCTCTGAAAGCTGGCACGGAAGGCTCACTTTAGTCTCGACTTCAAGACTTGTGTAAACTTTTAACTGACTTTTCTCACTGTGCTCATTTCAGAGTTGGTTTGTTAATAAATATTTGCCATCTGTAGCAAATCTTAAAATGTACCAAAATCTTAAAACGTCTGCAGTAAAAAGCAAGACAAGAAACTTGGCAGTTCCTAAGAAGAGACCTTTATTTTATACTTAAATACTGGCACGTGTATGTATGCACATGCGTGCGTGCATGTACACACCCACACAGCACACACATACACACTGTACACACAGTACACACACACTGCATTCTGTCATACACACATACCCTGCACACTTGCAGTCACTTCACTACAATCCTTCCGTATTTATCTTTTCTCTACTTTGGAAATATAACTGTTGCACCGAGGTTTTTTTTTTAACCAAAATTCCCTCCAGTTTTGGCCAAGTTATCAAGGCTGTTGTGTCAACCCAAAGGGTCTCGACAAGCAAGCTACAGAATAGCTTGAAAATTAGCCATTCCAGGACAGGGAGCTTGTACTTTGCAATCTGCGGTCCAGAATTATCGAACACCTTTGGGTTTTGTTGTTGCAGTTTTTGATATCATCTTGTTTTGTTACTATCTAAAAAGCAGATCAAATGGGCTGGGAATTCCCTTGTTTTTACATCAGTTTTCTTGGCTAGAAGGCTTTTAGACCAACATAGCACACCTGCATCTCTGACTTTATGTTCCAGTGTGATGGTCTGTGGGCTGCTCCCATCTGGGAGTCTGCTGTTAGATACGGCCAGGGCTCCAATTTTGTCTCACATCACCAACAGCAAAATTGAGAAGACTACATTTGCTCCACTGTGTGGCATAACCAGTGACCCCAAATCATGGTGGCTTCCCCAGCATAAGGTCATGGTTGCCTATGTTCTATGTCATCTACAGGCTACAGACAACATCTTGAGGCAGTAGGCTGTCTGCTTCATGTGTCTTCTCATCCTGGGCCCAAGCCAAAGAGTAGTACCTGTGGGGTCTGTGCTGAGATCTTAGGGAAAGGGCAGGAGTAATTAGAGCCAAACCACAAAAGTGTGCTTGAAGATCGTGTTTGAATGTAGTCTACATCACAATCATCATATCCAGTTGGCCCGTGAAAGTTACATGACCAAAATGCGTGCACCAAAATCTCAGAAATCACCACTAAAAGAACTTAGCCATGTAACCAAAAACCATTTCTCAAAAATGATTGAAATAAAATAAAAACAGAGTAAGCTTAGGGAGAAGATGAATAAAACATTTTTACAGTGGTTAAAAAAATTTTTTTTAAGTTGATCAGGTGTGGGGGCTCATGCCTGTAATCCCAGCACTTTGGGAGGCTGAGGCGGGAAGATCACCTGAGGCCAGGAGTCGGAGACCAGCCTGGCCAACATGGTGAAAGGCTGTCTCTACTAAAAATACAAAATTTAGGCAGGCAGGGTGGTGAGTGCCTGAAGACCCAGCTACTCAGGAGGCTGAATTGGGAGAATCACTTGAACCCAGGAGGCAGAGGTTGCAGTGAGCTAAGATCGCACCACTGCACTCCAGCCTGGGTGACAGAGCAAGACTCTGTCTCAATTAAAACTAAATGAATGAATAAATAAATAAATAAATAAATAATTAAAAAATTACGTTACCAAGCTGAAGGTCAGCAGGGCAGGAAATTACCCAGGAAAGCAAGGTCGCAACAGGAAGGAGATGAATAATTGTGTTTAATTAATACCATCTCTCTCTGTTTACAACTCCGGTGTCTTCAGGGGTTGAGGGGGAGCAGGTAGAAATTCTAGTGAAATTAGGTACCAAATGGTAGCTTCCACACACAGTAAGGAAGAACGTTTGGTCCGATGGGTATATGGATAAATCCATAATCACCTATTTGTAAAAAAAAGTTGAAGAGACTTAATGTAAAATCACAGATGTATAAGATTTAAACCATGTGACATGATTAAATGTACAATAAAATGCAGAGTTATTTATAAAGTAGATATATAAAGCTTCAGCCATGGAAACGACCCACCTAGTAGTCCCAGTAAAGGAAGATGGGATACCAAGCTTCCATTTGGTGGCAGTGAAATGTGTACAGACATATTAAGAGAGATAGCTTTTCTCAGCTCTGAGCTTCAAGTAACATTCATTATTTGTTTCTTTGCATAAAGGGATACTTTCAGTAGCAGATGACGCATGCGGTATGCCACATGTAACTCCTCTGTAAGAGAAGGTTGAGTATGTACTGTTACCGCACAACTAGGTAATTAATAACCTGTGAATTTCAGTTATGTTTACTTCAGCATTTGCGAAGCTAATTGCTCAATCAAGAATTCATTGTTACAAAAGAGTTGTTTAAGTTTGACTCCTGGGCTTTTCTAGGGAAAGCTTTTGAAGTCTAAATACCTAGAAAATGTAAACATACTTTTGTTTAAAAATAGAGATTAATTATGATAATCAGAATGGAAGCATTTAATGAAACAGTGGGCTTTATGATTAGAAAGATAAACAAGAACACATAATTAGTTAGTTGATTACTTTTCTATTTTAACCAAGGCAGCATTTGGCTACTCATCATTATTACTACTTACGTGGTCAACTATTGCCTGGTGGACAGAGGTAAGTCCTGGGTCCCTGCTGTCCCTCTAGCACAGTTCATATGCTCCTAAGTATCTGGATTGACGGAGGTTTTGTTATGAGTTGGGTTTATGTCTAACCTTTTTGATTTATATTTTGCTGGTTAATTGTGAATTCATAGTATTCGTGTATGTCTATGCAACGCAACAACACACACACACACAACGCGCGCACACACACACATTTACTTCTCCTAAAGACTTTTAAAGGAGAAATGTTAGGAGATAAGTACTCATCTTGTATCTCAGTTATTCTTTTTTTTTTTTTTTTTTTTGAGATGGAGTCTCGCTCTGTTGCCCAGGCTGGAATGCAGTGGTGTGATCTTGGCTCACCGCAAGCTCTACCTCCCAGGTTCATGCCATTCTCCTGCCTCAGCCTCCCAAGTAGCTGGGACTATAGGTGCCTGCCACCACACCTGGCTAATGTTTTGTATTTTTAGTAGAGACGGGGTTTCACTGTGTTAGCCAGGATGGTCTTGATCTCCTGACCTTGTGATCTGCCCACCTCGGCCTCCCAACTATCTCCGTTATTCTTAACATGTAGTCTAGGAACACCTACATCAGAAACCTGGGAGGGACAGATTGTCAATGCCGATTGTACAAACCTTCTAAATCAGTGTCTTTTGGATAGGTACAAGAATTTTATTTTATTTTATTTATTTATTTATTTTGAGATGAAGTCTCGCTCTGCCGCCCAGCCTGGAGTGCAGTGGCCGGATCTCAGCTCACTGCAAGCTCCGCCTCCTGGGTTTACACCATTCTCCTGCCTCAGCCTCCCGAGTAGCTGGGACTACAGGCGCCCGCCACCTCGCCTGGCTAGTTTTTTGTATTTTTTAGTAGAGACAGGGTTTCACCGTGTTAGCCAGGATGGTCTCGATCTCCTGACCTCGTGATCTGCCCGTGTCGGCCTCCCATAGTGCTGGGATTACAGGCTTGAGCCACCGCGCCCGGCCAAGAATTTTATTTTTAACAAGCTTTCCTGTTAATTTTTAACACACAATGATCTAGGCCAGCATTGTACAATAGAACTTCCTGTGATGATGGAAACACTTCATATAGGCATTGTCCAATGTGGTAGATACATGTGGCTGCATGAACACTGGAAATATAGCCAGCACAACTCAGTGAATCTTTATTTTATTTTTAATTACTTTATATCAAAATGTATTTTTATTAAAATATTTTTAAACCATTTTATTGTGGTATAATTGACGTATAAAAAGCAATACATATATGCAAATTGATGGGTTTGAAGACAAGTGTATACTCACAAAACTAACACTGCAATCAGTGCTATAAACATATCACCTCCATTATGCATCAATTAAAAATAATAGTAAAAGTAAAAACAAAAGTATTTACCTGCTCCAAAAGTTTTCTCCATCCTCTTTTATTATTATTGTTGTTATTATTATTATTATTATTTTGTGATGAGAACACTTAACATAAGATCTACCCCCTTAGCAAATATTCAATTATACGTACAATATTATGAACTATAGGCGCTATGTTGTAGCCAGTGCCTACCATATTGGATAGTGCAGAGCTAGATGATAATTCAGCAGCAGTTGCACACATAATAGTAATAGTAACAACAGTGAATACTTGTATGTGACTTGACTCAGGCTTTTTAAACTTACTATGTGCCAGGCACTATTCTAAGTACTTCCCAGATATGAACTCCTTTACATCTCACAAACTTTTAGGATAAGATTTTTTTTTTTTTTTTTTTTTTGAGACAGGGTCTTGCTGTGTTGACCACTGTGTTGCCCAGACTCACTGCAACCTCAACCTCCCCGGCTCAAGCGATCCTCCCACCTCAGCCTCTCAAGTAGCTGGGACTACAGGCGTGCACCACCACGTCTGGTTTAAGAAATTTCTTAAAGATCGTAGATCAGCGGGGTCTGGTCAGGAAGACAGAAGCCAAGCTCGGCATTTCAATTAGAGCAGAATGCGTATAGGATATTGTCTGGTTACACTGGCGTTGAAAGGCTGAAAGAGAAAAGGGAATACTGAGGTAACCCAGATCAATAATGTAGGAAGCAGCTGCCAATCCCTAGGACTGGGGAACTGAGGGAACAGAAGGAAGTTGAACACAGGAGGGACCTGGACCACCAAAGGGTGTTAATGGTAAATGCTCAGTGCACGGGGAAACCAGTGTGGTTGGTGCCAGGAACTTCATGAGTTCCCAAGTACTGGGAGCACCAGAAACTAGAAATTAGAGTCCTCGTCTTCCTTCACCTCTTGAGAGATGCAGACTTGCGCTGAAGATGGGAAACAAGCCCCGTTTCCTTCTCCTGACTTTGAGCCTCCTGCTTGTGCCTCCCATTGGAGGAATCTAATTTTATGGCACACAACACCTGCATAGCTCAATCTCATCAGAAGCTAATCACAAATCTAATCAGAATATAATCAGGCAGAAGGGTCTGGAAAATGTTGTTTGGGGACTTCTTGCCCCAGTATCACAGTTCAAGGTATAGAAAGATGGGCTCGGAGGTGAGAAGAAGAGACAGATCACTTGCACGGAATTTTTTGATAAGCACTTTGTTTAAAGTACCGTATATCTAAATGTATTAATGATATCATCACTTTCTGGACTAAATAGCATATGTCAGGCAGGTCTTAGGGAGATGACATGGATGTAAACGACCAAATCTTGATTAATTGTCGGTTGCTGCAGTCACCCCAGCTAGGTTCTATGCATAGGTATGCATGCGTATGGCGACTTCCTCCCTACTTTGCTAATTGGTCTCTTTCCTCCCATGCTGTGAGGAGGTCCCATACAGTTGGTTTGAAGCACTGGAGTCCACACTACGGGACCTGCTTCTTGCCTTTTCTCTGAGTTTACTCCCGTCTGCAGACCTCCAGATCCTTCTACTCCCATATAGGGAAGAACAAAGGAATAAAAATATAGATGCTAGAGAAGTTACCTCTTGCTGCTCCTGTTTACAATTTCTGAGCTTCTCCCAGTAAAAGCCCCATTGCCTTCATAGGACCCCTCCATTTCTCCTCATTTTGGTGTGCATTATACAAAGCGCTTCATTTTTTAGAGATGGACTGGGGAAAGTGTGTGCCCCACCTCCACCCACAAACCCTGCATGAGGTCAGAGAGGAATAAATGCTGATGTTTCTCTTTGACTCAACACTCAGACCAAGAAATTCAGAACCATATGTCTTCATAAAACTGCCAGTTATCTAAGAGAATTGATCTTCATCACATGGCTTAAAGTCCTCCCATGGAGGAGAAGCTTAGGACTTGAGACAGGAACCAACACAAGTTAGTAATATGGTGACTAGCTCGTGCATTTGTTAAACTATAAGGGAACAAAAATATGTTCATTTTCCCTGCCAGAATCCACAAAATAAACGTGACGTATAATAAATTAGGAAATGAATCAGAGAAGACCATGAGATGATGTATTCTTGCATCTTTCAGTTGATAACAACCAAAACATTTCCTAAATTTCCGGTTTCTGTAGCAAATAATTTCAGAGCTAAAATCTTTCCTTGAGATTTCAGGAAGTAATTCTCTTTCCCTTGCATTGCAATATCTTTCCACAAACTCTCATCCTCAGGAGAGATGCTGAGCAACATAGTTGATTATCTGAGGCTTGAGTTGCTGGTGAGAGCCTGTTTTCCACTTTAACAGCTGGGGGCCAGAACAATATGCACAGATCACAAGTATGCTCCTGGAAGCTTCCTTCATGGAATAAGGCAGCATTATCTCTGTACCCCATTCCCAAAGGTCTCTAAGGTGCTATAGGTTTGCTTTGCATGCTTGTTTTGTTTTGGGTTTCTTTGCATGTGCTGCTCAATACCTAGAGGTTTGGCCTAGGTCTGGTTGCTCACAGAAAGCCAGTCACTGAAACAATAAGTATTGCCAGGGAAGACAGTTGTAACACAGGTAATGTCAGCTGGGAGATGGGAGACTGGTCTCAAATCCATCTCCCTAACCAGCTAAAGTCAGGGGTTTACATAGTGAACAATAAGAGAGGGGTACAGGAAGAGGAGCTGGTCAACAGTCAGCAGGTGGTCAGATGAGGGGTCTGGTGTCTCTTTTAACCATGTGTGGCAAGACAGGAATTCAGAGTAAGGAAGAGGAATTGATTAACAGGCAGTTGTCCAGATGTGGTAATCTGGTACGTTTCGATTGCCTGATACCATCTGGGAGGGCTGATGGTTGATTTTCTGAGAAAGGAACTCAGATAAAACAAATGTAAGGTGTTCATCTGTTCTCACACTGCTAATAAAGACATACCCAAGACTGGGTAATTTATGAAGGAAAGAGGTTTAATTGACCCACAGTTCAGCATGACTGGGGAGGCCTCAGGAAACTTACAATCATGGCAAAAGGAGAAGCAAATGTGTCCTTCTTTTACATGGGGGTGACAAGGAGAAGCATGAAGCAAAGTGAGAGAAAAGCACCTTATAAAACCATCAGATCGGCCGGGCACGGTGGCTCATGCCTGTAATCCCAGCACTTTGGTAGGCCGAGGCGGGGGGATCACAAGGTCAGGAGATCGAGACCATCCTGCCTAACACAGTGAAGCCCCATCTCTACTAAAAATACAAAAAATTAGCCAGGCGTGGTGGTGGGCAACTGTAGTCCCAGCTACTCGGGAGGCAGAGGCAGGAGAATGGCATGAACACAAGAGACGGAGCTTGTGGTGAGCCGAGATCACACCACTGCACTCCAGCCTGGGCCTTAGAGCGAGACTCCACCTAAAAAAAGAAAAAAAAAGACATCAGATCTCATGAGAACTCACTCACTATCGCGAGAACAGCATGGAGATAACTGCCCCCATAATTTAATTACCTCCCACTCAGTCCCTCCCACGACACGTGGGGATATGACAACTACAGTTCAATATGAGGTTTGAGTGGGGACACAGCCAAACCATATCAGAAAGTTTCTCAAGCTTCCATTCTATGCAAAAATCGGGCCAGTTTTACATGCATCTTACATATTGACTCTCACAATCTCAGGCATGTTGTACATGCTACCGTCTTGCTTTCTTGCTCACTTGTGAGAACTACACTTCTGTGATACGGTGTACTAGGTTCCCTTCTATCATATTTCCAGCTGGTTGTTTCTGGGAGTTTCAGTCTCTTAAGTTTTGTACGAAGAGGGGAAAATAGTACATGCAACCCAAGATCTTGTCCCCCAAAGTAGTAGGAGCCAACATGCCTGATTTTGTATTTCCTTTTGTGCCGGAGCCTTTGGAACACTGGGAAGACGTGAGGAAGGGCCACGTGGCTTCCTTGTCATCCCTCAAGAGAACAAAAATGTGTTTTAAGAGGGAGGCCACAGTTGTGTTTTTCCATCCAGCCCCGTTGACCTGTGGTTAGTATTAAACAGCTGTTTCTGCCTGAGTCTAGCAATAGGTTGCCTGAATCCAAGCTTTGTGATGAGAAATTTTTATTTTCTTCTGCGTTTTCATCCATCTTAACACCTGATGAGAAGGTGGCATGGGAAGCTGCTAGCCAGCCACATCTGCCATCTAGATCTGGCGCATGCAGCCCTTAGTTTGCTGCCTCTTTGTTCCGTAATGTCATCCAGGTTCATGCTCCCTGTTGATGAGGGCACCCAGATTAAATATGTACAGGAAAAAAAAAGGGCAGTGGAATAAAATCGACATTTCCTATAATGTCTATGTATTCTCACCTGCAAAGTAAATGTACATAAAATTCATGTTTGAGGACCATTAAGTTCTGCTTATCAACACAAAGATTGTCCAAGCAATAAGTCAATACACAATGTGATGCTTCCCTCTAACATATGGCCTGATAATGACTCTACTCTCTTTGTCTCTGGAGTTTGCATCAAACATCTGTGTTAGGAAGAGTGGCTAGCATGAAATTCTTGGTCATGATTTCTTTGTATCTGTTTATTAAGAAGACAGATGCCATTTCTGGGCCAAGTGTCAAGATCCAACAGAGCCACTTGGCAATTTGACTATGAGCTGGTAAACATTAAGCATTACTGCACCTGAGGCTGAGTTCCCCAAGGCCATTTAATTTGTAGAAATAAATGCATTTAATTTCCAACAGTTAGAATTTTTGACTCTGTGTACTGTAACAATGGAGCTGTGTCCATATAACACCCCAACCAGGCCATTATCAGAGCTTGTTTAGTAATAAAAATCAATGAATTCAGCCTAGCAACTCATTTTATGACTCAACTATTCGAGTCGGTTTAGGCATTTAGCTTTCAGAGATTAAAGACCAAATATCAGTGACTGTTCATAGCGAAAAGATTGTTTATCTACTTCAATGATTGCTCTTGTCTCTAACCTCCTTTTCCCAGAGATGATTCAGCAGGCTCACACTACCCCGGCTCTGACGATGCCCCTGCCTTTGGGAGTCTCCTAGATCTGGGTCTCGCCTTTTCTCCAGGCAGAGCCAGGGCAGCCTGACTCAGAGACCCAGACCCTAGACACAGTCGTGGCCTGGGCATTGTTTAGGGCTCTCAGGAAGCAGCAAGGAAGACAGGTCTTCAGCTTTCAGGAGCTCTATGTTAGTCCATTTTCACACTGCTGATAAAGACATATCCAAGACTGGGAAGAAAAAGAGGCTTAATTGGACTATGGTTCTGTATTGGTTGGGGAGACCTCAGAATCATGGCGAGAGGTGAAAGGCACTTCTTACATGGCGATGGCAAGAGAAAATGAGGAGATGCAAAAGTGGAAACCCCTGGTAAAACCATCAGATCTCATGAGACATATTATTCACTACCACGAGAACAGTATGGGGGAAACAACCCCCATGATTCAAATGATCTCTCACCAGGTCCCTCCCACAACACGTGGGAATTACGGGAGTACAATTCAAGATGAGATTTGGGTGGGGACACAGAGCTAAACCATATCAAGCTCCTTGTAGAATGGGAACGACAGCAATAAAGGTTAAGTTCCAAGTGGCTTGATGTTTCCTCTTAAAAGGTTAAGTGATGGCAAATGCCTGGCAAGACATGAACTTGGAAGATAAGATTCTTCACGTCCTGATGCCACATAGTTAACCCTATCTCCTGGAAACCCTTCCCCAGCCCCTGCACGGGGACCTGTCCCCTTGAGACACTTTGTGTGCCCTGAACATACCATGCACATTCAAACCTCCGTGCCTTCCTTCATGAGCCCATCATCCTTCTGCTGCCTGAGATGTCATGTTCATCTCATTGCATCTTTGTCTGCCTGGTGATGGCCTAGTTATCCTTCAAGGCTCATCCCAAATGCCACCCCTTCTTCAGCTTTCTCCTGAATTGATCTCTCAGCCTCTGTAGCATTGTTTCCGTCCATCGATTTTGTTTCATTTTGCATGGTATATCATAGTCATTTGTTTATGCTATAGAGCCATCCCATGAACTGTTTAATGAGGAGAAGTGTGGCTTCAATCTCTTTGTCTCCTCCGTGCCCGGCATAATACGGTGAGGTGAATAGCAGCCCCTGAAAGGATGAGTTCACATCCTGATTCCGGAAGCCTGTGACTGTGAACTTGTTTGGAAAGAGGGGGTCTTTGCAGATCTGATTGTTTGGAAGTGGGTGGCGGGCGGCTGAGGGGTTCTTTGCAGATCTGAAGGTCTTGAGATAATGAGCATCTGAGATTGTTTATGTGGGCCCTAAGTCAGACGGCAAGTCTCCTTATAAAGATAGAAGAGAGACCAGGCACTGTGACTCATGCCTGTAATCCCAGCACTTTGGGAGGCCAAGGCAGGCAGATCACTTGATGTCAGGAGTCCAAGACCAGCCTGATCAACATGGTGAAAACCCTGTCTGTGCTAAAAATACAAAAATTAGCCAGGTGTGGTGGCACGTGCCTGTAGTCCCAGCTGCTCAGGAGGCTGAGGCAGGAGAATCACTTGAACCCAGGAGGCAGAGGCTGCAATGAGCCGAGATCAAGGCACTGCACTCCAGCCTGAGGAACAGAGCGAGACTCTGTCTTAAAAACAGAAACAAACCAAAAAAAAGTTGAAGAGAAAAAGACATAGAGAAGGCAATGAGAGGATGGAGACTGTATTTGGGATTATGTGATCACAGACTAAGGAATTCCTGCAACCACCAGAGACTACAAGAGTCAAGAGCAGATTCTCCCCTGGGGCCCATGGAGGAAGAACAGCCTGCCTACGCCTTGATTTTGGACTCTCGGCCTACAGAGAACTCTAAGAGGATAAATTTCAGATGTAAGCCATCCAGTTTGTGCTAAGTGGTTAAGGCAGCCTTCGGAAACTAATATATATAACAACTGGCACAAAGAAAGAGCTCAGCTGTTAACTGAACGAACATTGATAATTTTGTACTTAGAACACTTGGAGTGGTTAAAGATATTTAAGACGAAAGAGAAAATTCTAAATGTATCTTCTGCTCCAATTACGTTTTTATGAGTCCACTTGAAACCCTGGAAGGCAGAGCTTGCCACGGCTATTTCAAGCACCCCTCTCCTCCACGAAAGAGGAAATAACCTCTCATTCCATCAGCCCTTAAACCAGCAGCACGTGGACGCAACATCACCCCCTACGCGTCTTGTCTTCAGCAAGAATGAGGGCATGGAGAACTCCACTTCAAGCTTTTCAGTCAACCCGACGGGACGCGACAGATTGCAGAGCAAAGTGCACCAAAGATATCATCAGTTAACCTAGTAAAATTGATTTAAAAGCTTTTAAACTTGAGAGTGAGCGTTCAGTGCCTGCGAAAGATCTTTCAGTCCCTTGAAGTGATGAAATAAAATGATCAATCGCCCTTATCAACCTGCCTTTTTTTGGTAATGTGGTGGCGGGAATAGCTTTTCCACTGTCCAATTAACTCCCTTTTAAAAGTGGGTTTCTGCAGCCTCTGCACCACTCTCTCTGAGCCCAGGGGCTGAGTCCTTGGAACTCTTATATCCTCTGTTGCTGGTCTCATTTTCTATCGAAGGGAGGAAGGGAAGGAGGAGGGAGGGAAGGATGGACAGAAGGATGGAGGGAGGGAGGAAAGGATGGAGGGAGGGAGGAAAGGATGGAGGAAGAGAGAAAGGAAGGAAGGAGGGACAGTGAGAGGGAGGGAGGGAGAGGGAGACTCAGGATACTCAATGTTTGGGGAGGTTTTTTGTTTTTGAGGAGTCTCACTCTGTTGCCCAGGCTGGAGTGCAGTGTGCCATCTCAACTCACCCCAACCTCCACCTCCCAGGTTCAATTGATTCTCCTGCCTCAGTTTCCCGAGTAGCTGGGATTCCAGGCATGCACCACCGTGCCCAACTAATTTTTGTATTTTTTGGTAGAGACAAGGTTTCACCATGTTGGCCAGGCTAGTCTCAAACTCCTGACCTCAAGTGATCTGCACCCCTTGGCCTCCCAAAGTGCTGAGATTACAGGCATAAGCCACCATGCCCAGCCTCAGGATACTCAATGGTTTTTGATTCTTCACGCTCTCTCTGGGCCCTTGGCATGGGGAGGTTTTCCTGGAGGTTGCGTTTATTAAAATGCCTTTTAAATGATAAAAATAGAACTGTGTTTATTGTAAAAAGACAAAACAAAACAAAACAAAAAAAGGAACCTATTGAGAATTAATTATATAAGCTCAAAACCCCTTATCTCACTCTCTTCCTTTGAACAGCTTGGTGTAGAGCCTTCCAGCCCCTGTTGCTTATGCCTTTACAAAGATGTGTGTGTGTGCACGTGTACAGGTACATGCACTCATGAATATGCGTGGTGCCTTCGACATCCATCCAACACACATATTTTTCCAGCAAATATTTTTATAGCACCTCCGATGTGTCAAACTTTGAGTATGTCATTTAAATTATTCTGTAACTTGTTTTTTTCACTGAATGCATCAAAGACACATATGGACACATATCTATTTTAGGACTTTAGTCCCACCTTTTTTTTTTTTTTTTTTTTTTTTTTTTGAGACAGGGTCTGGCTCTCTTGCCCAAACGCATGATCACAGCTCACTGTAGCCTCTAACTCCTGGGCTCAAGCAGTCTTCCTGCCCTAGCCTTCCAAGTAGCTGGGACTATAGTCTGGAGCTACTATGGTAGCACAAGTAGCTACCCCAGACTTCCAAGTAGCTGGGACTTTCTGCCCCAACCTTCCAAGTAGCTGGTACTTCCAAGTAGTCACCACTCCTAATTATTTTTATTTTATTTTTTTATTTTTTTTTGTAGAGACAAGGTCTTAGTATGCTGCCGAGGCTGGTCCTGAACTCCTGGGCTCAAGCAGTCTTCCTGCTTCAGCCTCCCAAAGTGCTATGATTAGAGTTGTGAGCCACCGCGCCTGCCTGGCCTCTTTTTTCTTTTTTTTTTTTTTTTTTTTTTTTTTGAGATAGAGTCTTGCTGTGTCCTCTAGGCTGGAGTGCAGTGGCGTGATCTCAGCTCACTGCAACCTCTGCCTCCTGGGTTCAAGCGACTCTCCCGCTTCAGCCTACTGAGTAGCTGGGATTATAGGTGCCAGCTACCACGCCCAGCTAATTTTTGTATTTTTAGTAGAGATGGGATTTCACTATGTTGGCCAGGCTGGTCTCGACCTCCTGACTTCAAGTGATCCGTCCACCTTGGCCGCCTAAAGTGCTGGGATTACAGGTGTGAGCCACTGTGTCTGGTCCATGCCTGGCCTTTTTAAAAGTTAAATGTCATTTCGTTCATCTAGTACACAACTATGTAGTAAGCACCTACTGTGTATCCCTGTGGTGTGTAGGTACTGGGTTTACAGCAGTAACTCAAGAGACCAAAGGCCTCCATCTCCCCTTGTAGAGTATTTTAATCAGGACCTACTGATGGACACTAGGGGTTTTTTCTATTTTTTTTTTTTTTATTCCAACAAATGAAGCAGCTAATAGCTTTAAATGTATATTTTATTACACAGGTATATTTATGGGCCACGTTTCTAGGAGTAGAAGTGTTCTATTTAATCCTAGAGCATGACAGTGTCATATGCATGTAATTCACAGGCCAGAGCAGGAGGTTCAAACTGCCCCGATGACAGCATTCACCAATGGGCCATTTTCTTAATTAACACAGGATCAGTTAACTCTCAACAGCTGCTTTAGGTCTGCTTCTCCCTGCCTTAGGTTAGTACTCTGTGCTTGCCTGCCCTGGGTTCTTTAAGACACGTCAAAGAGTTAAGCTAAAGAAACAGTGACCAGCTGGGTGCTGTGGCTCATGTCTGGAATCCCAGCACTTTGGGACGTCAAAGTGGGTGGATCACTTGAGGCCAGGAGTTCAAGACCAGCCTGGCCAATATGGTAAAACCTCATCTCTACTAAAAAAAAAAAAAAAAAATTAGCCAGGTGTGGTTGATTAGCCACCTGTAATCCCAACTACTCAGTAGGCTGAGGCAGGAGAATCGCTTGAACCCTGGAGGCGGAGGTTACAGTGAGCAGAGATGATGCTACTGCACTCCAGCCCACGCAATAAAGCGAAACACTGTCTCAAAAAAAAAAAAAAAATGCTGTGTACGGTGGATGGCCTGGCCATATGTGTGCTGGGCCTGGCTGAACTACACTTCCGAAAGCAGGTGGATCACCTGAGGTCAGGGGTTTGAGATCAGACTGGCCAACATGGTGAAACCCCGGCTCTATTAAAAATACAAAAATTAGCCAGACATAGTGGCAGGCACCTGTAATCCCAGCTATTCGGGTGGCTGAGGCAGGAGAATCACTTGAACCCAGGAGGCGGAGGTTGCAGTGAGCCGAGATCTCACCACTGCACTCCAGCCTGGATGACACAGCAAGTCTCTGTCTCAGAAAAAGAAAATAACAAAAAGAAAAAGAAACGGTGATCACTGGTTTTCAGTGTGGAGAGAGAATTCCTCTGCCCCTGGCCTCACCTCGTTTCCTTTCAGAGACCCCCCCCCAACCTGTGTCATGTCACTAAGCCACCCTTTCCCTGATTCCTAACAATGTAAGGAGATTGGAACTGAGGCTAGGATGCCTTGCTGTTAATCTTCCAGAGAACCTGATGCTATCAAGCTGCACATCTAAAATGAAAAAGGAAAGGACAACCTCATTTTAAATATTACTAAATCACCGTTGGGTTACTTGCACATTATTTCTTTCTGAATTACTGCTGCTCTCCTAGGAATACACACACAGGGAGGCCCGTTTCAGAGACGACGTCTTATTTAAGCAGAACAGTTGCTGAAGAAAGAGTATGGGAATCAGGCCCGTTCATTCATTCATATAGAGCACTTACTGAGTGAAAAACCTTGTGTTAAATGCAGGCGATGATACAGAACAGGGAATAAAACAGGGATACATTTTTACAGCCGGGGAACCAGATCGTGCAGGTGAATCACTGCAATAGAAGGTCGAATGGAATAAATGCCTGAGATGCGGGGAACAGAGCTTGCCTGGAGTCCAGAGAGGGAGCTTCAAACCTCCTTTTCTGATTTGTGAATTAAATACATATAACACTGTCATGCTCTACAATTAAACAGAACACTTCTACTCCTAGGAAGGTGGCCCATGAATATACCTGTGTAATAAAATATTCATTTAAAGTATTACCTGTTGCATTTATTGGAATTAAAAAAAGAAAAAACCTAGAAAATCCACTTGCTTTGCTGACGATTTTTCTGCAACTCTGGGAGAAGTCACTCTTCACTAAAAGATAATGATAATCGCTGGGCACAGTAATCCCAGCACTTTGGGAGGCCAAGGCGGGCAGATCACGAGGTCAAGAGATCAAGACCATCCTGGCTAACATGGTGAAACCCTGCCTCTACTAAAAATACAAAAAATTAGCCGGGCATGGTGGCAGGTGCCTGTAGTCCCAGCTACTCGGGAGGCTGAGGCAGGAGAATCACTTGAACCCAGGAGGTGGAGGTTGCAGTGAGCCGAGATGGCATCCCTGTACTCTAGCCTGGGCGACAGAGCAAGACTCTGTCTCAAAAAAAAAGATAACGATAATCTGGAGGCAGCGATGGAAGTTGTCAAACATGTGATTGGAGTGGGATACAGCGATTTGCATTCTACTTTCCCTGTCCCTTTGAGAATTAAAATATACAACAGATACTTTGCAAACAGATTTACCCCGACTCCTTCAGCCAAGGTTAATGAATCCACAACCTCATCAGATTTAAGATCCCACCTGGCAGATGTATTGAGTCCTGATAACTTTTAAATTCGAGCTGTAAGACTGTAGAAATCAAACCTGTCTGGTGTGGGAGGGTTTCTCAGGAACAGGGAGCTTGAGTAACTTTAGTGTTCAGAGTGGGGAAATGCCTGACTTTTGTTTAAAAAAAAAAAAAGCCCACACACCAAAAGAATTTTATTTTTTCTTGTCTTTGGTCAGAGAATTTCAGTAACCCATGTTCGAGTTACAGTTTCATCCCATGGCTGCGAATATGTTTCTCATCTTGTGCCCTGCCTGTGAGATTGACCCTGACATAGTTCCCATCCAAGTTATTTTTCCCTAAAATATGTAGGAAATGAATAATGCATTGTTGATTCTTCTGTTACCAAACAAAAGGGTCTTGCTTCCCAGTGTGCTGGAAGCCAATACTATAACACTAGGTTTTTGAGAAAAGGACAGCTTTTTATTGCTAGTCGACTAACCAGGAGACAGGAGTCTGGCTCAAATCTGTCTCTCTGTGCTGGCTTTAAGGCAGGAATTTTAATCAGAAAATGTTTAGCAGGTGGATTCCAAGATTTGCAGGTGATTGGTGGAAGGAAAACAGAGATCTGGAAAGTCCTCGGACACATACACTTATCTCTTCATGCCTCCTCATGGGTCTCTTGCAAATTCAGAGGGAGTTAGTATGAAACATGCCTGGAAATTCAGGCTATGATATCCACAAGCTCATTCTATGCAAAATCCTGTTGGTCATATTGGGTCTAACTGATTTCAGCCAGTTTTGTTATCTTACAAGCAGAGGAAGTTGCAGTGTTTTAGCAGGTTGTTTTTTTTCTTATCTGCTGTCCTGCAAACTGAAGAATTTCTGAGAGTTACCGGCTTCTTTAACTCTCTCTCTCTCTCTCTCTTTCTTTTTTTTTTTTTTTTTTTTTTTTGAGATAGAGTCTTGTTCTGTCACCCAGGCTGGAGTGCAATGGCATGATCTAGGCTCACTGCAGCCTCTGCCTCCCAGATTCAGGAGATTCTTCTGCCTCAGCCTCTTGAGTAGCTGGGATTACAGGCGCATGCCACTGCACCCAGCTACTTTTTATATTTTTGGTAGACACAGGGTTTTACCATGTTGGCCAGGCTGATCTAGAACTCCTGATGTCAGGTGTTCCACCCGCCTCAGCCTCCCAAAGTGCTGGGATAACAGATGTGAGCCACCTCACCTGACCTTTTAACTCTTCGAGGCATGATTTCATGCCTACCCTAAAGGATAAAGTCTGGAATAATAGGGGTTAGTTCTGAGAACCGGCTGCAGCTAGCAATCTATTCTTTTGGAACCCAGTCTTTTGTCTTTCATCCTCTGCAAGTGCAGACTCAATCAACCTAAGCAGATAGAGGAGGCTCTCCAAAGCCCAGGAAAGAAAATAGCTTTCTTGCCTGGGGGGTGTAGTTGACTTCACACTTCAAAAAATTTCTAGAAGTTTTTAGCATTACAGTTGGCATCTCCCTTTCTTCAAGGTGAATATCCATCAAGAAGGGACGCAGTAGAGAGGAAATTCTTGGATTCTGAAGATTGCATCTCATTTTCACCTTCATCATGGATGAGCTGTATCATTTTGTACAAGTTTCTTACATCCTTCTGAGCTTTAGTTTTTTTTTTTCATCTGTAAGATAAGTAATTTAATACCTGCACCCCCATCACATGGATTTTTCTGGGGATCAAATGCATTAGATAAATTAAACTTGAAAGCTTTCTTTACAAATTACTTGAATGTAGGGCGTTTAGTAATTCCCACTATTGTTGGCAACAGGGAGAAATTGGCAAGCTTCTAGTGGCTGACTGGCTAGGGTTTGCATATCAGAATCCAACTTTCATATTTTATATCGTTTTCATATTTTCCATCTCTTTAATGCACTAAAGGGTAATTTCATTGAACCTATCTCTTGTCCCCCCTGTTTTTCTCCTCGTATATATAAGCTATTTGATGATTGCTTGCTGTGTTTTAAGCTCTAAAGACTGTTTTTCATTTCTAGAAGTTTTACTCGGCTATTTTTCACATCTCTCTGTTTATTTTTCGCAGGGTTTTGTTCTTATGGTTTTGGCTCCTATTTTTAGGTTTTTACTCATTTTGTTGTTGTTTTTGTTTGTTTTTGTTTTTGTTTTTTTACAAAGTCTCGCTCTGTCACCTAGGCTGGAGTGCAATGGCACCATCTCGGCTCACTGCAATGTCTGCCTCTGGGTTCAAGCGATTCTCGTGCTTCAGCCTCCTGAGTAGCTGGCATTACAGGCACGTGCCATCACGCCCAGCTAATTTTTATATTTTTAGTAGTGACAGGGTTTTACCCTGTTGGCCAGGCTGGTCTCAAACTCCTGGCTTCTAGTGATCCGCCTGCTTTGGCCTCCCAAAGTGCTGGGATTATAGGCATGAGCCCCCACAGCTGGGGTTTTTACTCATTTTGAACATTCGTATTTTACGGTGTCTGTCTAATGGTTCTATTATGTCAAGTTCTTGAGAGTTCTAATCTTATGTATTTGCTGAGTCTTACTTACAGTGGATTGTTTCCTCGTGTGTTTATAATATCTATTAAGAGCTCGTCTTTGATGGAGCTTTAGCTATGAAATTCTGGGTTGTCTGGCTCTGGGTTGTATGTGGATCTCTCCGGTAAGTTTTCTCATTTGCTTTTGCTCGTCACTCCTAGGTGTCATCTTCAAAGGCTATTCTTCATGTACATTTCCTAGGCTTGCTGTTTCCTGACTATGTACCTAATGTAAATTGAAATCTGAGCAGGCGCAGAGGCTCATGCCTGTAATCCCAGCACTTTGGGAGACCAAGGCAGGGTGATTGCTTGAGCCCAGGAGTAGGTAACACAGCAAGACCCTGTCTCAGCAACAACAACAACAAAATAAATCTCAAACCCTCTTAGGGACAGGTCATTATGAATTCTTGAGGGACACTTTTTTTTTTTTTTTTTTTTGAGACAGCATCTCACTCTGTCACCCAGGCTGAAGTGCCCTGGCATAATCGTGGCTCACTGCAGCCTGAGCTTCCCGGGCTGAAGCAATCCTCTCATCTTAGCCTCCTGTGTAGCTGGGACTACAGGTGTGCACCACCACTCCTGGCTACTTTTTATAATTTTTAGTAGAGATAGGTTTTTGTCATATTGCCCAGGCTGGTCTCAAACTCCTGGGCTCAAGTGATCCTTCCACCTTGTCCTCCCAAAGTGCTGAGATTATAGGCACAAGCCACTGCGCCCAGCTGACAACTTTTTTTCTTTTATGCCCCGCGCTCAAGAAGAGACAGACAGATTTCCTTGTGATTTATGATTAGAGTAGATTTTCTGAATGCAAGCAGCCTGTGTGATCACCATCTGAATGTCAAAGGGATTCAGGCTTGCATCTTCATAGCTGCGTTAGAACAAGGTACTCAACCTCTCTGAACTTCAGTGTTTCCAACTGTCAAAAGCAGGTACTCTTACTTGCCTAAAAGCATTGCTGTGAGAATGAAATGGGATCCTACATGTATACGAAGTTCATGGCCTTGGACCTGCCGTAGAGGGAACAGTTCATACATGGTAGCTGTTCTTGGTCTTCCCATTTCAGAGATGAGAAATCTCAGACACTGAAAGTCATGGTGCCACTGGGCAAGGGTACCATGGTTAGGCCATTAGCCTCCTCCCAGAAACCCTTTTACGGGTCCACTTACCACATTTGGGTAAACTTTCCTGCCTTGAAACAATGCAAGAACTAAGGGTTTTATCTTTTTTTTTTTTTTATTTTTTAATTTTTTTCTTAAATTCTGTTTCTTTGGTTTTCTTTTTTCCTTTTTTCTTGAGACAGAGTCTCACTCTGTCGCCCAGGCTAGAGTGCAGTGGCGTGATCCTGGCTCACTGCAACCTCCACCTCCCGGGTTCAAGTGATTCTCGTGCCTCAGCCTCCCAAGTAGCTGGAATTACAGCATGCACCACCACATCCTGCTAATTTTTTTTTATTTTTTTATTTTTAATTTTTTTTGAGAAGGAGTCTCCTTCTGTCACCTGGGCTGGAGTGCAGTGGTGCCATCTTGGCTCACTGCAACCTCTCCCTCCTGAGTTCAAGCAATTCTCATGCCTCAGCCTCCTGAGTAGCTGGGATTACAGGCTCCAGTCACCACACCCAGCTAATTTTTGTATTTTAATAGAGACGGGGTTTCACCATGTTGGCCAGGCTGGTCTCAAACTCCTGACCTCAAGTGATCTGCCCGCCTTGGCCTCCCAAAGTGCTGGGATTACAGGTGTGAGCCACAGCACCCGGCCCAGCTAATTTTTGGTAGAAACAGGGTTTCACCATGTTGGCCAGGTGGGTCTGGAACTCCCTCAGCTCAGGTGATCTGCCTGCCTTGCCCTCTCAAAATGCTAGGATTACAGGCGTGAGGCACCGCACCCAGCCTTAAATTCTGTTTCAGACTTAAGCCCGGCCTCTGGTTTCAGCCGGCAGCAGGAGTGAAACCTGCACTGAGAGAGGAGAGACTGTCACTATTTTCATTGATAGTGAAAGCAATTTTCTAACGATACAGGAAGCACAATAAAAGCTATCTCATAAAGTGTCTTTTATTATCCATTCTCTAGTCTTTCCTAAACAATAGGTTATTAGCCGTATGTAATAGGGGCAGAAGCTAATTGTTTTCCTTATTTTTCAGTTAAAGAAATGAGTTGTGGCCGGGCGCGGTGGCTCAAGCCTGTAATCCCAGCACTTTGGGAGGCCAAGGCAGGCGGATCACAAGGTCAGGAGATCGAGACCATCCTGGCTAACACGGTGAAACCCCGTCTCTACTAAAAAATACAAAAAACTAGCCGGCCGAGGTGGTGGGCGCCTGTAGTCCCAGCTACTCGGGAGGCTGAGGCAGGAGAATGGCATGAACCCGGGAGGCGGAGCTTGCAGTGAGCTGAGATCTGGCCACTGCACTCCAGCTTGGGCGACAGAGTGAGACTCGGTCTCAAAAAAAAAAAAAAAAAAAAAAAAAAAAAAGAAATGAGTTGTACACAGTGACTTTTTAAAGGACACTTATAGCACTAATATTGTGTGAATTGATTTAGTTGAAAGCCGTGTGAGAGAGTTAAAAGTTCGTAGAGAAGTCGAGTGCGGTGGCTCTCACCTGTAATCCTAGCACTTTGGGAGGGCAAGGCGGGTGGATCACTTGAGGTCAGGAGTTCGAAACTAGCCTGATCAACATGGTGAAACCCTGTCTTTACCAAAAATTTTTTTCAAAAAAATTTTTAATTAGCCAGTTTAGTGGTGTGCATCTGTAATCCCAGCTATTTGGGAGGCTAAGGCAGGAGAATCGCTTGAATCAAGAAGGTAGAGGTTGCAGTGAGCCAAAATCGCGCCATTACACTCCAGCCTGGGCAATAGAGCGGGACTCTGTCTCAAAAAAAAAAAAGTTAATATAAACTGGGATTTTTGTTCATCTCTTTGTTTTCTTGAGTGGTTGAGATGCACTCCTGTCTCACTCCACCCCCAAATGACAAGGACAGCAACCTTTTTTTATGCTTTCTTGCCCGTGGGCTGTAGGGGTTTGGCCTTGTGGCCATGGGCCATGCCATCTTTTCTTTTCTTGGGAGGAGGGAGGAAACTGGCTGGCCTTAGAGTTCAACATGGACAACCTGGTGGAAGGTAATTGAATCATGGCGGTAGGTTTCTGCCGTGCTGTTCTCTTGATAGTGAATAAGTCTCGTGATATCTGATGGTCTTATAAAGGGCAGTTCCCCTGCACACACTCTCTTGCCTGCCACCATGTAAGACATGCCTTTGCTCCTCCTTCATGTTCTGCCATGATTGTGAGGCCTCCCAGCCATGTGGAACTGTGAGTCCATTAAACCTCTTTGTCTTTATAAATTACCCAGTCTCAGGTATTTCTTCATAGCAGTGTGAAAATGGACTAATACAGTGTCCTGTCTCTTCTTCCTCAGAGTGGACACCTCCAGAAAGGAATGCTTTCATTAAGGAAAAAGGCAGCCAAAATCCTGTTTCCCCAGAGTCTTGCTTAATTCTTTGTGTTATGTCTCCCTGTCATTATCAACGAATCAGCCTCCAGTGAAATAACTGATTGAACTTGTGGTTACGTCATTGAGTCAGGAAGCCAGGGAGCAAGGTGTGTGTGAGAAACAGCTTTGCTTCTGAGCCTCTGGGGGTTATGGATAGGAATGCCCCTTGCCAGCTGCTAGACCTGGTACCCTGGTGGCCTCTGCGTATATCCCTTCAGTGTGCTGTGATCTTCAGGAGGGCAGGGATGGTACAGTCCACGTTTCAGCTGGCCTTTCTGTTACTCAGGCAGAGTTGCCAGTCTTTCTGGATATATGTTCCTTTGTTGACTTATTTCTGGAATGGAATTCCATAAGCTTTTAGACATATGTGGCTTGAAGAGGTGATAAAAGAAGGCATCTACAAGACCATTAGAAAAGATCTTGGCTGGGCATGGTGGCTCATTCCTGTAATCCTAGCACTTTGGGAAGCCCAAGGTGGGAAGCTTGCTTGAGCCCAAGAGTTTGAGACCAGCTTAGGCTACATAGTGAGACTCTGTCTCTATAAAAAGTACACAAGTTAGCCTGGCATGGTGGTGCATGCCTGTAGTCCCAGCTACTTAGGAGACTGAGGCTGGAGGATTGAGGGTTTTTTGAGCCTAAGAAGTTTGATGCTGCAGTGAGCTATGATCATGCCATTGTATTCCAGCCTGGGCAACAGAGTGAGACTCTCTCTCATAAATAGATAAATGGGTAGATGAATAAATATATTACAATATACATTAAGACTTCATGTAAGTTTCATTATACCAAAAGAGTATTTCTTTTTTTCCCCTTAAGTTGTATTAGAAAAAGTTCTTTTCTGTTATCACAGCTTGGTATATGCCAAGCCCAGGAGGGAATGGGGTCATACCAAGCCCTTGGAAGAATTTTGGAGGAAAAAGAATCTTGTTCTGTTTCATGGGTCTTCTGGGAATGCAGAAGAGGAGGATCCAAGGGAAAGGAGGTTCTGAGAGAACATAGGTTCGCTCCATAAAAGCATCCAGAGAAAGCGTGTGACTTTCTTAGCTATCTTCTGACCCTGTTCAAGTAATAACCATGTTTCAACCTAAAACTGTCTCCTGCTTGTCTTTCAATGCACAGAACCCAACATACTTTAAAGACAGAATAATTAGAATGTGTTATGTACAAAATAACTACTAGCTCAGATGAATCCTGCCCCAATTTAAAATTGAGAACAGTGAGTGCTAGTGTTATGTTTTTAAATGAAATTAAGCAAAACCACTTCTTTTCTAATTATAAAAGTCAACAGGTTCATTGTAAAGGCGTGGAAAAATATTTAAAGAAGAAAATAAAAATATCCCACAACCTTACAACTTAGAAATAATGATAGGTAACAGGTTTAGCGTATTGCTTTTTATTGTACTGTATATATAAATAAGTAATGGGTCATACATAGCTATGATTGTGTTTTGACTTTTTAACTAGCATTATGACATGAACTTTTTATGATGTCATTCAGTTGTTTTTTTGTTTTGTTTTGTTTTGTTTCGTTTTTTGAGATGGAGTCCTGCTCTGTCACCCAGGCTGGAATGCAGTAGTGTGATTTTGGATCACTGCAACCTCTGCCTCCCGGGTTCAAGCAATTCTCCTACCTCAGCCTCTGGGGTAGCTGGGACTACAGGCCCATGCCACTACGCCCAGCTAATCTTTTTTTTTTTTGTATTTTTAGTAGGGATGAGGTTTTGCCATTTTGGCCTGGCTAGTCTTGAACTCCTGACCTCAATGATCTGCCCACCTCAGCCTTCTAAAGTGCTGGGATTACAGGCGTGAGCCACCATACCCAGCCTTCATTCAGTATTTTTTAAATGATGTTTTAATAGCTGCATTCATTTTATCATGGGACTATGCCAAAATATGCTTAATTGTATCCCAATTGATAGAAATTTAGAAGATTTTAATTTTTTCATTATGATCAATAATATTTTGATTAAAGTTCTGTACAAAAACTTTTTTTAAAAAATCTCTGATTTTTTTTTTATTTCCCCTTCTGGCTTTTTACAAGATTTTGCCTTTGTTTTTAAATTTTCCATTATGATGTATCTTAGGATAGATTTCTTTTTATTTGTTCTGCTTGAGATTTGTTCAGCTTTGAATGTAAGGGTTCATTTCTTTCCTCAATTATGGGACATTCGCACTCACTATATCTTCTAATATTGCTTCTGCCCTGTTTATTACCCTCTGGGATTTCACAAACCGGTGTCAGATCTTATCATTGTATTATTTATGTTACCTACCCTCTTTTATGTATTCTTCATCTTTTTCTACCTCTGTGCTTCATTCTGCATAGTTTCTTCTGACTTAGCCTCTAGTTCATTAATGCTCTCTTCAGCTGTGTCTAATCTGCTAATAAACAATCCATTGAGTTCTTCATATTAGTTACTAAACTTCTTGATTTTAGATTTTTCTCTTTTTCCTTTTTCAAATGTGTTGTGCCTATATTTGTGATTTCCAGTTTCCTGTCAAAAATTTTAAGGTTGCTTTTTAGTTTTCTTAACCACAGTAAGCATAGATTTTTTTCTAATAAGTCTAATAGTTCCAGTATCTGGAAGTCCTGTGCCTCTCTTTTTGTTGTCTGTTATTTTCACACAAGTCTAACTTTTGGCCTCTTGATTCCTAATGCTTTTGATTGTCTTTGATTATGTGTTAGAGATGTTAGCTACTGTGTTTGAAAAAGTTATGTATAGCCTGGGCAACATAGTGAAATCCTGTCTTTTAAAAAATATATACAAAAAGAACTAGCCAGGTGCGTGGCACAGACATGTCATCCTAGCTACTTGGAAGGCTAATGCAGGAGGATCACTGGAGCCTGGGAGGTTGTGGGTGCATTGAACTATGATGACACCACTGTACTCCAGCCTAGGGGACAGAATGAGACCCTGTCTTAAAAAAAAAAAAAAAGAAAAGAAAAGAAAGAGAAGAGAGAAAGCAAAAGTTATCTATCAAGTTAATTTGTAACCTAGGACGGTGTTGTCTGCCTCTAGGGAGAGTTTTTTTTTTTTTTTTTTTTTTTTTTGAGAAGGAGTCTCGCTCTGTCACCCAGGCTGGAGTGCAGTGGCCAGATCTCAGCTCACTGCAAACTCTGCCTCCCGGGTTTACGCCATTCTCCTGCCTCAGCCTCCCGAGTAGCTGGGACTACAGGAGCCCGCCACCTCGCCCGGCTAGTTTTTTTGTATTTTTTTTAGTAGAGACGGGGTTTCACCGTGTTAGCCAGGATGGTCTCGATCTCCTGACCTCGTGATCCGCCCGCCTCGGCCTCTCAAAGTGCTGGGATTACAGGCTTGAGCCACCGCGCCCGGCCCAGTTTTTGTTTACTTCTGCCAGGAGCACAGGAGTGCTCACAGCCTCTGACTCCCTTAATGGAAATGCAAGGTGTGAGATTTTCTGGGCCTCCCAGCGGAAATGAAGTGAGCTTGCAGTCTGGGAGAAAGGTCAGGTTGATTTCCAGGTTACTCTCTTTTTTTTTTTTTGAGTCAGTCAGGGTCTTGCTTTGTTGCCCAGGCTGGATCTTGGGTCACTGCAACCTCCACCTCCACCTCCTGGGTTCAAGCAATTCTCATGCCTCAGTCTCTTGCATAGCTGGGACTACAGACGCACGCCACCATACTTGTCTAATTTTTGTATTTGTAGTAGAGACGGGGTTTGGCCATGTTGGCCTGGCTGGTCTTGAACTCCTGGCCTCAAACAGTCCACCCACCTTGGCCTCCCACAGTGCTAGGATTACAAGTGTGAGCCACCGTATCTGGCATATAGCGCTTATTATACACTAGGAAGGCACTTTACAAATTCTGATACCTTTAGTTCTCCTAAGAACCTTATGCCTGGCCATTACTCTTTTTTTTTTTTTTTTTTTTGGAGATGGAGTCTCACTTTGTTGCCCAGGCTGGAGTGCGTTGGTGCAGTCTCAGCTCACTGCAATCTCTACCTCCCAGGATCAAGTGATTCTCCTGTCTCAACCCCCCGAGTAGCTAGGACTACAGGCCTGTGCCACCACGCCCGGTTAATTTCTTGTATGTTTAGTAGAGACGGGGGTTTCACCATGTTGTCCAGGCTGGTCTTGAACTCCTGACCTCAGGTGATCTGCCCACCTCGGCCTCCCAAAGTGCTGGGATTACAACGGTGAGCCACTGTGACCAGCCCACCAGGTTACTCTTAAGGGCAGACCTTTCGTGTTTTAGCCAAAAATGAAGGGTGGTTTACCAGGTTACCCATTATTAGTGGGCACTGAAATCCAACTCTTGACTTTCTGGCCTTTTGAGGTGGCTAGAAGTGCAGCTCCAGCCTCAGTCCTGCTTTGTGAACTGGAACACACCTCAAGGTAGAAGGAAACCCAGTTGCTGGGTTGCTGGGCATCTGTCTCCCTTTTCCAGTCTCAGCCAGAGTTCAGCTTAATAATTTTCATTTTGTTCATCTATGGTGGTTTTATTAAGATCAAAAAGTTTTACTCAGGCTGGTGTGTGGCTCATGCCTGTAATCCTAGCACTTTGGGAGGCCGAGATGGGCGGATTGCCTGAGCTCAGAAGTTTGAGACCACCCTGGGCAACATAGCAAGCCTTCATCTCAAAAAAAAAAAAAAAAAAAATTGCAAAAATTATTTGGGTGTAGTGGTATGTGCCTGTAGTCCCAGCTACTTGGGGGGCTGAGATGGGAGGATTGCTTGAGCCTAGGAGGTTGAGACTACAGTAGGCTATGTTAGCACCACTGCACTCTGCACTCCAGCCTGGGGGACAGAGCAAGACCTTGTCTCTTAAAAAAAAAAAAAAATTATCAAGCTACTTTGGTTTTTTTTAGGCTATAGAGTTGGTCCAAATTACATCATCTGACATTCTCAGAGGCAGAAGTCATTATTATCCTTTATGATAAATTCCTAAGAGTAGAATTTCTAGGTCTAAGACATGTATATTTTTAATGTGAGACAGATTGCCAAATTACTTTCCAGAAAAGTTGTTTTTCGTATTGAATCCTTGTTCTTTTTCTTCCCCTCTGCTAAGTATCTGTTGGTGTCTCAGAGTTCTGTTCATTCTTCTACAATAATTTAAAACCTGTAACACAATTTAAATTTTAGTTGCAAGTCAGATGTAAGAAAGGGTGACTTTATTTTTCCAAATAAGAATTCAACTTGCTCTCCAGCCCTTGTGTTCACCGATGATGGCAAAGAAAACTAATCTTTTTGTTTCAAGGTAACTCAGTTTCTTCCAGTTGAAAACTTCATCTCTTTCAGGAAAATTGCTCCATTAAATTGATATTTCAACAGGCTGTTATTTGTAAGGGCTGCTCTTCCCCTTGAAAGTTCTCCTTCTCCCAGCTTTCCTCTTAAATAGTGCCTGGGAGCAAAGGAAGCTGGTGCTGCTTCGGGGCAATGACAGAGGTGTCTGCGCTGTGACCTTTCTTCTGGGACCTTTCTGGCTTCTGTTGACACCTCCCAATCTTGAATTTTGTCCCTTCTGTATTCATAGCCAATGTCCTTGGCCCTGCTGCTAAACTTCAGGCAAGATATTCACCCAGGTGGTACCCTCCTGTCCCCTGACTCCCTTTGTGAACCAGCCTGTCTAGTTCTTTGCTTCCTGATATGGTTTGGTTCTGTCCCTACCCAAATCTCGTCTTGAATTGTAGCTCTTGTGTGTCGTGGGAGGGACCCAGTGGGAGGTAATTGAATCCTGGGGACGGGTTTTTCCCATGCTGTTCTCGTGTTAGTGGATAAATCTCATGAGATCTGATGGGTTTATAAAGGGCAGTTTCCCTGCACATGCTCTCTTGCCTGCCACCATGTAAGACGTGACTTTGTTCCTCCTTTGCCTTTTGCCATGATTGTGAGGCCTCCCAAGCCATGTGGACTGTGAGTCCATTAAACCTCTTTCCTTTATAAATTACCCAGTCTTGGGGTATATCTGTATTAGCAGTGTGAGAACTGACTAATACACCTCCCCTTCGCCTGGGGTACTTGGGAACTTCAGGATTTCCTACAGGCCAGGAGCTGGCTGTGGGCATTTAGAGCATTATTTTAGGTCCTCTCTCTGCCTAAACATCACTCCACCATTCCTGCCCCACTGCCCACAGCATGCTGCAAGACCATTGCCTCCCGCCAGAGTGCTAGGCAGGAAGCAAAACATCCATCTCTTTGCCTTCCCATCCTCAAACCCATTTGCAGATTTTTCTACCTGCTCCCTGAGTTCCAACGTGAGCAGTAGGGTGAGGCTGAAACTCCCCCGGGAGAGACCTTCCCTTATGTCTTCTTTTCTCTCTCCAGACTTATTCCCCAGCCCAGGGAGATTTAGCTTCTGTGTTTGTCTGTTTTGCATTGCTCTAAAAGAATATCTGAGGCTAATTTATAAAGGAAAGGGGGTTATTTGGTTTATGGTTCTGCAGGTTGTACAAAAAGCATGGCGCCAACATCTGCTTGGCTTCTGGTGAAGGCTTCAGAGACCTTCAATCACAGCAGAAGGGGAAGGGGGAGCCAGCATTACATGGTGAGAGAGGGAGCAAGAGAGACAACGGAGGTCCCAGAGTCTTCATTAACAACCAGCTCTTGCTGAACTCATTACCACAGGGAAGGCACCAAACCATTCATGAGGGATCTGTCCTCATGACCCAAACATGTCCCATCAGGCCCCACCTCCAACTCTGGTGGTCACATTTCATCATCAGATTTGGAAGGGACAGACATCCAAATTGTATCAGCCTTTTTGGGTACTGGAACTTTCCCATATGTCAGTACTTCTCAACCGTAATTGTGCTTTAGAATCAAATACGGACGTCGACTAGTCAAACCAGTGTCCGGGAGTGCACCTGAACACAGGTCGTTTTTCAAGATTCCCCAGGTGATCCCAAAGTGAGCCATCAGTGAGCCCAACAGCTTTGTCTTATTACCATTACTTTGAACTTATTACCATGGGGAGAGTGCCAAACCATTCATGAGGGATCTGCCCTCATGACCCAAACACGTCCCATCAGCCCCCATTTATAACACTGGTGATCACATTTCGACATGAGATTTGGAAGGGAGAAACATCCAAATTATATCAGCCTTTTTTGGGGTTGGAACTACCCCTTACGTCAGTGATTCTCAACCCTGGTTGTGCTTTAGAATCAAATGTGGATGTAGACCCATCAAACCAGTGTCTGGGAGTGCACTGAACACAGGTAAGTTATCAAGGTTCCCCCGTTGATTGTAAGGTGAGCCAGCAGTGAGCCCCATGGCTTTGTCACAGCCACCATCCTCTGGCTTCACCGGTCTGCTGTCCTTAATATCTAAAGGGAGGCTTTTGGAATTTAGCAAATGCTTTTCTCTCTCTGATGCACGGCTCATGCACTTGAAATCCGGGCTTAGAGACTATCGCTTTAGCAGTTAACTTCAGGAATCTATTTTATAGTCACAACAGAAAATTAACATCTCCTTTGCTTTTCTTTCTATCTCAGCTCTGGCAGTCTTCCCCCAGATCAAGGCTACAGCTGCCTCTGGATGAGATGGCAAATCCAGCATAGAAAAAGCCCATTCATATGTTTCAAAATAAATTATTACACTCTTTTACTTGACTACTTTCTTACAACTATTTTGCTGCTACTGTAGCCCTTAAATACGCAAGGCCATCAGAAAGCTGTCTTCTTATCTGAATCTCATTTGTTCCCAAGAACAGTTGCTGACATCTGACTGTCCTTGGTAAACATCATAGGCCAGTGCTGAGAAGCATTTTAAAAATCAGATTTGCGGAGCTTATTGTATTTGCTGAAGTGGGGTGTTAAGGAGACTTGGTTAAGGAGACCAAGTCACTCAGTAGAGAAATTTCTCTTGGGTCTTAGTGGTCAAGTAACTATCCCTCTCTTATAAAAAATCTTTTAGACACTGCAGATCCATCCAACGATTCTGTCTATAGTTGGGATGAAAGAACTTGGAGCTGAATTTTTGGTACACTCTTATTAAATATATAATATGTCAAAGCCTGCATTTTGTCTCCTAAACTTATCCTTGGCATCATCTTTTTTTTTTTTTTTTTTTTTTGAGGCAGAGTCTTACTTCATCACCCAGGGTGGAGTGCAGTGGCGCAGTCTCGGCTTACTGCAGCCTCTGCCTCCCGGGCTCAAGTGATTCTCCTGCCTCAGCCTCCCAAGTATCTGGGACTACAGGCGTGAGCCACCACACCCAGCTGTTTTTATTTTTTATTTTTTATTAGAGACAAGGGTTTCACCATGTTGGCCAGCCTGGTCTTGAACTCCTGACCTCAGGTGATCCACCCACCTTGGCCTCCCAGAGTGCTAGGATTACAGGCATGAGTCACTGCACATGGCCCTCTTGACATGATCTTTTTTGCTCTTTGTCTTCTAATTCCCAATTATTTGTTTTTATTTTTAACCTTTTTAAAGCGACAGGTTCTTTCTTTGTGGCCCAGGCTGTAGACCCCTGGGCTCAAGCGATCCTCCCTCCTCAGCCTCCAGAGTAGCTGGGATTACAGGTGCACACCACCACACCCAGCTACCTTTTTTTTTTTTTTTTTTTTTTTGGTAGAGATAGGGTCTCTCTATGTTGCCCCCTGGCTGGTCTCGAACTCCTGGCCTCAAGCAGTCCTTCTACCTCAGCCTCCCAAAGCTCTGGGATTACAAGTGTGAACCACCACATCTGGTCTCAATTACTTTCTTTGCATTTTGTTTTATCCCATAGTGCCTGCATTGATATAGGATATCCTAAAACATTCTCAGAAAACTTCTCTACCATGCAGAAATCTCAATATTCGAATTTCTTTCTTTTCGGAACACTGTTGGTGTTGCTAGCCTGATGCTGTTCTCAAATGTACATCCTAAGGTTTTTATCAAAGTTGTTCTTGCGTCAGCCCTGGAAGTTGAAGAGGGATTATTGCCCTCCTTTTGATGAAAAGGAGGCTGATCAGTCTTTCAAGTCTTTCTCTTCACCTGAGTCCCCATTCATTCTTTCAGAGTTACCTTCCTAGCTGGGTGCAGTGGCTCATGTCTGTGGTCCAGATTTTGAGAGGCTGAGACAGGCGATCACCTGAGGTCAGGAGTTCAAGACCAGCCTGGCCAACATGGTGAAACCCTGTCTCTAGTAAAAAAATACAAAAATTAACTGGGCCTGGTGGCATGTGCCTGTGAGCCCAAATACTCAGGAGGCTAAGGCAGGAGAATCTCTTGAACCTGGGAAATGAAGGTTGCAGCGGACTGAGATCACGCCACTGCACTCCAGCCTGGTGACAGAGTGAGACTCTGTCTCAAAAAAAAAAAGAAAGAAAGAAAGAAAGAAATGGCCGGGTGTGGTGGCTCACACCTGTAATACCAGCACTTTGGGAGGCCAAGGCAGGCGGATCACTTGAGGTCAGGAGATCGAGACCATCCTGGCTAACATGGTGGAACCCCGTCTCTACTAAAAGTAACAAAAATTAGACGAGCGTGGTGGCAGGCGCCTGTAATCTCAGCCACTCAGGAGGCCAAGGCAGGAGAATGGCTTGAACCCAGGAGGCAGAGGTTGCAGTGAGCCGAGATCACACCACTGCACTCCAGCCTGGGCCACAGAGCAAGTCTCAAAAACAAAACAAAACAAAACAAAGACATAGTCACCTTTCTGCCAGTCTCTCCCAGTCCATAGAGACTGTACTCTCCTCCACGGCTTCATCTTCTAGCACAGAGGTTGGTGAAATTTTTCTCTGATGGACTGGATAGTTAATATTTTAGGCAAAATCAAGGCTATTTTGTGGATAAGTATAAACAAAGTGCAAAACCTGATTTCTACAAATATTTTATTGACAAAATCCAAAATGTAACGTTAATGAGTCTGGGTTTTTTTTTTTTTTTTTTTTTTTTTTTTTTTTTTTTTTTTGTAGTCTGGGTCGACTAATGAGAACATTCGAATTTTTGTGTGGACAGGTGACACATCGCTTTGTTTAGATTCAAAGTTAGTGTTCCCGTCATCATCAAATCAATTATAAGTGTTCATCTGTTAAAAAAAAAAATCCTTAAATCTCTGGCCAGACAAAACTAGGCAGTGTAGTTTGCTGCTGATACCTGTTCTAGACCTTTCTCTTTTTCTTTTCCCCAAACATTCACTCAACCATGTCTCATCTCACAAGATAGCTCACCAGACACTTTAAAATATATATACACAGTATATATAAAGTATCGGTGGCTGACAACGGCTTAATGTGTTACCACTTCTTAAGAAGCATAGTGCATTTACAAAAACACTCTTCCAGGCTTATTTGCAAATCAGTTTCTCAAAGCTTCAAGGAAATATGATTACCAAAAAGTAAAAGTATTTTCCAGAGAAAATTGCTTAAAGGGAATATCTTACTAGGGAGTTTCGTGGGTCTTTGTTTTAATAAAACAAGCCCAGACAGAAATCAGTCAGCCAAGGAAATGCGTTTTGAGACTGGCAACTTCAATCCCCACTGGCATTTTTTTCTGCATCTGTGAAAAATCACACCCCAGAGAGATGAACGCTTCCTTTATCCTACAAAAGGAAACGCTCTTAATTCCTTGACAGTTCACTTTCCAATCTGAAGGAAGTTGCCGTTTCAGCATGAATTATCTTTTCAGCAACAAAGGTGAAAGTGCTACTTCCTCTTAAAGGCAAAGCACTGGCCTTTGGGTCCTGTTTTCTTGTGAGATTATTTGTGAGCTGGATGCAGTGTCTGATTGTTTTAAAAAATGGCCAACTTGTCCTTTTGGTATTTATATGTATAGCAGAGGCAATTGGAACTCTGGGCATTAAATTACCGTACTGTGCCAGTTGAGAATTCTATTCAAGCCAGCCAACTCCTTCCTCAAAATTATATTTTTAGTGTTTAGCAGCTGCAAGTTCCCAGAAATCTTCGAAGTGGGATCACTTATTTCACCCAGTGCAAGAACTCTTAGCTGCTGCCATTGTGAGATGATCTAGTCTGGGAGGTAGTTGGGTACCTGGGAGGGGTGAGAGATCAGAGGCCCCCTGGGTTGCCCCTAACTCTGCACTTATTTGCGTATGTTTCCCCTTGGTCAGGTTACTGAACCTCTGAGCCCCAGTTGGAAAACAGGGCTAATAATATCTACCAAATAGAGCTGCTTTGAGGATTAGAAGTAATCATGAACCAACCAGGCACAGTGACTCACAGCTTTAATCCCAGCATTCTGAGAGGCCATGGTGTAAGGATCGCTTGAGGCCAGGAGTCAGAGACCAGCCTGGGCAACAGAGTGGGACCCTGTTTCTACCAAAAGAAAAAAATTAGCAGGACATGGTGGTGCGTGCCTATAGTCCCACCTATTTGAGAAGCTGAGGTGGGAGGATTGCTTGAGCCTGGGAGATCGAGGCTGCAGTGAGCCGAGATTGTACTACTGCATTCCAGCCTGGAGTGCAGGTTTTCTTTTTCTGTCTTATGTATTAAAAATAAATACATTTTAAACATTAAAATTAAAAAAGAAATAATCAGCCAGGTGCGATGGCTCACGCCTATAATCCCAGCCCTTTGAGAGGCTGCAGCAGGCAAATCACGAGGTCAGGAGTTCGAGACCAGCCTGGCCAAGATGTTGAAACCTCATCTCTACTAAAAATACAAAAAATTTGCTGGACATAGTGGCAGGTGCCTGTAATCCCAGCTACTAGGGAGGCTGAGGCAGGAGAATTGCTTGAATCCGGGAGGCAGAGGTTGCAGTCAGCTGAGATCATGCCACTGCAGTCCAGCCCAGGGGACAGAGTGAGAGTCCATCTCGGAATAAAAAAAAAAGAAAAGAAAAAATAAATAATCACAGATTGTCCTAAGGTAGCACCAGATGCATTGAGATGCCCAATAAAGGGTGCTGTCGGCCTGAGTGATATGCTCCTATCTTTTCTCCTCCTCCTTCCCTGCCTGGTCTTTTGGTCACTGTGGCTTACTGTTATCCCTCCAAAACAGGATCCATTTGCCTGGTGAGTAACAAGCAACTCCCCAGGAGAACACAGGCTTTGATCAATAGGGGACTGATCACTTGTCACAAGGAAGGAGAGCATGGGGAGTATCCTCCAAAGCAGTGTCTCCCACAGGAAAGCAACAGGAGGGTTTTATGGGGTGATGGAGAGGGGAGAGGGTGTGTCACTACATGCAGAGGAGGGTTCCCGGTGGCGCAGGCACAGGGAGCCATCATGCCATCATGCCAGCACCCAGGTTGCATGTGATGGTAACAGAGCTGTAGTTCTGTTTAGCACTGTCATGAGAAAGTTCACTTGAGTTCATCTATAAATCACTGGGGGATCTGTCAGGAGCTGGTTTTAACCAACTAGGTGACCATATAGGGTTTAGGAAGAGACAGGCTTCAGGAGAGGAGGCTGTAAAACAGGCTGATTGCTCAAATTGAGTAAATTCCTACGATCCCTGGAGACCCTGCCGGTTTGCTTACAATAATGGTGCCTGTGCCAGTGATATAGACTGGATGTGTGATATAATTACAAAAGGGTAATATCCGCATGAGCATTTATTCTCATGTATTAGGAAATGGTATAAAAGAATTCACCATTGCTGATATTATAACAAAATGCACTGAAATTAGTGAATTTCTTTTTGTTTTTGTTTTTGTTTTGAGACGGAGTCTCGCTCTGTTGCCCAGGCTGGAGTGCAGTGGCATGATCCCGGCTCACTGCAATCTCCGCCTCCCAGGTTCAAGCGATTCTCATGCCTCAGCCTCCTGACTGGCTGGGACGATAGGCATGCACCACCATGCCCGGCTAATTTTTGTATTTTTAGCAGACATGGGGTTTCGCCACGTTGCCCGAGCTGGTCTCGAACACCTGACCTCAGGTGATCTGCCCACCTCAGCCTCCCAAAGTGCTGGGATTATAGGCATGAGCCACCGCACCCAGCCTGAAATTAGTGAATTTGCATTAAGCAACCTACTGATTGCCAAAGAAGTTGGCAGGTACTACCAAAATACTCAGTACTGATTACACCTTGAGGGTTGGATTTGCAGACATTCATTTCATACCAGGACAACTCCAGGGGTGAGGATGAGTGCTTTACACACGGGGCTTTGGAATGTGGAAGTGCTTAGCAAACAGCTGAAGCAGAGCTAAGACCAAAGGAAACGGCAGCTGTTTGAGTCTGAGGTCAGAGAAAAGCAGCAAGTCCCAGCAGACCAGTGGGAGTCAGGAAATAGACAATAGAGTCAGCCCCTGATCCCTGGGTCAGGGACCATCATCATGGTAGAATTTGGAGACATGGCTGCCAGAGAACAGAGACCAGCAGGTGGCTGGGGTCTAAGAGAATGTCAAGAGGTGATAGGTGTCGGGGAAAAGCAAGGGTAAGACATGACAACACCAGGACTTGTGCCCAACAGGTGACTGAGATGGCCAGCCATGTGGTGACAAGCAGGCATCCAAGTGGGAGAATGTCACCAAACAGGGGAATGATGGGTGGGTGGAAGACATTGGTCCAAAGGGGCTGCCTTCTAGTGCATTCTGGAGATAGACACTCCCCTAATTTACAGGCTATGGATCAGCAGATTTTCTGTTTTGTTTTTTGTCTTTTTTTTTTTTTTTGAGATGGGGTCTCGCTCTGTCACCCAAGCTGGAGTGCAGTGGTGTGATCATAGCACACTACAGTCTCCAACTCCCAGGCTCAAGTGATCCTCCAGCCTCAGCCTCCCAAGTAGCTGGGAATATAGGTGTGCACCACCATGCCTGGTTATTTTTTTAAAAAATTATTTTTGGTAGAAACACATGGTCTCACTATGCTGCCCAGTCTGTTTTCAAACTCCTGGACTCAAGCAGTCCCCTAGCCCGGACCTCCCAAAGTGCTAGGATTACAGGTGTGCACCACTGCACCTGGCTCACAGTCTCTGGTTTCTAGCTCCTTCTTTTCTCTCCACCACTGGAGCCTGCTCTTCCCATACCTATAGCCTCAATCATTGACGTACAATGCAGGGACACAAGGCTTCAACTAGAAATCATTATTATTACATTGTAATATATAATGAAATAATTCTACAACTCACCATCATGTAGAATCAGTGGGAGTCCTGAGCTTATTTTCCTGCAACTACACAGTCCCTTCTGGGGGTGATGGGAGACAGTGACAGATCATCAGTCATTAGATTCTCATAAGGAGCTTGCAACCTAGATCCCTCGTATGCACAGTTCACAGTAGGGTTTGCACAACTATGAGAATCTAATGCCACTGCTGATCTGACAGGAGGTGGAGCTCAGGCGGTCATGCAAGTGATAGGAAGCCTCATCTGTCAGTACAGATGAAGCTTTACTCACTTGCCTGCTGCTCACTTCCTGATGGGCCACTTGGTTCCTAACAGATCACGAACTGGTGCTGGTCCATGGTCCAGTGCCTGGGGGTTGAGGACCCCTGGTGTAGAGTAGCCAGGCCAAAGGATTTATCAGGTTGATGGCTGGAAAGGAATTGAGAGAGGCAGAGATGCCAAGGAAGAACTTGTACTTAATTCAGAAGGGAATAGTGAGCCATTGAAGGATGTAGAGGAGGGGAAGCATCTAGAATTCAGATGAGCCCTTTGTCACCTATGAAAAGAAAACACAATGAGCTCGAGAAAGCTGTATATGTCTTGGTGCCAATCTCTGGGGCCGCCACCCTCTCCTCACTGTCTATTCCTTTGCTTTTCTGTCATTCAGTGGAAACTGTTGTGTGTGTTGCATGTATTTCTGTAACAGCAACAATAAGTGATTATTTTTAATTTCTGTTCTTCTCTTCTGTAATGGAGCTATTAGGCTTTGGCAGATCCCTTAATATGATTGTCATTTTTGAATGATTTTAAATTGAAATGTTTGTACTCATGGTCGTAATCGCCGTTGAGTTTGAAGGATGAGGCTGGAGACTCATGTTCTCAGGTCTCATCAGGCCCCAGGTGGTATCAACTACAGCTTCCGTGGCTGGGCCGGTGGTGGGGACGCCTTGGAGGGGAAGCGAGGGCCGTGCTTTGCTCCTGATTGTCAGGATGAAGTGGCTAACCTGCCACTCACGAGGCAGGTGCCAGATGGGATGGGCGGTAGCTTTCTGTTGGAGGACTGCCCCTCCCCAGTCAGAGGACAAGGACAGCCCCTCGTTTATCAGTCCAGGCAGGTAGCTCCAGAATACAAAGAAGGTGCCCACTGAGCTCACCAGCAGCACTGGCTGGCCTGCCCATGGGCAGATTTGTCTTTTCTTTTTTTTCTTCTTAAAATTTTTGAGACAGGGTCTCACTCCGTCACCCAGGCTGGAGTACAGTGGTGCGATAATAGCTCATTGCAGCCTCAACCTCCCAGGTTCAAGACATCATCCCAACTTAGGCTCCCAAGTAGCTAGGACTATAGACGCATGCCACCACACCTGACTCATTTTTTATTTTTCGTAGAGACAGGGTCTCCCTGTGTTGCCCAGGCTGGCCTCAAACTCCTAAGCTCAAGCAAGCCTCCCACCTCGGCCTCTTAAAGTGCTGGGATTACAGGTGTGAACCACCATACCTGGCTAATTTTTTATTTTGTGTAGTGACAGGGATTTTTGTAATTTTTGCTTTGTTGCCCGAGGTGATCTCAAACTCCTGAACTTAAGCGATCCTCCTGTCTCAGCCTTCCAAAGTATTAAGATTACAGGCATGGGCCACCCTGCCAGGGTGATATGTCCTTTCATTATTTAATGTCCTCCACAGTGATCACCAGTTAGACATTAGCCACCTGGCAGGGGTCTTGCCAGCTCCTAGCACTATAGGGAAGGCTTGGTGTTTGCAGAACAGTGGCTTTCTGCTTCTGCTTCCAGGGAGGGTCACCTGCTGGGGCCAGTCCCAGCCTCTCCTTTCCAGCCTCTGTCAGGCTCTGTAAGCAGATTTTGGTCGTGATGGGCAATTTTCTTTTTTTTTTTTTTTTTTTGAGATGGAGTCTCACTCTGTCACCCAGGCTGGAGCATATTGGCATGATCTCTGCTCACTGCAACCTCCTCCTCCCAGATTCAAGTGATTTTCCTGCCTCAGCCTCCCAAGTAGCTGGGATTACAGGTGCCTGCCACCACGCCTGGCTCATTTTTGTATTTTCAGTAGAGATGGGGTTTCACCATGTTGGCCAGGCTGGCCTCGAAGTCCTGACCTCAAGTATTCTGCATACCTCAGCCTCCCAAAGTGCTGGAATTACAGGCATGAGCCAATGCACCCAGCCAGTTAGGACAATTTTCCTGTGACACCAGCAGCGACCATTGTCACACATTCATTCCACATCCCTACTGCACTGGGCTTACCTCCTGCCCCTTCATGTGTAAGTTCTGATAGCGCCTGCTTGGGACACAGGTGGAGGTTTGGTTTCCCACGGCCTCCTAGGCACCTCTGGGCTGCTGACCTACCCTGTTCTGGTTTCAACGAAGACATACCAAATGGAGACCTCGCCACTTTGTTGTGAGAAACCCCAGGACTCTGATAGAGAACCCTGTCACATGTGCTGAGCAGAGCTGTTTCCACCAGGGAGGGGACTTAGGGCAAGTCATGCTGTGAAGCCTTCTCTCCTTACCACCCACAGCCACAGATACCATCCAGATAAAACCCAGTTACATTAAAATATCAGGCTGGGCTGGGCGTGGTGGCTCACGCCTGTAATCCCAGCACTTTGAGGGGTCGAAGCAGGTGGATCACTTGAGGTCAGGAGTTCGAGACCAGCCTGGCCAACATGATGCAACCCTGTCTCTACTAAAAATACAAAAATTAGCCAGGCATGGTGGTGGGTGCCTTTAATCCCAGCTACTTGGGAGGCTGAGGCAGGAGAATTGCTTGAACCCAGGAGGCAGAGGTTGCAGTGAGCTGAGATGGCGTCACTGCACCTTAGTCTAAGCAACAGGACGAGACTCCATCTCAAGGAAAAAAAAATCAGGCCGCTTGACAGGGAAAGATGTTACCCAAAGGGTAACTGAGAGGGATCTGGAAGAGGAGGAAGACTGTCTGCTCCCCTCCTCAGTGAAGGTGATGTGATGAGCTTCTAATCCCTCTGTCTCCTCCCCTCTTTCCTCTCTCCTTTCCTCTCCCCTTCTCTCCTCTCTTCTCCTTCCTGTCTCTGGCACTTCATCCTGCTCCCCCTCCTCCATATTTCATCCCTCCCTCCCACTCCTAGTTAGAACACACTCCTCTGATATCCAGTTGGTTCCTGAAGCATCATGGCGCTCTTCCCTACCAGGAGTCCTCCCCTAGATCTGTTCTGCACATTCGTTCACTCAGCAGTATTTGGTGAGTGCTCTAGCTGCTGGAAATACCATGAAAAATGACAGGCATAACTTTTCTGCTGTCAGGGAGATACCTGAACATCCAGTGGGGTAGAAGGCTCCATAGGCACAGCACGGTCCCGCAGGTGCAAACACAAATCTCTGAGTTCTGTCTCTGGACCCAGCCATTGGTTCTGGACCAGACCCAAGAAGCTGCATTTTTTTGGTTCTTTTCTTTTTTTCCTTTTTTTTTTTTTTTTTTTTTTGTTTGTTTGTTTGAAACAGAGTCTTGCTCTTTCCCCCAGGATGGAGTGCAGTGGTGCGATAAGCTCACTGCAACCTCCGCCTCCTGGGTTCAAACGATTCTCCTGCTTCAGTCTCCCGAGTAGCTAGGATTACAGGTACATGCCACTAGGCCTGGTTAGTGTGTGTGTGTGTGTGTGTGTGTGTGTGTGTGTGTGTGTGTGTGTTTTGTTTGTTTGTTGTTGTTGTAGAGATGAGGGTTTTGCCATGTTGGCCAGGCTGGTCTTGAACTCCTGACCTCAGGTGATCTGCCCACCTTGACCTCCCAAAGTGCTGGGATTACAGGCACAAGCCACTGCACCTGGCCAGAAGCTGCATTTTCTAAGGAGTTATTGGGTTGATGCTGGTACAGTCGGCCCCTAGACTGAACTCTGGGAAACAAGTTTTCCGCACACAGGGCAATGCCCAAAGCCACTGCTTTGGGAGAGTTTGTGGCCTGAGCGCTTTCTGTGGTTTTAACTGCGCTGTTTGCCTCTGAGAGGTTAGAAAGCAGAATCTGAGAGCAGGGTCTTCACTACACACTCTTGTCAATGCTGGATGCTTTCAGACTCCAAGCAGAGGCTTTTGGGGAGATTTTTTATAACTTACCAGAATTTCTTGATGTGCTCACAAATGCTGTCTAGAAAATGGAGCTAACACAAGGACATCTCCCTGTCCTCTACTTCTGTGCTGATGCCAGCATACCTAGGTACCTGTGTCTTGGGTAGACTCTGACTCCAGCTCTTCCAGAAGGAATCTTGCCTGCAACCTTCCTCTTGTGGCTGCGAGATAAACCTTTTTTTTTTTTTTTTTTCCTGCTCTGGATCGTAAGTAGGAGGGGTTAGCGTAGGTCATCATCACCATTTGGGTGCAAAGAACAGAAACGTATCTAACACGGTTTATGTGGAGAAGGACCAATTGCAAAGACACAAAGGACCCTCCTATAACTTAGGGGCAGAGAGCAGAGTCAGGGCTCTCAGCAGATGGAAAGCCAGGGTTCCCGGGTAGCCAGTCACCCCCACACCCATGTAGTCTCCATTGTCCATGTGCCTCCTCCTGCTCAATCATCCATGTGCATGGAGCCCCTCAGGAACTGCCCACAATGGCAGCCTGAGCCCTGAACACGTATAAGTCTATTGAGTTCTAGCTCCTAGAGCTGTCTTCATTTCCAAAGCCACCCCTTCAGGAGAAACCTAATTCCAAGCTTCAGAGGAAACATAATTTGACCAGGCTTGGGATCAGTGCTCATTTTCTGGTTCAGTTAGCTGAGGCCAGGGAATGGATTCATTCAGTGCTTTTCCAGACTAAAGGTCAGGCTGCTTCTCTAAAAGGGGCTAAGAGCTGGGAGGAAATGGTGGACATTAGAAGCCATGTTTTTCCCTGGCATAGTCCAGGGTGGCCCTGCTACACTAGCAGAAGCAAGGTCCTGTTTGCATAAGTGTGATTGGCTTGAGATTTCTGTAAGAACACAGAAGGCACCTCCCAGTAAGAAGGTGAAGGCACATTACTTATTGAGCTCCTGCTGTGTGCACTGGGCCCATTGCAGGTTTTCTCTTATTTAATCCACACAACAATACCCTGTAGAAGTTTTTGTTTGTTTGCTTTTTTGAGATGGAGTCTCGCTCTGTCGCCCAGGCTGGAGTGCAGTGGCACGATCTTGGCTTACTGAAACCTCCACCTCCCAAGTTCAAGTGATTCTCCTGCCTCAGCTTCCTGAGTAGCAGGGATCACAGGTGCACACCACCATGCCCAGCTAATTTTTGTATCTTTAGTGAAGACAGGGTTTCACCATGTTGGTCAGGCTGGTCTCAAACTCCTGACCTTGTGATTCGCCCACTTCAGCCTCCTAAAGTCCTGGGGTTATAGGCATGAGCCACCGCGCCGGCCCCCTGTAAAGATTTAACTGGGATCTAGGGTACTCCATTGACTTATGCAATTATAGTCTTCAGCGGCAGCACCAGCGTTCAACTCTACACATTTCATGCTGGTGCCACCACTGAAGGTGAATGAAGAGGCTCATCCACTGCTGCCTCACCACGTGGGTACCTAGTGGCTTTTTGTGGAACCAGAAGCCCGGATGCAAAGGTCAAACTCAAGTTAGAAGTCAGAACCGGCCGATGAGGGTCTCAGACTACAGTCCGCACTTCCACTCCAAAGAATTCCACCTAATAGCTTCCTGGCGGCCCCAGTGGTGTTTCAATGGGCCTCCTGCGTGAGGTGTCTCTTTTGCCCAGGGAAGCATCATAACGGTGTTTCTGGCCTTTGGCAGTGTGGGCATTTACCAGTTCCTCCAGGAAGCCTTTTCCAAGGCGTGCAGTTAAGCAAAAGGGCTAAAACCAAGGGCTTTGAAGCCAGGCAGATGCTGAGCTCTATTCTGTGACTCAGGTCACCTAATCTCCGTGTGCCTCAGTTGTTCAATGAGGATGGTTCTGCCTCCTTCAGTAGGTTGTGGCTCTACATACATGAGATGTGCATGGAAAGCACTTTGTACCTTGTGCTTGAGACAGGAAATTGCTCAATAAATAGTTGCAATAACAATAATAATAATTATATTATTATTATATTCACTCTTAGTTGCTTGGATGACAGAAGTATCTCTTCTGTTTTCCCACCTTCTACAGCACGAGCAAAATGCCGTAGACATCTTTATCTCCATGTATGCCCAATGCTTAGCTCCAAATTACAAGTGAGAACGTGCAGTCTTTGGTTTTCTGTTCCTGAGTTAATTTGCTTAGGATAGTGGTCTCCAGCTGCATCTGGGATCTAGAGTACATCCAGCTATAGAAAAGGGCATGATTTGGTAAATGCTGAGAAAATATTTACTCAATGAATGTGTTATATAAGGGTTCCTATAAAGTCTGGAAACAGAGGCAAAAAGATATAATAAATTATCTATTGATACTATGCTACAATGCGCAATGTAATACAATACTTAATATTTATCAGTATGGTTTTTCTCATTTGCAACACATGGTCCCATACATCATACAACATTGCAAAGAACGTGGTAGAATAATACAGCATTCCCGTCAATCCCTGCACATATATACATGTGTTGTATTGTCTCACATGATTGATTAACTGATTTTTGAGACGAAGTCTCACTCTGTTGCCCAGGCTGGAGTGCAGTGGCGCCATGTCAGCTCACTGCAACCTCCGCCTCCCAGGTTCAAGCAATTCTTCTGCCTCAGCCTCCCGAGCAGCTGGTACTACAGGCATGCACCACAACGCCTGGCTAATTCTTGTATTTTTAGTAGAGACGGGGTTTCACCATATTGACCAGGGTGGTCTCGATCTCCTGACCCTGTGACCCGCCTGCCTCAGCCTCCCAAGGTGCTGGGATTACCACTGCGTGCAGCTCTCACATGATTTTTTAAGAATTTTGGATACAAGAGGTACATGTGTAGATTTGATACATGGGTGTATTGAGTGATGCTGAAGTTTGGGGGTCTGTTGATCCTATCACCTAAATTGTGAACAGAGTACCCAATACGTAATTTTTCAACTCTCCCCTCTCCCTCCCTACCTGCTTTTGGAGTTCCTGTCTATTGTTACCATCTTTAAGCCCGTGTGTACCCAATGTTTCACTCTCACTTACAAGTGAGAACATATGGTATTTGATTTTCTGTTCCTGCATTAATTTGCTTGTTAGCCTGGCCAGAAGCTGCATTTTCTAAGGAGTTGCTGGGTTGATGCTGATGAAGTTGATCCCTGGACTGAAATCTGGAAAACAAACTTTTCCGCACTAGTGTTGAACACCTGTGTCCGTGCTGCAGCAAAGGGCACGATGCTGTTCCTTTTTCCTGGCTGTATAGTATTCCATTTTCTGCATCCAGTCCACCATTGATGAGCACCTGGGTTGATTTCATGATTTTGCTATTGTGAATATTACTGCAATGAACATGGGGATACAGGTGTCTTTTTGGTAGAAGGATTTATTTTCCTTTGAGTGTATACCCATTAATGGGATTGCTTGGTTGGATGGGAGTTCTACTTTCAGTTCTTTGAGAAATGTCCAAACTGCTTTCCACAGGGGCTAAACTATTTTACACTGCCAGCCACAGTGTATAAGTGTTTCCTTTTCTCCACAACCTTACCAACATCTGGTGGTTTTTTGTTTGGTTTGTTTTTGTTTTTTTTACTTTTCCTTTTTTTTTTTTTTTTTTTTTTTTTTAATGAGACAGAGTTTCACTTTGTCATCCAGGCTGGAGTGCAGTGGTGCGATCTTGGCTCACTGCAAGCTCCACTTCCCAGGTTCACGCCATTCTCCTGCCTCAGCCTCCCGAGTAGCTGCGACTACAGGCGCCTGCCACCGCGCCCGGCTAATTTTTTTGTATTTTTAGTAGAGACAAGGTTTCACCGTGTGAGCCAGGATGGTCTCGATCTCCTGACCTCGTGATCCGCCCGCCTCGGCCTCCCAAACTGCTGGGATTACAGGCGTGAGCCACTACGCCCGGCCTTTTTTACTTTTTAATAATAGTTGTTCTGACAGGTTGCCTCACATGATTCTTGTCTCTAATTTTCAATAGGTCAACTTGTGCCTTTAGCCTTCCCCAGAAGAAACAACCAAGGGGATGAATTTATATAAAAATAAAATAATCCTTTGTCCCGACTTTATGGTTACTCTACAGATGCTCTCTCTGTCTGTCCTGCTGAGACCTCCTCTCTGCGGGCTGCGGTGGTCTCCTTGCCATTTCTGATGGATGCCTCTAGGCACTAGTATGTGTTTCCTCCCTGAGTCTTCACCCTTTTCTAAAGACCCCACCCTGGTCCACGTTCTCCCACCATAACATGGAGGTTGGAGCCCTTGTTTGCAATCTCCTTCTCTCCGGTTTTCCGTTGCACTCCTAGCTTGCTCATTCTCTTTTTCCTGGGGTGGGGAGTGATGCATCTTGCTTCTCACCTCCAAGCTTCTTTGAGACTGCACAAGGATCCCCATCCTATCACTCAGCTGTCAACAGAGTGCGGCAGGGACCACTTCCTATGTGTGCAGACGCCATGGGATACATGAGACCAGCCCTTACACCATCTACGAGTGAGCCACATTATCCCTAGATGCTTCTGAAGCTAAGGCTCGGTGACTCAAGCCTGTAATCCCAGCACTCTGGGAGGCTGAGGTGGGCGGATCACCTGAGGTCGGGAGTTCGAGACCAGCCTAAGCAATATGGAGAAACCCCATCTCTACTAAAAGTACAAAATTAGCCGGGTATGGTGGCGCATGCCTGTAATCCCAGCTACTCAGGAAATTGAGGCAGGAGAGTCGCTTGAACCCGGGAGGCGGAGGTTGCCGTGAGCCAAGATCGTACCACTGCACTCCAGCCTGGGCAACAAGAGCAAACTCTGACTTAAAAAAAAAAAAAAAAAAAAAGACAACCTTACAGAGAGAGGAGGTGTGGGAATTGAGGGAAGTGACTTGATTTGCTAGACTGGAACCCAGTACATGCTAGGACGGTACCAATGGAAGGGCTTCTGGTGCTGACACCTCAATGAGCTTCCTTTCTTTCTCCCTCCCGCAGGACCCCAGCCATGATAGGCTGTTCATTTGTGGTCAACAGGAAGTTCTTCGGTGAAATCGGTCTTCTGGATCCTGGCATGGATGTGTACGGAGGAGAAAATATTGAACTAGGAATCAAGGTTTGTGACATGGTGTCCCTTCCTCTTGGTGTGTCCACGTTTGTGAGCAGAGCGGCTTGATCATCTGTGGGGTATATTTAAAGCTTCTTACAGCTGATGAATGACAGATTCGTTTACTCCGCCCTGTCCCTGGGAGATGCATGAGCTGCACTGTCACCCCTCCTTAGGTAGGGAAACCTAGGCTTTCCCCTCTCTAAAACTTGGCTGATAGATTTCATGCCTTGGCAACCCACACTGGGCATTAGCTGGAGAGGGTGGTTCCCACTGCCATTGAGTTTTGTTCTCTTCTTAAATTTTTCTTAAATGATCTCCTTAAATTAATATTTTCAGGCCAGGCACAGTGGCTTATGCCTGTAATCCCAACACTTTAGGAGGCCACGGTGGTAGGATCACTTAAGGCCAGGCATTCAAGCTAAGCCTGGGCAGCAGAGCAAGACCCTGTCTCTACAAAAAATAAAAAATTAGCCAAGCGTGGTTGTGCATGTCTGTGTCCCAGCTACTCTGGAGAGTGAGGTAGGAGGATGGCTTGAGCCCAGGAGTTCGAGGCTGCAGTGAGCTATGATGGCACCACTGCACTCCAGCCTGGGCAACAGAGCAAGACAGACCCCGTCTCTCTAACAAAGGCATTTGTGGTTTAGTTTTTACACCCGCAGATTTAGTTTTAACAGCTTTATTGAGATGTTATTGACATATACAGATTTTGGTGGCTCACACCTGTAATCCCAGTGACTTGGGAAGCCGAGTCAGGAGGATCACATGAGCCCAGGAGTTCAAATCAGGCTGGGCAAAATACCAAGACACTGTCTCTACAAAAAATAAAAAATTAGCTCACACGTATAATCCCAGTGACTTGGGAAACCAAGTCAGGAGGGTCACTTGAGCCCAGGATTTCAAAACCAGCCTGGGTGACATAACAAAACCACCAACTCTACAAAAGATAAAAAATTAGCCAGGTGTGGTTGTGTGAACCTGTAATCCTAGCTACTCAGGAGGCTGAAGCAAGAGGATCGCTTGAGCCCAGGAGTTCAAGGCTTCAGTGAGCCATGATTATGCCATTGCACTCCAGCCCAGGTGACAGAGCAAGACTCTGTCTCATACAAAAACAACAACAACAACAACAACAACCAAAACAAAACAAAAAAACTACATGTTTAAGGTATACAGGTGAGGTGAGGTTTGGATATACATATACATTGTGAAACGAGCACCAAAATCACACTAATTGACACATCCATTACCTCCATCTAATTACCACTGTGTGTGGGGGCTGGTGAGAAGATCTAATTTAAGATCTATCCTCTTAGGAAATTAAAAGTCTACAATACTGTATCATTAACTGTGGCCACCATGCTGTACATTAGATCTCCAGAAATGATTCATTTTGTTTTGCAGTGACCTGGCAGGAAAGGTCTGAGTGTGAGGCTCTGCAGGCTTGGTGGTGATGGTGGGAACTGCTTAGCAGGCAGCACTGTGTGGCTGTCTCTGATCCCTGAAGCAAGGAGGGGGCTCCTGGGTTCTTCCCCAGCAGCACAGTCCTGTCCACCAACGCCCCTGTACCACCAGACTGTGGGATCACATACATTCTGTCTTCACTCCCTATTTTTTGTTTTTTATTTATTTATTTGAGATGAAATCTCGCTTTGTTGTCCAGGCTGGAGTGCAGTGGCATGATCTCGGCTCACCACAGCCTCCATCTCCCAGATTCAAGTGATTCTCCTGCCTCAGCCTCCCAAGTAGCTGGGATTACAGGCACGTGCCACTGCACCTGGCTATTTTTTATATTTTTAGTAGAAATGGGATTTCACCATGTTGGCCAGACTGGTCTTGAACTCCTGACCTCAGGTGATCTTCCCGCCTCGACCCCCCAAAATGCTGGGATTACAGGCATGAGCCCCCATGCCTGGCCTTTATTTAATTAAATTAATTAATTAATTAATTAGGCCAGGCGCGGTGGCTCAAGCCTGTAATCCCAGCACTTTGGGAGGCCAAGACGGGCGGATCACGAGGTCAGGAGATCGAGACCATTCTGGCTAACACGGTGAAACCCCGCCTCTACCAAAAAAATACAAAAAACTAGCCGGATGTGGTGGCGGGTGCCTGTAGTCCCAGCTACTTGGGAGGCTGAGGCAGGAGAATGGCGTGAACCCGGGAGGCGGAGCTTGCAGTTAGCTGAGCTCTGGCCACTGCACTCCAGTCTGGGCGACAGAGCAAGACTCCGTCTCAAAAAAAAAAAAAAAAATTAATTAATTTTTTGAGAAGGAGTCTTGCTTTGTCACCCAGGCTGGAGTGTAGTGACACAATCTCGGCTCACTGCAAGCTCCACCTCCCGGGTTCACGCCAGTCTCCTGCCTCAGCCTCCCGAGCAGCTGGGACTACGGGCGCCCGCCACCACACCTGGCTAATTTTGTTTTTGTATTTTTAGTAGAGACGGGGTTTCACCGTGGCAGCCAGGATGGTCTCAATCTCCTGACCTTATGAGCCACCCCACTTGGCCTCCCAAAGTGCTTGGATTACAAGCTTGAGCCACTACGCCTGGTCTATTTTATTTTTTATTTTTCTTCTTTTAACTTTGGTTTTAGGTTCAGGGGTTCATGTGCAGGTTTATTATATAGGTGAATTGTGTATTACCTGTATTGGTAATTGACACCTCAATGAGCGCAGATTGGTGCACAGATTATTACCCAGGTAATAAGCATAGTACCTGATAGGTAGTTGTTTGATCCTCACCCTCCTCCCACCCTCTGCGCTCAAGAAGGCCCCAGTGTCTATGGTTTCCTTCTTTGTGACGATATGTGCTTAATGTTCAGCTCCCACTTATAAGTGAAAACACGCGGTATTTGGTTGGATGTTCCTGCGTTAATTCGATTAGGATAATGGCCTCCAGCTCCATCCATGATGTCCTTCTTCTTACAGCTGTGCAGTATTCCATTGCATACATGTACAACACTCTCTTTACCCAGTCTGCCATTGATGGGCATTTAAGTTGATTCCATGTCTTCGCTATTGTTAATAGTGCTGCAATGAACATACGTGTGCAGGTGTCTTTATGGTAGAATGATTTGTATTCTTTTGGTTCTATAACCAGTAGTAAATGAGATTACTGGGTCAAATGGTAATTCTGTTTGAAGTTCTTTCAGCCATTGTGGAAAGCAGTTTGGGGATTCCTCACTCCTTGTTGATGGGCTGGAATGAACGGTCTCTGCAGAGCCCAGTCTGCCCCCAGGCAATTTCTCCCTGGCTTTGTCTCCTCCATGACAATTCAGCTCCCCTGCCACCCAGGGTAGGTCTTTATTAAAGTGTCACTTGCCTCAGGGTCATAGATGTCACCATAGAGTGCAATTACTTGCCTCTTAACTTTCCATAAACCACATCATCCTGTGGGCTGCAAGCTGATCTTGACATAAACCTTGGTTTTCTGCCAGTTCTTAAAGTGGGATTGGGTGCTGTTGGTTGCAGAAAGGCAAAGGCCTGGGTTCTGAGTCTACACAGAATTCTCTGGTTCTCATGTTTCCAATCAGCCTTCACCTCACCTGGGGACTTGTTAGAAGTGAAAATTCTTGGGCCCCATCCCAGACCTACTGAACCAGAAACTCCGGAGTGGCAGGGAGTCCAGCTCCCTGTGTTTACCAAGCCCTCCCACCCCACCAGGTAACAGTTATGTGCCCTTGTTGGTCCACCTCTAGGTTTAGCCAACTTCCTGGCACATGCATGGCCTTTTAGTAGAAAGGAGCCTAAGGGAGAATCCACCTCTTTCTAGTCCCTTCTCCAGGTATCCCTCCATGACCACACTGGCCCAAAGTGAGTCCTTTCTTCTTACTCCAGCCTACACAGCCAGAGCCCTGTAGGCACCAGCATCTACTACCTTTTTAACTTCATGTACAGGTGCCTCCACCAGGTGACTACAGGGTTCCTGATGACAGAGCTCCCTTTTTCAAATGGAATAATATACACAAGGCGCTTCAGAGACAATACTACTTCTCCTTTCATTTTGTGCTATTTTGTACTGCTTAGAGCTCAAATGAGTTGCGTAATAAATGCATTCTTAAGAAATCCATCCCCACCACCTGAATAAAGAAGCAGGGCTTTATGTAAATATGTATATGTGCATATATATAATTTTCATGTCGTGTATACACATACATTTACATATACAAGCTTACCTACAAGTAATGACCCAAAACCCTATGCTTTCATTCAATGGAAAAATTTTCATGTGAGAACACTATTTTCTTGATTTTTTTTTTTAACCAAGAAATGGGTCAATCTGTGATCTTTCTAACGATCTTTGAAATTTTTTGTTACTTTTTAATTTCATCCTCAGTAAGTAAAGATCTGTCACAAGAACACAAGAATAGAAAGTCTTACTGTGAACAAAAATAGCAGTTGACTCTAGGGCTCTGGCCTGCATGAAAGGCAGCTTGCCTGTGACCAAAACAATAAATACAGAAAAGGACGTTTAAAAAAGCCAGAATTGAGAAAATAAATGAGATGGAAATTGAAAGGTTTCATCTTGCTCTGAGTAATAGTAATCAGAAACTATTAACAAAGCGTATTATAGTAATGCGTCTAAATGTTAAGAGAGAAAAAAAATTCTCCAAGGACAGAAGAAAAGATAGGTTACTTTTAAATGACGTAAAGTCTTTCTCCAATGTATCAGTCCGTTTACGAAGAAAAGGCATTCTCTTCTTCTGTTCTCTTACATAAAAACATGGCACCCAAGATTGTTGCATCTTGCTGGGAAGTTCTTTCTAAAGGAAGACAAAGGAGACACACTTTCAGATCCCCAGACTACCAAAGGATGTCTTGCCTTTATCATGAATCCCATGGACTGAATAAAACGCAGAATTCCTGTGTGGGTGCATTGGATTGTTAAAACATTTGTGAGAATGATTTATTTATTTTGGGTATATATCCAGTAATGGGATTGCTGAGTTGAATGGTAGTTCTAAGTTTTGTGAGAAATCTCTACACTTCTTTCCACAGTGGCTAAAGTAATTTACATTCCCACCAGCAGTGTACAAGTGTTCCTGTTCTCTGTAGCCTTGCCAACATCTGTTGTTTTTTAACTTTGTGTGTGTGTGTGTGTATGCGTGTGTGTGTGTGTGTGTGTGTGTGTGTGTTTTGAGACAGAGTCTTGCTGTGTTGCCCAGGCTGGAGTGCAGTGGCGCGATCTCAGCTCACTGCAACCTCTGCCTCCCAGGTTCAAGTGATTCTCCTGCCTCAGCCTCCCGAGTAGCTGGGACTATAGGCGCACACCAGACCCAGCTAATTTTTGTATTTTTAGTAGAGACAGGATTTCCCCGTCTTGCCCAGGCTGGTCTCGAACTTCTGACCTTAAGTGATCAGCCTGCCTCAGTCTCCTGAAGTGCTGGGACTACAGGCATGAGCCACAGCTCACGGTCTTGAATTTTTAATAATAGCCATTCTACCAAAAAGACATCTGCATTCATATGTTCATCACAGTGATACTCGCAATGGCAAAGACATAGAATCATCCAGGTGGCTGTCAACAGTGGATTGGATAAAGAAAATATGGTACACAGACACCATAAAATACGATGTAACCGTAAAAAAGATTGAAACCATGTCCTTTGCAGCAGCATGGATACAGTGAAAGGCCATTATTCTAAGTGAATTAATGCAATAACAGAAAACCAAATACCACATGTTCTCACTTATACATGGGAACTAAACATTGGGTACCCATGGACATAAAGACGGGAACAACAGACACCAGAGACCACTAGAGTGGGGAGACAGACAGCGGCCACAGGTTGAAAAACTACCTATTGGGTACTATGTTCAGTGCCTGGGTGATGGGATCAGTCGTTCCCCCAAAGCTCAGCATCACACACTACACCCATGTGAGAAACTTGCCCGTGTATCCTCTGAATCTAAAACAAAAGTTGAAGTTTAAAAAATTAATATGGGGCTGGGCACGGTGGCTCATGCCTGTAATCCCAGCACTTTGGGAGGCCGAGGCAGGTGGATCAGGAGGTCAGGAGATAGAGACCATCCTGGCTAACACGGTGAAACCCCTTCTCTACCAAAAAAGACAACAAAAGTTAGCCGGGCGTGGTGGCGGGCGCCTGTAGTCCCAGCTACTCGGGAGGCCGAGGAAGGAGAATGGCAGGAACTCGGGAGGCAGAGGTTGCAGTGAGCCGAAATGGCGCCACTGTACTCCAGCCTGGGTGACCGAGCAAGACACCGTCTCAAAAAAAAAAAAAAAAGCCCAAGTTTATCTGTGATACAGTTCAAAGCAAAGCTCCTGGTCTTGCCCAAGTACAGAGTGAGCCTTGAGATTTCACAAACTGGTCTTTCATGGAGGGGTATATGTGATTGATGGCCAACAGTTCAACTGAATATTTCTGATTATAATGGAAACTTGGTGAGTGCCTTCTGTAGCCCAGCAGGCATTTCCACTGGGGCTACCACAGTCAATACATGGAGTCTCTATCTCCATGAAATTTATAGTCAGACGGAAATACTGTTCATTAAACAAATAATTAGCACTGTGATGAGTGTGAAAAGACAAGATAGAGCAGCGCTATGGGAAAATATAGTAAGGGAATATAGCCTAGTCTAGGGAGTTGGGAGGAACCTCCCTACAGAAATGCTATTTAAGAATTTTAAAATGAGTTTAATGTAGATAAGTAAAGAAGGAGGTGTGCAAGGAAGAATATTCTAGACAGAGAGAAAAACATCTGCAAAGATTTGGATTTCTGAGACACACACACACACACATGCGTGCACATATGCAAAATTTTGACACCAATAAGCCATCATGGAGGAAAGGATGTAAGAGGGTTTGAGGATGCTCAAGTAAAATAACCTTCTTGCCTACTCCAGCCCAGCCCCAGGGCCTTTTCATGGTTCAGCCCCTGCAGGGGTCTTTTTGCTGGGTTCCCTGTCACTCCATAACAGTCACCAGGAAAGGAATCAGACTGTAAGTCCGTGTTGGCTTAGATGAGTCATGATGAGTGATGGGCAAAGAACAAGTGTATTTTAATTCGCACTCAGGGTAAACATAACATTCTTAAAAAGCAGAGTTGCACCCAGATGCCTTAATTGCTGGTTGCATAGCTCAAGATGTCTCTGAGCCATTCCATTTCTCTGAGGAGTTGGGATGCCACTTTCAGGACTCAGATGGGAGCACAGTTAGAACTCCTGCCATCTTGTCTAGGTCTGTCCATTCAAGCTCAAGGCAGTGAAGACCTGGGGGGTCGTTCACAGACTCGGGGTTTCATAGTCTCTGAGCCAACTGAGATCACATCAGCAGTGGGTTTGAAGGCTTTCCTCTTTCGGAGGGGTTGTTTACAATTATTTATTTATTTATTTATTTATTTATTTATTTATTTATTTATTTTGAGATGGAGTTTCGCTCTTGTTGCCCAGGCTGGAGTGCAGTGGCGCAATCTTGGCTCGCTGCAACCTCCGCCTCCTGGGTTCAAGCAATTCTCCTGCCTCAGCCTCCCAGCTGGCTGGGATTACAGGCGCACACCACCACGCCTGGCTAATGTTTTGTGTTTAGTGGAGACAGGGTTTCACCATGTTGGTCAGGCTGGTCTGGAACTCCTGACCTCAGATGATCCACCCACCTCGGCCTCCCAAAGCATTGGGATTACAGGCGTGAGTCATCATGCCAGGCCTACAATTTTTATATACATAGACAAGTTCTCACTGTCACTGAAGCTGGAGTGCAGTGACAAAAATTATAGCTCACTACAGCCTCCAACTCCTAGAATCAGGTGATCCTCCTGTCTCATCCTCCCAGGTAGCTGGGACTGCAGGTGCACACCACTACAACGAGATGATTTTGTTTTTTTTTTTTTTTTGGTTCTTTTGTTGAGATGGGGTCTCACTATGTTGCCCAGGCTGATGTCAAACTCCTGACCTCAAGGGACTGCCCTAACTCAGCCTCTCAACATGCTGGGACCACAGCGGTTAGGCACTGTGCCTGGCCTTGTATAGAAATTATGAGCCTTCTGGAATGGCCAAAGCCCCAGGAACCTGAATGAAAATGGCATTTCCTACTCCCACGGGTCTCTTGGCCCTGTCTCTTGTTCTTAGTTTTGCTTCCCTCTTGTCTGTAGCTAGCTCTGGCAAGGCCTTCTGCCTGCCCTCTTGATCCCCGCCCTAGCCGCTTCTCTATGGTTTTAAGGACCCACCATCTAGCATCCACGTTAACCAAGATAGATTTCCCCCTGCCTTCTCTGAGACCTCTGGCATCAGGAACCCTGATTCCCCAAGCCTCCTGTGGCCTGTGTTGTCCATTTGGAACTCTCGAGCTCAAGTTTGCTACATCCATTGAATTATGTAATTTGCATAACGGTCCATCCCGGAGAGGACCAGACCATCAGTCCATTTTCATTTTCATGCTTTTAAGATTGCATGAGTCTTTGGTTCTCTCCCCTGTTGGCATTGGTCAAGGTTGGGTCCAAGGCCTGGTCTAAGGTCATCTTTGGCTATGTGAATACCTTCGTAGGGCAGAGCCCAAGTTTATCTGTGATACAGTTCAAAGCAAAGTTCCTGGTCTTGCCCAAGTATAGAGTGAGCCTTGAGATTTCACAAACTGGTCTTTCATGGAGGGGCATATATGATTGATGGCCAACAGTTCAACTGAATATTTCTGATTATAATGGAAACTTAGTGAGTGCCTTCTGTAGCCCAGCAGGCATTTCCACTGGGGCTACCACAGTCAATACATGGAGTCTCTATCTCCATGAAATTTATAGTCAAACAGAAATGCTGTTCATTAAACAAATAGCACTGTGATGAGTGTGAAAAGACAAGATAGAGCAACGCTATGGGAAAATATAGTAAGGGAATATAGCCTAGTCTAGGGAGTTGGGAGGAACCTCCCTACGGAAATGCTATTTAAGAATTTTAAAATGAGTTTAATGTAGATAAGCAAAGAAGGAGGTGTGCAAGGAAGAATATTGTAGACAGAAAGAAAAACATCTGCAAAGATTTGGAATTCTGAGAGATAAATGTGTCCTGAGAACCTTGGGAGTTCAGGATGGCTAGAGCAGAGAAAGGGGGAGGAAAATGTCTTAGATTCAGCAACAACAATCAAGGTGGGGCCCAGATTGTGAGGATTGATAAGCAGAAAGTTAGCTTTTTCTTAAGGATCACTGTGGACATTTTAGATAGGTAGGTTAGGTAGATAAATAGGTAGGTATGTGGGAAGAGGGGGGAGAGAGAGAGATATGATAGATACATAGATAGATTAGAGAGAGAGAGATGGATGGATGAATGGATAGATGGATGATAGAGATAGATGATAGATTAATGATATAGTAGATAATAGAGATATAGATGATAGAGATGATGGATAGAAAGATAGATATAATGATAGAGGGATAGAATGATGATAGATTAGATTAAACATATAGATAGGTATGGAAAGATTGATAATGATAGATTAGATTGATAATAGAGATAGATAGATGGATAGATGATATAGATAGATGAGATATAGATTAGATACATAGAGGTGATTGATTAGATGATTGATGAATAGCTAGATATAGATAGAGATGACAGACTGATTATATAGACAGATAAATAGATGATAGTTTAATAGATTATATAGATGATAGATTAGATAAATGGATGATAGATGTAGATGATAGATGAATAGATAGAAGATAGATATAGATGATAGATTAGATGATATATAAATAGATGATAGGATAAATTGATAGATGATAGATGGATGAGTGATAGATGATAGATAGATAGATAGATAGATAGATAGATAGATAGATAGATAGATAGATAGATAGATAGATGAGACATAGATAGTCTCAAGTACCCATTACTTACCACCCTTGAGGGTGGTAAAGAAGTAAGAGGATTAGACTTTTCTGTTTACTAAAAAGATAACTATGACAGCCGTATGGAAAATGGATGATAAAGCTGGGTACACTCAGGAAAAGCTGGTGAGGAGGGGCTTGACCTATATGGTTGTGACAGTGGGAGAGGAATGGACAAATTCAGGAAGTAGAAGAGGTAAGACCTGGAGATTGAGTATATGCAGGGGATGAAGAGAAGTGGGAGTCCAAGCTGAGCAGGTGGGGAATAGTGGTGCTGTTCTCTAAGGAGCACTGTTGGAGGAGGTTTTGGAGAAGGTGGAAAGATTATATGATAAATCTCATGTTTCTGAGACACCCCAGGCCAGCCTGGAGGCATTTGCATGTGTGGGGATTAAGCAAGGAGGGAGCACTAAGCCTGAGATAGACTTGGATGTACCGGTGCCCTTTAGGAGGTGTGATAGACAGAGCATGGTTATATTAATCTGTTCTTACACTGCTTTAAAGACATACCTGAGACTGGGTAATTTATAAACAAAAGAGAGTTTATTGACTCACAGTTCCACATAACTGGGGAGGCCTCAGGAAACTTACAATCATAGTGGAAGGGGAAGGGGAATCAAGGCATGTTTTAGATGGTGGCAGGAGAGAGACCAAGCAAGGGAGGAAGTGCTAAACACTTTTATGTTTTGTTTTGTTTTGTTTTGTTTTGTTTTGTTTTGTTTTGTTTTGTTTTGTTTGAGACATAGTCTCTTGCCCTGTCACCCAGGCTGGAGTGCAGTGGCTCAGTCTCAGCTCACTATAACCTCCGTCTCCTGGGCTCAAGTGATTCTCATGCCTCAGCCTCCCAAGTGACTGGGATTACAGACGTGCACTACCATGCTCAGCTAATTTTTGTATTTTTAGTAGAGATGGGGTTTCACCATGATAGCCAGGCTGGTCTTGAACTCCTGGCCTCATGTGATCCACCCGCCTTGGCCTCCCAAAGCACTAGGATTACAGCCGTGAGCCACTGCGCCCGGCCACATTTAAAGCATTGGATCTTGTGAGAATTCACTTACTATCATGAGAACAGCCTGGGGGAAACTGCCCCCATGATCCAATCACCTCTTACCAGGTCCCTCCTTCATTGCGTGCAGATTACAATTTGGATCACAATTCAAGATGGGATTTGGGTGGGGATACAGAGGCAAATTATATCAGTGGTGGTCCACTGAATGAGAGGAGCGAATGAGAAGGGATTATTAAGGGTGCCTCCCAGGTTTCCCACCAACTGGCCAGTCCCCTAAATAGAAGACTTTGGTAGGGTAGGTTTGTCAATGGGGACATGAGTAAGTTCCGTTTTAGAAATGTTGAGTTTGAGGAGTAGCAGTTCTCTCTAACCTGACAGTGAGATGTCAAGGGAACACAGGACTGGGAAGAGACTCTGGCCAGAGTGGGATTTGGCAGACAGGTACCAGAACAAGTGTTCGCTGTTCTCCATTCCGCCCTGGAGTCTGCAAGGTCACAGTGCTTAGGGTGTGGGCTGACTTAGAGGAGCGAGGACATAGGGATTCCTGCTATGGTTTGAGCGTGTGAGTTACAGCAGGTAGTGGCCGTATGTGTTATACTTGGTGGGAATATAAACTACAACAATCACTATGAAAAACAGGGTGGAGATTCCTTAAAGAACTAAAAGTAGAACTACCATTTGATCCAGCAATCCCACTACTGTTATCTACCCAGAGGAAAAGAAGTCATTGTACAAAAAAGATACTCGCACACACGTTTGTAGCAGCATAGTTCGTAATTGCAAAAATGTGGAACCAACCCAAATGCCCATCAATCAAAGAGTGGATAGAGAATCTGTGATGGCCAGGCGCAGTGCCTCATACCTGTAATCCCAGCACTTTGGGAGGCCAAGGCAGGCAGATCACGAGGTCAGGAGATCAATACCATCCTGGCCAACATGGTGAAACACTGTCTCTACTAAAAATACAAAAATAAAAATACAAAAAGAAATGAAACTGTACGTGGTGACGTGTGCCTGTAGACCCAGCTACTCGGGAGGCTGAGGAAGGGGACTCTCTTGAACCCAGGAGGCAGAGGTTGCAGTGAGCCGAGATCGTGCCACTGCACTCCAGTCTGGTGATAGAGCAAGACTCTGTCTTAAAAAGAAAAAAAGAATCTGTATCTGTAGTGTATATATTCAATGGAATACTACTTAGCCATAAAAAGGAATGAATTCATGGCATTTGCAGCAACATGAATGAGATTGGAGACTATTATTCTAAGTGAAGTAACTCAGGAATGGAAAACCAAACATCGCATGTTCTTGCTCATAAGTGAGAGCTAAGCTATGAGGATGCAAAGGAATAAGAATAACACAGTGGCCTTTCCCCCGGAGGGGAAAGGGTGGGAAGGGGGTGAGGGAAAAAAGACTACAAATAGGGTGCAATGTATAGTGTTTGGGTGATGGGTGCACCAAAATCTCACAAATCACCACTAAAGAACTTACTCAGGTAACCAAACACCCCCTATTCCCCAGTAACCTATGGAAATAAAAAATAAAATAAAATAAATTAGGAAAGTAGGATTTTTAAAAATTGAAGCCTATCATCTTTTTTCCCCCCTCCCAAAATAATTTTGGGGAAAAGCAACTTAGTTTTTCAAAATGTTTACTATTTTCACATCTCTGCTCCATACTCCAATTTCAGGCCAGTATGTGGGTTTCTGAATTTCTCAACTGCAGTGCAGTAGCGGGATCTCGACTCACTGCAACCTCCACCTCCCGGGTTCAAGCAATTCTCATGACTCAGTCTCCTGAGTAGCTGGGACCACAGGCACCCGCCACCACACCCGGATAATTTTTTGTATTTTTAGTAGAGACGGGGTTTCACCGTGTTAGCCAGGATGGTCTCGATTTCCTGACCTCATGATCCGCCCACCTCAGCCTCCCAAAGTGCCGGGATTACAGGTGTGTGCCACCGCACCCGGCCACCTGTTTGCCTCTATGTAACCTGCCAGGAAGAGATAGTGAGGCTTCTGTTGCCCCTCCCTAGAGCTGCAGCTGATGAGCTGCTTACCTGTAAGGTTGTCTCTGCAGTGGCACCTTTTTCTTCCAGCTTTCACTGTTACACAACTTACTCAGCCTCAGTACAGAATGAAGTTTTATTGGACATGGAAAAAGGGGAAAAATTAAACAGATTCTCTGGCATTAGATAGCAGGGCCATTTTGCTATCTTTGTTAAAATGTATTGCCATCCTCTTAAAGAAGAGTAACAGGCTAATCTGTGTAGAAAGCTATAACATGCACGTGCTTGAACACACATGCACACACTCGCACACACCACACCAAACAACCCTTCCTCAAGAGACCTTTCAAATGATGTCCAGGACCGTGAAGTCAGTTGTAGAAGAAAAGTTCCTCCTGGCCAGGCACGGTGGCTCACGCCTGTAATCCCAGCACTTTTGGAGGCCGAGGCGGGCGGATCACAAGGTCAGGAAGTGGAGACCATCCTGGCTAACACGGTGAAACCTCGTCTCTACTTAAAAAAAAAAAAAAAAAAATACAAAAAATTAGCCAGGCGTGGTGGCACGTGCCTGTAGTCCCAGCTGCTCGGGAGGCTGAGGCAGGAGAATTGCTTGAACCTGGGAGGCAGAGGTTGCAGTGAGCCGAGATTGCGCCACTGCACTCTGGGAGACAAAGCGAGACTCCATTTCAAAACAAACAAGCAAACAAACAAAAAACGGCCTCCTTCTTAGAGTTTCTTAAATTCTGTAATGCTAAATTTTATACAGGCTGGAAATTCTCCCCCGAGTGGATGAGAGGTTTAGATTATTTTGTCTCACTGTTTTTTTCCCTTCAAAACAAACTGGAAAATGAAGAATTCAGTCATTACGTTTTATGCTAATTTATTTTATTTTAATTCAACATTTTTGATGGAAAACTTGAAACGTACACAAAGATAGCACAGTATAATGAATCCAAATGTACTGATCATTCAGCTTTAACAAATATTAACATTTTGCTGTTTTTTTCAGTTACTGCTCATTGACTTTTTAAAAGCAAATCCCCAGACATCGTCTCATTCCGTCTATAAATACTTTAGAGTGCATTGCCAACACATAAAGACTCTTTAAAAACATAGTCTCGACATAAAATTATACTTAGGAAAATCCATTACCCAGTCCATGTTTTCTCCAAAATATTTCTCAAAACTCGGTTATTTTTTCTCAAAAAAATTTGTTTTGATAGTCGACTAACTCAAATAAGAATCCCAACAAGGTCTACACATTGCATTTGGCTGGTCTGTCTCTAAAGTATCTTTCAATCTGCAACATTTCTTCTCACCTTTATTAATTTCATGTCATTCATTTGTCAAAAAAACCAAGTCATTTGTCCTGTACAATTTCACACAATCTGGATTTAGGAGACTGATTTTTCTTGATGTCTTCAACTTGTTCCTTTAATCTTCTTCTTTTTTTTTTTTCTAATCTGTAATTAGATCTACAAGGTTGATTACTTCTTCCTTTATTTTTTCCTTTCTTTCTTTTTGGCAGGAACACTTCAGGCTCTGCTATGAATTTCCTAGTGCATGACATCGGGAGATACACGGTGTCTGGTTATCTCACTGTATCTCACTGTTAGGATTCAACAGCAAGTTCAGGTGTTGTCTGCCTAATTGATTCATTATAAAGCTTCCCATCAATCTTTCACTTAATTAATGGTTTTAGCAACTACCAATGATCACTGCCTACACCCATTAATTCATTAGGGGCTACAGAATGGTGATTTTTAGATTCTACACTCATTCTGCATTTATAAGCTGTAATTCTTCTATTAAAAATAACTTTTCCTCTTCAACTATTTGTATATTCTGAACTACAGTTCAAACCAGAAAAGCAGGATAAATGCTTAATTTCTTCTTTTTATTTAAACATCTTTAGAATAATGAGTTGGTGTCATAGCAACCTCCTAAGATGACCAATGAAGTTTTCTTTTTTTTCTCAATAGTATAGACTCAAGGCTTTTTTTTAAATAAATATTTTATGTGTCTAAATCCATTGTCATTATTCATTTTTTGCCCACTCCATATTTACTTTTATTAAAGCATAATTTAATACAATCCAATGTACAGATTGCCAGTCTTCAGTCTGATGAATTTCACAGTCTGATGAATATACACCCCTATAATCACCTCTGAAACCTGACATTGGACATTTCTGTTGCCTGAGAGAGTCCCTTTTTCCTATCAGTTCTTTCCTCCTCCCCACCCCAGCAAGCATTTTCTGATTTGTTTTTTCTTTTTTTGAGACAGAGTGTCACTCTGTCGCCCAGGCTTGAGTGCAGTGGCACGATCTTGGCTCATTGCAACCTCTGCATCCCAGGTTCAAGCAATTCTCCTGCCTCACCCTCCCAATTAGCTGGGACTACAGGCACCTGCCACCACACCTGGCTAATTTTTGAATTTTAGTATAGACGGGGTTTCACCATGTTGGCCAGGCTAGTCGTGAACTCCTAACCTCAGGTGATCCACCCTCCTCAACCTCCCAAAGTGCTGGGATTACAGGCGTGAGCCACCACACCTGGCCCTGATTTTTATCACCATAGATTAGTTTTGTCTGTTCCAGAATGTCACATAAATGGAATCACACCTTATAGTCTCTATTATATCTGACTTCTTTCAACTAAAGGAATGTTTGTGAGATTTTCCATGTTGCAGTTGTGTGTATCTATCAGCAACTCAGTCTTTGTTGTTTACTGAGAAATATTCCTTTGAGTCAATATATGACAATTTTTTTATTCATTGTCCTACTGAGGAATAATAGGATTGTTTCCAATTTGGGACTGGTACGAGCATTCATATACAAGTCTTTTATGAACATATGTTTAGATTTCACTTGGGTAAATACCTAGGATTTGAATAGCTGGAAAATCTAGAAGATGTGTATTCAACTTTTAAAGAAACTGTCAATCAGGTATCCAAAATGTGCCATTTTCCACTATTCCACCTCTATGGCAATATTTGATATTGTCAGAATTTATTTTAACAAACCTAGCAGGGTTTTTTTTTTTTTTTTTTTTTATTGCATGGCACACCGAAAGGATACTTTTATTTATTTATTTTATTGATACATAATAGATATACATATTTTGGGGGTACATGTGATAATTCAATATGTTCATATAATTTGTAAAGATCAAGTCAGTGTAATTGGGATATTTATCATCATAAATATTTGACTTTATTCTAAAAACATTCATTCTCTTCTAGCTATTTTGAAATATATAAAAGATAATGGTGTACAACAGTCACCCTACTGACCTATCAAACACTAGGTCTTGTTTCTTTTATCAAACTGTATGTTTGTACCCATTAATGAAGCTGTCTTCCTCCTTTCTCCTCTCTACCTGTTTTTTTTTTTCTTTTTTCTTTTTTGAAACAAAGTCACTCTGTTGCCCAGGCTAGAGTGCCATGGTGCGATCTCGGCTCACTGCAACCTCTGCCTCCTGGGTTCAAGCGATTCTCCTGCCTCAGCCTTCTGAGTAGCTGAGACTATAGGTGCACACCACCACACCAGGCTAATTTTTCTATTTTTAGTAGACACGGGGTTTCACCATGTTGGCCAGGCTGGTCTTGAACTTTTGGCCTCAAATGATCTGCCTTCCTCAGCCTCCAAAAGTGCTGTAATAGCAGGTGTGAGCCACCACACCCGGCCTCCTCTTTACCCTTTGAAGGGGTACTTCAGTATGGTTTTAATTTACACTTCCTTGAAGGAGGATGAGCACCTTTTTTGAGCTTATAGTTAATTTGTGTATCTCCTTTTGTCCATTTTTAAACATCCTGTCTTTTCATTTTGTTGTTGATTTCCAGGGGTCTATGGTATGTATTCTGGGTACTATTACTTTTTCAGAGCTATGTACTATGTGAATATTTTTCTACTGTCTATGGCTTGTCTGTTCATTTTCTTATGTATTTTCTTCCACAAGCCTTAGGGTTCTATCTTTCACATTTAGGTCTGTGATCATAAAGGCCCTGCTGAAAACAAGAGAGTATCTTGCTGTGGGCACTACTTTTTTGGACTGAACACATTAAAAAAAGCGCTACTAAAGAAAAAATGATAAATTTGACTTAATCGAAATGTAACTTTCAGCTCATCTAAACAAAGTATTAAAAAATGAATAGCCAAGCCACATGCTGGGAAGAATACTCATAATGCCTGCAACTGATGAAGGAATCTCATGCAGATTATGTGTAATAAATCCTAAAAGTCAAAAATAAAATATTGCAAAAAGGCTTAAGCAGCCACTTTGTAGAACATCCCTGCTTTCTGGCACAACAAGAAGTTCCTGTCTTATCTTGTTATTTACTGTCCTAGACCTGGAATTAGCCATTTCTGTGAAGAATCCCAATCCCTTTCAATGGGAAATTGTATTTACAGACTGAAGTCTTGTCAGTGAGGGTGCTCATTGCTGCCAGGTTGCTGTTGTGTCTAAGCCTTTTCCATGAACAAAGCTAGACAATACTGATTTTTTTTTTTTTAGAAAGAGAAAGGTAAATCATTATTTCACACTAATGTCTTCTGTTCAAATGTATAATTATCAGATTTTTACTTCTTATATTTTATGTTTACTTTTCACTGAAAGTCTTGGTTCTTATTGATATCATTTTTTATTTGACTTATCCTACAATATATAAATAATAGTTTCAAAATAAGAACACTAACAAGTTGATTGAATGAGGTTTAATATTTCTTTATGGTTTGTTTTGTCACTAGGATATATTCCATTATAGATGTACAACCAATGTCTTTAAAATGATTTGACATAATTTTCTCTGTGTGGTTATATCACCTCCTTGATATAGACTGTTAGAGCTATATGGCATTGAACAATTACGTTCATTTTTGTTTTTTCTTTTCTACTGAGGTTACAAGTCAGTTGACTAAACTCAGTTGACCAAAATTTGAGCATTCTTTAGGCATTGCTGTGTAGTCACAGCCACATGCACCAAACACTCCACTTTTAGGTTGATTCTACCCAGCACTCTCTTGGGCCTTCGGTTCTGCAATGTCCAATAACCCGTACTCCCAGAGAAGCTGCCGGTCTGGACTTCTGCTTAACATGGATTTGTTTTGTGTGCTAATTCATCCCAGTCCACCATCACTGTGGCTGGTCTCGTGAATCCAGCTGGAAACTCAGTGATTACTATTATTGCTACAACATTGGGGAAAAATCCAAGAACTTCCAGACATAAGAAAAAAAAAATCCTCCACTCTCCCTCCCCCAAATTATCCTATTGGTTGTCAAAGTTAAACTAAATCTTTGCATACTAAAACTGAGCCAGAGAGGACACATAGCTCACATAAGGGTCAATACAGAGCCCTTAAAAAGCTAGCATAGGAAGTGAGTGTCAAGAAACACCAACACTATCATTAGTGTGTGGAGGTAGCAGAGAACAGAATGGACTGCTGGGAGAAGGGAAGAGAAGCCACAATGAGGGGAAACCATAGACTGGTCTTCTTTGTAGTTTTCATTGAGAAGCACTTTTTGCACTATGGTTAGTCTGTATTCAGAGTACTTAGCTTATGAAAGCAAGCTGGCAGGTACCAGTTTTGAGAATGAGTTGACACAAATGTTATTACATTAAACGGGACGAAAGAGCACTTAAAAGTAATACCTGGCCAGGCACAGTGGTTCACACCTGTAATCCCAGTGCTTTGGGAGGCCAAGACAGGAGAATCACTTGAGCCCAGGAGTTCAAAACCAGCCTGGGCAAAATAGGGAGCCCCGTCTCTACAAAAAATAAAGAAGTTACCCAGCCATGGTGGTGTGCCCCTGTAGTCACAGCTACTCAAGAGGCTGAGGCAGGAGGATGGCCTGAGCCCATGAGTTTGAAGCTGCAGTGAGCTCTAATCATAACACTACACTCCAGCTTGGGTGACAAACTGAGACCCTGTCTCTAAAAAGAGAAAAGTAATACCTACTGTTGATTGGCATTAACAGTACGCCAGACACTATAGTAAGCACTTTATAAACATTACATTATTCAGTGCTCCTGAGATTTCTGTGCATTTTTCATTACTGAACCCATTTTACAGATACTACTGGGATTGACAGAAGTCAGCTTGTCCAAGGGCTTATAGCTAATAAACAGAACAGCCAGAACTCAACCCAAATCTACATAACTCGAGTTCTATGTGGCTTGCGACCTCTTGCTTGAATATTTATTCATCCAGAGAACTTTATTCTTCCACCATCTGGATAACTATGACAATATTGCAGATACACAGTGATGTAGTCATGTGGTAGGTGCTAAGGATGTTGCTTGTATATAATGCATATCATAAAACAATTCCATCTGCAATAATTATGTTCATAATCTTTATGTAGACACGCAGATAGGAACCATACCCATACATGTATTTCATGTACTACACTATCTCATATATAGAGAACTGTAGTTATGTAATAAACAAAAATGTGTTTGAAACAGCATGAAATTGGATTTCCTCATCCATAAATTGTGTTATATTTATGTCAAAGTTATAGTTCAAGAGATAGAACTGCAATGTTGATATTTTTATAAATGGTGTCTGAATGTATTTCTATTAAGGGGAGATATATTTGCTCTGCTGAAATGTATTATCATAATAGCCAAACCATTCACTCTACCACTGGAAAGTAGTGTGGTATTCTGTTTGGAATTTCACTTGCCTGCTCCCAGCCTGCCAGATCTATTGTAAATTATTGTAGGCATCTGTGAGTTATTTTATAGGAAGCATCCATTTTTACAACTCCAAAAAGCCTGTCACTCTCGTTCATCTCCTTGGGAATAAAGCAATAATTTGATTCTCTATAAATGTGAACCTGAATTTACACCATCCTCTCCAGTTGGGACTTTAGTGATGTGGGTGATTTATGGCTCTGGGTTTCTGGGGCAAGGCCCTAGAAGATGACATCCTGATGTGCTTGTTGTCATTTTCTGCTATTTCTACAGAAAAATGGAGGGGACTCAACCTGCCCCTATTCTATTTAGGGCACAACTGTTTGTTCCCTGGCCATGTAGGCATGTTTGAATAGCACTTTCTTTTTGTTGTTGTTGTTGTTGTTTGGTTGGTTGGTTTTTTGAGATGGAGTTTCACTCTTGTTGCCCAGGCTGGAGTGTAGTGGCTCGATCTCGGCTCACTGCAACCTCTGCCTCCCGGGTTCAAGTGATTCTCCAGTCTCAGCCTCCCAAGTAGCTGGAATTACAGGTGCCTGCCACCAAGCACAAGTGGGATTACAGGTGCCCGCCACTAAGCACAGCTAATTTTTTGTATTTTTAATACAGACAGGGTTTCACTATGTTGGCCAGGCTGGTCTTGAACTCTTGACCTCAAGTGAACCACCCACCTCGGCCTCCCAAAGTACTGGGATTACAGGCGTGAGCCACCACGCCTGGCCATTTGTTTGGTTTTGAGATGGAATCTCACTGTCTCCCATGTTGGAATACAGTGGCTTGATCTCGGCTCACTGCAACCTCCACCTCATGCGTTCAAGCAATTCTCCTGCCTCAGCCTCCTGAGTAGCTAGGATTACAGGCACGCACCATCATGCCGACTAATTTTTGTATTTTTAGTAGACAGGGTTTCGCCATGTTGGCCAGGCTGGTCTTGAACTCTTGACCTCAGGTGATCTTCCCACCTCGGCCTCCCAAAGTGCTGAGATTACAGGCATGAGCCACCACCACACCTGGCTCTAGGCCAGTTGAATATCAAATCACAAGAAACAGCTGTAAGGGTCCTGAGTTGCTCCCTTCAGCCCTGGATCCAGCAGTTGGATAGATGTCTGTGAAAGAGCCATAGGCACTGTGATGTGCTCAGCCTTCCAGGACCTCCACTGCAATTTCTTATATTTTCAGGGCTTCCACAGGAAATTAGTCACATGTCGGGGGAACCCCTCAGGTATTTGCAACCTGTTGGGCATGCCCAAGTTATCTATCTATGATTTCCCATCTTTTGGCCCATTGGAAATGGGCTCGTCTGAGAAATGTCACTGTTGTTTGTTTGTTTGTTTGTTTGTGTTTGTTTTTGAGAAGGAGTCTCGCTCTGTCACCCAGGCTGAAGTGCAGTGGCGCGATCTTGGCTCACAGCAGCCTCTGCCTCCCAGGTTCCAGTGATTCTCCTGCCTCAGCCTCCTGGATAGCTGGGATTACAGGCGCACGCCACCACGCCTGGCTAATTTTTGTATTTTTAGTAGAAACGGAGTTTCACCATGTTGCCCAGGCTGGTCTCGAACTCCTGACCTCAGGTGATCCGCCTGTCTCGGCCTCTCAGAGTGCTGAGATTACAGGCATGAGCCACTGCGCCTTGCCAAAATGTCATTGTTTTATTTCCTCTTCTCTTACAAAGATGCCAAGGGCAGAGATGGAGCTGTCCGTCTGTCAGTTGCCTGTGGTGCTGTGGGACCAATGCTGTTTGTGCCTGGAACTGTGGATACTTCCAGGGCCAGGGAAGTGGGCAGTGGGAAGAGTTTGAATTATCACTCAAAGCAGGAGATGCCATGAGCAGGAAGGAATCAGGGCTGGAGTGTGTAAGGCAAAAGCACTGGAGAGCCAGGAAGACCAGAGGAAAAATGATGTACCAGGCCAAGCAATGCAGAGACTGGGTCCAGAGGAGCCACTTGAGACGGGTAGGGTCTTTCTGGTGCCCACGCTGTCTTTCCTATGCATTTTGCAGCATGATGCTTGGGTGCCAGCTGGCTGCCAGCTGTAGTGGCAAGTGCCTGTAATCCCAGCTACATGGGAGGCTGAGGCAGGAGAATCACTGGAACCTGGGAGGCGGAGGTTGCAGTTAGCTGAGATCATGCCACTGCATTCTGGCCTGGGTGACAAGAGCGAAACTCCGTTTCAAAAATAAAATAAAAATAAAAATAAAAATAAAATAAAATCCTGCAGAATAAGGCTACCCATTCCTCAGCTTCAGGACCCACGGAGGAACCTGGATTCATGCGTAAAACACCTCTGACATCTCTTTATGATTTTCTCAGTCTGGATGGTTTCTGCTGGGGGCTCCCCCTGTCTGGAAACATTTGTCCTTGAACATCATTTTCTAAGTATTATATACCAGCCTAGCTCAGCAAGAAAACTACTCATGCCAGTGACCATCATTTTTGTGGAAGCTCTTACTTAAACCAGTTAGGGTGGAGCATAGTGGCACATTGCCTATAATCCCAGCACTTTGGGTGAGAGAGGTGGGAGAATTGCTTGAGCCCAGGAGTTTGAGACCAGCCTGGGCGACATAGTGAGACTCTTGCCTCTACAAAAGCTTTAAAGAATTAGCTGGGTGTAGTGGTGCGCACTTGTAGTCCCAGCTACTCAGGAGGCTGAAGTGGGAGGATTGCTTGAACCTCAGGTGGTTGAGGCTGCAGGAAGCTATGATTGCACCATTGCACTGTAGTCTGGGCAACAGACCAAGACCTTGTTGCAAAATAATAATAATAATAATAATAATAATAATAATAATAAAGTTTTTAAAACAATTAGTTTTGGGACAAGAAAGCTAAATGGAAATTTCGTGGATAGATTTGCCAATTTTTTTCTTTTTTTTTTTTTTTTTTTGAGACAGTCTCACTCTGTCACCAGGCTGGAGTGCAGTGGCGTGATCTTGGCTCATTGCAACCTCTGCCTCCCAGGTTCAAGCTATTCTCCTGCCTCAGCCTCCCGAGTAGCTGGGATTACAGGTGCCTGCCAAAAATTAGCCAGGCATGATGGTGCATGCCTGTGGTCCCAGCTACTCAGGAGGCTGAGGCAGGAGAATAGCTTGAACCCAGAAGGCGGAGATTGCAGTGGGCCAGCTAATTTTTGTATTTTTGGTAGAGATGGGGTTGTTGGCCAGGATGGTCTCTATCTCTTGACCGCGTGATCTGCCCACCTCGACCTCCGAAAGTGCTGGGATTACAGGCATGAGCCACTGTGCCCGGCCCCTTGCCAGTTTTGACTCTCATCCTTGAAGCTGCTGTCTGTAGATATGCAAAATTTCATGGATGGTAGCTTCTTCAAGTGGAGACCCATATGCAGCCAGTATCTGCCTTACAGGAAATGAAATGGTACCTGTTTCACTATTTTCTAATGAATTCCCTTCCCTTTTGAAAATGTAAAAGGGGAATGCATTGTGCATTGGACAACTCTATACATTTTAAACTATTCAAGTTTAGAAGTACAGCTTTGTGCTTCCTCCTTGTGACAGAAATGGAAAGAACTAAAACCACATATTTTTCTAAGCTTGCTTTTAGACTTTTTTTTTCCTAAACTTTCTGGGGGTACATTCACATTCCAGCCCTCCTACAAGAACAACCATGTAGAGAAATTACAAATGTCCATTCTACAGATGTAAGAGGCCAAAGGAATGTGCAGATTTCAGTGAAAAGCTATCATTTAAAAAAAAATGTTTTGTACTACAAAGACACATGCACACGTATGTTTATTGCGGCACTACTCACAATAGCAAAGACTTGGAATCAACCCAAATGTCCATCTGTGACAGACTGGATTAAGAAAATGTGGCACATATACACCATGGAATACTATGCAGCCATAAAAAAGGATGAGTTTGCGTCCTTTGTAGGGACATGGATGCAGCTGGAAACCATCATTCTTAGCAAACTATCACAAGAACAGAAAACCAAACACCGCATGTTCTCACTCATAGGTGGGAACTTGAACAATGAGATCACTTGGACTCAGGAAGGGGAACATCACACACTGGGGCCTATCATGGGGAGGGGGAGGGGGGAGGGATTGCATTGGGGAGTTATACATGATATAAATGATGAATTGATGGGTGCTGACGAGTTGATGGGTGTAGCACACCAACATGGCGCAAGTATACATATGTAACAAACCTGCACGTTATGCACATGTACCCTAGAACTTGAAGTATAATAAAAATAAATAAATAAATAAATAAATAAAATTAATAAAAGAAAAAAAGTAATAAAAATAAAATAAAATAACATAAATTTTAAAAAATGTTTTGGCTCTCGTTGACACACATCAAGTTCTCCTTTTTTTGCTCACCCAGAAAATCAGCCATTTCTTTGGGCTTAAATGGTAATGGGAAATTTGGGGCTCTTTTTGGAAAGTTATCAAAGGAAAATTACCGGGGAGACATAGAGACCAGTTGGGGTGGATGGCGTGAGTCTGAGAACACCTGGGCAGGTTTGGGGTTTGCTCTGTGTGACTTGGGGGAGCTCTAAAGGTACTCAAACTACCTAAAGAACCAGGATTATTTATTTTTTAAAGATAGAGTCTCGCTCTGTCACCCAGGCTGGATGGAGTGCAGTGGCACAATCTCGGCTCACTGCAATCTCCGCCTTCCGGGTTCAAGCTATTCTCCTGCCTCAGCCTCCTGAGTAGCTGGGACCGCAGGCATGCACCACCATGCCTGGCTAATTTTTGTATTTTTAGTTGAGACAAGGTTTCTCCCTGTTGCCCAGGCTGGTCTCAAACTCCTGAGCTCAAGTGATCCACCTGCGTTGGCGTCCCAAAGTGCTGGGATTACAAGTATGAGCCACCATGCCCAGCCAGAACCAGGCTATCACAAGAAACTCTAGTAAAGCTGTTAAGATAGGAAGAGATCTATGCCCAGGCAGAAGGGGAGGAGGCAGGCAGGAATTCTTGAGAACCAGACAAGTGAGGAATGAGATGAGCTTGAGGAGGTTGGTCAATATTCCAGTTCTAGCTATGTAGCAAATAGCCCAATAGTAAATGGTTTAAAATAACAGTAATCATTTTGTTATCTCTCCTGTACACCAGGAATTCAGATAGGAAATAGTGTGTTATGGGTTTAATTGTGTCCTGCAAAAGACATGTTGAAGTCCTTACCCCTGGTGCTTGTGGACGTGGCCTTATTGGGGCATAGAGACTCTGCAGATGTAATCCAGGTAACATGAAGTCAGTAGGATTAGCCCTAATCCATTGTGACTCGTGCTGTGATAAAGAGAGGGGGAGACAGACATACGAGGAGAACTCTATGTGATAACAGAGTCAGAAATTAGGTGATGTAGCTCCAAGTCAAAGAACCCCAAAGACTGATGGCCGCCACCAAAAGCTAGAAAGGAGATGAGGAAGAGGGTTGGGTGCAGTGGCCCATGCCTATAATCCTAGAACTTTAGGAAGCCGAGATCTGAGAATCGCTAGAGGCTAGGAAATTAAGACCAGCCTGGGATGACATAGCAAGACCCTGTCTGTACAAAAAATAATAATAATAGCAATTTAACTGGGCATGGTGTCACATGTCTGTAGTCACAGCTACTAAGGAGGTTGAGGTGGGAGGATCGCTTGAGGCCAGGAATTTGAAGCTACAGTGACCTATGATGGTGTCACTGCATTCCAGTCTGGGTTAGACAGCGGGAGACTATCTCAAAAAAAAAAAAAAAAAAAAGGAGAGTAAAGAAAATCCAGGATGAATTGATAGTCATGATACCCTGAAAGATTTGAACAGCTGGACTGGAACAGTGAGGATTTCTTGGGCATTTCTCTCTGTGTATCTATGGTTCCTCTCCTCCTGGTCTTCCCAGCATGATGGCTTTGAGGACACCATCCTTCATATGTGTTGGCTCAAGGCTCCTAAGATACATGGAGAGAAAGACTGAGACAGACACACACACACCATATTGCCTGTTATGACCTAACCAGAAGGTCAGGCAGCAACACTGCCATCACGTTCCATTGGCCAAGACAACTACAGATATTCTCCCAGTTCCAATGACCCCATCCCTCAGTGGAGGAGGGTCAACATGACATGCAGGAAGATTGTAGGGGATGAGATTTATTCTAATGTGCTTGTCTTTGGAAAAGACAATTTGCTGCAGGAATCAATGGGAGATGAAGATCTCATAAAGGGCAAGAGAGTAGATGTTGGCAAACATGAGATTAATCTGTTTTGTTTTGTTTTTTATATTCTTTGCAGCTATTGAAAATGGGATTGATTTCTTGATTTTTTGTTTTGTTTTTTTGTGTGAGACGGAGTCACACATTGTCACCTAAGTTGGAGTGTAGTGGCATGATCTCAGCTCACTGCAACCTCCGCCTCCCGGGTTCAAGCAATTCTCCTGCCTCAGCCTCCTGAGTAGATGGGATTACAGGTGCCCACCACCACACCCAGCTAATTTTTTGTATTTTTAGTAGAGATGGGATTTCACCATGTTGTCCAGGCTGGTCTCAAACTCCTGACCTCATGATTCGCCTGCCTCGGCCTCCCAAAGTGCTGGGATTACAGGCATGAGCCACTGCACCTGGCCTGCTGCTTTGTTTTTTTAATTCAAGAGCTCATGCATGTTGAAAGCCCAGTGGGAAAGACTCATTTGAGAGGGAAAGGTTGAATAAACAAGAGAGTTAAAGGATTATCGATAAACGGTGCAATAAAGTACCTGCAAAGACAGAGGATGGAATCTGAGTACAGGTGCAGGAACTGCCTTAGGATAAGTCAGGGCTCCTCTAGTGAAATAGCGGGGAAGAAGGGGAGCGTGGAGATGTGTCTTCAGTTTGAGTTGGCAACCCTGTAGATGAGCAGGTTCGTGGGAGATGGCCCCTGCTTTCTCTGTGCAATGGAAGATGTGGTCATGTGCTGCAAGAAAAAGGCAGAAGGAAGATCAGAGGTTTAGGAGAGTGGCTAAACTGTGAAACACTCACTGTGACTATTGGAATTGCCTTAATCACGGCACAGAGTCGGGGACCACTTGGGGGTGATCAGGGCCCATCTTCCCTGCAATGAGGGTCCCTAGCAACACTCAAGACAAGAGTTTGGGCTGGAGGAGACCCACCCAGGGTTGAGGCTTTGCCTTCTGTGTACAACAAAATGGCAGAGGGGCCAGGCATGGTGGTTCACACCTCTAATTCCAGTGCTGTGGGAGGCCCATGTAGGAGAATCACTTGCAGCTAGGAGTTTGAGACCAGCCTGGGCAACATAGTGAGATCCTGTCTCTATAAAAAAGTTTTTTGTTTTGTTTTGTTTTGTTTTGTTTTTGTTTTTGTTTTTTGAGATGGAGTCTTGCTCTGTCGCCCAGGCTGGAGTGCAGTGGCACAATCTCGGCTCACTGCAACCTCCGACTCCCGGGCTCATGCCATTCTCCTGCCTCAGCCTCCTGAATAACTGGGATTATAGTCGCCTGCCACCATGCCCAGTGAATTTTTTTTTTTTTTGTATTTTTAGGAGAGACAGAGTTTCACTGTGTTAGCCAAGATGGTTTCGATCTCCTGAGCTTGTGATCTGCCTGCCTCGGCCTCCCAAACTGCTGGGATTACATGCGTGAGCCACTGTGCCCGGCCTACAAAAAAGTTTTAAATGATTAGTTGAGTGCAGTGGTGCGTGCCTGTAGTTCTAGCTACTTGGGAGGCTGAGGCAGGAGGCTCACTTGAGCCCAGAAGTTGGAGGCTGCAGGGAGCTATGATTGTGCTGTTGCACTCCAGCCTGGGTGCTGGAGTGAATCCCCAACTTTAAAATAATGATAAATAAATAAACAAATAAACAAACATTTCTGAGTTCCACATGCAAGAAAGTGAGCTGAACGTGGTGTCAGAGAGGAAAGGCAGACAAGAAGGGCAGCTGGCCTCGATGCGTTACAGTGATGGAGGGTTGTCAGCAGATGAGCCACAGTGATTTGTGCTCCGTGTCACACAGATGCAGTGTTGGAGAACCAGGAGGCCAAACAGCTTTCCTGGCAGAGTTTGTGGGACTGGCCCCATCTCAGGGTTCCCTGGCAGCCGGTTCTGCGTGATTACCCTGCTTGTCGCTGTAGGGCCTGTGTAGTGTCGTCTGCCCCAAGTTCTTCTCAGTGGCCCTCCAAGTCCTCATCCTATTGATCTTGGCATTCGCTTTTTCTCCTACTCCCTGCTGTGATAACACAGTATTTTCATTTCTTTTTTTTTTTTGAGACAGAGTCTCACTCTGTCACCCAGGCTGGAGTGCAGTGGTGCAATCTCGGCTCACTGCAACTCCACCTCCCAGGTTCAAGCAATTGTCTGCCGTAGCCTCCTGAGCAGCTGGGACTACAGACGCACGCCACCACGCCAGGCTAATTTTTGTATTTTTAGTAGAGATAGTGTTTCACCATTATAGTCAGGCTGGTCTCGAGCTCCTGACCTTGTGATCTGCCTGCCTTGGCCTCCCAAAGTGTAGGGATTACAGGCGTGAGCCACTGTGCCCAGCCGGTAGTTTCATTTCTTACTATGATAATAGAAGTCATTTTCTAATTCAGAACACAGGAACACAACCCATATTCTAGAAGAGACGTGCCACTCTGATAATCCTGATTGACCCCCTCAAAAGCAGCAAAGTGTGTCATTAACATGCTGCAGTTGACAATGGTCCTTCTTGGTCATCAGAGACACAGGCAGTGCACCCACAATGTGATACAGATCTCACATATGTGAAGATGAAGCAGCTGTGTTTACTAGTTCTCTTACCTGGATTTAGTGGTAGTTTTTTGTTTCCAGTGTATTTGGGGGCTTTGTTTGGATATCTTTTTATTCTTTTTCAATGTAGTAGATATCAGATAGAAAGACCTAGGAGATCCATTCCTAGGAATGAGATGTCTCAACAAGCTATCTAGAAATATTCGAACATGGAATTGAGATGAAAAGAATCTATGGAAATGCCTAGACTTCAATGGGCATGCAAATATTTATTGAGCTTCTGCTAGGTGCTGGCACTCTGCCAGGCCTGGGGTAATCAGGGATCTCTGAGTCATGGAGACATTAAGTAACTAAGCACATAGAAATGGGCGGTAGCAAATCGGGATAAATGATCGGAAGGAAAAGTACTGAGTGCTATGAGAAAGAACCGGGGGGATTGGGTGGTGGGCGGTAGGGGTGGTGTCAGTGGTCTGAGTTGACCTCTCTAGGAAATGGCATGGAAGCATGGCTTGAAAGTGGAAGAAGATAGCCGGGCACAGTCCAGGCAGAGAGCCCGAGTCATAGGGGCCTCAAGGTCTGGAAAGAAATGGGTTTGTTGAGTTCCAGGACCTGGGGATGGCCTGTGGCTGAGCAGAACAGTGCAGGCTGAGAGTGGTGAGGTTGGAAAGGCAGGAAGAAGCTCGATCTTACAAAGCCTCATGGGACACCATGAGTCTTGGGAACTTTATCTCAACTTTAATGAGAAATCGTTGAAGGGAGAACCACGTGATCCCATATGGGTTCAGAACAGACTTGGTTAGGGACAGAGCCTAAGAGGAGACTGACTCTGTCCAATTGCATTGGGGAAGCCCTGCATTTAAGGGCTTTGCTTTCTTTTATTTAAAAGTTTGTTGCCACCCTCTGACAGTGAGCCTCTGAGGGTCTCCGGAAGGTGACTGCTTGGACAAAGACAGCCAGAATTGAGGTCTCAGCAGGGCCTGTGAGCCTCACTCGCTGTGAAAGTGTGGTTTTAGCTAGTGTCTCCAGCAGCCCCAAGTTTGAGTCTTCTTCCACCCTGCGTCATTCTGTGTCCTCTTAAAAAGTATCCTTCCGTCTACTGGAGCAGCTCTGAATGCCAGTCAGGGACCAGCTGAATTTTAAGCCTAGGCTGTTTCTTCTGCCTGAGTTGAGGACCCTAGAGGGCACTTGGGGGTCACCCATTAGAGCAGAATTTCTCACCTGGACATTGGTATCTGGTGCGTAGAGGCCAGGGATGCTTCTAAACATCCTACAACACACAGGATACCCCCCGCCCCACCTTAAGAAATTACCTAGCCCAAAATGTTGACAAACATACAATAATAATTGCACTATTGACAAATGTGCAATAATAATTGCACTATTGCAATTGACATTTTGGGCTAGGTAATGTCTTATTGTGAGGTAGAGGGTATCCTGTGTGTTGTAGGATGTTTAGCAGCATTTCTGGCCTCTACCCACCAGATATTAGCCATGCCCCACCCCTTAACCAAGTTTTGACAACCAAAATATCTTCAGACGTGGACAAGTATCTCCCGGAGAGAGGACAAAGTCGTCCTTGCTTGGGAACCATGGATTTAGAACATGGCTTTCCAAGAGGGTAATAACCACCAACTCTAGGAGATAGAACGTTGTTTTTCAGGGGCCAAAAATCTTAGGTGTTACAGGGGTAGTTGACCAAAGGAGCCACAGTACATAAACAGATGTACAGCAGACCCACGGTATTGAAATTTCATGGGAAGGAAGGCAATCAGGGGGAAAAAAAGTCTAAAGGCTCCTGGGCAGGAATAGGGGACGATAATTAAAAAAAAATTAAGAAAGATTGATTTAGACAAAGAGCAAGCCAGTTTTTCCTGGAGGATAGGAAACTGGATATTGAACTGGGGAACCAGAGGGTACATCGGGGAGGGTCAGGCAGGGGATTACCAAGGCACGGAAAACCAGAGACTCGTGATCATAATGAAACCTAACTGTAATCACTCCCCACGTGCCAGGTACCGTGCTCAGTGGTCTGAGTGCTCATAGCAATACCATGATGCAGCTGCTCTTATTTATCTCCTACTTTATAGTTGGGAAACTGAGACTCACATAGATTAAGCAATCGGCAGAGCCGCAATCAGATGTCCAAGTCCAGAACCAGTGCCCTTTGCCATGATGGGTCAGGACTGACCTGTGTCCCTGGAGGAATGGGACCTAAAGGAGCTGATTAGAAGGGTTTGCACCTTGGAGAGTAATTTTGGTTTTTTGTTGGTTTGATTGTTTTTTCACTCCTTTTTAAAAATTTTTCCATAAGTTATTGGGGTACAGGTGATATTTAGTTATATGAGTAAGTTCTTTAGTGGTGATTTGTGAGATCCTGGTGCACCCATCACCCAAGCGGTATACACTGCACCATATTTGTCGTTTTTATCCCTCTCCCCACTCCCACTCTTCCCCGCAAGTCCCCAAAGTCCATTGTATCATTCTTACGCCTTTGCGTCCTCATAGCTTAGCTCCTTCATATCAGTGAGAACATGCGATGTTTGGTTTTCCATTTGTGAGTTACTTCAGTTAGAATAATTGTCTCCAGTCTCATCCAGCTCACTGCAAATGCTGTTAATTTATTCCTTTTTATGGCTGTGTAGTATTCCATCATATATATATATGATATATATGATATATGTCGATATGTATGATATATATATAACACATATATATATGTGTGTGTCATATGTATATATAACACAGTTTCCTTATCCACTTGTTGATTGATGGGCATTTGATTGCTTCTATGATTTTGCAATTGTAAATTGTGCTGCTATAAACATGCATGTGCAAGTATCTTTTTCGAATAATGACTATTTTCTCTGGGTAGATAACAGTAGTAGGATTGCTGGATCAAATGGTAGTTCTACTTTTAGTTCTTGAAGGGATCTCCACACTGTTTTCCATAGTGGCTGTACTAATTTACATTCCTTGGGGAGTAATTTGGGATAATGGATCAGTCGAGAGCAGGGGAGGGGAGATAGGACGGAGACAGAGCTGGGAAGAGAGCAAAAGGAACACAGGAAAGGAGGGGGTGAGTTTGAAGAAAATTGAAAATTGGCCACCATACCTGTAATCCCAGCACTTTGGGAGGCTAAGGTGGAAGGATCATTTGAGGACAGGAGCTTGAGACCAGCCTGGGCAACGCAGGAAGACTCTGTTTCTTAAAAAAAAAAAAAAAAAAAAAAAGAAAATTAAACAATTAGCCAGGCTTGGTAGTGCTCGCCTATGGTCCCAGCTACTTGGGAGACTTGAGCCCAAGAGTTTGAGGCTGTAACAAGCTAAGATCACACCACTGCACTCCAGCCTGGGCATCAGAGCAAGACCCTATCTTCGGGAAAAAAATAAAATAAAATAAGAAAACTGAAAATTGGGAAATTACACAGGAGGGAAGAGGGAGGCAGGGGGTTGAGAGTCCAAAAAGCATGGAATGAATCAACCTCAGAATTTCAGTGAAATCGTGATATGACTTTCTCCTGGTGCCTTTGTGCGGATCTTCCCTCTCCTCTGACTGCAGAGTGAGATGGGAGCAGACTGGGCTGAACAGCTGCAGATGGAGTCTTTCCAGCTGACTCGTGCAGGACTGGCCTTTGCCACGGCCTTTCACACTCGCTAATTGAATCAATATGCTCCTGATTTCCATCCGGGCCTGTCTTAACTGACTTCTTTCTTGTCTTAAACTCATAATCGTTTCAGGAAGGAATTTTACAACCATCCCTAATTTTAAAAAATCAAAATGTGTAGAGTATTTTTCACCCAAACTTTTCATCTACAAAGAGAAATGATGCTATTTTGTGCCATTTTTTGACAAATATTACTCTTTTCAGACCCCAAATGTTGGCTCTTTTTATCCGTAGTCTGTGCTGAGGAAGGGCTTTAGATTCCAGTCCTGTTGCTGCAGAGGCAGCTCCCAGCTCCCAGCACACACCCCAAAACAGATTGACCCTCCTTAACTCGCCATTAGTAACCTGAGAAGGCAATAAAAGCTATACTTTTGATGTCTTGGCTTTGAAAAAAATTGCTCTAATGTGGCGTAATTGGAGCATTTCAAATTAGGAATGGAATTATGATAATTGACTCTACGTGTTACTGTCTCTAAAATGGTTCTTGCACACAGATTAGGCTTTCCTTCTGCCCCGCCCCCCCAACCCCACTCTCTGCAGCTACTGGGGGATACACAGGACCTGTAGCCATGTGGCAGGGGAGGTGACAGGCCAGATCATTTTCAGGCTCCTGGATGAATTAAGACTGTCAGAGGCCCCAAAAGTCAATGTAGTGTAAACAGTGAAATATCTGTGTGAGTTGTCAGTTGACCTGTGCTTAAACTCCTCCAGTGACAAGACCACTCAGCTCCTTCACTACTTCTGCCACTGTACTGATGGGATCACTGGAAATAGTGGATACACCTGGTACTATGTAACGTGCATACACTAGATATTATGCTAAGTGCATACACCAGGTACTATGCTCAGTGCATACACTGGGTACTATGTTAAGTGCATATACCAGATACTATGCTAAGTGCATATACCAGGTACTATGTTAAGTGCATACACTGGATACTATGCTAAGTGCATATACTAGGTACAATGTTAAGTGCATACACTGGATACTATGCGAAGTGCATATACCAGATAATATGCTAAGTGCATATACCAGGTACTATGTTAAGTGCATACACTATATACTATGCTAAGTGCATATACTAGATACAATGTTAAGTGCATACGCTGGATACTATGCTAAGTGCACATACCAAGTACTATGTTAAGTGCATGTACTGGATACTATGCTAAGTGCATACAGCAGATATGATACTGTGCTAAGTGCATCCAGGTACTGTGTTAAGTGCATACACTGATGATATGGTTTGGCTCCGTGCCCCATCCAAATCTTATCTTGAATTGTAATTCCTATATGTCGAGGGAGGGACCTGGCAGGAGGTAATTGGATTATGGGAGTGATTTCCCCCATGCTGTTCTCGTGATAGTGAGTGAGTTCTCACAAGATCTGATGGTTTAAGTGTGTGGCTTCCTTCACTCTCTCTCTCCTACCACTTTGTGAAGAAGGTGCCTGCTTCCCCTTTGCCTTCCACCATGATTGAAAGTTTTCTGAGGACTCCCTAGCCATGTGGAACTGTGAGTCAATTAAACCTCTTTTTTTTTTTATAGATTACCTAGTCTCAAATAGTTCTTTATAGCAGCATGAAAACAGACTAATACAACGGAGTACTATGCTAAGTGCATACACAGGCTACTGCTAAGTGCATACACTAGGTACTGTGCTAAGTGCATGCACTGGATACCATGCTAAGTGCATACACCAGCTACTATGCTAAATGCATACACTGGATACTGCTAAGTGCATACACCAAGTACTATGCTAAGTGCATACGCTGGATACTATACACCAGGTACTATGCTAAGTGCATGCACTGGATACTGTGCTAAGTGTATACACTAAGTACTATGCTAAGTGCATATGCTGGATACTTTGCTAAATGTATACACCAGGTACTATGCTAAGCACATGCATTGGATACTATGCTAAGTGCATACACTGGATACTATACTAAGTGCATATACCAGGTACTGTGCTAAGTGCATACACTGGATACCATGCTAAGTGCATAGTACTTCTTCTTCCTTCTTCCTTCTTCCTTCCTTCTTCTCGATATAAAGTCATAAGTGTTTAAATATCTCGTGGCAGCAACAGTACATTTCCATCTTCACATATGTTAAGGTTATTGCACATGGTACCCAGGAGTCTGATTAGACTGTCTTATCTCTTAGTGGGCCTGATACCCACCTTCATCATCCTCTGTTCTCCTAGTATGTAAACAGGCATGTGATGAGTGAATATTTCTTAGGAGGTCCTTGGTTTTGTTGGGCTTACTTCTGTCAGCATTAGCCATCATCAACTCTTATTCCTGCCCACATATGTACTGGCAGGTATTCATGTACACATGTGGGAATCCCATCTTGATTTTTTCTGCTCATAATTCTGGATTGCAATTCTCTGCAACTGGATGAGATACACTGATACATTGAAGAAGCCACATGAGGTATGAATGCAGTGTACAGTGAATCTGAAAGACGTGGGTAGTGGGGAGTGGAAAGTAAAGCTACATAATACTTTGGTGGTCAGAAACAAATGGCCCCTTCCCATAGGATCACCTTCTTGGGTGGATGCCATGTTAAAATACTAATTGATGCCAGGAGTGTTGGCTCACACCTGTAATCCCAGCACTTTGAGAGGCTGGGGTGGGAGGATCGCTTGAGGCCAGGAGTTCAAGGCTGCAGTGAGACACGATCGTACCACTGCACTCCAGCCTAGGTGACAGAGTGAGACCCTACCTAAGAGGAAAAAAAAGAAAACACAAATTGATACCCAAGATAGCGATGTGGTGAGAAGCTCACTAAAAATGCTTCTAATACTGCCTGAGAAACTAAAGGAGTTCATCATCAGTTCACTAAACTCAAGAATTTTGTTTGAATTCTCGACTTCAGTAAATTGATGATGAAAGAATATAAATAAACTTTAAAAAAATCTAAAGCCTGTGAGAACATTTTGTAACACAAAACAATAAAGTCATAAGAGTTTAAAGGTGGATCTAATTATTTCTTACTTGAAACACATAGAAAAGTTGGAAGACTATTTTTACAAATTCTCGGTAAGATAGAGGAGGGCTTTGTACCTATTAATCATAAACAGAGTGGCAGGTAATAAGCAAGTGGAATAAAAACTGTTAGAAAACATGACACATACTATTTGTTTGTTGTTAATTTCCACTGAAGAGCAAATTAACACTGAAAGATATAAAGAGATAAACTCAAGAAATACTGCTAAAGGAAAATTAGAAAAGATGACCTGCCAGGGTTATAAGACATAAAGATAAAATCTATGAAAAACATAATTTCCCAAAGAAAAGGAGAAAAAAATCCACAGATTAAAAGAAGAAAATAATCTATCCCTTGATTTTCACTTTTCTCTTGGTACTTTCTCAATAGAGTAAACCAAATGTGAATCAGACTTCCTTCTTCCTTCTTGATGGTTAACTTTCTTGGGATACACACTGAACTGAACTAAATTAAGATAGAATAAGCTATGCTACAGTAACAACTTGGCCCTGAACTTTCAATTGCCTAACACACAAAGCTTGTGTCTCACACCTGTAAAATCCAGTGAGAGTTGAATGACCCTCTAGAGCAGTTCCCTTCCAGGTGGTGACTCAGGGATCCATTTTGCATCCCACTTGCATGACATAGGGAGCCCATATTCTGTTTTCCCCAGGAAAGTTCTAAATTATTCCTGTTGAGCTGACATAACGATCACTAATATCTCTTTTACTCTCAGAAACATGCATGTGAGTGCATAAATTATATAGTCATCTGAGAGTTTCACCACCTGAATCTGGCTTTCAGGTCACTGCAGCAGGGAAGAAAGAATGGAGACTCATGGGCCAGTTTTGTTCTGAAATGCTTTGATCCTGGAGTGATGGATACTGTTTCCACTTGCCACTCATGGAGTTGCAGGGCTCCATCCATCTACCAGGGGTTGAGGGAGGGGAAGGGACAGGACTTTGGTGGGGGTGGAGGCGTCACATGGAGAGTCAGTGAGCAGTAAATGTCAGGATCACAATAACCTTAGTAAAAAAATAAATAAATAAAATGAAAAGTGTTACACAAATACAAGTAGTATCAACATAATGAAATTCTCAAGTACCATCATATAATTTTGAGCTCTGCTATTGTAACAGCAAAGGGAGACCTGAATTGTGCTTGGTTTCCTCCACTGTCTGTCCGGGTTCATAGCAAACACCATCTCAATTTTTATCCCAGCATTTGAGGAGTAGTCAGGTACCAGTGGAGGGCTGGGGTCATAGAAGTCCCTTTGTGAGTAGTGAGGGCTTGAAGAAGAGGCCAAAAAACCAGCAACTGGAGATGAACTGGGCATCCTTTATTATTATTAATTATTATTATTAGAGGTGGGGTCTTGCTTTGTCACCTAGGCTGGAGTGCAGTGGTACAATCATAGCTCACTGCAGCAGTGAGCTCCTAGGCTCAAGTGATCCTCCCACCTCAACCTCCCAAGTAGCTGGGACTATAGGTGCTTACCACCACTCCCAGCTTTTTTTTTTTTTTTTTTTTTTTTTTTTTTCGTAGAGCTAGGGTCTTGTTTTGTGGCTCAGACTCATCTCAAACTCCTGGGCTCAAGTGATCCTCCCATTACAGCCTCTCAAAGTACTGGGATTCCAGGTGTGAGCCACTGGGTCTGGCCATCCTTTTTTCTTCCTGATCAAAGCCGTTCTGGCATGTTCTGCCTAAGTCTTCTCAGTCAGGATCCACATCACAGCCTTGATGTCTATATCAAAGGATGTGCCTTTTCTCTGTTTCCCTGGCATTGGTTCGTTTATTCTGAATCTTTTGCCTGGACTTGTCTGTGTGGATTACGGATTCAGAATGAGTGAGCATTTGAGAGGGAGTCAGGTACCATAGACCTGAAAGATGAGGACTGAGGTCACCAACGTTCCTTTGTAAGCCGTGAAGGCTTGAAGAAGAGGCCAAAGAACCAGCCACTGTGGAGGTGAAGAAAGAAAGCAAGTTCAATGGATCAGGCGAATAGGAGTTGCAACAAGAAAGGAGACATTGTTCTTCCACCATTCTTAACTCACAGCAAACAGAGAAAACAGAGAGAGAGAGAAATAATTTTTTTCATTTTTTATTATTTAAAAATTTTTTGTGGGTACATAGTAGGTGTATATATTTATGGGGTACATGAGATGCTTTGATATGAGCATGCAATGCATAATAATCACATCATGGAGAATAGGATATCCACCTCCTCGAGCATTTATCCTTTGAATTACCAACAATCCAATTATATTCTTCAAGCTATTTAAATATTTACTATATGTATATAGTCTGACTATATATTATATACATAATATGACTATATGGTGACTATAATAACTATATTGACTGTATTCAATAATAGTATAATTATTACTGAGTTATTATTAATAACTAATTGTGCTGTTAGTAGGTTTTATTCATTCTTGAGAGAAAGAATTTATATAGCTGATATGAAAAGTATAATTAGGCTCAATCAATAAATATTTATTGATCAGTTATATGATGAGTGAATGAACACTTGTAATTAATACTTTTTTTTAGAACTTTAATGCCTCCCAAAAAGAGAATGTAATGTCTTTGTAGCTGTGTCCATTAATCAATCACAAAAATTGATCTACTAAGCTGCAAAATTTTCATAGACCTTAAAAAGCAGAAAATTTACAGACCTTATTCTCCCATCACAATATAATAAAATCAAAAATTGACAATATAGAATTAAATTAAAAGACCCTTATGGAAAGATATCCTAGCCATTAAAATGGTCCTAAATGACTAGGTGTGGTGACTCACACCTGTAATCCCAGAACTTTGGTAAGTCAAGGTAGAAGGACCGCTTGAGGTCAGGAGTTTGAGGCCAACTTGGGCAACGTAGCGAGCAAGACTCTATCTCTTAAAAAAAAAAAAACTGGGCATGGTTGTGCACATCTGTAGTCTCAGGACTAGCTACTCAGGAGGCTGAGGTGCAAGGATCACTTGAACCCAAGGCTGCAATCAGCTAGGATCATACCACTGCACTCCAGCCTGGGTAACAGAGTGAGACCCTATCTCCCACTAAAAGAAAATAAAAAATTGTCCCTAAATACAGTATTCTGGGGCAAAGGAGAAAACCAAAACAATCCTAACAGGCTACCAAAAAATTATTGCCAATGACAACAATATTTATCAGAATCCAAGGAATGTTGCCAAAATAATGTCCAAAGGGAAATAGACAGCTTTTAATGTTGTCATTATTATTACATGAGATTCTGGAGAAATCAGGAATATTCACTCTCCATCAAAAAGGCATGGTGCGGTGGCTCATGCCTGTAATCCCAGCACTTTGGGAGGCCGAGGTGAGTGGATCATCTGAGGTCAGGAGTTCGAGACCAGCATGGCCAACATGGTGAAACCCCTTCTCTATTAAAAATATAAAAATTAGCCAGGCATGGTGGCATGCACCTGTAATCCCAGGTGCTCAGGAGGCTGAGGCAGGAGAATCCTTTGAACTTGGAAGGCAGAGGTTGCAGTGAGCCGAGATCACACCACTGCACTCCAGCCTAAACGACAGAGCGAGACTCCATCTCAAAAAAAAAAAAAAAAAGTCCACTGGCCACATGGCCTCTGAGCTTTTGTCTAATCTTTGTCTCCACTGTCCTCTTTATGCTTCACATCCCATTCATCCACAGGTTTCCCCTGGGCTCCTTCAGATTATCTCACAGCAAAACCTACTCTCCACTCCAGTGCCTTCTTTCCCCGAGACCATTATTCCTCCCCACCCTGGGATCTTCCAGCTGTCTCTTCTTGCTAAAGCAGATAGAGTCCTGTTGTTCCCTCATGAGAAACATTGGTTATATCCCTCTACTGTCGGATTGAAATCTGTCCTCTGGGGTGGGCACTCAAGGCCCGTTCCACATGGACCCCATCCCACTCACTGGATTTTAAGATCCAGCCCAAGTGTTAGCTGACTTTCAGTTACCAGTTATCATTCCCTCCATCCCGGGACTCTTCATCTGCTTACATTTGATTTGACACTGTGATATCACAGAAAAACAAATATCTGTTGTTTTGTCTTCTTCCCAATAACTTACATGCTTCTATGCCCTGACTCACTTCCTTTAGGAATCTGTCTGCTCCTCCTCTTCCTCACCGTGCCCCTGCAGAAGGTCTGGAGCACAGAAATCCAAGATAAACGTTTCCTTGATGACAAAGAACTCTTGTCACTGTCTTGAGTAGTCATACATCCAAAAAAACACTCACTTGCTTGTTGGCATACACACATTAAACTCTTAGGAAAAGAGAGAAATTATATATTATCCAGTGCCATGAAAATGCTAAAGGAATTTGGACAAAGCGGAAGACCATGGTGTAGAATAACCCCGATGCCCTGATGTTGCAGGCTTTGCAAAATGGAAAGCGTTGTGTCAGAAAAGGGATGGATGGAGGAAAATGACCTCAAGCAGAGAGAGAAAGTGAGTATGGGGAGTGTGTGGTACAGCTTAGGGGTTGCCTTATCTGGAGAGGAAAATCTCCAATGAGAAGCACAGGAGATGAGTTTGGATGATCCACACACTTACCACTCAGCCACAATTTGGGTGCAAGTTGGTGCCATCTCTTGGTTGAAGCGATCAGCATCATTCAGGCCAAAATAGATTTCTCTGTTCTTTTTGTTCTTGGAAACCCTGCTCAGTTTGTCTTGACAATGTACATTAAATTCAAATGGAATGTTTTCCCAACGCAGATTTTTTCAAACTTACTCTGAGAGCAAAGGAATCTGAGGTCACACTTGAGTTAGTGTGAGTAGGAGAAACAGGACATTGACCCGAATGCTTTGCATTTTGTGTTTGCATTTGGATTCTGTGCCTTTGGATTTTCATCCCACATTGCACTGTGGCTAACTTTAGCACAACCACATACCCCATCTGAAGAACTGGGCATATGGAAATAGACCTTTAGACACTAAATATTTGTCATTTTATATTGTGCATAATTACTCTGCCTGCATTGCAACGTGGACCACCAGCATCCAGCTCCACGCCCTTTGTGCATTGGGTCAAAATTAGTTAAATCAAAGGAATGCATAGAGAAGAGGTTGTGTTCAGCAAGCCGTGGTGCTAATATTCTGATTAAGCGTGAGCTTTTTGGCTCACAGTGTAGATGAGATGTGCTGTTGTATTAATAGGCTGCAAATTATAAATAATTGCTTGATAGGATGAGAACCTGAAGCGATGAGTTTCTTTACAGAATGCTGATTATCCCCTCAGTAACAAAAGACAAGGGAACTCATTCCTGCAATTGTTTCCCTTTGGAAAGGAAAGGATATTTTGGCCTGTCATGTTGATGGAAAACACTAGAAATTTCCTTTGTGATTCTTTTGTTCCCTTTCATCCAGGCTCCTAGTTTATTCGCACACATGCAGACATAAACTGGGCAGGGTGAAAACTCCCTGCATCAACCATTCGGTTTTCTGTTTGCCAGTCCCCATCAATGACAAGTATTTCTTTATCTGGTCAGAAAATGGAAATTCTGTTTTCTGAGCCAGCCAAGATTCCAGGTACAAACAGAGCTTCCTCCCCGGGAGTCACAGCCTGAAGGTGGTTAACAGCTCCCCACCTCGCCTATCCCCAGACTCGGGGAGGCTAGTTCTGAATCCAAGCCAACACTGGTTGTTGGTTCCAATTAAAAAGCAATTGCATTCCCAGCAGTTCAGGGCTGCAGCCAAAAATACAGCATGTTCAGAAAAGCATGATCTTCTTTGAGAGGCAGTTACTCCATCAAGGGATAGATGCTGCCAGGGAGAGCTAATGATGGTACATTCGTATGTGATAAAAATGTAAAAGTTCAAAGAAGAAAGCAAAAGGTAGATGATTTACTTTGAAGTTATTTGTAGATGGCAATGAGGATTTTCTGTTGGTCTCCTTTTCCCCCAGCATTAAGCAGCCCATTTATTAGAAGACAAACAGAAATTGACCTTTTGTCAGACAGCAAAGAAACAGAGCAATCACACTAAGGAAATCAAAGGTGAGAATGTCAAAAGGTCAGCATTAAGCAGCCCTGGGAAGCCGTGTCATTCTGCAGACGTTTCAGCCAAATCCTTCTTTCCATGAGTAGCCTCTGCTTTTTGGGGGGACCAGTGAGCATAGAGAGCTTAGAGGGACTTTCCAGACCATTGCATTCCTTCTCCTTTGCTGGTCAGAGGCTTATGTCTGGGTATTTTTAGCAACCTCCCTCTATCTTTGTTGGCTCCACAACACATACTTTCAGAAAAATCAGGTATAAAATCTCAATCCCAGCACTTTGGGAAGCTGAGTCAGGAGGATTGCTTGAGCTGGACATGATGGTGCACACCTGTAATCCCAGATACTCAGAAGGCTGAGGCAAAAGGATCACTTGAGCCCAGGATTTCAAGGCTGCAGTGAGCTGTGATCAAGTCACTACATTGCAGCCTGGGTGACGGAGTGAGACCCTGTCTCTTTAAAACAAGCACACACACACAAAACTCATAACATGGAGAGTCAAGAACTCCGATTTGTTTCAGATCTGGATCACTCACTACAAGACCTATTACTTTTTATTTTAGTCCTAATAGTCCAGGATTTTATGATAAAACTATTCAGACTTGTCACCAACAAAGTTAGTATTTCAAAACAAAACAAAAGCCCTAATCCCCTGAACTTTTGTGATGACATTAATTTGGATCAACCCAAATTTTCCTTCTGGAAAGAGCCAAGAAGTCATTCATAGGGAGCAGGTTGAGTATCTGTAATCCGAAAAATCTGAAATCCAAAATGCTGCAAAATCTGAAACTTTTTTAACACAGATGTGACTCAAAGCAATGCCCTTTGGAACATTTTTGGATTTCAGATTTCCAAATTATGGATGTTCAGCCTGTTAAATGTAGTGTAGAGATCCCCAAATTTGAAAAAATCCAAAATCTGAAATACTTCTGAGGAGTTGCAGATCAGCCTGGGTAGCATAGCAAGATATCATCTCTACAAAAAGTTAGCCAAGCATATTGGTACATGCCTGTGGTTCCAGCCACTCAGGAGGCTGACATGGAAGATCACTTGAGCCCACGAGTTCAAAGTTGGAACCAGCAGTGATCACACTGTTGTACTCCAGCCTGGCGACAGACTGAGACCTTTCCTCAAAAAAAAAAAAAAAAGAAAAGAAAAGAAGGGAGGGTGGGAGAAAGGGACAGAGAGGAAAGAAGGAAGGAAGGAAGGAAGGAAGGAAGGAAGGAAGGAAGGAAGGAAGGAAGGAAGGAAGGAAGGAAGGAAGGAAGGAAGGGAGGGAGGGGAGGATGAGGGAGGGAGGGAGGAGGAGAGAAAGAGGAAGAAAGAGAGAGAGATGGAAGAAAGAGAGAAAGAAAAAGAGATAAAGAGAAAGAAGGAAAAAAAGAAACCAAGAGAAAGAAAAAGAAGCAGAGAGAACAAAAGAGAGAGAAAGAAACAGAAAGAGGAAAAAGTAATAGAGAAAGAATAAAAGAAACAGAAAGAGAAGGCGAGAGAAAGAAAGAAAGAGAGAAAGGAAAGGAAAGGAGGAGGGAGGGAGGGAGGAAAGAAGGAAGGAAGGAAGGGAAAGGAAAGAGAGAAAGAAAGAGAAAGAAAAAGAAAGATGGAAAGAAAAAGAAAGAAATAGGGAGGGAAGGAAGGGAGGGAGGAAGGAAAGAAAAGAGGAATAGAAGGGGGGAAACAAACAAAGAAACCACTTCTGATCTCAAGCACTTCGAATAAGGGATACTCAGCCCATGATGTCCAGCCTCACATTTCTAGTGCTCCTTAAGGAGGACATGCATTACTGTTTGCTGCCAAGGTGGCTTGTTTCAAGATCAGTGTGATTGGCAAGAATCTTCCAGCACCACTGTGGCAGCTTTTGGTGGAAGGAATATAGCCCTGACTGGGAGGCTGCTGGGGAGAGGACAAGGCCAGTGCTTCAGCAGATAGCCTGCAGAGGCCCTGTCGCCAGTGCCTCATGTAACTGAACAGACCATTTGTCATATTTAATTTTAGCTGTAATGGTTCAATTGGGACTTTATCCAGACTAGCTTCCACTCTGCTAGCCTGCTCTGCTCCCCTTGTTCCAGGCCCTGTCACTTATGTCCCCGGCCCTCCATCTGCCGGCGAGACCTCCAGGTCACTGATACCGAGATCGTGGGCCCCAGATGTGGCTCTTCCAGCCTGTGCAGTAAATTAAAGCACCCTGGTGCCTTTTTGCTATCTGCACTTTAGGAGCAAAGCTCCTTTTTTTTTTTTTTTTTTTCTTTTTGAGACGAAGTCTTACTCTGTCACCCAGGCTAGAATATAGTGGCACAATCTTAGCTCACTGCAACCTCTGCCTCCTGGGCTCAAAGGATTCTCCTGCCTCACCCTCCCAGCTAGCTGGGACTATGGGCGCATACCACCACGTCCTGCTAATTTTTTGTATTTTTAGTAGAGATGGGATTTTGCCATGTTGGCCAGGCTGGTCTCGAACTCTTGGCCTCAAATGATCCACCCACCTCGGCCTTCCAAAGTGCTGAGATTACAGGCCTGAGCCACCGCGCCCTGCCGCAAAGTGCTTTCTTACTTTTTCCTCTGCATCAACCCCTTTTCTCTCCAAGGAACTCTGAATGAATGAGACCATGAGAAGAGGCTTAGCCTCCGTCCGGCTTGACAGGAGGAAAGGAAGGAGCTTTCCCCTGAGGATAGCAGGAGAGGAGGTGTCGTCTTGCCCACCTCTGTCCAGGGCAGGTGTAGCACAAGGCAGCAGGAAGAGCCCAGAATCTGGATTCAGAAACCTCTATTCCACTTTTGAATGTGGTTCTTAGCTGCGCAAGACTGAGCGTCTGCAAGATTGAACCAGTGTCCCTACAGACGAGCTCCCAGGTGGGTGGGATGGGAGGGCACTCTTAGATCATCAGAAAGTGAGGCTTTGTCAGGGAAGATCAGAATGTGTCTGGCAGGTGGTCAAGACTGGGGCTCTTACTAGAATCTAGGTCTGTTCACGGAGCCGGGGGTGGGCGGTTCACAGTAGTGTCTGAAGCTGAACTTGAAGACAAGTAAATTCCAGATTAGTTCTCCCACTGTCCTCTCAGGGACTTGATTGCTTCTCTTGTCCTCAGTCACTCCTCAACCTCACCTCTTGTTGGCTCTTTTTTACCATACGAACTGGCCAGTCTTCTTCCCTTCCAGCTGTGTGCTTCTCTCCTGGAAATATTTTATTATTATTGTAATTATTATTTATGTAGTAAATATCATTAATTATATATTAATAAATAACTAACATATAAATATTTGATATATAATACATTACATATAATAGAAATAGATAATTACATATAATTATATAATCCAATATTCTGGATATTAGGCCTTTATTGGATGTATAGTTTATATATTTTATATTTATATATAATATAAATATATAATGTACAATTATAATCATAATATACTACATTTACAATATATATTTTATATTATATAATTATATGTTTACATTATATATTATATTTATGTTATATTACATATTATTTATTATTATGTAACTAATATATTAGTATATACATTAGTTATTATATAATCATATATATTATAATGTATTCTATATTATATTATAAAATTATATATTATATAATTATTAAGAATATATAATTCTTATAAGAATTATATTAAGAATATATAATTATATCATATGGTTAAGAATTTATATATGAACATATTAGTTCTATATTAATATATAAATATAATTAATTATGCATTAAATACTATTCACTATATGAATATATAAATAATATGTGAATTATGCTACATATAATTTTATATATTATAATATATGTGATTATGTATCAGTTATATACTTAATTATATAGTAAATATTATTTATACAATACTATTTATTTACTTATTCATTTGTATTTCAACTTTTATTTTAGATATGGGGGTACATGTGCAGATTTGTTACATGGGAATATTGCATGATGCTGAGGTTGAAGTATGGATTCCATCACCCAGGTAGTAAGCATAGTACTCGATAGATAGAATTTTTTTGTTTTTTTTTTGCAGGGGGTGGAGGGATTTTTTTTTTTTTTTGAGACGGAGCCTGCTGGATTGCAGTGGCACGATCTCAGCTCACTGCAATCTCCGCTTCCCAGGTTCAAGCAATTCTCCTGCCTCAGCCTCCCAAGTAGCTGGGACTACAGGCGCCCCCCCACCATGCCCAACTAATTTTTGTATTTTTAGTAGAGACAGGGTTTCACCATGTTGACCAGGATAGTCTGCGTCTCTTGATCTCGTGATCCACCTACCTCGGCCTCCCAAAGTGCTGGGATTACAGGCATGAGCACCTGGCCGTTTTTTTTTTTGTTTTGTTTTGTTTTTTTGAGATGGAATCTCGCTCTGTCACCCAGTCTGGAGTGCAGTGGCGCAATCTCGGCTCACTGCAACCTCCACCTCCCCTGGTTCAAGCAATTTCCCTGCCTCAGCCTCCCAAGTAGCTGGGACTACAGGTACGTGCCACTATGTCTGGCTAATTTTTTTTGTATTTTTAGTAGAGACGGGATTTCACCATGTTAGCCAGGCTGGTCTCGAACTCCTGACCTCAGGCGATCCACCCACCTTGACCTCCCAAAGTGCTGAGATTAGAGGTGTGAGCCACCATGCCTGGCCGATAGATGGTTTTCTTAACCCACCCCCGGCAAACCCTGTAGTCGTCCACAATGTCTGTTGTTCCTGTGTTTATCTCCATGTGGGCTCAGTGTTTAGTTCCTAAGTGAGAACATGCAGTATCTGATTGTCTGTTTCTGCATTAATTCACTTAGGATAATGGCCTCCAGCTCAATTCATGTTGCTGCAAAGGACATAATTTCATTTGTTTTATGACTGCATAGTGTTCCATAGTGTATATGTAACACATTTCCTTTATTCTACCATTAATGGGCACCTGGGTTGACCATGTCTGTGCTATTGTGAATAGTGCTGTGACGAACATATGAGTGCAGGTGTCTTTTTGGTAGAATGATTTCTTTTCTTTTGGATAGATACCCAGTAATGGGATGTCACTGGCTGGAATGGCAGCTCTGTTTTAATTTCTTTGAGAGATCTTGAAACTGCTCTCCACAGCAGCTGAACTAATTTACATTCCTACCAACAGTGTGTAAGCATTCCCTTTTCTCCCATGCCATGCCAGCATCTGTTGTTTCTTGCCTTTTTAGTAATAGCCCTTCTGACTGGCAGGAGATGATATCCCACTGTGGTTTTAGATTTGCGTTTCTCTGATCATTAGTTATGCTCACCATTTTTTCATGTTTGTTGGCTCACTTACATGTCTTGTTTTGAGAAGTGTCTGGTCATGTCCTTTGCCCATTTTTTAATGGGGCTATTTGCTTTTTTCTTGTTGACTTATTTAAATTCCCTATAGATTCTGGATATTAGGCCTTTGTTGGCTATATAATTTGCAAATACCTTATCCCATTCTGTAGATTGTCTGTTTGCTCTGTTGATGGTTTCTTTTGCTTTGCAGAAGCTCTTTAGTTTAATTAGGTCCTACTTGTCTATTTTTGTTTTTGTTACAATTGCTTTTGGGGACTTAGCCAAACATTCTTTGCCAAGGCCTACTCTGAGAAGAGTACTTCCTAGGTTGTCTTCCATGATTTTTACTGTTTGAGGTCTTATATTTAAATCACTGATCCATCTTGAGTTAATTTTTGTATATGGTCAAAGATAAGGATGCAGCTTCAATCTTCTGCATATGGCTAGCCAGTTATCCAAGCACCATTTATTGAGTAGCAAGTTATTTGCTCATTGCTTCTTTTTGGCAGCCTTTTTAAAGATTAGATGGTTGTAGGAGTGCTTTTAATTTCTGTTTTCTATTCTTCTCATTGGCCTATAGTACCAAGCTGTTTTGATTACTGTGGCTTTATAGCATAGTTTGAAGTCCAGTAGTGATACCTCCAGTTTTGTTCTTTTAGCTCAAGATTGCTTTGGCTATTTGGGCTCTTTTTTTGTTCCATATGAATTTTAGAATAGTTTATTCTGATTCCGTGAAGAATGACATTGGTTGTTTAATAGGAATCTGTGAATTGCTTTTGGCCATGTGGCCATTTTTATGATATTGAGTCTTCTAATCCATGAGCGTAGAATGTTTTTCCATTTATTTCTGTCATCTCTGGTTTCTTTCAGCAGTGTTTTGTAGTTCTCCTTGTAGAGATCTTTCACCTCCTTGGTTAGCTGTATTACAAGGTATTTCATTTTCTTTGTGGCTATTTTAAGTGGGATTGTGTTCTTGATTTCACTCTCAGCCTGGAGACTGTTGGTGTACAGAAATGCTACTGATTTTTGTATATTGATTTTGTATCCTGAAACTTTACTAAAGTCATTTATCAACTCAAGGAGTCTTTTGGCAGAGTCTTTAGGGTTTTCTAGATATACAATTATATTGTCAGTGAAGAGAGGTCATTGGACCTTCTTTTCCTGTTTGGATGCCTTTTCTTTTTTTCTCTTGGCTGATTGCTCCAGCTAGGACTTCCATTACTATGTTGAATGAGAGTGGTGAGAGTGGGCATCCTTGTCTTGTTTCAGTTCTCAATGGGAATGATTTGAGCTTTTGCCTGTTCAGCATGGTGTTGGCTGTGGTTTGTCATAGATGGCTCTTATTATTTTGAGGTATGTTCATTCGATGTCTTGTCTTTCAAGGGTGTTTATCATGAAGGGATGTTGGATTTTATCGAAAACTTTTTCTCTTGTCTATTGAGATGATTGTTTGGTTTTTGTTTTTGATTCTGTTCAGTTGGTAAATCACACTTAGTGATTTGCATATGTTGAGTCAGCCTTGTATCCCAGTAGTAGAGACTGTGTGATCATGGTATATTAACATTTTGATGTGCTGCTGTATTCGGCTTGCTAGTATTTTGTTGAGGACTTTTGCATCTATGTTTATGAGGGATATAGGTCTGAAGTTTTCCTTCTTGTTGCATCTCTGCCAGATTTTGGTATCAGGTTGATGCTGGCTTCATAGAATGAGTTAGGGAGGAGCCCCTCCTCCTCAATTTTTTGGAATGGTTTCAGTAGGATTGGTATCAGTTTTTCTTTGTGCTTCTGGTAGAATGGAGCCCAGGAGTTTGAGGTTACCATGAGGTATGATCATGCCACTGCACTCCAACCTGGGTGACAGAGCAAGAACCTGTTTCTAATAAATAAATTTAAAAATAACAATCACAAAAACTTTTTAAAAATAAAAGTTTTGTGAAACCATTCTTGTCACTCAGAGAGTAATTTTAAAATGAATTGGAATTAACAAAAAATGGCACAAAACCTTTATTTAATTGATACATAATGGATATACATAGTTTTGGGGTAGATGTGATAATTTAATGTATTCTTGTAATTTTCAAAGATCAAGTCAATGTACTTGCGATATCTGTCACTTTAAATATTTGTCTTTTCTTTATGCACCAAACCTTTTTGACAGAAAAGGAATAATTGTCAGAAGCATAAAACCTTGTCAGTGTCGAGTTTCTGCTGACCTCTTCAGCTATTCTGGTTGTCATTTTTTTCTGGCATCAATAAGCATTTTTTTCCCTTTGGATAAATATCAAGTTTATTCTGATTCCCAATTCACATTGGCTTGCAAATTCAGATCACACTGAAGACCAAATTACTGCCTGTGGGACAATGGACTTTGTCTAGTTGCTAATAGGGGATTTAGCAAATAGCCCAAGAGACAGGATATGGGTCCGAGATTACACTGAGTTGCATTTTTTAATAACTATGTTAATTATAGGCTTAAGTCATATATTCAAATGCAGATATGAGAAATACAGCATTCCCATGTTTTAATTGGATCCTTAGGTAAAGAGAGTTTTAGCCACTCAGCTATTAATCCAGGCCGAATAACTCTGCTATAAATGCACTTCCTTTTTTCTGAGCTCCTTTCATTTTTTTCTCCCTTGTCTTACATCATACTCTGTGGCCTCCTGAACTTTTCCTTTTCTTCTCAGGGTACTTGAAATACTTATAACTACTTCATTAGCTTTCTTCTCTCTTAGATCATAAGCTCTCTGAGAAGAGCATCTGTGTCTATTTTATTCATCAGTGTATCACCTAACCAGCCTAGCATGGTGCCTGGTATGATATTTACCTTAAAGAAATATTTGTAGAAAGGATGGCTGAATGGGCGTGTGGGTGGGTGGGTGGATGGATGGATGGATGGATGGATGGATGGATGGGTGGAGGGATGGATGGATGGATGGATGGATGGATGGATGGATGGATGGATGGACTGATGGATAGATGGATGGATGGTTGAATGGATGGATGGATGGATGGATGGATGGATGGATGGATGGACAGACAATGGATAAAAATAATGGTTTTTTCTTTCTTCTATTTTTGACAACTATGATAAGATCATAACTTCCTAGGTTAGATGGATGGATGAACAACAGATAAAAATATTTTTTCCTTCTGTTTTTGACAACCCTGATAAAATTATAACATTCTAGGGTAGAAATGGAACCCTATTTGATGCACCCTTCAATTCTGCATCAAAGGATTCCCTTGGCCTCTCTTCCAGATTGGTCACATACTGTGTCACTAAGAAAGGGCTCTTGCTCTCCTCCCTTAAAAGAGTTAAGTAACTTTCTTTTGATCATGGGACCCTGAGATTCAATTTTTTTCATTTGTCACCAACAAAGAAAAGAGAACATCATTCCTGGGTGGATATCTTGGCGTCTGCTTGATTTTCCCTCCTTGGAGAGGAGAGACCAATAAGCCCTACACCATAATCTACCCAACTCCCTTGCTGTGAGAGACTTGCCAACTTTTGGTACTTTGGTATGATGGCCCTGCAACCAAAGAGCCCAGTGGGCAGGACCACAGGCTGCATAGCTTTGGAGCACACCTCACAGGGGAACAGGGACCCAGCACAAAATCTGTGTGAATGAAACTCCTAGAATGGGCAACATGGCAGCCCTGCCATTGGGCTGGTAGAAGGCCTGTTCTGCAGGCTACCAGTATGAGATTGCCCCACTGTATCAATCAAATGTTCTAGGCATTCTTCTGGGGCTTTCCTCACATAGAAAATGAGATCATACTCTTCCAAGTGTTAAGTGCATCCATTCAAACACTGGACATAGAAGGCTTTAAGAGTTACTCAGTGAAAGCAGCTGGAATCCTGAGTCTTCAAAGATATCTTCTTGTCTCTAGGATGAGTGGCCTGACCTGCAAGCCCTCTGGGTGTCTGTCTTTACTCTCACTGGTGTCTCTCTCGGCTTCTGCTGGCTTTAATCTTGAATGCATCAACTATCCTGGACTCCTGCCTTGCCCGTGACAACATGAAGTTTCTCTTTATGTCACTTTAGGATCTGACACTTCCAGGACACAACAGCTCTCATGAGTTGACCTGACTCTTTCTGGATTGATCTCTGTCACTCCTGTTTGTAGGCTGAGAGACTAGTCTTCTGGTCTGGTTAGAGATGGGAAGAGGTGGAAGGACTGGGAAGACCACAGGCTCTTCAGATAATCCTCCATAAATACAGATTTTCCCAGGCGAGTTCTAAGGCAGTATAGGTGGCAGGAAGTTGGCAATAATGCTCTTAGTAATGTTTAGAATGTCTCTTACAAAACCCTGTACTGGACTTTGAGGGATTCCCATGGGGATGAATCAAGATCTTCAAGCTCAGACTTTCCTCACTGACCCTGCCTTTTCCCTTCTCACCATCCCCTCTGGACTCCATCTTATGCTCTTCAAGTTGTCAGGTCAAGTTCTTTCCTCTGAATGAGTGTGGTATTTGGCCTACATCACAATTCACCTGCCACTTCCCATCTCCTGGGTCTGCACCTTATCCTCGCTTTCAGACTATGAGCTCCTAAGTTCCCTGAGAGAAGATATCATACTCTCTCTGTTTGCCTAGCAGTGAAAATCATCAAACTTCCTGAGTGCAAACCCTGTCTCTGTGGTTTACTAGTTGTGTGGCCTTAGGCAAGTTACTTAATCTCTCTGTGCCTCCTTTTCCTCGTCGGCAAAACGAGAAGAAGAATCATATCTGCTTTCCAGGGTTTTTGTGAGGTTTAAATAAATAAATACATGCAAATGATTAAAGCAGTGCCTGGCTCAGAGGAAGCCTGCATACGTGTAAGCGCGTGTTTCTGCTCTCCTTGGTAGTTTTTTTTTTTTTTTTTTTTTTCATTTTCATTTTATTCTATTTATTTTTGAGACAGAGTCTTGCTCTGTCACTCAGGCTAGAGGGCAGTGGTGCGATCTTGGCTCACTGCAACCTTCACACCCTGGGCTCAAGCAATTCTCCTGCCTCAGCCTCCCAAGTAGCTGGGATTACAGGCTCGCACCACCATGCCAAGCTATGTTTTGTATTTTTAACCTTGCCCAGGCTGTAGTGCTGGACAAGATTTCATTGTGTTGGCCAGGCTGGTCTCGAACTCCTGACCTCAAGTGATCCACCCACCTCAGTCTCCCAAAGTGCGGGGATTACGGGCATAAGTCATCATGCGCTGCCTCAGTGGTAGTTTTGTTTCTCCTGGCATGGAGGTGCTTAGAAAGTGTCAGCCATGGTGTGCATGCATGTGTACACATGTGAGCATGCAGTCTTCCCCCGTCCTTTCATCTGCATTTCCACCATCTTTCTCCTTTCACCAGACAATGCCAAAAGACAAGACCAAAACTCCAGTCGCTTAAAGACCCAAATCATGGATCTATAGTGGACCAACGGGTCCCCAAAACCATGGTCAGAATGACAATTCAGAATATCTCACAGGACGTCAAGGAAGCCAGGCAGGACAAGGCCTGTCACAGACTGGACAGAAGACACAGCCACCCAGGGCTCTGCTTTATGGCTTTGCGATGTTGGCAGCTGTCCCACTCTGGGCTTACGGTTGGGGTCAGGAGTGAGGTGCTGATTTCCTGTATTTGTCACCACCCAGAGGGCATGGGGCTCCCGGTTAAGATGGATGACAGCACTTCAAAGACAAATGGAGTGAACATTGGGAAGTTAGGGAGCTGGCCAGCAGCCGTTATCTCTGAGTGTCCTCACGCCAGGGCCTAGGACCCGAAAAGGTCTCAGGGCCCCCAGGGGTTCCATGGGCCATACTTTGAAAACCACAGCAGAAGAGCATAACCAAGGGAGAGCTGTGTAGAGAAGAGCAGCTGTAAGGCCGGTGCGCTCACAGGGTTCTAGGTATAATTAAGGGCTGTGTCACCTTTCTGTTAGGGCCCAAGGGAAATTAAACGTGGCCTTAAACCAACTGCAAGGGGGAAAAAATGATGTAAAAGAGAATGGAGAAGAATGATGGTTTCGTCAGTAAGGGTCATTCACTGCTGTAGAGTGCCTTTTCTCAAACTGTTTGGCTTCGGCACCCCTTTACCATGTTAAAAAGGATAGATGTTATTTTATTTTTTATTATTTTTTATTTTTTTATTATACTTTAAGTTCTAGGGTACATGTGCATAACGTGCAGGTTTGTTACATATGTATATTTGTGCCATGTTGGTGTGCTGCACCCATCAACTCATCAGCACCCATCAATTCATCATTTATATCATGTATAACTCCCCAATGCAATCCCTCCCCCCTCCCCCCTCCCCATGATAGGCCCCAGTGTGTGATGTTCCCCTTCCCGAGTCCAGGCGATCTCATTGTTCAGTTCCCACCTATGAGTGAGAACATGCGGTGTTTGGTTTTCTGTTCTTGTGATAGTTTGCTAAGAATGATGGTTTCCAGCTGCATCCATGTCCCTACAAAGGACGCAAACTCATCCTTTTTTATGGCTGCATAGTATTCCATGGTGTATATGTGCCACATTTTCTTAATAATAAAAAATAAAAATTAAAAAATACTAATTAAAATCATTAGACAAATTATTAGTTATCTTAACTGAATCTAAAAGAAATATATTTCTCAGCAAAATACAATGTTTAAAAATTCAGACAATTTTATAGCAAGGATCTCTCTAAGGCTACTACAATTTACCAACACAAATAAATTGAGTTCTGTAAAAGTTAAAAAAAAAAAAAAAGATAGATGAATGTCTTCTTTTGAGAAATGTCTGTTCATATCCTTTGCCCACTTTTTGATGGGGTTGTTTGTTTTTTTCTTGTAAATTTGTTTGAGTTCTTTGTAGATTCTGGATATTAGCCCTTTGTCAGATGAGTAGAATGCAAAAATTTTCTCCCATTCTGTAGGTTGCCTGTTCACTCTGATGGTAGTTCTTTTGCTGTGCAGAAGCTCTTTAGTTTAATCATATCCCATTTGTCAATTTTGGCTTTTGCTGCCGTTGCTTTTGGTGTTTTAGACATGAAGTCCTTGCCCATGCCTATGTCCTGAATGGTACTACCTAGGTTTTCTTCTAGGGTTTTTATGGTATTAGGTCTAACATTTAAGTCTCTAATCCATCTTAATTAATTTTCGTATAAGGAGTAAGGAAAGGATCCAGTTTCAGCTTTCTACTTATGGCTAGCCAATTTTCCCAGCACCATTTATTAAATAGGGAATCCTTTCCCCATTTCTTGTTCCTCTCAGGTTTGTCAAAGATCAGATGGCTGTAGATGTGTGGTATTATTTCTGAGGACTCTGTTCTGTTCCATTGGTCTATATCTCTGTTTTGGTACCAGTACCATGCTGTTTTGGTTACTGTAGCCTTGTAGTATAGTTTGAAGTCAGGTAGCGTGATGCCTCCAGCCAACAGACACATGAAAAAATGCTCATCATCACTGGCCATCAGAGAAATGCAAATCAAAACCACAAAGAGATACCATCTCACACCAGTTAGAATGGCAATCATTAAAAAGTCAGGAAACAACAGGTGCTGGAGAGGATATGGAGAAATAGGAACACTTTTACACTGTTGGTGGGATTGTAAACTAGTTCAACCATTATGGAAAACAGTATGGCGATTCCTCAAGGATCTAGAACTAGATGTGCCATATGACCCAGCCATCCCACTACTGGGAATATACCCAAAGGATTATAAATCATGCTGCTATAAAGACACATGCACACGTATGTTTATTGTGGCACTATTCACAATAGCAAAGACTTGGAATCAACCCAGATGTCCATCTGTGACAGACTGGATTAAGAAAATGTGGCACATAGACACCATGGAATATTATGCAGCCATAAAAAAGGATGAGTTTGCGTCCTTTGTAGGGACATGGATGCAGCTGGAAACCATCATTCTTAGCAAACTATCACAAGAACAGAAAACCAAACACCGCATGTTCTTACTCATAGGTGGGAACTGAACAATGAGATCACTTGGACTCGGGAAGGGGAACATCACACATCGGGGCCTATCATGGGGAGGGGGGAGCGGGGAGGGGGGAGGGATTGCATTGGAGAGTTATACCTGATATAAATGACGAATTGATGTGTGCTGACGAGTTGATGGGTGCAGCACACCAACATGGCACAAGTATACATATGTAACAAACCTGCACATTATGCACATGTACCCTAGAACTTAAAGTATAATAAAAAAAAAAAATTAAAAAAAAAAGATAGATGACCCCAAAGAGCTTTTGTTTATGCGTGTCCTATCTATTGATTTTTACTATGTTAGAAATTAAAATGGAAAACTTTAAAAATATTTCTGCATTAAATCATTGAAAGGCAATGATAATAAACCCATTGCAGGTTAACATAAATCACACATTTTTTTGTGAGAAATAACTGTATTCTCCAAAACAAAAACATATTAGAAGGAGGACGGCATTGTTTTACCTTGTTGCAAATCTCTTGAGGTCCTGGTGGACAGCAGGCGGATGCTTGTTTCTGCTTCATACATTTCATTCATTAGAGCAATGATGTCATGCCATGTGATGTGGCCTCTAGGAAACTCCACTGTATGCTTGTGAGACAGTGAAAGTAAAGAAGGCAAATGGCGTCACGGCATAATTATAAAAATCATTTTGACCTGGTAGAGCCCTGAAAAGCTCTCAGGATCTCCACAGGCCACACTTTGAAAACCACAGCTGAAGAACCTAACCAAGTCAATGTCCCTTCTTTGGTCTCTAGGCTTTGTTTTTATTTATTTTGGAATAGAGTCTCGCTCTGTTGCCCATGCTGGAGTGCAGTAGCACAGTCTCGGCTCACTGCAACCTCCGTCTCCTGAGCTCAAGCAATTCCCCTCACTCAGCCTCCTGAGTAGCTGGAATTACAGGCGTGTGTCCCCACACCCAGCCAATTTTTTGTATTTTTAGTGGAGACAGGGTTTCACTATGTTGGCCAGGCTGGTCTTGAACTCCTGACCTCAAGTGATCCGCCCGCCTTGGCCTCCCAAAGTTCTAGGATTATAGGCGTGAGCCACCGAGGCCAGCCGGTCTCCAGCCTTTATAAAACCACACCCCAAGTATTAGCCTTGCCCTTAGAGATGTATGTTTTCTCCTCCTCTCTTTCTAAATTGCTTGTTTTTTGGTATTTTTTGTTTGGGGATGAGGTGATTATCTAATGGAAGCCTGGGAAGGTTCTGATTGGCCCTCGGGAACCCTGGCCCATGAGCCGTGTTGTGATTGCAGGCGAGTACTTCTCCTTTTGGGACCTCACTTTTCCAGCTTATGAAACACGTGACTTCAGCAGTCTCCAAAGCACTGACAGTCTGTGTTTCTCTGAGACTTAAACTGGAGAGACCAGATGCCTTTCCCATCTTTTACGGGCTAAATTGTGTACTCCAAGCAATCATATTTTGAAGCGTTAATCCCCAGTACCTCCATCTTTGACTGTATTTGGAGATAGGGTCTTTAAAGAATGAAGTTAAAATAAGGTCATTGGGGTGGACTCTGATCCAATACGACTGGTGTCCTTGTAAGAAGAAGAGGTGTTTAAGGCTGGGTGCAGTGGCTGAGACCTGTAATCCCAGCACTTTGGGAGGCTAAGGCAGGCAGATCATGTCAGGAGATCGAGACCATCCTGACCAACATGGTGAAACCCGTCTCTACTAAAATGCCAAAAATTAGCCGGGTGTGGTGGTGTGCACCTGTAGTCCCAGCTACTCGGGAGCCTGAGACAGGGGAATCATTTGAACCCAGGAGGTGGAGGTTGCAGTGAGCTGAGATCACACCATTGCACTCCAGCCTGGCAACAAAGCTAGATTCCGTCCAAAAAAAAAAGAAGAGGAGATCAGGACACAGACACACACAGAGGTGAGCCCATGAGAAGACAAAGGGAAAAGATGGCCACCTCTAAGCCAAGGAGAGAAGCCTCAGATGAAACCAACCCTGTAGATACCTTGACCTCAGCCTGCTCGCCTCCAGAATTGTGAGAAAGTATATTTCTGTGGTTTAAATCACCAGTCTTTGGCACTTTGCTATGGCAGCCCTAGCAAACTATATACACTATTTATTATGTTCTCTAACCCTGAGTCCAGGCATCTTTTCTAGGCTATTGCTTTCAACTCAGACTTACCTCTTCGTTTTCAAGATAATTACTCTAGAAGCTGAATGACCACTATTTGGGGATGTCAGCTAAATACTCTTCCGGAAGAATACATTCTCTGGGCAGCTCAGGAGCCCAGAGCCCTGACAGTTTCTGTGATGTTCATTCGCTTTGTCTGTTATCCAAGGGGAGAGAAAGCGAGACACCATGGGCATCTTCAGGGTAGAATTACTCCACCTTTGATTAAAGAGAAATCAAAGAAGAAAGTTGAGTTTGATGTCTGCTTACTCTCATGCTAAGCCTTGCAGAGGGAGAACGACTACAGCCTAGAGCTGATGGCTTCAGGAGCTGCAGTGTTCCATGGGTGGCCAAAGCTGGGTGATGGGGTCTCAATAGCCAGGACTGGGTGCCCCAGGAACCTCAGGCCTTTCTGCATCAGCACAGATGCTTATCCATTGACTTCCAGTCACTCATGACCTCGGGGGTAAAGGAATAGGAATTAACAAAACCTCAGGCTCAGTTTTTCCCCAAAGTATGTTGCTTAGGATACAGTTTCATGGGCTGTCATAGGTCTTCTGCAAAAAAATAAAGGAGTTTTGTGAACAGACACACTTGGAAGCTTGTGACTTAAACAGAGTATAGTGGGCTTCACCGCTAAGTGCAACGTGTTCTCCCCAGCATCTTTACAATGCTGTGTTCATTACAAGTGTGTTTATGAGAAAGGGGCATTTCCCAAAGCAGTGCTTCCGCAGATGGGTTTGCTATGCTAGGTTACCCACACTACAGCAACAGCCTTTCCAGGGGATGATTGCTTGAGCCCAGGAGTTCAAGGTCACAGTGACCTATGGTTGCACCACTGCACCCCAGCCTGGGCAACAGAGACAGACCCAGTCTCAAAAAAAGAAAACAAAAGGAAAAGAAAGAAACAGCCTTTCCAGATGGCCTTCAGAGCTTGCCATGGCTGCCTTGAGATACCCCAGTGGCGGGCAGTGGGCAGTCAAAGGGCAAATGACGAGAGAAGTGAGAACAGTGGAGGCCATCAACAGAGGTACAACCACAGCCTCCCCTTCCTTTTCATCTGTCAAAGAACCACAAGGCCTGTCAGGTAGAAAATAGATAACAAGACCTACTATATCCACAGTTCTTTTTTTGCTTGTTCAAATCATTGTCATTCCCTAACTGTAACGGACAAGGGAAATAAAAGAAAGATAATGTACAATAACATGTATATTGCAATGTTCCGACTCAGCTATCAGCTGCCAAGAACACCCCCCCGCATAGACTTGTACATCCCTCCTGGGACAGAGCCAGGTCCCCTAAGACCACAGTGTTATTTTTGAACTATTTATGGCCTGTTTCCTTATTAGGAGTGATACGGCCCCCAACAGGGCAAAAATTGGTTCTTGAAGTGGGGTGCAAAAGAGTTTTACACTTTTTATATGTAAACCACAGATACACATACAGCATGCAAGCAGATACACAGCGCATCTGTGGTATTAAAATTTCATAATGGAAACAGGTAGGAGATCTCGGGGAAAAAAAGTCTAAAAATGCCTCATAGGGAGGTGATAATGAGAAAAAAAAGGCTGAGAGACACTGATGTAGAGTCAAGGACCAGGTCTTATTTCCAATCTATCACCCAATGATACTTTTATAAAATATAGTAAAAGTGAATTCCTAGAAAAATAAAATAGGAAAAAAAGAAGCAAACGTTAAGCTCCATGTTTTTATTATTAGATTCAACCCACATAAATTTGCTCTGTTGAATTGCTAGAAATGCTTATTTATTTATTTATTTATTTATTTATTTATTTATTTATTTTTGAGATGGAGTGTCACTTTTGTCGACCAGGCTAGAGTGCAGTGACATGATCTCGGCTCATTGCAACCTCCGCCTCCTGGGCTCAAGCAATTATCCTGCCTCAGCCTCCCGAGTAGCTGGGATTACAGGCATGTGCCACCACGCCTGGCTAATTTTTGTATTGTTAGTAGAGATGGGGTTTCACCGTGTTGGCCATGCTGGTCTCTAACTCCTGACCTCAGGTGATCCACCCACCTTGGCCTCCCAAGGTGCTGGGATTACAGGCCTGAGCCACCATGCCCAGCCAATGCTTTTAAAACTTATTCAGAACTGGCCAGGTGCAGTGGCTCACGCCTATAATTCCAGCTCTTTGGGAAGCCGAGGCAGGTGAATCACTTGAGGTCAGGAGTTCGAGACCAGCCTGGCCAACATGGTGAAACCACATCTCTACTCATAATACAAAAAGTTAGCCAGGTGTGGTGTCGAACACCATAATCCCAGCTACTCGGGAGGCTGAGGCACGAGAATCGCTTGAACCTGGGGGGCAGAGGTTGCAGTGAGCCCAGATCGTGCCACTGCACTCCAGCCTGGATGACAGAGTGAGACTCTGTCTCAAAAAGTAAAAGTTAAAATTAAAAAAAATACTTACCATTTGCATCTGAACCACTGTTTGGACTGTTTTTGGATGGGGTGTAGTCCATGAGCCACACCCCTATCTGGGGGCACTGAGGGGAGAGAAGCAGGGCCTAGAAGAGGGGTCTAGAAGGGCCAAGAGGAGTTGGCTGGTGGAGAAGAAGGAAGGATTGTTTCAGAGAGAGGACCTGGGCAGAGGCAGCAAGCAGGAAGTGCATGGCACATGTGGAGTGGCCAATGGCAAGTTAGGGTTCTAGCAGAGAGTGAGGGGGCTGAGAAAGAGGGGAGGCCAGGCAGGAAGGCAGATCAAGCTGCTCCAGCCAGTAGCCAGCCCACAGTCCTGCGGGCTGCATTCACACCATGTCCTGTTAATAACCAAGTGGAGCTTCGTGCTTTGGGGTCAGTGGTCACTTTGAGAATCTGATGACATCTACCTACGCACCCTCTCCCTGAAGACATTACAAACTCAGAACATCATCTAACAATCTTGGGAGCTGGTTTTGGGATCCCCTAAAGCTTATCTAAAATCTCTAGGTTCGTTTTTATTTTTATTTTCAGTTGTATTTTGAGACAGGGTCTCGCTTTGTCACCCAGGCTCAAGTGTGATCATGGCTCACTGTACCCTCAAATTCCTGGGCTCAAACAATCTTCCCACCTCAGCCTCTCGAGTAGCAGGGGCTGTGGGCACTTGTCCCAACTAATTATTTATGTATTTATTTATTTATTTTTGGAGAATTGGGAGTTGGGAGGTCTCGCTATGCTGCCCATGCTAGTCTTGAACTCCTTGCCTCAAGCAATCTCCCCTGCCTCAGCTTCCCAAGTAGCTGGGACAGCAGGCATGAGCCACCATGCCTGGATTATATTTTTAAACTTTTTATAGAGAGGCAGTCTTGCTGTATTTCCCAAGCTGGTCTCTAATCCCTGAACTCAAGCAATCCTCCCACCTTGGCCTCCCAAAGGGTTGGGGTTATAGGTGCGAGCCACTACACCAGGCCAAAGTCACCAGGTTCACAATACCACCTAAACAGTTAAGCTGATAAACCCTTCCTATGTACTTATTCCTTCTAGCTCATGTTTATTATATTGTAACTGTGTGCTGACCCCAGTACCATCAGGCCTGCCAGATAGACACAGGACTGTCACCACCCAGAGATCATTAGCCCTGGGATCCAGACATCCAGGGGCAATGCTGAGACTAAAGCCAACCCCTTCCTTTGGCAAAGCTCCCATGCCAAAAAATTCAAACATAAACTCAGGACATCCAGTCTGGTTGAAGGTCTCAGCATTGCCCTAATACACCCATAAGGCCCCCAGTGCACTGATCTCGTCCTCCTTTCCTTGACCTCTTTTTGTCTGGCTGACTCTGCATTTCTATCTCTTTTCATGGACCCTAATGAGTTTCACCGGGTAGCTATGGTGGCCAAGGACACTCAGAACCGGAATTTCATTGATGCTTGTTAGAATTGGTACCCATTTAGTGGACAATCTCATCAATGTTTGCATGGAATGTAAAAATCAGCCAGCAAATGGAAACATACCCAGAGAGACAGCTGGTGTAATTGGCCCTCACAAACACACGAGAAGTGCTCTTCTAAAAATACCAGGGCACCTCATACTGAAAGGCAGGCCAGAGACTCAATTCAGCAAGAGATGAAAACAGCCAGGACAAAGTGTTTGGATCTTCCAGTGCAATCCGGAAATCACAGAGCTTGATATTGAGGACCCAAGGGAGAAGTGCCATTTCAGATTTAAAGAAAATAAGCAAATTTGATATAGGCCACATCATTAGAATCCTACCCAAGAATACTATGTGTTGATGTTGATAAAGTAGGGTATAGGTACTTCAATTCATTTATTCATTGAGTTATTCAGTGAGCACTTACTGGGTACCAGGCCCTGTTCTGGCCCTGGGAATGCAGGAAGGAACAGAACAGATATAATTCCTGCATGTTGCAGTGGACAATGAGCAAATAAATGTATAATTTGGAGAAAGGAGACAGAGATTGGAAGGCAGAGGGGAGATTGTTTTGCATTTTGTAGCCAGGGAACATTGTGGTGTAAGGAAGTGTTTAAGCAGTAAATCTTTTATTTTTATTTTTCCTTTTTATTTATTTATTTATTTTTGAGACAGGGTCTTGCCTTGTTGCCCAGGCTGGAGTGCAGTGGTATGATCATAGCTCAATGTAGTCCTCAACCTCCTGGGCTCAAGTGATCCTCCCATCTCTGCCTCCCCAGTAGCTGGTACTGAAGGACATGCACCACCACACCCAACTAATTTTTAACATTTTGTAGAGAGGTCTCACTATGTTGCCTAGGCTAGTCTGGAACTCCTGGGCTCCAGTGATCCTCCCTTCTTGGCCTCCCAAAGCCCTGGGATTAGGTGTGAACCATCGTACCCAGACTAATTAGTAAATCTGAATGAAATAAGGGACAAGTCTTGTGGACTTCTGGGGGAAGAAAATTCCATGTGGGAGGGATGGGAAATTCAACGGCCCTTCAACAAGAATGAGCTTGGTCCAATAGAGGAAGAACAAGGAGGCCACTGTGGCCAGAGTGGCATCAGCAAACGTGAGAGAGAGGAGGTAAGGGAAGGAAGTGGGAGGATGAACCATCTGCCATCAAGTAGATTTTGGTGTGTACTCTGAGTAGAGTGGGAGCCATGGGAAGGTTTTGAGCTAAGGTGCAATATTGGGATGGTTAATTTCATAGGTCAGTTTCACTGGTTGCAAGGTGCCCAGATTGAATATTAATTCTGCATGTGTCTGTGCTGATGTTTTCAGAAGAGATTAGCATTTAAATGGGTTAACTTGCCCAGCTAAGTTTTGTTTTTCTTTTTTTTTTTTTTTTTTTTTTGGAGAGACAAGGGTCTTGCTTTGTTGCCCAGGCTGGACTCAAACTCCTGGCCTCAAGCAATTCTCTGGCCTTGTTCTCTCAAAACGCTGGGATGACAGGTGTGAGCCACTACATCTATCCCTTTAAAGAAGTCTTTAAAAGACCTGGAGATATCTAGTCTAAAACAAAAAAAAGAAAAAGAAAAAAGACCAGGGCTGAGAGAGCACTTTCTTCAGATACCTGAAAAGATGCTCTTACAAGGACCATTAAGGCTCAAGATAAGGAACAGCCTCGTGTCTGGCCAAGCTTTTCCGCTGTGGAGCAGGTTGCTTTTCCACTGTTAGGAAGCAAGGTCCTGGGGGACCACCTGCAGGCTGCTGGCAGCACTGGGACCTGCCCTGTTTCAGGTTGTCCATGCATTCGTTCATTGCTGTGATACGGATGGAATTCCCATTGCCTGGTGTTGAGGTTCAAATATTACACAAGAGCCAGCCCCAGCCCTCAAAGACAGAAGGCAGTAGGTGCTCTGATGGGGTGAGAGTGTCCAGGAGGGGCCCCTGTTCTGACTTGGGTGAGTAGAATGATATCTATGACCAAGCTCAAAAACACAAGCACCTTCAGCCGAGCTGAATGCATCTAATGCATCTGTGGGTCTCTGTGTGTTGGGGACAAGGGTGAGGAGAGAATCTGGGACCATGTTAGACATGGAAAATATAACCAGAATGTAGCAAGTGAGAAGGGCTGGTGGAAACTCCTTCTCTCAGGGCCCAGACCAGGGGGAAGTTTGTGAGCCGGGGGAGCCTGTCTTTATTTCAACTTCTGACATTTTTTTCACTGTGGATTTTCTGCATGATTTTTGATTTATTAACCATTGCATCAAAATATTATTTATCTTGGCCAGGCATGATGGTTCATGCCTGTAATCCCAGCACTTTGGGAGGCTGAAGTGGGTGAATCACTTGAGGCCGGGAGTTCGAGACCAGCCTGGCCAACATAGCGAAACCCCATCTCTACTAAAAATATAAAAACTAGCTGGGCATGGTGGCACACGCCTGTAATCCCAGCTACTTGGGAAGCTGAGGCATGAGAATCGCTTGAACCCGGGAGCGGGAGGTTGCAGGGAGCCGAGATCTCACCACTGCACTCCAACCTGGGCGACAGAGCAAGACTGTCTCAAAAAAAAAAAATTGTTTAGTTCAAGGAGGTGCTTACATGTGGTTCACAGAGAATGGCACTGGGAAGGTGTCAGTGAAGAAAACATAGTCCCTGCCATTCTCACTTGCTGCCACATTCCGGGTGCAGCCCAGCTCTGGGTTGGAAAGGTTTCCCAATATGGAACACTATAGTGTGATGTGGAGAGTTTGCATCGTAAAATCATAGGATGGGGCCTCAAATCATGGCCTGCCTACCCTGATCCCCTGCAAAGGGGCAGACTGAGGCTAGGCAGTTTGTCCTGGGGGCCGGGATACCTCTCCTATCAGCTGATGGCGTGGGGAAGATTCTCCCCAAATCCTTCTTATTGACAAGCAAACTTCTTTCACCAGGCAGGGAGTGGTAAAGGGAAACACAGCCAAGGAAATGAATGCGGCTGTCGGTATTTACCGGCTCATTATTTATTTATGTAGGGGATTGCTGTTCTCTCTGCTAATCTTCATATAACACGCCTTATTGCCCTCTGAGGGCCCCGAGAGGATTCTCGTAGCATTTGTAGGGTGGAATTTGTTCTTGAAGTTCTGTTTCTGGTTGCTCATTCCTCGCTCCGTTGCAAATACCAGAGAGGAAGTGAGTCATCTTAGAGACAAGCCTCTCACTCATTCCTACCAGCTGCTGGCAAATCCAAGGCATAATTGGCATTTGCAGGTAGGGTCCAAAGGAAAAAGCACATTTTTTTTGGCTTTCAGTTTGAAGTCATGTGCTCAGCGACATCAAGCATTGCGAAGGGAGCCGGTGGAGACAAAGGCAAGGCAGAGACAAAGGCGGAGACAAAGGGGGTTGGGGAGCTTGGGTGGAGGGCCCAGACCCTGCCCACATACATGGTGTGACTGGCCTCATGTCTATTAAACTCTCTCTACTACAATACCATGGTCTTTCTTTATGCAGTGGGCAGGAAGAGCCCCTCGGGCAGTGACATCTCCCCAATATTGTACATTGTATTCAACAGGTCATCTTGCAACACTCACCCCCCTCTTTCCCTCCGCCTTTTTGGAGTCTCCAGTGTCTATTACTTCCATCTTTCTGTCCACGTGCAATTGGCAGAATTTAGACTTCCTAAGGGCCGTGTGGAGCCACTGAAGATGGGGAGCACCGTGGTCAGATTTGCACTTTTGGGAGGGTACATTAGTTGACAAAAAGAATCAAACTCCGTAAAATATTTGAAGAGATTTATTCTGAGCCGAACGTGAGTGACCATGTCCTGGGACACAGCCCGCAGGAAGTCCTGAGAACATGCGCCCAGGGTGGTTGGGGTGCAGCTTGGTTTTATAGATTTTAGGGAAACATGAGACATGAATCAAATACAGTTTAAGAAATACAGGCGGGGCGCAGTGGCTCAAGCCTGTAATCCCAGCACTTTGGGAGGCCGAGATGGGTGGATCACGAGGTCAGGAGATCGAGACCATCCTGGCTAACCCGGTGAAACCCCGTCTCTACTAAAAAATACAAAAAACTAGCCAGGCGTGGTGGCGGGCGTCTCTACTCCCAGCTACTCCAGAGGCTGAGGCAGGAGAATGGCGTGAACCCAAGGGAGGCGGAGCTTGCAGTGAGCTGAGAACCAGCCACTGCACTCCAGCCTGGGCGACAGAGCGAGACTCCGTCTCAAAAAAAAAAAAAAAAAAGAAAGAAATACATTGGTTTGGTCCAGAAAGGCTGGACAACTCGAAGCGGGGGGTTTCCAGCTTATAGGTCAATTAAAAATTTTCTGATTGACAATTGGCCGAGTTTATCTAACAACCTGGGATCCATAAAAAGGAATGCCAGCCGGGTATGGTGGCTCACGCTTGTAATCCCAGCACTTTGGGAGACCGAGGCGGGCAGATCACGAGGTCAGGCGTTTGAGACCAGCTTGGCCAACACAGTGAAACCCCATCTCTACTAAAAATACAAACATTAGCTGGGCGTGGTGGCAGGCACCTGTAATCCCAGCTACTCGGGAGGCTGAGGCAGGAGAATTACTTGAACTCGGGAGGCAGAGGTTGCAGTGAGCTGGCATCATGCCACTGCACTCCAGCCTTGGTAACTGAACTAGATTCCATCTTAAAGAAAACAAAACAAAACAAAACAAAAAGGAATGCCGGGGTTCAGATAAACGATTGTGGAGACCCAAGTTCTTATTTGCAGAGGAAGCTTTTAAGTACTAGGCTTTAGAAAGAAGAGATTGTAAAATGTTTCTTATCAGACTTAAAGTCTGTATTGATGTTAATGCTGGAGAGATATCATGAGGCCTGTCTGACCCCCACTTCCCATCATGGCCTGAAACAGTCTCTCCGGTTAAATTTTAAAATAGCCATGGCTGAGGAGGAAGTCCATTCGGATGGTTGAGGAGCCTTAGATTTTCATTTTTGTTTTACATGTTATATTTGTATTTATGGGGTACATGGGACATTTTTGTTACCCGCATAGAATGTGTAATTGTTACCAGAAAGGGGTCCTGATCCAGACCCCAAGAGAAGGTTCTTGGATCTCATGAAAGAAAGAATTCAGGGTGAGTCCATAGAGTAAAGTGAAAGCAAGTAAAGTGAAAGAAGAGGAAAGACTGAGAAGAGGAAAGGAATGAAGAATGGTTGCTCCATAGATAGGGCTGCTGGTTGCCCATTTTTATGGTTATTTCTTGATGATATGCTAAACAAGAGGTGGATTATTCATGCCTCCCCTTTTTAGACCATATAGGGTAACTTCCTGACATTGCCATGACATTTGTAAGCTGTCATGGTGCTGGTGGGAGTGTAGCGGTGAGACGACCAGAGGTCACTCTCGTCGCCATCTTGGTTTTGGTGGGTTTTGGCCGGCTTCTTTACTGCAACCTGTTTTATCAGCAAGGTCTTTATGACCTGTATCTTGTGCCGACCTCCTATCTCACCCTGTGAGAATGCAGCCCAGTAGGTCTTAGCCTTATTTTACCCAGCCCCTGTTCAAGATGGAGTTGCTCTGGTTCAAACGCCTCTGACATAATGATCAAGTCAGGCCATTTGGGGTATATCCATCATCTGAGTATTTATCGTTTCTATGTATTTGGTACATTTCAGGTTCTTTCTTCTAGCTATTTTGAAATATACTATACATTGCTGTTCACTATACTCTGTGCTTTAAAATCTTGCTGCAGAAGAGATATGGCTCATAGCTAGAAGCAGGGAGTGAGGGACACAGGGAGACTATTAGAACACTGCAGTTCTCTGGGGAAGATGATGGACTTGGGAAGAGGCAGTGGGGACAGGTGGGATAGGCTCCCAAGGAAGGAGGATGGACAGATCCAACACACAGGGGAAGGGCCACGTCTTCCCTGTAACAGGAGGGAAAGTGGGAGTCTGGTTCAGGGGGAGGCAAACTGGTTTGGCAAATAGAGGACTGAGTGACTTCCCACTGGGTGGTTTCCATTTGCTCCAGTAAATAGCAGACGACGTCATCAGCTGAAAGTGAGAAGGGGTTGGAGATCTGAGAAGAGGAAAGACTGAAATAGCTGCAGTGAAGACCCAAGAAGGAGTTTTCCAGGGAAACTTAGTGGGCTTATCTGGCTGTATGAAGGGGCCAGTTTAGGTTTGAGGACATACATTGATAGTGACACCTCTGTGTGCCTATACATTTTTCTCCAGTCATATTCGGTCGTTGGGATATTGGTTCAGAAAATGCAGGTGGTTGGTTCAATCCCAGGTTGTGGTTTGCCATGTGAGTGCAGTGAAAGGCCTTCAGTGGTGTGAGAGGTAAAATAGTAAGAGGGTGTGGAAGTGATGGAGGACAGACTATAAGCTGGGAACGAAAAGAAGAGAAACGCAAAGCAAAAATAGAGGAGCAGTATCTGCAGATGGCCAGGATTCAAATCCCAGCTCAACCCAGGATGGAGTCGGATGACTTGGAACCATTTTCTTAGACTCTCTTAGCCTCTGTTTCTTCATCTGTAAAATGGGGAGCACAGTAGCAAGTAACTCATCATGTTATTATGTGATCAAATTAACAAGGAGTTAACAAATGTAACGTGCTGAAAACAGTTACATGCTAGCTGTCATTACTTTGTTGTTGTTATTGTTATTATTATTTATTTTTATTTATTTATTTATTTATTTATTTATTTATTTATTTATTGAGACAGAGTCTTGCTCTGTTGCCAGACTGGAGTGCAGTGGTGAGATCTCGGCTCACTACAACCTCCATCTACCAGGTTTTAGCAATTCCTCTGCCTCAGCCTCCCAAGTAGCTGGGACTACAGGCTCATGCCACCACGCCTGGCTAATTTTTTGTATTTTAGTAGAGACAGGATTTCACCATGTTGGCCAGAATTTTTCTGGTCTTGATCTCCTGATCTCGTGATCCACCTCCCTTGGCCTCCCAAAGTGCTGGGATTACAAGTGTGAGCCACCATGCCTGGCCATTTTTTTTAAATAGCAATCAAGTAGCCTGAGGGCTTCCCTCCAAAGAGGTTTAGTGGGAGTAAGTGAATGAGAGAACCAGAAGAACAGGAGCCTGAGGTCAGAGTGAGATGCCCCGAATGGGGCCAGGATGGAACCATGGGAACAGGGGCTTGCCCGGGAAGATGAGGGTCAGTTGAGATAGGGAGGTTGGGACATAGCTCAGCACTGACTTGGTAGAGTCACAGGCTGGGATCTCCTGTACACTGTCGCTGTGCTCAGCCAGCGTTTCAGACCATCTACTCTATCTGGTGAAGTGAGCAGTACTAATATTACTAGAAAGGGGTCCTGATCCAGAGGCCAAGAGAGGGTTCTTGGATCTTGCACGAGAAAGAATTCGGGGCAAGTTCATAGAGTAAAGTGAAAGCAAGTTGATTAAGAAAGTAAAGGGATAAAAGGATGGTTACTCCATAGGCAGAGCAGTCCCGAAGGCTGCTGGTTGCCCATGTTTATGGTTATTTCTTGATGACAAGCTAAACAAGAGGTGGATTATTCATGAGTTTTCCAGGAAAGGAGTGGGCAGTTCCCAGAACCGAAGGTTCCTCCCCTTTTTACACCACAGAGGGTAACTTCCTGACATTGCTGTGGCATTTGTAAACTGTTATGGCGTTGGTGGGAGTGTCTTTCAGCATGCTGATGCATTATAATTAGCGTATAGTGAGCCCTGAGGATGACCAGAGGTCATTCTCGTCGCCATCTTGGTTTTGGTGGGTTTTGGCCAGCTTCTTTACCACAACCGTTTTATCAGCAAGGTCTTTATGACCTGTATCTCGTGCCAACCTCCTATCTCATCCTGTGACTAAGAACAACTAGCCTTCTGGGAATGCAGCCCAGTAGCTCTCAGCTTTATCTTACCCATCCCCTATTCAAGATGGAGTTGCTCTGGTTCAAATGCCCCTGACACTAATATCAAGTCTTAGAGTTGTAGATGAAGAAAAGAGGCTCTCCCTCCCCTGGAAGGTTAGGAAAGGGCTTCGGAATACGGTCCCTGGGCCTTGAAAAGAGGGTGGGATGTGGACGGGAAGGGCATCCCGGTATGGACACGGTATAGGCAGTCCTTGAAGTTAGAATGGACGCAGGAGCATGCAGTGAAGTCTAATATGGATGGCTGGGGAGGCGAATCTGAGAGTGTAGGTTTATCAACGTCTAATCAGACAGACCTTTTGGTATTCTGGTTTTAGCACCTGCATTCCAAAGAGTAGGTGAGGTCTCTAAGTCTGGATTCTGTGTACTTCAATCCATGATGCTAAGTAGCTGAACAGCGTTATTTCATTATGTTAAATGAAACAAGCCAGGGACAGAAAGACAAACATCGCGTGGTCTCACTTATCTGTGGAATCTAAGAATTAAAACAGTTGAACACATGGACACAGAGAGTAGGATGGTTATTGGAGGCTGGGATGGTTATTGGGGGCTGTGCGGGGGAGATAAGGATGGTTAATGGGTAAAAAAATAAAAATAGAAAGAATGAATAAGACCTACTATTTGATAGCACGACAGGGTGACTATAGTCTATAACAACTCAATTGCACATTTAAAAATAACTAAAAGAGTTTAATTAGATTGTTTGTGTAACACAAAGGATAAATACTTGAGGGGAGATGGATACCCCATTCTCCATGATGGGATTATTATGCATTACATGCCTGCATCAAAACACTTCACGTACCCCATAAATATATACACCTACCGTGTACCCACAAAAATTAACATTTTTTTAAGAAAAGGAGTCAGCAGAAAAAAACCATTTGAGGAGATGTGAATGGCACTGGGTAATTTGATGAGACCCTCTGAAGGATGAAGACTTGTCTGACTGATCTGCACTCTCTTGTTCGGTGTTCACACTTAAGAGAAATATAACCGTCTGTGGAGGCCCCATCTTCTCCTCCTGGGTGATCTGGGCTGTGCCTACTGGTGTCCCGGAGATGACAGCTGTCCATCATCCTCTTTGGCTGGCGTCTCTATTTTGCCCTCAGAGGTTCTGACACTGAGTGATTGCACAAGGAGGGCTGTGGGGAGGGCTCATCTCCGGGGAGTGAAGATGAACTCCCTGCTACCTCTGCCATGGAAATGAATAATTGTGAGCGGCCCGGGAAACATTTAAACCCACTGAAACCATAGCACACAACCGAAAGCAGCAAACAGGGAATGCTTTAAGCTATTAAATGCTGTGCGAACATGCACAAAATCCTATTATCCACTGTATATATTGAAAAGCTAAAAACAGCAAACTTTCTGAGATTTATAAAGCATTGTTCTTGGTTGCAACTTGAAGATTTCCATTATTGCTTCGGCTGTTGGAACCTTTAGGTAATCTCTTTCAGAAGGGGGTGAGCTCTGACAAGGCAAAGGAGAGGATGGTTGATAGCGGGAAGATCGCAACCCTTCCATGAATATATCTCCAGCACCATTTGCTCTGAATAAGGATAATCATTTCTCGCAATCTGGAAACCATGTTATTTAGAAAATTAGGGTAAGTGCAAAACAAAGCAAGAGTGGGGAAAAAAATAACTTTCATCTTAGAATATCAGGATGCCGACAAAAAGATAAATCATGCACCATTTTTTCCAATAAGATTTGCATGAGCGTGATTTTTCATGGTTACTATTCCACTCCAGTACTGATGGTAAATTTTTAAATCCATCATTTAATATAGTCCCTTTACAAGAAAGAAAACATCAAGATATCCATGCAGACTTCTTATTGCTAATGAAAATCAAGCACCTCTTTGGTTCGATTTTCCCTCTTGTAAAACTTGTATTTGCAGAAAGTATTTTTGTAAGTGTCTTGAAATCTGTATTCTACATTTTTTTTTTTTTTTTTTTTTTAGATGATGGCTGGCCATAGCTCCACACCAGGGGCTCTTGGCTTGGAATCCACTCATCTCCAAGGAGTCTGTGATCATATCTGAGTCTGTAAACTTGGTCAGAAATATAAAATCTATGTTGATGTTTCCCTAATCTCTAACCGATATTAGTGTTTGTTTCTTTAATGAATGTAGACTAGACATTTTTATATCACATTGTAGTTCTTGTGGCTATCTTGAAATACTTAAATATCCTCTTGACTACTCTCAAATTTATCGTAGTTAGTAAACCAAACAGTAGATCTTGTTATTTAAGGTGCTGAAGAAGCACATGGATTATATCATAATTTAAAAAAAAACAATATTTCAACATAATTGGTTTCTTTAGTAATCCTGTGCATTTTGTTTAATTCGATGCACTTAAATACATTATTTTCTGTAATTCCAGCTACTTGAGAGGCTTAGGCAGGAAGATCACCTAGAAGATACGCCGGACACAGTGTTAGGAGAGCAAGAAAAAAGTGACACCAGAAACAGTCGTTTAAAAATTTAAAAGACCATTTAAAAGACCACTCCAGGAGTTTAAGACCAGCCTGGGCAACATAGCAAGACCCCATCTCAAAAAATAAATAAAACTAAACTAAAAACATTATTCTGAGAAAGGATCCATAGTTTTCACCACATGCAAAAAGTATCTGCAGCACAGTATCTGCAGCACAGAGGTTTAAGAATCTTTAGCTGGCTTCTGACAGATTCCCTGACTGTGTGATAAAATGCAGATTCTCAGGCCCGTCCCAAAGCCTGCTATATCAGAACCTCAAGAAATGGGATATAGACATGTATGTTTATCAGAAGCTTCCCCAGGGAGTTGGGATGCAACCAACCCAGACCAGAGGTCTGTTATTGGGAACCTATGACTTGGATTATCTGCATCCCAATAACCAAGATCTCAGGATGTAGGCGTTGGTAGACTTGGTCATAGAAAAACAAAGTCTTCTTACACTTCTTGGGGTATATGTGGTGGGAAAGAGAACAGAGGTTAAGCAGACCCACGTTTTGAATGAATTTGGCCGTACAACTTAATAGGTATGTGTCTGGGGCATTGTTGACCTTCGTTTCCTCATTTGTAACTCGGGAATTGTAGAAGGGCCTACCTCATGGGCTTTGTCTTAGTCTGTTTGAGCTGCCATAACAAAATGCCATACACTACGTAGCTGATAAACAACGGAAATTGATTTCTCACAGTTCTAGAGGCTGGGAAGTCCAAGATCAAGGCAGATTCTGTGTCTGGTAAGGGCCCACTTCCTGGCTCCCAGACAGTGCTGCCTTGCAGTGTCCTCACATAGTGGAAGGAGTGAGGGGTGGCTTGTTCCTCTTTCATAAGGGCACTAACCCCATTCACAGGAACTCCACTCTGAGAACCTAATCACCTCCCAAAGACCCCCATCTCCTTATCCTGTCACCGAGAGGGTCAGGATTTGAACACATGAATTTGGGGGAGGCATGGACATTCAGTCCATTCCAGGCTTGTCATAGGAATGAAATAAAATAATGCACAAATGAATATAGAGCACTTTGCGAAGTGTCCGACACACAGTAAGTGTTCAAGTCTTAGCTACTGTGGATGATGAGGATGCTGCTGCTGCTGCTGCTGCTGCTGCTGCTGCTGATGTTCTTGACAGTAATGGGCTAGTCTAGTTAGCATTTCTGAGGCTGATGAGGGAACTGTGGTTATGGAATGACAGCAAGATCTGGCTTCCGAAGCTTGGTAGAGAATTTCGGCTGGAGGTTACAGTGCAGCTGAGAGGCCCCATTGAAGCTCATCTCAGTGTCCCTAGCATCAGCTGTCCCCCCACCGTGGGACAGGGTTGACATGTTACTGGGAACACAGGGCTGTCTGCTGATGCTCATTCAGTGATCCAGAGAGGTTACCATCATTCCTCCCTCTCCCAAATCTTGCCATGAACCAGGCATCTCATTTTCCCAAAGATTCCTTTCCTAACAGCAGGCCAGAAAGCTGTTGTCCTAACCTACGGAAACACTTAAAACACTTTGGGGAGATGTGGACACTCAGCCCATTGCAGGCTTGTTGTAGGAATGAAATAAAATAATGCATAAATGAATATAGAGCACTTTGCAAAGTGTCTGACACTTAACAAATGTTTTCAGTGTTTCACTGGGCAAGGACAATAGCTTTCTGAAGGGGAATTTTTAATGGCTCTCCAAAAGGAGGCCCCCAAGGTCAATAACAGAATGTGCCGCAGGTTCATGGACAACCAATTCCTTCACATCCTTAGAGATGAAATTCTTTGAAGAAAGATTTTCCTTTACAGAACCTCTTCTAGATTCTTGACTGGGCGTAGTGACTCACACCTATAATCCCAGCACTTTGGGAGGCCGAGGCAGGAGAATCACTTGAGGTCAGGAATTTGAGACCAACCTGACCAAATGGTGAAATCCTGTCTCTACCAAAAATATAAAATTAGCTGGGTGTGGTGGTGCACACCTGTAATCCCAGCTACTGGGGGAGGCTGAGGCCCGAGAATCACTTGAACCCAGCAGGCAGAGGTTGCAGTGAGCCGAGATTGCGCCATTGCACTCCAGCCTGGGCAATAGAGTGAGACTCTGCCTCAATTAAAAATCTCTTCTAGATTCTCTATTCCTTCTATTGGCCAATGCTATCCAAGTTCCCTTGAGGCAGTGCCCTGCCTGTCATTAAATCTACAGAAAATGTGTGAAGAACGGGTTTTTCTCTTAACCCCCAAGTGTTCCTCGTAAAACCCAGGGGTGGCAAGAAAATACAGGAGCACATGGCATGTTTTGGGAGAGTCACACATGATGGACTTCAGTCGATAGGATGGATGGCGCTTCAAATTTTCCAGGACAAAGTCCTGGGGTGGTCTCTGGAGAAACCCCAAGCCAATGGTTCTTCAAGGTTTCAAGATCAGTGCTATTCAGAACTATCAAAACCCAGCCACAGGCCAGGGGAAGAGGCTCACACCTGTAATCCCAGCACTTTGAGAGGCAAAGCAGGTGGATCACCTGAGGTCAGGAGTTTGAGACCAGCCTGGCCAACATGGGGAAACCCCATCTCTACTAAATATACAAAACGTAGGTGGGCGTGGTGGCACGTGCCTGTAATCCCAGCTACTCAGGAGGCTGAGGCAAGAGAATCACTTAAACCTGGGAGGCGGAGGTTGCAGTGAGCTGAGATTGCACCACTACACTCTAGCCTGGGAGACAGAGCGAGTACTCTGTCAAAAAACAAAACCAAAAACCCAGCCACACACCCCAGCATTTTTACAAAAGGGAAAAAAGGGATGCATTCAAGATAATACAATGACATTCCTATGTTTTCTCTGAGCCAGAGAGCAGAGAAACATATTGTGTCTAAGGTGGCTCTCTTTCTGATCAAGGTTTCTGTAAATGGGCAGTGTCCACACACGAATTCTGCCTAAAGACTCTGTGGGAGCCAGGCTGCGAGCTGATTGCAGCAGCAGAAGGCAGCACGTGGGATATGACATTTTAGAATTGTTCAGACAGACCCCAGGCCTAGAAGATACGCCAGACACAGTGTTAGGAGAGCAAGAACAAAGCAACACCAGAAACAATTGTTTAAAAATTTAAAAGACCATTTCCCTTTATCAACTCCGCAGCTGGCTGCCATTCCAGTAAATTTCTAAAACATGAAACTGGCCCCAGCAGGGCAGAGAAGTGAACGGGATAGGGCAGGCCAGTGATATTTACAATATCCAGGTGCGATATCCAGCTTTCCTGGAAGCTGAAAAATGAATTGTTTTCTGGGAGAGAAACAGAAATAACATTACTGGTTGGTCAGGACCTCGGGGAAGCCTCTTGTTTCTGGATACCTAATCTTTATAAAAGAATAGGGTTCCTGTGCAGCATTTTAAAACTCTGGGCTGGGAGCAGTGGCTCCCTTCTGTAATCGCAGCACTTTGAGAGGCCAAGGCAGGAGGACAGCTTGAGACTGGAGTTGGAGACCAGCCTGGGCAACATAGTGACATCCTAATTCCACAGAAAGGAAAAATAGAGGCCGGGCGTGGTGGCTCACACCTGTAATCCCAGCACTTTGGAAGGTCAAGGTGAGCAGATCACAAGGTCAGGATATTGATTCCAGCCTGGTCAACATGGTGAAACCCTGTCTCTACTAAAAATACAAAAATTAGCTTGGCATGGTGGCATGTGCCTGTAGTCCATGCTACTTGGGAGGCTGAGGCAGAAGAATTGCTTGAACCCCGAAGGTGGAGGTTGCAGTGAGCCGAGATCACACCTCTGCACTCCAGCCTGGCAACAGAGTGACACTCCATCTTAAAAAAAAAAAAAGAAAAGAAAAATCAGCCAGGCGTGGTAGTACACACCTGTAGCCCCACCTACTTGGGAGGCTGAGGCAGGAGGATTGCTTAAGCCCAGAAGTTCAAGGCTGTAGTGAGCTAGGATTGTGCCACTGCTCTCCAGCCTGGGTGACAGAGCAGAGACCCTGTCTCTTAGTAATAATAATAAAGTAAATAAAATTCTACACATTACGAGTCAAAATAGCAGATGAAGAGTGCTAGGGGCAAGTCACTCTGGCTCCTGGAACAAGCAAACCTCCAAATCTCAGTGGCTTATTTTGGTAAAAATATGTTCCATGGCTGGCAGGTAGCTTTCCTGGTGGTCATTTAGTGACTTTAGCCCCTTTAACACTGTGGCTCCTCCATCATCAACAGGTGGATTCCAAAGTCTCCATGCAGTGGGAAAAAAGAGGATGGAGAATGCACACTGGCTTTTCAACCGCGGCAGGGTTGAAAAGACCCACATTTATTGCTGAGAACAAATCTTACAGCCACACTGGCTGCAGAAAACGCTGGACTGGGTGTACCCAGGAGGCTTCTGGCCTTTGCCTCTAAGAATTAGCAGGCACCAAAGCTGACATCAGCTTTCTCCAGGTGTTATCATAAGTGAATTAGGTCATCCGTGGATGGTGATACAGTTTGGTTCTATGTTGCCACTCAAATTTCCTCTCGAATTGTAATCCCCACATGTCACAGGAGGGACCTGTTGTGAGGTGATTGGATCATGGGGCCGGTTCCCCCCATGTTGTTCTTGTGATAGGGAGTGAGTTCTCACAATATCTGATGGTTTTATAAGTGTTTGACAGTTCCTCCTACACACCTCTCTCTTTCCTGCTGCCTTGTGAAGAAGTACCTGCTTCCCCTTCCACTATGATTGTAAGTTTCCTGAGGCTTCCCCAGCCATGCAGAACTGTGAGTCAATTAAACCTCTTTCCTTTATAAATTACCCAGTCTTGGGTAGTATCTTCATAGCAGTGTGAAAATGGACTATTACAGATGGTTATAGGCCCAAGAAGGGTATCACTAGCTTTTTCTTCTGGGGAACAAAACAGACATTTCCATTCAATAAAAGGGACTGATATTTGTCATTTCTTCAGTGTATAAGTATCTCCTCCACTTGTAGGATCCTCTCCTGATCAAAGCCCTAATGTTTACATTTAAAAACCTGAAGAGGAAAAATCCTGACTTCAGTTGTGAAGTCAACTGGTGGAGTAATTTACCAATCAGCAAATATCAAGCCTGCAGGCCCAGTTTCACATAGAAGCGTCATGTCATGGTTGTGAATGTCATTTTGTGCCTAGTCCTAAGTGAACTGGGATCTGTATTTGTCTTTCCCTGGCTTTATATTATGTGGTATCACACAGGAGCATTGACTGGCACCATGTCCTAGAATGTCTGGTCTTCTGATGTGGCAATTTCTCCTCCCCTAAGGCCACCTCCCTTCCCAGGTTCCATCAGTAATGACTAGACTTGGCATTTTGCCCCCAAGTTCCTGGGCTCTGATACACCATCCTGGAACAGAGAACAGCATTTCTGTCCTTAACCTTACTGACATTTTAACACAATTTCAGAAACCCCAGATTTCCTGACTTCCATAGCTTCTAACCCAGTGGCTAGTCCCACATTTTTAAAAAATTAGTTGATTTTATTTGCAGTTTATGCAAAAAGAAAAGGATGGGATAAAGCTCCAAGAAGGGTTCTGAAAACATTAAATGTTGAAGTAAGCAAAGGATAACCCACCTCAGGATGGCAGGGCCAGGGCTGTTCCTGGAGCACCGGCAGCCCCGGCCACAGGCCACCACCTTCCTCTGGGACTCAGCTTGTTTCTATCTCATGAGTAGAATGGAGAGTGGATTCACTCTGTTTAAATTTAATTTATAGCTATTTTCTCACTCTCTTTTCTCTTTGTCAAGCCTGAGAATGGAGTGCATGTTGGTTTATCAGATGTAATTTCTGTACGTACAAATTCACAGAGGAATCACATAGGTCACGCGCCTCCTCTTGGCTGTAATAAAAGCAAGTGAGAGGCTGAAACCCTCCTATGCCTGGACCATGCTTCTTTTTGAGTTGCCTCCTGCCACAGACAGTATGTTTGGTGACTTGGTCCCAAAGGGGGCATCCAAATTTGCTATTTTTATTTATTTTATTTTATTTTATTTTATTTTATTTTATTTTATTTTATTTTATTTGAGACAGAGTTTCGCTCCACGCCGGGGTGCAGTGGCGCGATCTCGGCTCACTGCAACCTCCGTCTCCCAGGTTCAAGTGATTCTCCTGCCTCAGCCTCCCGAGTACTGGGACGACAGGTGCCCACCACCATGTCCGGCTATTTGTGTGTATGTGTGTGTGTGTGTGTGTGTATGTGTGTGTGTGTGTGTATTTTTAGTAGAGACAGGATTTCACCATGTTGGCCAGGCTGGTCTCAAACTCCTGACTTCAAGTGATCTACCTGCCTTAGCCTCCCAAATCACTGGGACCTGAGGCGTGAGCCACCATGCCCAGCCCAAATCTGCTATTTTTAAACAACGACAGGCATGGAGAGACAAGTTGGAGGCCTAATAGCCTGCCCAGTTCCTCCTGCTCCTACAAGAACTGGAGAGGAGTGTGAGTGACAACTTTTCCTGTCCTCTGTTGACACCCTCCATTTTCAAGCCCCAGTGACCCTAACTGCTGGCGCTGAGCAGGCTGGCTTTCAGGCAGAGGACCCTCCAGGCCCTGGAAGCCCACGGCTCTGCTTTCTGCGAGCCTCTTACCTCTACCATTGCCTCTGTCTGCTGGAGTCCGTGCTCTGTCCACTGTTCCCAGGGATGTCTGTGGCCATGAGCACATCCCCATGGACCTCTGAGCAGTGCCAAATAATTGTACACATTCTCCAAGCCTCTGTGAACCCACTGACACCACTCGACAGCAGTTTCACTCAAGGAAATCCTTAAGCTTGCTCACCTTCAGCCAGGCTGCAGTCCAGGTGTCTGCGGGGCAGTCCAGGGGGAGAACAAGAGGGTCCTCATAGCCAGGCAGGGCAGGGAGTGGCCTGACTCACCAACAATCCATACCCGTTGCAGGCTGTACAACAGGGAAAACCAGAATGTGGACAGAGGGACACACAGTGAGCCTGGAACCCCTGTGCCAACATCAGCAGCTATCACTTCCTCACTTCCTCTGGGTCCTCACAGTCATTATCTCCAACCTGCCCCTCCCAGGGGCCCACACACAGGTGGTGGCACCACTACCACTCAGGAAACTGCTCACTTCACAGCTACACAGCTATTCTTGTGGCCAGTAAATAATAACTCCCTGGGTTTTTCTCAGCATTTACTATCATGTTAATGAGTGTTCCATACATTGTCTCATTTTATCCTCACAGCAACCCTCAGATCAGCTGCTGTCATGAGCTAGTTTTTTTTTTTTTTTTTTAAGAGACAGAGTCTCACTCTTGCCCAGGCTGGAGTACAGTGGCTCAATCACAGCTCACTGCAGCCTGGAACTCCTGGGATCAAACAATTCTCCCACGTCAGCCTCCTGAGTAGCTGGGACTACATGTACATGCCACCATGCCTGGCTAATGTTTTTAAAAAGATTTTTGTACAGACAGGGTCTTGTTATGTTGCCCAGGCTGGTCTTAAACCCCTGGTCTCAAGTGATCCTCCTTCCTTGGCTTTCCAAAGTGCTGGGATGACAGGTGTGAACCACTATGCTTGGCCCACTCCTTTTTTAAGTTAAAAATAATTTTCGTTTATTTATTTATTTTTCATAGAGATGGGATCTTGCTATATTGCCCAGGCTGGTCTTGAACTCTTGGTCTCAAGTGATCCTTCTGCCCCAGCCTCCCAAAACACTGGGATTATAGGCATAAACCACCTAGCCTGGCCCTCAGCTGCATTTTATGGCTAAGGAAACTGAAGATCAGACATAAAAGTAGCTAGGCAACCATGAGACTTAGCCTCAAATTGCCACCTGCCCTGACCTTGAGTCCTAATCTCAGGCCCTTGGGCTTGGTGGCTTGCTGCAAGGTGCTTCTCAAGCTCTGTCCACAGTTGAGAACTCTGTCCTGACGCAGACCTCATGTTTGTGCACCAGATCCAAGCTTTGTGACTTTGAATGAGGGATTCTCACATCTCATGGGCCATTTTTTAGGACCACAGGTTCAATTTCCCATTGTGCCATAGCATACCAATACACCAAAACAGCAGGAGTTGCAGCAGAGAAAGATCACTGGTCAGGGAAATGAGGAGATGGGAGGAAACCTAAAATCTGCCTCCTCAAAAGGTTTGGGATGCAGAGTTTTCCAGGGGTTTTTAAGAGGATGGGTGATTGGCTGAAGTGTGGGGATCCCTGATTGGTTGAGAAGCAAGAGGATGAAGTCCTGGGACAGGAAGATGAAGAAACTACATGCCTGTCCTGAGTTGATTTCTTGGTGGGGGTCTTCAGGTTGGTTAGCCATTCTGCTGGAATTCAGGATTTAACACACACACACACACACACACACACACACACACACCTTAAACAATTGTTGGGTTAAAAGATGCAGTGTTAGAGATTTTATCTATAGGAACAATGAGGGAGCAGGTACTCTGTGCTATGTGACCCTTGAATGGTTAGCAACTACAAGGAAGTGGGTTAAAGTGCACCTGTGTACCCTGATCAGTGTCTAACCATAATTCTGCCTAAAGCCGGGCTTGTAATTCTTGTTAACCCTGTGAAGGCCACTTCAGCCTCCTTCCGGCGTCTTCTGAGTAATAGAGAAGTGTTCAGGAAGTTTCCAGCCAAGGTTCTTTCCAAGGGGTATCTCAGGCATGCCTGGCTGGCTGCATCATAAAGAACAGGAAGTCCATATTAGATGGTGGCCAATGTGCAGAAGCAACAGGACTTCATCCTCTTGCTTCTCAACCAATCAGGGATCCCCACACTTCAGCCAATCACCCATCCTCTTAAAAACCCCTGGAAAACTCTGCAGTTTGGTGTGGCAGAGCCATGCCAGCTGAGCAGTGCTGGCTTTTCCCAAGTCCTAGCCCCAAACTCTAGACAACCCAGTACCACTGTCCTTTCTGCAGACTTACGGGACCAGTAATTGGGAATGCCTTTTATTTTGCCTTTACCAATTTGAGTTCAGTTAGGGAATCTGAGTACCAGAGAGAGTGATCACAAGCTTTTCTGGCCTTTTGGGCCATATGACATCAATCATGCTATTTATTTATTTTGAGATGGAGTCTCACTCACTCTGTCACCCAGGCTGGAGCACAGTGTCATGATCTCTGTTCACTGCAACCTCCACCTTCCGGGTTCAAGTGATTCTCCTGCTTCAGCCTTCTGAGTAGCTGGGACTACAGGCATGCACCACCACGCCCAGCTAATTTTTGTATTTTAGTAGAGACGAGGTTTTGTCATGTTGCTCAGGCTGGTCTCAAACTCCTGGCCTCCCAAAGTGCTGGGATTACAGGTGCAAGCCCAATTATGGGATTACAGGTGCTTGGCCCAATCATGCTCTTTCAAGGATGTGGACAGACCAGTCCTCTTCAGATCACTGTATGCAGTCTGAACGCTCTGGCCCTTTGGTGTTGAAGACACAGAATTAAATATAATTCACTACTCTTTTATAGTTAAACATAGTTTATCTATAATTGTGCCCTACCAACTCCTTTAATCCCAGGCAAAATGCAATGAAATGACAGTAGAAGGATGGAGGACATGCATGGACAGGGGAGTGAATGCAATGTTTTCACCCTCCCTGCTTTGCCAGCTTCTACACCAAAGGTTCTAAAGTCATTTTCAGTACTTTCCTGGCTTTCTAATTTTAAGCTCTGAGGAAAGAATAAAGGCTCTGAGCCAAGCAGTGACATCCATGTCTAAATTATCTTTATATCCCTGGCAGCATTTAGCTTGGAGCTCTTAGTAAATATGTAGATGGCACTGGATTGAATAACTAAGGAAGGTAAATTGTTAGAAGTTAAAGGCATTAGGCTGGGTGCTGGGAATACCAAGAACAATAAAATGCTTACTACTTACTTAGTTGAAGCTGTTGTAGAGAAAGGACTAATGGACCGATGTTTGAACTGTCAGAGTTGGGAGGACAGAAATAGAGTGAGAGCTAGTAGATGTGAAGTAGTGGGTGGTAGGAAAGTGGGAATACAGGAGAGGAGAGGAAGGCATGGGAGCACAGAAAAAAAAAAAAGGAAGGGAGGTAGGGAGAAAAGGACAAAGCCAACCTAGACATGCCTGACCCAGGCTACTTTTTAGCCAAATTTTTTTTTCTTTTCTTTTTTTTTTTTGGACAGACTCTTGCTCTGTCGCCAGACTAGAGTATAGTGGTGTGATCTTGGCTCACTGCAACCTCTGTCTCTTGGGTTCCAGCAATTCTCCTGCCTCAGACCCCTGGATAGCTGGGACTACAGGTGCACGCCACCATGCCCAGCTAATTTTTTGTATTTTTAGTAGACATGTTGGCCAGGATGGTCTCCATCTCTTGACCTCAGGATCCACCCGCCTCAGCCTCCCAAAGCGCTGGGATTATAGGCGTGAGCCACCGCACCTGGCCTTTTAGCCAGTTTTCTAACATGAAAGCCCTGATCCTCTATGACACTCACAAGCTATCTATCAGGCTGGGTCATAAGGCTGGGATGGATTTTGTTTTCTTTGTATTCATTATGATTTTTATTTCTTTAGAGACAGATCCTTACTCTGTTGCCCAGACTGGAGTGCAGTAATGCCATCATAGCTCCCCGTAGCCTCAATCCCCTGGGTTCAAGTGATTCTCCTACCTCAGCCACCTGACTTGCTGTGACTACAAGCATGCGCACCCATGCCCAGCTGATTTTTAAATGTTTTCGTATAGATGGGATCTTGCTATATTGTCCAGGCTTGTCTTGAACTCTTGGCCTCAAGCTATCCACCCAGCTCGGCCTCCCAAAGCATTGGGATTACAGGCATTAGCCACTGTGCCTAGCCTGGGTTGAATTTTAAAATGGTGTGTAATGCCCAGACCCGCGATGACCCGAAAGCAACCACCAGAGTCCAGAGACAGGACTCTGGCAGGGATCGCTTTATTTCGAGTTCGAACTCAGTTCCCTCCAGCTAGGTATCCGATCCTAGAGAGAGACCCCGAGCTCGGTGTTCAGCCGTCTTTTATAGTCAGACACAAACAAGTTACAGCAAGTTACAGTCACTGGGAATTTTTACAGTTGTAGGTTTACAATTGGCTGACATTTAAAGTTAAACATTAGTCAGTTGTTCATTGGTTCCCGCCCTTTGACCAACCACAAACGGCCGCTTGCCCTGCTAGGGACTTTCCAGATAACCTTGTTGTTTTAGCATTAAGGGGAGTTTCCTGACTTTTCTGACCTCTGATATTCAGTATTTTTCCAGTCCTCAGGTGAAAATAAACCAGTATTATACTTTTCAGTACATAGCAACAGCAACGAAAATCAAAAGAAAAGAAAAAAGTCCCCCCAACCCTGCTTCTGGGCTCTATAGATCAAGCTACTTTCATTCTACATTTCTTGGCTTCTCTGAACTGCTCATCACACCACACTTCATCTTAATTCCTCATCTTGTATTAAGAAAAACGATTTGCATTGACTGGCAAGAGGATCCACATATTTAGAAGTTCTTACCACCGCCATACTTCAATTGAGATATGTCTTGAGGTCCATTTTTATAAATCCCATTTCTGAGAAGCAGTCATAAATAAAGCAGAAGATTGAAATGGAATTTTTTAAAAGGACTTCAGGAGGAAAGCCGTTATGCAACCGTCCGATTTAGTGAAAGAGAATATTCATTTAAACTGGGAGGAGTCAGCTCACCATCTCCAGCACGGCAGAGAGAAACACTGAGAAGAACTCTCCTGATTTTCAGGACGGGTAGCTTGCTCCTCTGGGAGGAAGGTTACCAGAAAGACCCGAAAATGATTGTTAGGATGCAAGTAACAAATTAAAATGTTCTCTTTGCCAGAAACCTGTGTTGTTTTGAATCAGACAAAGGGCTAAACATTTGCCTGCGCTTGGATTACCAGATGGTGCTATTTACGTAATTTATGCGCTAAAGTTCCTCCAGTGTTGCTTTTAACAATGTAAATGGATTTAAATGGCTTCCTAAGTGACTTCCTTTTGATAAAAAGAAGAATCCCTGTCAGTAGGAAGGAAGACATCAGAGAGACATGCTCCAGAGGCAGTGGGACATCACTCTCCGTGTTACAGAAACCACCATAGCTCTGCCCGTCTGGCTCAGCAAACCCAAACACTGACATTGCAACTGCAGCCAGAGAAAGTGAGGCGGTTATTGCAGGGAGCCCAGCAAGAAGAATCATGCTTAAGACCTGAACTCCCTGATTACTTGTAGGGGAGGGGTTTTTTTGTTTTGTTTTTTGTTTGTTTGTTTTTTGTTGTTGTTGCTGTTGTTGTTTTTGACAGAGTCTCGTTCTGTTGCCAGGCTGGAGTGCAGTGGCACAATCTTGGCTCACTGCAACCTCTGCTTCCCGGGTTCAAGCAGTTCTCCTGCCTCAGCCTTCCAAGTAGCTGGGACTACAGGTGCACGCCACCACGCCCAGCTAATGTTTGTAATTTTTGGTAGAGACGGGGTTTCACCATGTTGGCCAGGATGGTCTCGATCTCTTGACCTCGTGACCTGCCTGCCTCGGCCTCCCAAAGTGCTGGGATTATAGGTGTGAACCACCGCACCCGGCCCTAGGTAAGGGTTTTTAAAGGCAGAGAGGCAGAAGTTACAGGCGAAGTCAGAAATCAACAAATGGAGGCTGTACATTGTTTTGACCTAAAAAAGTAGGACCTTTTTAAAAAAAAAAAAAACAGACTTTCTCTCTTGTTGCCCAGGCTGGAGTGCAATGGTTTAATCTCAGCTCACTGCAACCTCTGCCTCCCAGGTTCAAGCATTCTCCTGCCTTAAGCCTCCCAAGTAGCTGGGACTACAGGCATGTGCCACCACGCCCGGCTAATTTTTTGTATTTTTAGTAGAGACGGGGTTTCACCATGTTGGCCAGGCTGGTCTCGAACTCCTGACCTCAGGTGATCCACCCCCCCCCCCACCTTGGCCTCCCAAAGTGCTGGAATTAGAGGTGTGAGCCACTGTGCCCAGCCAAAAAGTAGGACATCTTGAAGCAAGACCCGAAGGTCTAAGGTGGAGTCAAAGATTTTCTGATTTGTGATTGCTCCAGGAGGCAAAGCTTTGTCTAAAAATTTGAGGTCAGCAGGAAAGAATGTTAGTGCTTCCTCGTGGGGATGACCTCCTCCAGACCCCTTGGGAAGAAATTTAGAACAAAGCACTGTGGTCAGAGTTCAGTCCTCAACTCCCCCTTATCCGAGGGTTTACCTGCCGGCAAATCCATTGAGTGCGGTCTCAGTTTCTGAAAAACAACTCAGGAATGTATGCTAAGATGTTTATCTTTTTTTTCTTTTTTTCTTTTTTTGAAATGGAATCTGGCTCTGTCGCCCAGGCTGGAGTGCAATGGCACAATCTAGGCTCACTGCAGCCTCCACCTCCTGAGTTCAAGCTATTCTCTGGCCTCAGCCTTCTGAGTAGCTGGGATTACAAGCACCTGCCACCACGCCCGGCTAATTTTTTGTGTTTTTAGTAGAGATAGGGTTTCACCATTTTGGCCTGGCTGGTCTCAAACTCCTGACCTCAAGTGATTCACCCGCCTCGGCTTCCCAAAGTGCTGAGATTACAGTCATGAACCACCATTCCTGGCCTATTATCTTTAGTTTCTATAGGGAACATCTCATGAGCAACTTCCCTGACTGTTGTTTTAAGCCACTATTACCTTCTTGGTTATCAAGTTGCTCACTGACTTCTTAGGGCTAGCTAGGTGCCTGGAATGTCCTATGAAGGAACTCAAGATGTTCCTTTATTTCCATGCTTGGGGGGAACCCCCAGGCTCCAAAGAGGGATCCCTGCTGCATCTCACCTGAGGGAAAAAACAGGGATGCCCCCAGTATAGGGCATTCAGGTTCTATGGGGCCTGATGCTTCCACAGCCTGGGAGACCCTCTTGACGATACAAAGGTCAAGCCTTGAAAGGAGTCCGTGCAAATGAGGCTCCTGGAGCTGAAGTTTCTGGAAAGCCCATCTGTCCTCAGGAGATCGCTATAGGGGCTACTAGAGCCTGTGTGGCCCCAGAAATCCTTGTGAACCAGAATGTCAGGAGGTGCTGGTCACAAACACGCAGGGACCCATCAAAGCATTACTTAATCCTGGGCTCTATGACTCCCCTGCACACGCACCCTTTTTTAAGGTTGAACTTTAAAAAAAAAAAAAATTATTTTTTTAATAATAAAAAAATTGGGTTCATAGGAAAATGGAGCAGAAGGTACACAGATTTCCTATATACACTCTGCCCCTCAACACATGGAAAGCCTCCCTCTTTATCAACATCCCCCATCAGAGTGATGCATTTGTTATAATCAATGAACCTGCATTCACATAACATTATCACCCAAAGTCACAGTTTATAGTAGGGTTCACTCTTGGTGTTGTACATTCTATGGGTTTAGACAAATATATAATGATGTGTATCTACTATTACAGTATCATACAGAGTAGTTTCACTGACCCCAAATCCCTCTCTGTCCGCCTATTCATCCCTCTCCCCAACGCCTGGCAACCACTGATCTTTTCATTGTCTCCATAGTTTTACCTTTCCCAGAATGTCATATGTACAGTTAGGAAGTATGCTATGTAGCCTCTTCAGATAGAGATGAACTTTTTTCTCCTGTATTCCAAGCATACATGACAAAACATTGTGAAAATTCTGTTTTTGTTTTTCCTAATGTAACCAAACCCAAGTTCACCTGCTCACTCCTCTAAAGCCAGACTTGAGAGACAAGGGTTGATGGGAAGAAAGGCATGTTTATTTGGAGAGCTAGGAAACCAAGAAGATAATAGTGAACTGGTTTTCTGAAATACCATCTTAAGTTTTTCAAGTTTGCTGGAGGGTTTTTTGGGTTTTGTCTTTGTTTTTGTTTTTGTTTTTTTGAGACAGAATCTTGCTATGTCGCCCAGGCTGGAATGCAATGGCACAATCTTGGCTCACTGCAAGCTCCCCCTCCTGGGTTCACACCATTCTCCTGCCTCAGCCTCCCGAGTAGCTGGGACTACAGGCGCCAACCACCACACCAGGCTAATTTTTTGTATTTTTAGTAGGGACGGGGTTTCACCGTGTTAGCCAGGGTGGTCTCGATCTCCCGACCTCATGATCTGCCTGCCTCGGTGACCCAAAGTGCTGGGATTACAGGCATGAGCACCGTGCCCAGGCGGCTGGAGGGTTTTATGGGAGAGGGATGTGGGGAAACTGTGTAGAGGCTGGGATCGAGAAGCAACTAGGATGGCAGATAATCTGGGCACCAGCAGCAGTCCCCAGTGGTTGGGAACTTCTTCGTCCTTGGTTAGGTCCCAATGCACCTGTAAATCTTTAACAAAACATAGTGGTGTACCTGCTTCCCCTGTAGTCCCAGAGTTAGGTTCAAAACTATATGATTGCTGCTTTGCATTTTGTATCAGTGCTCTCAAATTATCTTAACCTGCATGCAATAATGGGTAAATTTCTCTTAAACAAAAATGGACTAGTTATGTTAGTTTCTTGCTGTTTCACTGTTACAGTAAGAGACGGTGGTGAAATCTCCGTTAACTTCAGGTATCTATGTGCATATGCTTTCAGGAAGAAAGCTTCTGAAAATAGACCACAGGCTTTCACAGGGAGGGTTTTATTTTTTACTTTATTTTATTTTATTTTATTTTATTTTATTTTATTTTATTTTATTTTATTTTATTTTAAGATGGAGTCTTGCTCTGTTGCCCAGACTACAGTGCAGTGGCGCCATCTCGGCTCACTGCAACCTCCACCTCCTAGGTTCAAGCGATTCCTCTGCCTCAGCCTCCCAAGTAGCTGGGATTACAGGCACCTGCCACCACACCCGGCTACTTTTTTGTATTTTTAGTAGAGAAGGGATTTCACTGGTCTTAAACTTCTGACCTCAGGTGATCTGCCCAGCTCAGCCTCCCAAAGTGCTGCTGGGATGACAGGTGTGAGCCACTGCGCCCGGCCTATAAAATATTTAAAAATTAGACATATTAGTGTTCAACTGTGGTCCCAGGTTCTTGGTAGGCTGGGGCAGGAGGATTGCTTGAGTTCAGGAGTTTGAGGTTACCATGAGCTACAGTCATGCCACTGCACTCCAGCCTGGGAAACAGAGTGAGATCCTGTCTTTCTTAAAAAAAAAAAAAAAAAAAAAAAAAAAATCAAAGGAAAAGATTCAAAAAAACTTCTTTCTGCTGCCTAGAGAGGAGTTTTGGACAAATTAAAGGAAGTATTAATATACCCAGCAGTGGTTCAGGTCTGATCAGGCAGTGTCTCTCTTCCATGATCTAGAAAACATTCCCAAATTCATTAGGTGAGGAATTCCTGGCAGTCTCCAGAGGATTCCTCAAGAAAGTCATCACTGGGGTAGGCAGTCTCTGCAGTCTGCTGTTTTCTGTTAGCAGAGGCCATAGTCCTGCAGACTGGGCCATGGTCTCTCGAGATGCCAGAGCTGAAAGAAACCTCGGCGATCGTCCTCTGTCATTTACAGATGAGAAAATAGTTCCAGGGGGAGAATGCATGTGCCTGACTTCTGGGAGAAAGGGAGCCAGTAGCCTTTCCCCACTAGAGAGTAAAATGATTAATCTTTCCTGGGTCTATCTCAGCTCGTGCTAGAGAACATCTCCCCACTGATTCCAGGGAGGGCTGGGCTGGCTGGTGTCGACGTACTGTAGGGTGGATTTGCAACAGAAGGGGTGCCGGGGAACAGCGTTCTTAGAAGCACCAGGGTGGTTCTGGGTTTGTGGGAAGAGAGGTTGGGCAGAGACTCAAATTTAGCTGGTGTTGAGTTCTATAAGGGCCCTTGGTTGAAATACTTTAACTTTCTCTGCCTGGCATATTGTATCCTCTAGTCTATTTTCTTTTCCTTTCTTTAATTTGTTCCTGTTTTCCCACCTCCTAGGCCCGCTTTCCAGACAATTTCCCTGCTTACTCCCTCCAGCCCCTCTCCATTCATTAGTGTATGCACACATTCACTCGTTGATTAAGAACTCAGAACTCATTGGGTACTTACTTATGTTCCAGGCACAGTGCTGGGCAGTAGGGACACAGGATGACACAGTTCTGTCCTCATTGAGCTAACAGCCTAGTAAAGAATGGAGAAAGTAATTTTTTTGCACGCCCATATGCTGGCAGGCTCATAAAATTACAACTGTGATAAGCGCTATGCTGGCATGTTATAGGGAGCTCTGCTTTTATCTGGGGCTTCCTTACGTAAGTACTGATGGAGCTGAAGGCCAAAGTTTGATTAGGAGTTAACTAGGCAGGTGGGGGAGGAGTGTCCCGGGTAGGAATGGGGCACAGGGAAGGATAAAAAGAAACATCTTGGGGTTGGGGGGAGCTGCAGAGATAAGGCCGCAGGGGGAGGCTTTGAAGACCACATGAAGATTGAGGATTTATTTTCAGAGTGGTCGGTGGGAGCCATCGAAGTTTGCAGGGCCGTGGAATGGTCAGTTCCACCCTGGCTGCTGAGTGGAGGTCAGACTGAATGGAGTTAGATTCGGAAGTAATGGCTGTGGTCTAGGTGGGAGATGGTCGTAGCTTGCACCAGGGTGCTGAGTGAGGAGAAGATGATCTGGTGGTCATAGTGGATATGAAAGGAAGTGGATGCAGTTGAGCCATAGTGAAGAGGCATCATCTGTAGGACTTGGTGATGGATTGGCTGGTGCCTAGGGAGGAAGTGGTGAGGATGGTGCCTGAGTTTCTTTCTGGTATAAGCAGCTTCCTTGCTGAATTTGAGCGACGGGGGTGGTGGGGAGAGAGGACTCACTGTCTTTCTGCTCCGGGCCACCTGCTGTAATAGCATGCAAGCTCTTTCGAGAGAGCTGCCCCCTGTTAGTGCCTTGAAGATCCCAGGAAAAGTGGCTTTCACATAATCAGGGCACCCACTGTTCTCAATCGAATGACATGGTTGAAAACGCTCACTAGAATATTTTGGCTGCAAACCTACTTATGCCTGAATGATACTTCCTGCTGCTTTTGAGAAACTCCTGGCCTCTAAAAGTCATAGGACAAGACCAGACCTTGAATATTAGAATTCTGTGACATGAGGTGAGAGCAGCCCCCTTACTCTTAGGGCAGTGGATTCCAAAGTGGGGTACACAAGATGATGTGGACCATTAGAGGGAAAAGAGGAATATATTAGCTCTCATATTGTAATGTTCTAATTTTTGGATTTCTATATATCTATAAATTTTTCATGTGTAAAGTATATTAGCATAGTAGTATGTGCATGTACTGAAAAATGAATAAAGTAAACATATTGGAGAAGGTATGCTTTACATTTTTAAACATCAAAAGTGTTTGGAGCCCATAGCCTATGAGAATAGTGAATATAAATGAACCAGTCATGTTGGTTTTGATGGCTTGGCCTCCTCTTTCCTCCCTGGCTGCCTAGGCTCCTCAGTGACAGGTGCCCAGGGGAGCAGGTGGCCTGCACAATACCTGGCACCCTATATCCTCATTTGTTGCCTGTGGCTCTTCCTGGGGTCCCTGAAGCTACCATCCAGCTGTCCAGGCTGTGGCAGAGCACAGCCCTTGCTTAAATTCTTTCAGCTTCTGTAAAATTGAGTCATCAGATCACAACCCTGGAAACGATATTAGAAGCCTTCTAAGCTGGTGGCTCCCAAATGTGGCTACACATCTCAATCCCATGGGGGTCCTTTTTACATACACCCCCAGGTGCCTCAACTTCATCCCTGGGGAATGTGATTTATAGGGCTGGGGTGGGATCCAGGTGTTTGTAATGTTATTTCATTTTATGGATGGATGGATGGATGGGTGGATGGATGGATGGATGGATGGATTGACAGGGTCTTGCTCTGTCACTCAGGCTGGAGTGCAGTGGCATCATCATAGCTCACTGCAGCCTTGAATTCATGGGCTCAAGTGATCCTCCAGTCTCAGCCTCCTGAGTAGATGAGACCACCACCCTGTGCCACCACACCTGGCTAATTATTTAATATTTTTGGTAGAGGCTGGGTCTCACCATATTGCCCAGGCTGGTCTTGAACTCCTGGCCTCAAGTAATCCTCCTGCCTCAGCCTCCCAAATTGCTGGGATTCCAGTCATATGCCACTGCACTGGGCCTAATGAAAGTATTTATTGAATGATGAAGTTGAATGTATGAATAAAACATGTATCAAAAGATGTAATTAAACCAACGTGCCACTGAAGGCTCTCCAAAATGATTAAAATCAGTCCCACCCATTGACATTCATCTCCCATAGTGTCTCTTCTTCCAGGATCATCAACTGTCAGGAAGCAGAACAATGTGTCCTGCCTAAGACTTCCCAGCCCCTAGAGTCTTGTGATGGTTTCATTTGCCTCATCCCTCCCATATTCCAGAGGCTTGGGTAGGTTTAGGCAGGCTTTTTGGCCCAGTGAATGAAGCTGCAGTATATCCAGTGGCTAAGCAAGTCCCTGAAGACTCTCCAAAATGATGAAAATCAATCACACCCGTGGACATTCACCTCCTATAGTGTCCTCTTCTTCCAGGACCATCAACTGTCAGGAAGCAGAACAATGTGTCCTGCCTAAGACTTCCCAGCCCCCAGAGTCTTGTGATGGTTTCTTTTGCCTCATCCCTCCCATATTCCAGAGGCCTGGGTAGGTTAGGGCAGGCTTTTTGCCCCAGTGAATGAAGCTTCAGTATATCCAGTGGCTAAGCAGGAAAGCTAGGAGTCATTCATAACCCTCCTTCTCCTTCCAAGCCATATCCAATCTATTGTTGATGATTTTGCCTATTAAAAATCCCTCAGCCAGGCACGGTGGCTCACACCTGTAATCCCAATACTTCGGGAGGCTGAGGCAGGTAGATCACTTAAGGTCAGGAGTTCAAGACCAGTCTGGCCAACATGGCAAAACTCCATCTCTACTAAAAATACAACAATTAGCCAGCCATGGTGGTACACACCTGTCATCCCAACTACTTGGGAGGCTGAGGCAGGAAAATTGTTTGAATCTGGGAGGTGGAGGTTGCAGTGAGCCGAGATCATGCCACAGCCTTCCAGCCTGGGTGACAGAGCAAGACTGTCTCAAAAAAAAAAAAACCTTCAAATCTATCTACATCTCTATTTTGTTGCTGTCGCTCAAGCTATAAGCTCTTCTTCCCTGCAAAATAGCAAGGCCTTCTTGTTTTCTCCATCTCCCCTCTTCATGCTGCCAGTCTTTTCCCCACAGTTCAGCCAGAGTGATCTTTTCAAACCCAAACCCTTCAGTGGCTTCAGATGAATTTCTTTTTAACATGACCTCCAGATCATTGCCTGGTGTGGACCCTGCCTACCTCTCCAATGTTTTCCACTTCTCTCCTCTGTTCCATCCCTACTTTCTGAATCCATTTTTGGCATTCCAGCCACATGGCTATTCTTTCAGCTCTTTGAATATCCTCTGTGTATCTGTGTATCTATTGCTGTGTAAGCCCAAATTTAGTGGCCTCAATAACAATTGATTTGATTAAGATTCTGAAGTTTGGAAGTTTGGGCTGGGGTCAGCCAGGTGGTTCCTCTGCTCCACATGGCGCTGGCTGTGCTCATGCACGCACGGCATGCACGCACGCACACACGCAACCCACTGATGGGTTGTCTTGGGGGTGTCCAGTCTCACATGGCCTCACTCCCATGCCTTGGTCTTCAGCCATGATGTCTGGAATAGCTGGACCTCTATTGCTCCATTGTCTTTTATCCTTAGCTTCCTTACAGCCTGATGGGCTCAGAATTCCAAGAGGAAGAAAGTGCAAGCCACAAAGTCTCTAAGGCCTAGTCTTGGGTTGTGTGAGACGTCACATCTACATTCTGTTAATCAGTGGAAGTCATAATAAAGTCAGCCCAGATTCAAGGAGAGAGGAAATAGGTTCAGCCTTTTTATAGGAAAAGCAAAAAAGTCACATTGCCAACGAGCGTAGATGGAATTGTTGCTGCCATTTTTGAGTACAGTCCAGCACACCCTGCTCTCTCCTTCACAAGGTCATTGCAACTGTGCTGGCTGCCTCTGGGCTTGGGACTGCTGCCCACTTCCTCTACTCAGCTCAGCCTAGCCCTTCAGACTTCACCTTAGTATCCTCTCCTGGGGGATACTTTCTCTGAGCCCACTGGCCGCATCCCTGTGTTACATGCTAGATTTTTAGCCCTGTGTTGTTTTCCCTCAAGGAAAAGCTCCCTTTGTGATGGTGCATTTCCGCCTGTGATTCTTTGATTAATGCATTTCCCTTGCTAGATTACCCACTTCATGACAGCAAGGACCTTGTCTGCTAGCACCTCTCATTTCATCCCCCTGCCCTTCCCAGTAGGCCCTGAATGGATCATTTTTTGATGAACAAATAAATTAATAGATGAGCATCTGTTTCTGGAGTCACCATACCTCCTGGAGGCCCATATCCATTTAAGCATGGCCACTTCCCCACTTCCCTAGCAAGGGGTCACCAAGAACCCTGCGGTGGGTTCTTTGCCCCCAGGAGTGATCCCAGAGCTTGGAGCATGCCCTCCACTTGGCCCATTCCAACCCATCTGGAAGGAGTCCTCCCTCCACTGTGTGAGGACCCACAGCCTGGGGTGCTTTCCATTTGGGCACTTCCCTCTGCTCTTCCTCCTTGGCATCAGAGACATGCCAGTCAGGGTCTGGTTCCCACCTTTCTATGCATTTCCCTTCAGTATCATTTCTTCAGCCTGCCTAGGAACTCACCATGTGGGCTGGTAAACACTGATGTAGAGAACAGATCCACAAGACCCTTTCTTGGGACCAGCTGTACTTGGGATACTCATAGCTGGGTCTTATGTGTTGTAGAAACAGAAACTGGATCACTCCCTTTAGAGGGAGGGTGCCCCTTTTGCTTCCAGACCTCTCGGGTGGACTCGGAGGCCAAGGTGGAATATCACTGCTTCCAGGAATACCCCTCCATAGGGGACTTAGCTGGACTGTTGGTTTATTGCTAAGGCTCAAAGCCTTCAGTCCACTTTCTTGCATTTCTTTCCTTCTGCTATGTAGGCCTGGTTGCTTAACCACTGGCAGACTTCACATCAGCTTATCGTCACTTAGAGCCAGCCCATGAGCTCTGCCGGTGATCACTGCCAAGCAACATAGAGCAGAGCCTTGGGCTTAGAGAATCACTTGTCTCCCAGGCATCTTCCAGTGTCCCTTGCACAGCCATGCTGCCACATGGCATTGTGCAGCAGCAGGCTTTGACCTCCTACCCTAGGATATCATTGGTGCCACTCCAGATCCATGGAACTTCCTTTGGATATACGCATACACCCAGCTCTGTCCTCACCGTTTCCCCCGATCACTGTGGTCACAATGCAGGTCAGAGGCGCCAACCCGGCACCTGGAGTGAGGGACAGGGCTGTGGCTGAGGAGGAGCCAAGGGGTCTACAGGCTGTTGGTCAGCTCTCCCTGGGCAGGAGAAGCCAGTGTCTGCTGCTGTCACATGTGGTGGAGGGTGTGGTTCTGACTTCTCCCCTTACTGATTGTGGGGTTATTATAAATCTCTTACTTCACTCTCTTTACCCTCAGTTTCCTCATCTGTGATGAGCTGATGAGGGAGTTGGTGTTTGGTGTTTTCTGTCATTACTGGACTGGTCCTGGGGTCGGGAGCAGGCAGAGCGGGTATACTTGCCTCTCTAAGGGAAGGGAACTGTGAAAGTGGAGAGCAGAGGAGAGGTGAGCAAAAGGAGCCCTCGTTTTCTGTCTCACCCAAGAGGTGCTGCTAATGATAGTTCATGCTCAGGATTTTAAACCCAGTCTGCGTCACTGGAGGTGATGAGCTAAAGTGCAGAGTAGGCTGGGGCGGGCAGGATAATGACCACAATGCATGCCCAGCAATGGCAATGTTGTGGGCATCCAGGCCAGCAGCAGGATTCCTGGGCAGGCACTGACCCTGGCAGTTCACCCTGGGCTTGCTAGACCCCACAGTGGGGCATGCTTTCAAGATATCTGCCAGCCCAGGAGCCCCTGAGTCCTCCCCAGACTTTACAGGGAGAGCTGAGGGACCCTAGGTCAATGCCCACTGAGTGTGCTGGCTGATATCCACACCACAGAGCCCAGGATAGGAAGTCCGTGTCTCTGCCACACGGGACAGATGTGCTGTGCTTCCTGCCACATGTCTGTTTGCCATCTCCCTCCCCTTGCTTAAAAGGCTTGGTATCCAACACAGGGCTAACACAGCCAACATCTGGCTCCTCCATCCTCTCACCTCACTCCTAACAGCTACATCCACTTGAACACTCTTGGCAGTTTGGCTGCACCCCAGGCGTGAAAGCCATTCTGACCTTGGTCTGGATGGCTTATGGAGGATGTGGTGCCAAGTCAGCCTGGCTTGTGGGTTCTGTTCCCACTTGGCACCTCCATTCTCATGACGGGGTTTCAGGCTTTTGCTAAGGTCTCTTATGCACCTGTGTCTGTCATCCCTGCTAAGTAATGAGGGCTTGAAGAGCTCTGCTGTGCTTCCATCCATCCTCCTGAGCCTCCCCAAACTGAGATTCACCCCCACATCTACTTTCCCCCATCTATCTATCTATCTATCTATCTATCTATCTATCTATCTATCTATCTATCTATCTATTTTTATAACAGCTTTGTAGATATATTCACACACCCTTACAATTCATCCATTTAAAGTGTGCCACTCAGTGGTTTTTTTCAGTATGTTTGAGCTGTGCAAAGTTCACCACAATCAATATTAGAATGTTTTCATCACCTAAAAAGAAACCCCAAACCCATTAGCAGTCAGTCTACCTTCCTCCAGCCCCCCGCCCACCACCTTCCAAGCAACCATCAATTTATTTACCAGACATTTCATATAAATGGAATCATAGAATATATAGTCCTTTGTGACTTGCTTATTTTGCTTAGCATGCTTTCCAGGTTCATCCATAGTGTAGCATATATCAATATTTCATTTTTTTCCCAAATAATATTCCATCATACGGATATGTTACATTTTGTTTATGCATTAATCAATTGTTGGACCTTTGCTTAATCGAAGGTCATGAATTTTTACTCTTATGTTTTCTTCTAAGAGTTTTATAGTTTTAGCTCTTAATGTTTAGGTCGTTGATCCATTTTGAGTTAATTTTTCATATGGTGTGAGGTAGGAACCATGTCCATTCTTTTGCATGTTGTCCCAGCACAGTTTGTTGAAGATATTATTCCTTATCCCACTGAATTGTCTTGACACCCTTGTTGAAAGTTAGTTGACCATAAGTGTGAGAGTTTATTTCTGGACTCTCAGTTCTATTCCATTGATCTGTATGTCTGTCCTTATGCCAGTACCACACTGTCTTGACTATAGTAGCTTTGTATTGAATTTTGAAGTTGGAGAGTGAAGTCCTCCCAGTTTGTTCTTTTCAAGGTTGTTTTAGCTATTTGAGGTCCCTTGTTTTTCCTTATGAACTTTAGGATCTGCTTGTTAATTTCTTCAAGGAATCCAGCTGGGATTTTTATAGGGATTGTGTTGAATTTTTAGATCAATTTTGGGTATATTACCATCTTGACAATGTTAATTCTTCCAGTCCTTGAATGTGGTACATCTTTTCATTCATTCCCTGAGTCTGGCAACATCATTGTGAGACCAATTCTTTATATATTGTCCATCCCTTGAAATTCAGCCGCCTTGTTTTAGTCTCTAAGACGCCAGTTTCTTGTCTCTATTCCCAGGCCATTTGCCAACATTTGGCCTCCTTGACTTCCTTCCATGGCCAGCAGCTGGGTCTAACCTAACATGCTAGGGCACCTAGCTGTCTAGTCCCAGATCAAAGAAGTCTGGAACATCTATTCTCTACTAATCACTTAGCCCACAGTTCCTCCTGGAAGAAGCAAGCAAAGTGAGGATTCTTGCTTTATGGGAGAATTTTCTATCTGTATCATTTCCCTGTAGTATGACCCAAGTTGGGAAATAGAAACAAAACATCATACACACCCAAACAAATTTTGCCACCAAATTCAGTCAACAAAAGTCAAGAAGCAAGTATGTAGACACTCAAAAGTGTCCCAGTATTCTTGCTGTGGTGGTTACTGGGAGACTAAAGGTGGAATGGCTTGAAGTGACTCATCTTGGGGTGAGCCCACCTGAGTCAGCTCACCTGCAAAAACTGTCACTTATGCAGAGCATACAGTGTCTTCACAACAGAACAGCCTCACAGGTCCCTCACAGAAAGTTTTCTGTCATTTTCCTTTTTTTCTACTGGTACTGGGAACTTCATTTCCATAAATTAATTTTTTCTTGACAATAAGGTTTTTCTTTTTTATTTTCCCACCTGGACCAAGAGAAGTTGGATAGTCCAGCTTTCCTTTTGGAGCAGGGCCTTATAGCCTAGGTGCCTGCCATCCCTGTGCAGAGGGATGAGAAGTCCCACGTACTTGGGCTTTTGCATCCCTCAAAGGCAGCCATCATTGCAGCCTTCCTTCTGAATAGTTCAGTAATAGCAAGCGACAGCTGCTCATGATGGCATTGGAGTGGATGCTTCCAGAAGACTTGGCATCTGTACCCATAGGACTCCAAAGTAGATCATATTAACAGTGTAGAACTAGGCTGGGAGTAGTGGCACATGCTTGTAATACTAACACTTTGGGAGGCCTAGGTGGAAGAAACGCTTGAGGCCAGGAGTGTGAGACCAGCCTGGGCAACATAGCGAGACCTCATTTCTACAAAGAATATTTAAAAATTAACTGGTCATGGAGGCACATACCTGTAGTCCCAGCTACTTGGAAGGCTGGCTGAGGCAGGAGGATCACTTGAAGCCAGGAGTTCAAAGTTACAGTGAGCTTTGATCACACCACTGCACTCCAGTCTGGGAGACAGAGAGAGACCGTGTCTCAAAACAAAACACACCACAGAACTAAATCATTATACACAGCTTGTGCTGATATGAATAAAGAAGATCTGTTTCTTAGTATGAATTTTCCATTCCACATTGGCAGGGCACAGCTTCAGCCAGGTGGGAAAGGCAACCTTCAGGAATGTCAATTGTGCATTATTGAGAACTTAAGAAAACTCTTGTGCTGCCATGGTCAGCTGAGGTTTATGGGCCTTTCTTACCTAGAGGTGGATTTTATATCCTGAGCTGTTGTTTCTATAAGAATTCTCCCAAGCCTCTTTTTTGTATGGTTTAGTCAGGTTATGTTAGACCATACTGCAGTAACAAACCAGCTTTGAACTTTCATTGGCTTGCTTTATTTATTTATTTATTTATTTTATTTATTTTTTTGAGATGGAGTCTCGCTCTGTCGCCCAGACTGGAGTGCAGTGGCCGGATCTCAGCTCACTGCAAGCTCCACCTCCCGGGTTTATGCTATTCTCCTGCCTCAGCCTCCTGAGTAGCTGGGACTACAGGCGCCCGCCACCTCACCCGGCTAGTTTTTTTTGTATTTTTTAGTAGAGACGGGGTTTCACCAGGTTAGCCAGGATGGTCTCCATCTCCTGACCTTGTGATCCGCCCATCTCGGCCTCCCAAAGTGCTGGGATTACAGGCTTGAGCCACCGCGCCCGGCCTGCTTTATTTATTTATTTATTTATTTATTTAGAAATAGAGTCTTGCTCTGTCACCCAGGCTGGAGTGCAGTGGCATGGTCTCAGCTCACTGCAGCCTCCACCTCCCAAGTTCAAGTGATTCTTGTGCCTCAACCTCCCAAGTAGCTGGGATTATAAGCATATGCCATCATGCCTGGCTAATTTTTCTATCTTTGATAGAGACGGGGTTTCACCATGTTAGCCAGGCTGGTCTCCAACTCCTGACCCCAAGTGATCTACCCATGTAGGCCTCCCAAAGTGCTGGGATTACAGGCATGAACCACCGTGCACAACCTCTCATTGGCTTTATATATTAAAATGTATTTCACATGTATGCAAAGTCAGCTGAACCATTGCTTTTGGGCTTGGGGAGGGGGCATAGCCTCTGGGAATTTCTTTTTCAGGCTGATGAAATCTTTGTACCCCTAGGTATGGCTCTGTGGGGGCAGCATGGAGGTCCTTCCTTGCTCACGGGTGGCCCACATTGAGCGGAAGAAGAAGCCATATAATAGCAACATCGGCTTCTACACCAAGAGGAATGCTCTCCGCGTTGCTGAGGTCTGGATGGACGATTACAAGTCTCATGTGTACATAGCGTGGAACCTGCCGCTGGAGGTAGGTATCACCAGCCTTTCCCCACCACCCCAGAACAGTGATCCTTACTGTTTGGTCACAATTTCTTTAATAAACCAATCGCTCTTCACCAGAAAATGCTCATGCTTAGAAAAATTATGAATGCATTGGCCGGGCGCGGTGGCTCAAGCCTGTAATCCCAGCACTTTGGGAGGCCGAGACGGGTGGATCACGAGGTCAGGAGATCGAGACCATCCTGGCGAACACGGTGAAACCCCGTCTCTACTAAAAAAATACAAAAAACTAGCCAGGCGAGGTGGCAGGCGCCTGTAGTCCCAGTTACACGGGAGGCTGAGGAAGGAGAATGGCGTAAACTCGGGAGGCGGAGCTTGCCGAGATCCGGCCACTGCACTCCAGCCTGGGCGACAGAGGAGACTGCGCCTCAAAAAAAAAAAAAGAAAAAAAAGAAAAAAAAGAAAAATTATGAATGCATTTCAAAGGGGTTCACAGAAGTCTCAGCTTTAGAACTCCTGCCTAACGCAAGGGCTAGCACAATAGAAATATCTTTAAATCCACTTACAGAGATTAGAAGAGTCTTATTGTGTTAATCCCAGTCTTATTATGTTAATCTGGCTGCCCTGCTCCTGATCATATGCTATGTCCACAAAGTTCTTGCCCAGATATTTGGCAGCAGACCCTTCATCCTGTCACTGTGTGTGACTTCCCATGGAGCTCCAGCTGCCCTGTGTCATATGCCTTACTCTATGTCAAATCCCCTAGTTCTTCAGCTCTCCTCCGCATTCTGCTCAGAAGATGGCCCAAGGAAATCTCCATGTTACTGCAGTCCCACTGGAGTGTCGTGCGGTAGTTGTACATTAGCGTGGTTTGAATCCCAGCTCTATAATTTGTGAATCAGGAGATCTTGACCAAATCCACTCATCTGCTCTGTACCATTCATCCCTTGGTATCCCCAGGGAATTCGTTCCAGGACTCCCTGTGGATAGCAAAACTCACAGATCCCCAAGTCCCTGATACAAAATGGCATAGTATTTGCATATAACCTAAGCATAACCTCCCGTCTGTCTGTCTATCTATCTATCTATCTATCTATCTATGGCAGCACAAAGTTTTTTTTTTTTTAATTTTATTTTTCCATTAGTTATCAGGGTACAGGTGGTATTTGGTCACATGAGTAAGTTCTTTAGTGGTGATTTGTGAGATCCTGATGCACCCATCACCCGAGCAGTATACACTGCACCATATTTGTTATCTTTTATCCCTCGCCCCCCTCCCACTCTTCCCCCAAAGTCCCCAAAGTCCATTGTATCATTCTTATGCCTTTGCATCCTCATAGCTTAGCTCCCACATATCAGTGAAAACATATGGTGTTTGGTTTTCCATTAGAATAATACTCTCTAATCTCATCCAGGTCATTGCAAATACTGTTAAATTATTTATTTTTATGGCTGAATCATCTCTAGATTACTTATAGATAATACAATGTAAATGCTATGTGAATAATTATTATGCTTTATTTGCGTTTTTTTATTGTTATATTGTTCTTACTGGGCTTTTAAAAAATATTTTCAGTCTGCAGTTGGTTGAACCAATGGATTCAGAAACCGTGGATATAGAGGGTCAACTGTGCCTTATTTTCCTCAGCTGTAAAATGAGGATAATAGCAGATTCTCCTTCCTGGGGTAATTGTAAGAACTAAATGAATTCATACATGTGGCATGCTGAGAGTGGCACCTGGCACAGGGTGCATAGTTTGTCCTATGCTGCACAGTGGCGTAACTTGCACCCTCAGCCACAGGTCAGTTTATCTCCTCAGCCAGAGCACCCATAGGTGTCTGAGCCATGCTGGAAAGTCACCTGGAGTGGTGCCCATTGAGAGATGGCAACCCCTATGTGTCAGGAGGCTAGAGCCCGGAACAGAAGAAATACGGTTGGATATGTGCCAGATTTGCGGGTCAAGAAGATAAAAGTGAGGAATTTATTCAGTGTTGTTATAGGTTTTGAAATACATTCTCGAGAATTAAAAAACCCCTTCTGGCCACTTAGCACTTTTATTAAGCAATTAAGTGCTTTCAGCCATTATTATTTAAATATAGGTAACATTTGTTGAGCACTTACTATGTCCCAGGTACCTAGCAAGTCGTTACTTGTAATATCTCATTTAATTCTCATAACAACCTCATGATGTAAGAACTGTCTGCCTCAGTTTCCTCACCTATAAACACGGATTGTTAAAATTTACCTGATAGGACGCCTGTGAAGATAAAATAAGGCTGAGAACACAGCTTAGCAAATATTAAGTGTTCCATAAATGCTAGCTTGATATGAACATTTTATGATGTTCATTTTACAGATGAAGAAATTGAAGCTATGAGAAGCTAAAAGGGGCTTGCTTAAGGCCCCACAAAAGCACATGGGCAGGGATGTCAGTTCAGGTCCTCATACAAAACGTCACCCCAGCCCTGTGAAATAGTGAAATCGGTATTATTATTATTCCTGCTTTGTAAAGGGGAATTGTTTATTTTTTTGAGATAGGGTCTCACTCTGTCACCCAGACTGGAGTGTAGTGGCACGATCTTTGTTCCCTGTAACCTCCATCTCCCAGTTTCAAGCCATCCTCCCACCTCAGCCTCCTGAGTAGCTGGGACCACAGGTGTGCGCCCTCTACCTGTCTAACTTCTTTTTTTTTTTTTTTTTTTGAGACAGAGTCTCGCTCTGTCGCCCAGGCTGGAGTGCAGTGGCCGGATCTCAGCTCACTGCAAGCTCCGCCTCCTGGGTTCACGCCATTCTCCTGCCTCAGCCTCCCGAGTAGCTGGGACTACAAGCGCCCGCCACCTCGCCCGGCTAGTTTTTTTTTTTTTTTTTCAGTAGAGACGGGGTTTCACCGTGTTAGCCAGGATGGTCTCGATCTCCTGACCTTGTGATCCGCCCGTCTCGGCCTCCCAAAGTGCTGGGATTACAGGCTTGAGCCACCGCGCCTGGCCCTAACTTCTATATTTTTTGTAGAGATGAGGTTTTGCCAGGTTGCCCAGGCTAGTCTCAAACTCTTCGGCTCAAGCAGTCCTCCCACCTCAGCTTCCCAAAGTGCTGGGATTACAGGCGTGAGACACTGCACCTGGCCTCAAGTTTTGACCTGGAATGGTGGTGTGACTTAAGAGTTACAAATAACTCAAGTCTTTTGACTGTAGCCAAGTGCTTTGTCCATGACCGCAGACAATCTCTTGTCCCAAATGCCAGTGGTAACCTACCAGGCTTTTTAAAAATGACCATTAGCTCACGCCTGTAATCCCAGTACTTTGGGAGGCCAAGGCGGGCAGATCACCTGAGGTCAGGAGTTTGAGACCAGCCTGACCAACATGGAGAAATCCTGTGTCCACTACAAATGCAAAATTAGTTGGGCATGGTGGTGCATGCCTGTAATCCCAGCTACTCGGGAGGCTGAGGCAGGAGAATCGCTTGAACCTGGGAGACAGAGGTTGCAGTGAGCCAAGATCGCACCATTGCACTCCAGCCTGGGCAACAAGAGCCAGACATCATCTCAGAAAAAAAAAAAGACCATTTCATGAATCATGCTAAATATATTAAAACAAAGAGTTAAAGGTTACTGCTCAGGGTTGTCTTTGAGATTGAATAACTTTGACATTTAAAGAGATTTCCCTTTAAAGTCACTGTTTGACTGCCCAAGTGATCTTAATGACATAATTGAAAGTCTTCTCTTAGGCCCCCCAATGCATCCTGTCTCTGCTAATTCCTGGCCATCTTGCAGCTGAGTCTGTGGAGTCATATTTCAGATACTTTATTTTCCCTGTCAGCACACAGCAGCCATTACAGGTTCATTTCTGTAAAAGCAGAGTGAATTATTCATTAGAACATCATTACAAGCTTTGCAATGGAAAATTATTTTCACTTCTGCATATAATGAACTTCGCAAAGAGCCAACGAAAGCAGAAATTTTGCAGGTATAGGAAAGAAAGACAGGAGGTGGTTGTAGGCATTTCTTTTCTTGTCCTAATCAAATAATTCCTCTAATAATTGTCTCTGATAGTTACTAAGGAAATGTGGAAGAGAAGAAACTAAGAATGTAAGTCGTCAACACCAGTGTGTCCCAGAAATCCATTTGCACAACAATGATAAGGATGGTTGGCTTGGTTGCGACCTTTGTTGCTGCAGGTTCCTGACTTTGCTCAGGAAGGAGGGTTCCCTGGCCTGGGTCTGGATGAGTCAAATAGGTCTCCTTAAACCGCCCTGTCTGCCAGGTGCGGTGGCTCACACCTGTAATCCCAGAACTTTGGGAGGCCGAGGCTGGCCGATCACTTGAGGTCAGGAGTTCAAGACCAGCCTGGCCAACATGATGAAACCCCATCTCTACTAAAAATACAAAAATTAGCCGAGCATGGAGGCATGAGCCTGGAATCCCAGCTACTGGGGAGGCTGAGGCAGGAGAATTGCTTGAACCCAAGAGGACAACGTTGTAGTGAGATGAGATCACACCACTGCACTCCCAGCCCGTCTCAATAAAACCAGAACAACAACAACAAAAAACCCTTCTGAATAAGCATAAGAGGCATAAGATCTTCTGTTTTTTTTTAGACAGTCTCACACTGTCGCCCGGGATGGAGTACAGTGGCGCGATCTCAGCATACTGCAACCTCTGCCTTCTGGGTTCAAGCAATTTTCCTGCCTCAGCCTCCCAAGTAGCTGAGATTATAGGCACCCGCTACCATACCCAGCTAATTACTTGTATTTTTAGTAGAGATGGAGTTTTACCATGTTGGCCAAGCTGGTCTCGAACTCCTGACCTCGTGATTTGCCCGCCTCGGCCTCCCAAAGTGCTGGGGTTACAGGCGTGAGCCACCGCGCCTGGCTCAGGCTTAAGATCTTCTATGTGAAGCTTTCCCTGAAAGTGACTCCACCTGTGCCCCACTCTGGCCAGAGCTCCATAGTCACTAACACCCCTTGACTTCTCTCTCTTTTCAGAATCCGGGAATTGACATCGGTGATGTCTCTGAAAGAAGAGCCTTAAGGAAAAGTTTAAAGTGTAAGAATTTCCAGTGGTACCTGGACCATGTTTACCCAGAAATGAGAAGATACAATAATACCGTTGCTTACGGGGAGGTAAATCAGACCGTGCATGCTTTTGGCTTGGAATGCTGTTCAATATGCTGTAGGTTGCTTTGCTGGGGAGAAACAGAGTTGCTCATTCATTCATTCAATGAGTGGTTTTTGGAGGTGCCGGCCCTGATAGCAAGATTCTCTCTAGCCGGGGGGTTGGGGTAGGGAACAAATGTGATGAATGTTATAATGGACTATGGATAAAAGGCTATGACAGTCTTCTTTTCCTGAGATATGTGGCAGATAGTGAATCCTGTTTGGGAAATTTTGACTTTGAGGTCCTCTGAGACCTGTGAATGGAGATATTGAGAAGGAAGTTTGGATGTAAAGAGAGGCAGGGGGGTTGGAGTCCTCCATTGCTCTGTGCTGTGGGTTGGAATCACTTATCATCAAAGAAAGGAGGAAATGTTCTCAGATTGTCTATGCTGTGATCGTATCACCTTTCTTTCTTTTTTTTTTTTTTTTTTTTTTTTTTTTTGAGACGGAGTCTCGCTCTGTCACCCAGGCTGGAGTGCAGTGGCCAGATCTCAGCTCACTGCAAGCTCTGCCTCCCGGGTTCACGCCATTCTCCTGGCTCAGCCTCCCGAGTAGCTGGGACTACAGGCGCCGCCACCTCGCCCGGCTAGTTTTGTTTTTTTGTATTTTTAGTAGAGACGGGGTTTCACCGTGTTAGCCAGGATGGTCTCGATCTCCTGACCTCGTGATCCGCCCGTCTCGGCCTCCCAAAGTGCTGGGATTACAGGCTTGAGCCACCGCGCCCGGCCTCGTATCACCTTTCTAAACCTGAAAGCAAAGCGATTTTTCTCTTATTACAAATACCACCAATATGCATTTGAGAACATTTTGAAAATAATAATACTAGGGGTGAATAGTTGAGTGCTTTTGAAGTACTGGGCAGTATTCTAAGTGCTTTTTGCATACAAATTAATTTCACCTTCACCTTATGAGAGATTAGCGTTACTTCTGTTTTCTGGATAAGAAAACTGAAACTTAGAGAAATTATCTAACTTACCTAAGGTCACAGAGCGTGTAAGTCACGAAGCCAAGATTGGACGTGGGGATCGAGATAACATGTACACTTTGATGTATGGACCTCTGGACTCTGTGTATGTGTGTCTATGTGTGTGTGTGTGTGCATGTGTATATACCCATGTATTTTTTTGCTAAAACGATTCCATTCACAATGCCTAATCGTTTGAAACTTTACTCAATAATATGGAGGATATGTAAGTGTATCATGAAATACTTTTTGTCAGTAATTAATGGCCACACATGGTTCCACTTTTTGTGTAAGCTGGACTTTGCTTGAGAACATAGACACTGCTGTCTTTTCCAATTTTAAAATATCGCAAGTACCATTGCTGAGAACATCTTCGTACAGAAACACTCACGCGTCCACCTCGTTCTCCCTTGCGATGCCTGTTTGAGATAGAATCGGTGACACGCAGTCAGGCCAAGGAGCAGGGAGCCCAGTGCTCTCAATTTGGCTGAGACACCCCATTAGCTCTGCAATCTGGTTTTCTTCCCCGGGACTCCCTGTGATTACCAGGTTAGAGCTAAGAAGAATCCCTTTGACTTAAGAGTATTTACATTTTTCTACAACTGTAGATTTTCCTATTCTTTGCCTGCTGCCTTTTAGAGAAAGTAAATCCGCCACAGGTTAAGTCATCGGGGTGTAGAGTGGTGACCCTCCTGAGCTGGAATTTGGAATGGGATGCTCACGTCTTGCAAGGGCAGTCTCTAGGGCGGTTAGGGATACATGAAGACTGGAGCCAGCCTGCTGGGTTCAAATCCTAGTAGGCTGTTACCAGCCATGTGGGTCCTCTTGGCAGCCATTCCCTCATCTATAAAATGGGAGGAAGGAGAGTATCTCCTGTCCAGGGTTCCTGGGGGTATAAAATTAGCTGTGATATGTAGAGTTCTTAGAACAGTACCTGGCATGGCCAAGTGCCGTGGCTCATGCCTGTAATCCCATCACTTTGGGAGGCCAAGGCAGGCGGATCACTTGAAGTCCGGAGTTCAAGAACACCCTTGTCTCTACTAATATATATATATATGTGTGTGTGTGTGTGTGTGTATATATATATATATAAAAAATACACACACACACACACACACACACACATATATATATAACTAGCTGAGCATGGTGACTGGTACAGGTAATCCCAGCTACTCGGGGCTAAGGCAGGAGAATCGCTTGAGCCCAGTAGGCAGAGGTTGCAGTGAGCTGAGATGACGCCACTGCGCTCCAGCCTGGGTGACAGAGTGAGACTCTGTCTCAAAAAAAAACAAAAGTACCTGGCACACAGCAGTAGTTATTAATAGATATAAACTGCCTTGCCTTTTCTTCTCCAAAATAAAAGCATGAATTTTTTTTTAATTATCTAAGTAATATTAAATATAAAGGAAGAATTGAACAACAATGGGCAGTGAATGGATTATTCCTAAGACAATTGGGTCAATTGCCTAGCTCTTTGGAAAATAAATCAATTTAGATTCTTACAGCTCACCATTTACCAAAGTAGATTTCAGATGAACTGTAGCATTACATGAAAGAAATGATAAAATAACCATGCGGAAATAGTCATGAATCTCATCTCTGAATGAAGAAGGGCTTTCTTTTGTTGTTGTTGTTGTTGTTGTTTTTTTGAGATGGAGTCTCACTCTGTCGCCCAGGCTGGAGAGCAGTGGCGCAATCTCTGCTCACTGCAAGCTCGGCCGCCCGGGTTCACGCCATTCTCCTGCCTCAGCCTCCCGAGTAGCTGGGACTACAGGTGCCTGCCACCACGCCTGGCTAATTTTTTGTATTTTTAGTAGAGACAGGATTTCACCATGTTGGCCAGGCTGGTCTCGATCTCTTGACCTCGTGATTTACCCGCCTTGGCCTCCCAAAGTGCTGGGATTACAGGCATGAGCCACCATGCCCAGCCGGAAGGGCTTTCTAAGAATGAAAGCCATGCAAGAAATACAAAGGAAATGTGTCATGGATCCAGGCTCATAAATATTAAAATAATCTGTATATCAACTGAGTAGAGAAATAATACACCAAACTGGAAATACACATACCACAAATGCTATAGATGAACAAATACCGTTAATATATAATAAGCTTCGCAAGTTAAGCTAATTTTTTTTTTTTTGAGACAGTCGCCCAGGCTAGGGTGCGGTGGCGCGATCTCGGCTCATCGCAACCTCCACCTCCCAGGTTTTAACAATTCTCCTGCCTCAGCCTCCCTAGTAGCTAGGATCACAGGCACACGCCACCACGTCCAGCTAATTTTTGTGTTTTTGCCATGTTGGCCAGGCTGGTCTTGAACTCCTGACCTCAAGTGATCCACTCGCCTCAGCCTCCCAAAGTGCTGGGATTACAGGCATTATTTTAAAAATTTGATTTAAACAACAAAAATAAAACATCTCCAAAGAAAAATAAACAAAGTACAAGGTCAGTTACACAAGAAAAAATACACATGGATGAAAAACACATGACAATTTTAAATTTATTTCATAGTCAAAGAAAATAAAAAATTAAATACACAGAGGTTTTTTTTTTTTTCTATCTGCAAACGAACAAAGATTCATTTTTTGGAATATGTGTTGATACTTTATAGGCAAGGCCTTAGTAATATGACAAAAAATCATATCCTCTGTGATAGTGCAAATTGAAACAAGCCTTTTAAAAAGCAATTTGAGCCAAGTGTATTAAAAAGCTTAATAATGACAATCATAGTTTCTTCTCCACTCTTATCCCAAGCAAATAATCTGAAATAAGGACAAAGATTTGAGAGTAAAATTGTTCAGCTCAGACATGTTATTTTTGAGGAAATTTTTTTTTTAATTTCACTTGAAGATTAGTTGAATATAATGCATTCATGGTTTGAGATATTTTATAGCTGTTATAAATGGTATGTACGAAAGTTTAATGACATGAGAAAAATATTGATACCATAATGCTTAAAAGGAAAAACTCAGGATGATAAAACTCAATTTGCTGCTATTTTAGATTGGAAGCAAGTGTGATAATAGCATTGGGAAATGCAGAAGATACTTATAATTATATTGGGTAGTAAGTAGGACTTTGGGCAGTTTTAGGGGTGGGGGTACTTTGTCATGCTTTTCCAACTTTCACTAATGTTAGGTGATACTTTTATCATTAGAAGAAAAATAGTTACTAAAAAGGAAACAATAAAAATGATGACCAGCCTGTGTCCCCCAGGCTGGGTGCAGTGGCACAATCTTGGCTCACTGTAGCCTTGAACTCCTGGACTCAAGCTATTCTTCCACCTCAGCCTTCTGAGTAGCTGAGACTACAGGTACACATCATCACACCTGGCTAATTTCTTTTTTATTTTTTCTTTTTTTTTTTGTAGAAATGAGGTCTCACTATGTTGCCAGGCTGGCCTTGAAGTCCTGGCTCAAGCGATTCTCCCACTTCGCTTCCCGAGTATCTGGGGCTATAGGCACAAACCACCTAGGCTAGAAGACTGCCAGAGCTGCTGTGTACAGCTCCACAGTCTGTGCACCCCACAACTCCAGGAGCTGCCTTTGACATCAACCACAGTATAAATGATGTCCCTTGAGCCATACAGTGGGAGTGGCATTGGAGGTGACATTGTGATCAGAGTCTGATTATTTGGAAGAGAGAAGCCTTTTGGTTTTACAGACTTTCTTTTTAAAATAATAAAATCAATACATACAGTCTATTGGCAATATACAGATGAAAACTAAACTTACTCCAAATCCCAGTTCCCAGATATAATCAATGTTAACGTTTTAAGGCATCTGGTTCTATTACTCCTTCTCTACCTGCTGAGTGTCACCATTTACAGATATACATTTCAGATAGACTATAGTGTTAAATGAAAGAAACCAAATTAATCAAAAACCATTTTTTAGATAGCTCTTCCTTTTAAAAAAAAAAAAAAAGAGAGAGAGAGAGATAAGGTCTTGCTCTGTTGCCCAGGCTGGAGTACAATAGCATGATCATGACATACTATAGCCAGGAACTCCTCTGCTCAAGCAATCCTCCCACCTCAGCCTCCCTAGTAGCTGATACTACAGGTGTGAGTCACTGCTGTTGGCTCTAGACAACTTTTTTTTTTTTTTGAGGCACAGCCTTGCTGTGTCACCCAAGATGGAATCCAGTGGCACAGTCTCAGCTCACTGTAGCCTTAAACTCCTGGACCAAAGCCACCCTCCCACCTCAGCCTCCCAAGTAGCTGGGACTACAAGCACATGCCACCATGCCTAGCTAATTTTGTTTATTTTTTGTGAAGTTGGGGTCTCACTATGTTGCCCAGGCTTGTCTCAAACTCCTTAAGCAATCTTCCAGTCTAAGCCTCCCAAAGCACTGAGATTACAGGCGTGAGCCACCACACCCAGCCTACATATGCTTTTAACGCTTAGGGCAGGAGTCACCTCTTAGCAGTTATCTCTGAATCCTTAGAAGGGGTAAAGAAGTTCTCCTTGGCCGGTCGCAGTGGTTCATGCCTGTAATCCCAGCACTTTGGGAGGCCGAGGCAGGTGGATCACAAAGTCAGGAGATTGAGACCATTCTGGCCAATATGGTGAAACCCCGTCTCTACTAAAAATACAAAAATTAGCTGGGTGTGGTGGCGGGCGCCTGTAATCCCAGCTACTCGGGAGGCTGAGGCAGGAGAATCACTTGAACCCAGGAGGTGGAGGTTGCAGTGAGCCGAGATTGTGCCACTGCACTCCAGCCTGGTGACACAGCAAGACTCCATCTAAAAAAGAAAAAAGAAAAAAGAAGCTCTCCTTGTTGGCCCTAGCATATTTCAGTCATTGCAGTAGACCGTGGACTACTTCAGGGCAGGGACTATGTTATTTGTGTTTTGCTCATTAAATTTAGTACAGTGTCAGGCACTTACTAGGCCTTCAACAAATATGTATTAAATTACTGAATGATAGATTTGATTGCAGAAACATTAGAACAAAGTTTAAAAGCCTGGCAGTCTCAAATCATGACGTAAAGCAAATACTCTGTTAAAACATTCATGTCCTTAATATGTAAACAGCTCTCAGCTAGGCACCGTGGTTAACACCTGTAATCCCAGCACTTTGGGAGGCTGAGGTGGGAGGATTGCTTGAGGCCAAGAGATGGAGGCTGCAGTGAGCTATGATTGCGCCCCTGCACTCCAGCCTGGAGTACAGAGCAAGACCCTGTCACTCAAAGAAGAAAAACAAGGATTTAAAAATCTACTCGAGGTGTCTCAGGCCTGTAATCCCAGCACTTTGGGAGGCCGAGGCGGGCAGATCACGAGGTCAGGAGATCGAGACCATCCTGGCTAACATCGTGAAACCCCATCTCTACTAAAAATACAAACAAATTAGCCGGGGTGGTGGCAGGCGCCTGTAGTCCCAACTACTCGGGAGGCCGAGGTGGGAGAATGGCTTGAACCCAGGAGGCGGAGCTTCCAGTGAGCCGAGATCGCGCCACTGTACTCCAGCCTGGGCGACAGGGCAAGACTCTGTCTCAAAAAAACAAAAGAAAGAAAAAAAAATCTGCTCAAGTTGTCTGAGCCTAAACACAATTTGGGTACATAAAGAACAGAATGCCGGCCAGGCGCAGTGGTTCACGCCTATAATCCCAGCACTTTGGGAGGCCAAGACAGGTGGATCACCTGAGGTCAGGAGTTCAAGATCAGCCTGGCCAACGTGGTAAAACCCCGTCTCTGCTAAAAATACAAAAAATTAGCTTGGCATGGTGGCGGGCAACTGTAATCCCAACTACTTGGGAGGCTGAAGCAGGAGAATCGTTTGAACCCAGGAGGTGGAGGTTGCAGTGAGTCGAGATTGCACCATTGCATTTCAGCCTGGGCCACAAGAGCGAAACTCTGTCTCAAAAAGAAAAGAAAATAAAATAAAAGGAACAGAATGCCTTTTCCTGTCTGTTTCGATGGGGAATATAATCTGGAGGGGAATGAATATAGATGGAGAGGACCAGCGACATTACCTTTTTCCCACCCATTGGGACCCTAGGGTGCTGGTGGGATGGATACCCGTGTAGATCATAGTGCACCCAGAGATCCAAATGAGATCAGTTCTTACACGCTCCCAAAGACCCATGCCTAGTTTCACGGGTGTTGCTTTGGGGACTTTTGTCTGTTTCCTCCGTGGGTGCGTTCCAAACACCTACAATGGTGCTTAGCACAGCATACGTATATGTTTTTGAATATATAGATACTGCTAGAGCATTTTATGATAGTAAGCTTTTAGGTTTTTTTTTCTCTTTTTTAGAAATAGATCTTGCTCTGTCGCCCAGGCTGGAGTCTAGTGGTACAATCATGGCTCACTGCAGCCTGGAACTCCTGGGCTCAAACCATCCTGCCGTCTCAGCCTCCTGAGTAGCTGGGACTACAAGTGTGTGCCACCACGCCTGGTTAATTTATTTTAATGTTTTTGTAGAGATGGGGCCTCGCTATGTTGCCCACGTTGGTCTTGAACTCCTGGGCTCAAGCGACTCTCCTACCTCAGCCTCCCGAAGTGCTGGGATTACAGGCACGAGCCACCAAGTCCAGCCTAATTTGCTTTTAGGTTCTTCATGCCTTTATGCACGTAATGACCTAAAAAGCTAACCTTTGATTACCTGGTTTATTAAAACCAATGTTGATGCTGAGGCCCACTTAGAAGCCTAACCATCTGGATAACCGGATTTTACAAGCCACTTAGAAGCCTCAGAAGCCACTGAGAAGCCTATAAGCTACTTAGAAGCTTCAGAGCCATTTAGAAGCCTAAGATCTGGGTAACCAGTGCTCCTATATGCAGCAGTTCCCTCAGATTGCCTTTCATGTTAGGAATGGAGGTGCTGTGAGGGTAGGGGCAAGCTGCCCAGGACACAGAGACCTAGGATCCATGCCATCCACCTTAAGACTTGATTTTTCGGCCGGGCGCGATGGCTCAAGCCTGTAATCCCAGCACTTTGGGAGGCCGAGACGGGCGGATCACGAGGTCAGGAGATCGAGACCACCCTGGCTAACACGGTGAAACCCCGTCTCTACTAAAAATACAAAAAACTAGCCGGGCGAGGTGGCGGCGCCTGTAGTCCCAGCTACTCGGGAGGCTGAGGCAGGAGAATGGCATGAACCTGGGAGGCGGAGCTTGCAGTGAGCTGAGATCTGGCCACTGCACTCCAGCCTGGGTGACAGAGCGAGACTCCGTCTCAAAAAAAAAAAAAAAAAAAAGACTTGATTTTTCTTGCTAAGGTGATCACTGCACAGACTTGAGCCCTGGTCCTCACTTAGAGGCCTTTATGGTCTTCCCATCATGAAGTTGGAACCAAGGCCTGGTAGAACAGTGACTGGGCATCCACACCTCCACTAGCTGAGCTCTGATGGATCATGTTTTGTCTATTCTTGCAGCTTCGCAACAACAAGGCAAAAGACGTCTGCTTGGACCAGGGGCCACTGGAGAACCACACAGCAATACTGTATCCGTGCCATGGCTGGGGACCGCAGGTAGGAGCTCATCTCTGACCAGGAAGGAAGTAGTAGTGTCACCATCTCCGCCCTTGCAGGCCTTCTGGATAAACTTTGTTGCTGTCTACCTTGGTAGTTATTTATTCTGAGATGTTAAGAAGAAGGTAGGAGTCTTTCTGGTTATTTCTCTAAAGAAACTAGGAAAAAGATTCGTAAGTGGTTGTTGCAGTGCGCGGATTTTTTTTTTTTTTTTTTTTTTTTTTTTTTTTGAGATGGAGTCTGACTGTGTCCTCCAAGCTGGAGTGCAGTAGTGTGATCTTGGCTCACTGCGATCTCCACCTCCCAGGCTCATGCAGTTCTCCTACCTCAGCCTCCTGAATATCTGGGATTACAGGCACATGCCACCATGTCCAGCTAATTTTTGTATTTTTAGTAGAAATGGGGGTTTCACCATTTGGCCAGGCTGGTCTCGAACTCCTGACCTCAAGAGATCTGCCCACCTCGGTCTCCCAAAATGCTGGCATTACAGGCGTGAGCCACTGCGACTGGCCACATCAGCGCGGGTATTAACAGGATCAATGTGCAGGTTTCATAGGTGAATAAGTCACACTGTGCATATTTCAAAGGTAGATAAGTCACAGAGTCATTTGCTAACATGCAAATATATACCATATGTGCATGTACCGTCATTATAACCAAATCTACCTCCTTATGACTTCAGAGAAACAATTAGCAAATTTCTTCACTAGAGTCTGATTGACACATCCATCCTGAAGGAGCATCATTAGTTTGGTTGTAAGTACAAGCTGGACCGTAAATGCTGGTTCAAGAGCAAACAACTGATGGGAAGGAGGAGAATGTTTGCAGAGTGTCTTTTAAAAAAATATGTGTATCAAATGCATGGCTTCATTCATTCATTTCACTCAAGTAATATGTCCTGATCACCTACTCTAAAATGCAGCTTTTCAGAGAACACGTGTGATAACCTGAGAAGCGCAAAGCGATTAACCAACAAGTAAAAACAGAGTCTTGATAAACGAATTTCCTTTGATGGCTTTGTGCTAGCCAGCAGTGTATGTGCGTATGTGCGCGTGTGTGTGTGTACACAAAGAGCTTAGCAGAAATTCTCTAGGGTTGGAAGAAAACACATCCAAAAAAATGTCACTAGTCTTGACATTCATCAGAATTTAAAACATTACATCAGCCAGTAGTAGAAAAAGGCAAGCTACCAACTAGGAAAACATTTATATTTCAATTTCAGAGGAACACTGAAGGTGGGTTGTGAGTTGGGCTCACAGATCCTCTCTCCGGGGCTCAGTTTATTGGTCTGTAAGAGGAAGGCACTTGAGGAACTACCCTGTAAACACTCTTCATGTCTCTTGTTCTGTGAATGCCCACGTTCACGTGCAAAGTTGCCTTCATCAATTACACTCATCCCCACACGTGCCCGTATCAAGGCTCACAGGTTTTTCTCTGTGTGTAGTGGTTTTGCATTCCCCCGAGGTCGCTGCTGGAAAGAGACAGTTGCGTTCCCTCTGCCACGTCACTGCAGGTAGTTCTCATTGTCTGGATGGATACTCACCCTTCCTCCTAAGGTGGGTAAGCAATGCCAGACAGGGTACTGTTCATATCCTGAGCAGATCCTTGCAGCAACTCTGGGAAGTAGGAAGGCAGCATGAGGAAACTGAGGCACAGAGGGGCAAGTGCCCGTGAGCAAAGTAACCTAGAACCCAGGCCTTCCAGCACAGCCAAGCATTTTATACTACCTGTTTATTTATTTGTGTATCGATCTATTTATTTTTTTAGACCGAGTCTTTCTCTGTCACCCAGGCTGGAATGCAGTGCCACGATCTCGGCTCAGTGCAACCTCCGCCTTCTGGGTTCAAGTGATTCTCCTGCGTCAGCCTCTTGAGTAGCTGAGATTACAGGCTTGCACCACCCTGCCCCAGCTAATTTTTGTATTTTTAGTAGAGACGGGGTTTCACCACGTTGGTCAGATTGGTCTTAAACTCCTGACCTCAAGTGATCCACTGCCTAGGCATCCCAAAGTGCTGGGATTACAGGCGTGAGCTACGGCCCCGGGCCAAGCACAGCCAAGCATTTTAAAGTCAAAGATCACCTGAGGTTAGGAGTTCAAGACGAGCCTGGCCAACATGGCGAAACCCCATCTCTATTAAAAATACAAAAATTAGCCAGGCATAGTGGCGGGCGCCTGTAATCCCAGCTGCTAGAGAGGCTGAGGCAGGAGAATCACTTGAACCTTGGAGGTGGAGTTTCAGCGAGTCGAGATCGTGCCACCACACTCCAGCCTGAGCGACAGAGCGAGACTCTATCTCAAGGTAAAAAAAAAAAGTCGAATGCGATCCATTTGAATCCAAGTTATTTATGGAGCACCATCACCATTTATAATTGGCAAAAAGTGCCTGTGGGGAGCAGGAGATTGGCTGGGAAGCCTAGACCTTCTCCTCTCCCTGAAGGTTCTCTATAGAAAAATGGGGATTCTCATGGAAAGCAATATGGGCTACAGAATCTAACGCAGGTGGCTGTGACGGCTGAGGCGGGAGGACTGCTTGAGGCCAGGAGATTGAAACCAGCCTGGGTAACATAACAAGACCCCCGCCTCTACAAAAAAATATGTAAAATGAGTTGGGTGTGGTGGCACACGACTCAGGAAGCTGAGGAGGGAGGATCACTTGAACCAAGGACTTCAAGGCTGCAGTAGGCCATGATCATGTCCCTGCACTCCTGGCTGACAGAGTGAGGTCTTGTCCTTTTTTTTTTTTTTTTTTTTTTTTTTGAGACAGAGTCTCACTCATCACCCAGGCTGGAGTGCAGTGGCACGATCTCGGTTCACTGCAAGCTCCGCCTCCCAGGTTCACGCCATTCTGCCTCAGCCTCCCAAGTAGCTGGGACGACAGGTGCCCACCACCACGCCCAGCTAATTTTTTGTATTTTTTAGTAGAGACGGGGTTTCACTGTGTTAATCAGGATGGTCTTGATCTCCTGACCTCGTGATCCGCCCGCCTCGGCTTCCCAAAGTGCTGGGATTACAGGTGTGAGCCACCGCGCCTGGCCGAGGCCTTGTCTCTTAAAAAAAGAAAAAAATAAGTGCATGTCTTCATTCATTCATTCATTCATTCACTCACCTAATATGTCTTGATTACCTACTCTAAAATGCTAGGCACCACTGTCACACAGGCAGCTGGTATGATACAGTCTTTGCCGTCAAATTGTTTACCCTTGAAGGGGAGGGACTAGAAAAGAGGCGGGAAATCTACAGTAAAATAAGTGTAACCCAGGGTGCTGGGGCCTGGGAGGTAGGAGGTAGCCCAGTTTGGCTGAAACTTTGAATGCAAGAGGGAAGGGAGTGCTGAGAGAGAAGGCAGCAGAGAGGTGAAGTGCAGATGGTGAGAGACCTAAGGAGACCTGCACCAAGGTTCCAGCCTGCACGCTGCAGTAGGCAGCAGAATCGCCCCCAAGGCTGTGACAACACCAGCTCCTGGGCCCTGTCCCCAGAATTTTCGGGTCAGATCTCCGGTGGGGCCTGAGAGTTTGCTTTTGTTTTCTCCTTCTTTTCTTTCTTTCTTTTTTTCCCTCCCTCTCTCCCTCCTTCCCTACCTCCTTCCCTCTCTCCCTCCCTTCCTCCCTCCCTTCTTTCTTTCCTTCCCTCCTTCCTTCCTCTCTTCCCTCCCTCCCTCCTTCCTTTCTTCCTTTCCTTTCCTTTCTTTCTCTTCCATCCTTCCTTCCCTCCCCCCCTTCCTTTCTTCCTTTCCTTTCCTTTTTTCCTTCCTTCCTTCTTTCCTTCCTTCCTTCCCTCCCTCCCTCCCTTCCTTTTTTCCTTCCTTCCTTCTTTCCTTCCTTCCTTCCCTCCCTCCCTTCCTTTTTTCCTTCCTTTTCTTCCTTCTTTTTTAAGAGATGGGGTCTTGCTGTGTTGCCCAGGCTGGAGTACAGTGGTGTGATTACAGCTCACTGCGCCTCAACCTCCTGGGCTCAAGTGCTCCTCCTGCCTCAGCCTCCTTAGTTACTGGTACTAAAGGCAAAAATTTAAAAAAAACATGCCACCATGTTCCACTCAATTTTCCATGTTTTTTTTTTTTTGTAGAGATAGAGTCTTGCTATGTTGCCTGGGCTTGTCTTGGACTCCTGGCCTCAAGGGATCCTCCCACCTTGGCCTCCCAGACTGCTGGGATTACAGGCATGAGCCTCAGCACCCAGCCCCAATTTTGCATTTCCAGCTGTTTTCTAGGTGATGCTGATGCTGCTGGTTTGAGGAAATGGGACTTGATCCAGAAGATGTCAGGGAGCCACTGGAAGGCTCACCTGGGGGTAGGAAAGGTGATATGTTTAGACTGCCTACAGCAATTCCAGAGGGGACTATCTAAGAAGTTATGTCTTGGAATAGACCAAATGAAAAGCCCCAGCTAGTCTCGGGCTGAGATGGCCAGGAGTTGGATATAGCGACTTGTGGTACTGAGCCTAGAGTTGAAGAAAGGGGACACAGAGGGTGGGAGGCAGGGCCCAGCACACTCCCTACACCACCTTCCTAGGATACCCACAGCCTCTGCCCCAGGCAGCAAGATCCCAGAGGCTGAGTCTAGGGCAGTCCCACTCCTGGGCCCCATGGCTGTGCCGGATCACCCTTTTAGGCAATTACTCCAAGAGTGGCTGTGAAAAGAGCACTTAACTCCCAGACTTCTTTGTTTAATCTTCTGAATAGGTCACATTTGAATGGCGCACTTATTAACAGTGACATAATAAAGGCTGTCCCGGTTAGATACTGGCATAATCAAAAATGGCTCTGAGGACATCCACTCCTCCTGCTAATGTGGAACAAAGTAAAGATGATTTGATCCCAGAGCTTCCCCATGTGGCTCTAAGCAGTTGCATTTGGCTTTGGGTGTTTCAGGAGAAGGTTTTGTTTTTGCTTTTTTTGTTTGTTTGTTTTGGTTTGGTTTTTTCAGACTGAGTCTCGCTCTGTCACCCAGGCTGGAGTGCAATGGCGCGATCTCCGGTCACTGCAACCTCTGCCTCCTGGGTTCAAGCGATTCTCCTGCCTCAGCCTTATGAGTAGTTGGGATTACAGGCACCCACCACCACACCTGGCTAATTTTTGTATTTTTAGTAGAGATGGGGTTTCACCACATTGGTCAGGCTGGTCTCAAACTCCTGACCTCAGGTGATCCACCTGCCTCAGCCTCCCAAAGTGCTGGGATTACAGGCCTGAGCCACTGCGCCTGGCCTCAGGGGAAGGTTTTAAAACCACTCAGGAAGCACTTGGGTGAACCTGAGGGCTGGGATGTTAAGGCGGCAATGTCTGTCTTCTGTGGCCCCCCCACCCTCCCCATCTGTCTACCCCAGCATCTTTAACACTCTTGTGATGCCTGTCATGTGCATCCATGTGAAGAGACCACCAAACAGGCTTTGTGTGAGCAACATGGCTGTTTATTTCACCTGGGTGCAGGTGGGCTGAGTCCGAAAAGAGTCAGTGAAGGGAGACAGGGGTGGGGCCTTTTTATAGGATTTGGGTAGGTAAAGAAAAATTACAGTCAAAGGCGGGTTGTTCTCTGGCGGGCAGGAGTGGGGGTCAAAAGGTGCTCAGTGGGGGAGCTTTTTGAGTCAGGATGAGCCAGGAAAAGGAATTTCACAAGATGATGTCATCGCTTAAGGCAAGGACTGGCCATTTTCACTTCTTTTGTGGTGGAATGTCATCAGTTAAGGCGGGGCAGGGCATTTGCACTTCTTTTGTGGTGGAATGTCATCAGTTAAGGCGGGGCAGGGCATTTGCACTTCTTTTGTGGTGGAATGTCATCAGTTAAGGCGGGGCAGGGCATTTGCACTTCTTTTGTGGTGGAATGTCATCAGTTAAGGCGGGGCAGGGCATTTGCACTTCTTTTGTGGTGGAATGTCATCAGTTAAAGCGGGGCAGGGCATTTGCACTTCTTTTGTGGTGGAATGTCATCAGTTAAGGCGGGGCAGGGCATTTGCACTTCTTTTGTGATTCTTCAGTTACTTCAGGCCATCTGGGCGTATAGGTGCAAGTCTCAGGGGACGCAGTGGCTTGTCTTGGGCTCTGAGGCCTGACAATGCCCTCACCTCCAGACTTAGTCTGGGGCAGACTGCTATAAACTTGACCTTCCTTACCTTTCTGTCTGGAGCCTTTTTTCCTCTATAGTCCCTCCCTCAAGCTTCTGCCCAGTGGGACCGTGATAGACCAGCAGGAATGCCTGGATGGCATAATTTCAGGACAACATGGTCGGAACTTTTTTTTCTTTTCTTTTCTTTTCTTTCCTTTTTTTAGAGACAAGGTCTCGCTGTGTCGCCCAAACTGGGGGTCCAGTGGCACAATCATAGCTCGCTGCAGCCTTGACCTCCTGGGCTCAAGAAATCCTCCCATCTAGGCCTCTCAAGTAGCTGGGATTACAGGCATGCATCACCATGCCCAGCTAATTTTTTTAAGAAGTTTTTTTGTAGAAATAGCGGTCTCCCTATGCTGCCCAGGCTGGTCTGGAACTCCTGACCTGAAGCAGTTCTCTCGCCTCTGCCTCCCGAAGTGCTGAGGCGACAGGTGTGAGCCCCTGTGCTTGAGCCTGTGGTTAAAATTTAATGAGGGCTTTCCCTCTGAAGGTGACCACTTCCTGACTCCCTCCCCAGGCAGGAGGCAGACATCAAGTCTCCTTTCCCTCTGGGAGCTTAGTGGCACTCCCAGCACAGTGTGGTACCTTTGTTAGGAAATGGCTGGGTTTCATCTTTCCCAGCTCCACCTGCGTGCGGAACTTTTCCAAGTGAAAGCTCCTGCCACAGAGCTGATTAGATTGACTTGATTTAGAACGGCAAACTGAATTAGGCTGCTCATGGCTCCCCCGGCTCTGGGATGGACACTTGTTAAGTGGGCCCCGGTTGCTTTCCGTCAGCTGCTTTTTAAAAAGTCAATCTGATGTTGCTTTCTGTTCAGCCACGTGTCCTGAATTAGAGAACACTTGGCATGGCTCTCCAGCTGCCAGGCTGCCCCTCTACTCACTCATCAAAGCTCCCCTGCTTCCCAAACCCACTCCTTCTGTGCAAGGAGTCCTGTCACCCAACCGGAATCCTTCTAAACTGCTTCTCAAAGTGCCATGGGTGCAAACAGCAGCAGAATCAGAGCTCCTATAACCAGGCGGCTCCCGGCAGAAGGAATTGGTGTTCCACGGACATTGCTAGCTTAATTAATGGACTCTATGTTGTAATTTATTATCAAACAGCAATTAAACAGAGATAAAATAGGCACTGAGGAGGGTAATTTCCTGTCTTGCAACATGTGTTTGTCAACAAGATGTAAACGGTTCCCGGCCACTCGGAGAGCCTTGCTTGCTCGGAAATGTTTGTCGCCTCAGTTTTGGCTGGTTACTAATTAGAATTAGACAAACATCCGCTTCTTTTTGGAAGCCTGAGTTTTATTTAAAAATACAATGTCAAGGCCGGGCGCATTGGCTCACGCCTGTAATCCCAGCACTTTGGGAGGCCGAGGCGGGTGGATCACTTCCGGTCAGGAGTTCGAGACCAGCCTGGCCAACATGGTGAAACCTCGTCTCTACTAAAAATACAAAAATTAGCTGGGCATGGTGGCAAGCACCTGTAATCCCAGCGACTCCGGGAGGCTGAGGCAGGAGAATCGCTTGAACTCAGGAGGCAGAGGTTGCAGCGAGCCAACACCATGCCACTGCACTCCAGCCTGGGCAACAGAGCAAGACCCAGTCTCAAAAAAAGAAAAAAAAAAAAGGTCAAGGATGCAGTAGCAGCCTTAGTGTTGGCTTAAACCCATTTGGAGTGGAAGTTCTTGCCTAAGGAGGCCCACAGACCCCCAGTTCTACTAGGCTGTTGCCCTCCTGTGCCCAGGCCCAGGGTGGGTCCCCAAGCTGGAGCAGCCACAATGAAACCAGGACACTTTGGCTGCCTTGCACAGATAGCACCCTCCTTTGCCAGGCCCTTCTTGCTGCACCTGTCCAGACCACAACCTTCTCCAGACTTCAACCTTCTCCTGCCACAGCTTCTGATTTCTCCAGAAAGGCAAAGGTGCTATCAGGAAGAAAGAGGGGGCTGGGGGGCAGCACTGTGGCATCTTTCTTAGCCTTTAACTCCCCCAATGGCTCTGCATCTGCACTCTCGGGTCCCTGCAGCTGACCGGCAGCCCAGAGTTTGACAGTGCAGCATACAATGGACTCTGGCCCCAGAACCGTGTGTTCCAGCCCCTGCCTAGGGACACCTCCAAACACTCTGGCCAGGGCTGGGCTGAGATAAAGAACAAAAATGCTGGCATTAAGACCCATATCTGTTTTTGGTGACATATTTAATGCTTCCAACTACTCTGGTAAACAGTAACCTCCTCCCATCCCCCTGACTTTTTTTACTTGAGATAGGGTCTTGTTCTGTCACCCAGGCTGGAGTACAGTGATGCAATCATAGCTCACTGCAGCCTCAAACTCCTGGGTTCAAGCAATCCTCCTGCTTCAGCTCCCAGAGTAACTGGGACTGCTGGTATGAACCACCACGCCCAGCTAATTTTTCCATTTTTTTGTAGAGATGGGGTCTCACTGTGTTGCCCAAGCTGGTCTCGAACTCCCGACCTCAAGCTATCCTCCCACCTTGGCCTCCCAGAGTGCTAGGATTATGGATGTGAGCCACCTTGCCTTGCTGGCACCACCTGCTTTTTTTTTTTATTATTATTAATGAGAACATGGAGATTCAGATAGGGCAATGCCAGTTGTCAAACGAATGTCCCATACCTCTTGGTCTTGGGTGCTCTGCTCTGCATCCGGTGAATTCTGGAGAGCACCTCATATCCTTGAGCCCTTCAGTCTTCTCCAGACCACAGCAAAGCACAGTGGAAAGACTCATAGCAAGCAGAGAGGAATGGAACGTGAAAGCCCAGGTGCAGAGGCTGGAATCACGAGGCCCATTTCAGGAAAGAATCACACAGTTGGCAGAAGCAGGTGGTTCAGGGCGGCCCAAAAGGGACAGAGTGTGGAGATCCTCCAGTGCTGGGATCAAGGGCTGGGCCTTCCACTCAGCATCTCACGTGTGGTCCACTGACCCAGGGAACCCTCTGGGGGCTTATTGTAACTGCCTTTCCAGAGTCCAACCCCAGACCTAGTGGAGGTGGGGCCTGGGATTCCACATGGTAACAGGCATTGGCGGATGCTTTTCTTTTTCAATCTACAGCTATTTATCAAGCATCTATTTTGAGGACCTGTGTGGGAGTTCTAGCAAGGCAGCGCAGATACTCGTATACCCTTGACCAAAGACTGGTCTTCTTCTATTGGGGATGGTCATCCTCTTCGACCAAGCATGCAGTTTCAGGAGGGATGCACATGGAGGGGTGAGGGAGGAAAGGGACACCCGCCTAGCCAGCCAAATCAGCTGAATTAACCCTGGCGATCAACGGGGTGACAGATGTTGCAGCCAGATCACCCTCACATCCAACCAAGCATGTATTTTGGATAAGGCTATGTGTTAGGTCATGTAGGTGGTGATCATATGTTCCTGTCTGCCCAGGACAGGCCCTGTTTAGGCCTAGTGTCCCAGCTAAATTATTTTTTTTTTAATTTATAACACTATCTTAGTTTTTATATAGTTAAGTTTCTTGGGTTTTTTGGTTTTTTGTTTTTTCATTTTTAAGGCAATATTTACTCTTTCTTTTTTTTTTTTTTTTTTTTTTTTTGAGACAGAGTCTCACTCCGTCATCCAGGCTGCAGTGCAGTGGCACGATCTTGGCTCACTGCAACCTCTGCCTCCTGCGTTCAAGCGATTCTCCTGCCTCAGCCTCCTGAGTAGCTGGGATTACAGGCACCCACCACACCTGGCTAATTTTTATATTTTTAGTAGAGATAGGGTTTCACCATGTTGGCCAGGCTGGTCTTGAACTCCTGACCTCAGGTGACCCGCCCGCCTCGGCCTCCCAAAGTTCTGGGATTACAGGCGTGAGCCATCGTGCCCGGCCTGTTTATGCTTTATAATGTATAATTTGCAGGTTTTGGCAGGCGCATATGATCAAGTAATCACACCATAATCAAGATATAGAGCAATTCAATATTCCCCTGAACCTCTGTGTAGTTCACTCCTCCCTCTGCCCACATATACTTTTTTGAAATATTTCTTTTGTTTAGAGACAGCATCTCACTACCTCACTCTGTCACCCAGGCTGGAGCACAGTGGTGCCATCAGAGCTCAATGTGGCCTTGAACTCCTGGGCTCAAGCAATCCTGCTGCCTTAGCCTCCTGAGTAGCTGGGACTACAGTCACATACCACCATGCAAGGCTATTTTTTTTTTTTTTTTTAATTTTTGTAGAGATGGGTATCTCACTGTGTTGTCCAGGCTGGTCCCAAACTCCTGGGCTCAAGTGATCCACCCATCTATGCCTCCCAAAGTGCTGGGATTATAGGTGTAAGCCAATGGACCCAGCTTTCCACGTACTTTTATACAAATCACAATCACTTTTGAGGACCGTAGTTGAGGGCATGTTCATAGAAGTTGCCTGTGCACCTGCACATGTTCAAACCTAACACGTTCCTGCAAATTCTGATGCGGCTTTGTCCCCGAGTTGAGACTCACTGCCCCTCTACAGCCCATACCGTGGACAAGGTATGACTAGCAGGGTTTGCAAGAAATGGCCCTGGAGATTTCAGCAGGCACTCTTTGAAACAACTATGGCTGTAATGAGATGTTCATAAGGCGAGGTGTGCACTGTGGGAAGGAACTGAGGGTGGCAGCCCCTGTTGGAATGTGTGAAGCTCTGTTCCCAGGACCTTTCTGATTCAGTGGGCTCAGGGAAGGGTATTAGCGACCTCTCCTTTGTGTGTCCTCCCTGTCAATACATTTTCCTTCTCCTCTCCGTCCTTTTCCAAGAGACTCACATTTCTCCTCTCAGTTAATTCATCACCAAAATGACAGATGAGATTCTTTTATCCCATAATTAAATTCAATCTGATCTTGGACTCATTCTCTGATGGCTCCATCTTTTAAGCGATACATCATCCAAACACCTTGTCATTATGATGCATTGTGCCAATAAGGCACCCGTGCCCTGCTGGCGTGACGGGGCTCCAGCGAGCTATTAGCATGTAGGAGGCACCCCGGTCGTCGTCGGAAAACGCAGAAGTGAATGACACCCAGCAGCCTCTTGGCTTCCAGATGCTATCATGTAAGTGTCGGAGCTCAGGCAATGCAGCCTTTGAGAGCACATTGAAGTTTCGCCCAAGAAAAGATGACTTTGGTGCAGAAAACAGGCCTGAGATTCTGGGAATATGCCTCTCCCATTTGACAAGAAGCAAACTCAGTCATCCCTCTCCATCCACGAGAACCCAATACCTAGAAATCACCATGGGGGTCAAATCAGGGGATCTGTAGATCTTGTGGAAAACAGAGTTGGGGGACTGAAGGCAGATACTTTGTTTTTTAATTAATTAATTATATATTTCATGACAGGGTCTTGCTCTGTCACCCAGGCTGGAGTGCGGTGGTGCAGTCATAGCTCACTGCAACCTCAGTCTCCCAGACTACAGATGCACGCCACCATGCCTAGCTAATTTTTTTGTATTATTTGTACAGACGGGGTCTTGCTATGTTGCCCAGGCTGGTCTTAAACTCCTAGGCTCAAGAGATTCTCCCGCCTCAGCCTCCCCAAGTGCTGGGAGTATAGGTGTGAGCCACCACACCTGACCCAGATTCTTTTGATGCTGAGAAAACCTGCTGCACACACAAATGGGAGATGAGACAGAAAATAGGAGAGGAAATGCTGATGGTGTTCTGTGTATCTGAAATTCAACACCACAGAGGTTCTGAACCACTTATTTTCATTTTCCGTTTTCAATCTCTTATGCCATATTTTTTAAAATCCCTCCTTTTGCATTCTAATGCAACACTTACAAATTTGTCCTACCTCGTTGCATGCAGATAGTGAATATTAACAGCCTTTTTCGTTATTGTTGTTGCTCTTCTGACTCATCTTCTCTCAAAATATTCAAAATGTTTCTGATTTTATTACTTCGGGTTGTGAGTTCCCGCCTCCCGGGCCCTGCCTCCATCAGCCTGTGTGGTGTACCCTGGCAGCCACCCTCTTTGCAGACCTCCATGCAATGCAGTTTTATATGCTTTCTGCTTGCTGAGATTTTCCCGAGGCTTTGGGGGACCCAAGCCTCTTTCTCTGCCATCTGCTTTGCCTCTCTTTTCTATTTCCAACCCCCAATTCTGTTTTTCTGATTATCCCTGAGAAGTGGTCCACGTACAGAAAACAGGAAGACTTGAGTTCCTAAATATTTCTTGCTGATGTATCACCTAAGTTTATGAAATATTCTAAATATTCTGTTGTGTCATTTCAATAATATTCACAACATCTTCATCAGGAGTAGATTCTGTCTCAAGAGATCACTGTCTTTGCTTATCCATTAAGAAACAACTCTGGCTAGGCGCAGTGGCTCACGCCTGCAATCCCAGCACTTTGGGAGGCGGAGGCGGGCAGACCAAGAGGTCAGGAGATCGAGACCACGGTGAAACCCCGTCTCTACTAAAAATACAAAAACTTAGCCGGGCGTGGTGGTGGACGCCTGTAGTCCCAGCTACTTGGGAGGCTGAGGCAGGAGAATGGCGTGAACCTGGGAGGCGGAGGTTGCAGTGAGGAGCGATCGCATCACTGCACTCCAGCCTGGGTGACAGAGCAAGACTCTGTCTCAAAAAAAAAAAAAACAAAACAAAAAAAAGAAACAACTTTATATCTGGTCCTGTTTCATCATAAGATTGCAGCGATTCCAGCCCGTCAGTGTGCAGAAGTCAAGTCACATGTACAGGCACACCTCTTTTCATCGCGTTTCACTTTATGATACTTTGTAGATATTGCGTGTTTTCACAGATTGAAAGGTTGTGGCAACGTGACATCGAGCAAGTCTGTGGGTGCTGTTTTTCCAACAGCACCTGCTCACTCCAGTCGCTGTGTCACATTTTGGTAATTGTTGCAATATTTCAAGCTTTTTCATTAGTATTATATCTATTATGGTGGTTTGTGATCAGTATCTTTGTGTTACTATTGTAATTATTTGGGACACTATGAGCTGCACCCATACAGGACCGCGAACGTAAACCATAAATGTGTGTGTTTGACGGCTCCACTGTCGAGCCGTTCTCCTATCTCTCTCCCTCTTCTCGCGCCTCTCTATTCCCTGAGACACAGCAATGTTGAAATTTGACCAATTAACAGCCCTGTAATGGCCTCTACGTGTTCAAGGGAAAGGGAGTGTTGCAGGTCTCTCACTTGAAGTCAAAAGCTAAAAATGGTGAAGATTAGGGAGGAGGCCGGACTCAGTGGCTCACGCCTGCAATCCCAGAACTTTGGGAGGCCGATGCGGGTGGATCACGAGGTCAGGAGATCAAGACCATCCTCGCTAACATGGTGAAACCCCATCTCTACTAAAAATACAAAAAAAAAAAAAAAAAAGATTAGGGAGGAAGACATGTCACAAGCCAAATAAGGCTGAAAGCTAGGCCTCTTGTGCCAAATAATTTGCCAAGTTACGAATGCAAAGGAAAAGTTATTGAACAAAATTAAACATGCTACTCCAGTGAACACACGAATGATAAGAAAGCAAAACAGCCTCATTGTTCACAGGGAATCATTTTAGTGGTATGGTTAGACCATACCCAGTCACAACATTCCCTTAAGCCAAAAGCCTAATCCAGAACAAGGGCCTAGCTCTCTTCAATTCTATGAAGGCTGAAAGAGGTTGAGGAAGCTGCAGAAGAAAAGTTTGAAGGTAGCAGAGGTTGGCTTATGAGGCTTAAGAAGCAGTCTCTGTAACATAAAGGTGCAAGGCGAAGCGGCGAGTGCTGATGGAGAAACTGCAGCAAGTTCTTCGGAAGATCTAGCTAAGATCATTGCTGAAGGTGTCTACATTCAACAACAGATTTTCAACGTAGACAGAACAGCCTTCTATTGGAAGAAGGTACCATCTAGGACTTTCCCACCTAGAGAGGAGATAGTACACACCTCACTTTAAAGCCTCAAAGGACAGCCTGATTCTCTTGTGAAAGGCGAATGCAGCTGGTGACTTTAAGTTTAAGCCAAAACTTATTTACCATTTTGAAGATCCTAGGGCCCTTAAGAATGTTGCTGAAGCTACTCTGCCTGTGTCCTGGAAATGGAACAACAAAGCTTGGATATCAGTGTATCTGTTTACAGCATGGTTTACTGAATATCTTTTTTTTTCTTTTCTTTTTTTTTTTTTTTTTTTTTTTTTTTTTTTTTGAGATGGAGTCTCGCTCTGTTGCCAGGCTGGAGTGCAGTGGCGCAATCTTGGCTCACTGCAACCTGCGCCTCCCGGGTTCAAGCGATTCTCCTGCCTCAGCCTCCTGAGTAGCTGGGATTACAGGTGCGTGCCACCACGCCCAGCTAATTTTTGTATTTTTAGTAGAGATGGGGTTTCACCATGTTGGCCAGGATGGTCTCAATCTCTTGACCTCATGATCTGCCCTCCTTGGCCTCCCAAAGTGTTGGGATTACAGGCGTGAGCCACCGCACCTGGCCGGTTTACTGATTATCTTAAACCCACTGTCTGGACCCACTTCTCAGGAAAAAAAAATGATTCCTTTCACAGTATCACTGCTCATTGATAATGGTCACCCAAGAGCTCTGATGGATATGTACTAAGAGGTGAATGTTGTTCTCATGCCTGATAACACAATATCCATTCTGCAGCCCATGGATCAAGGAGCAATTTTGACCTTCAAGTCGTATTTAAGAAATTCATTTTGTAAGGCTGTCGCTGCCATGGATAGTGATTCTTCTGATGGGTCTGGGCAAAGTCCATGGAAAGCTTTTTGGGAAGAATTTACCATTTTAGATACCAGTAAGCATGTTTGTGATTCGTGGAAGGCCAAAATAGCAACATGAACAGGAGTGTGGGAGAAGTGGACTCCAGCCCTCATGGATGACTTTGAGGGTTTCAAGGCTTCAGTGGAGGAAGGAACTGCAGATGTGGTGGAAACAGCAAGAGAACTAGAACTGAAATGGAGCCTGTAGAGGGGACTGGTTGCTACAATTTCATGATCAAACATGCACAGAAAAATAGTTGTTTCTTAACGGATAAGCAAAGACAGTGGTCTCTTGAGATGTAATGTACTGATGAGGATGTTGTGAGTATTGTTGAAACGACACAACAGAATATTTAGACTATCCCATAAACTTAGGTGATATATCAGCAGCAGGGTTTGAGAGGATTGGTTCCAATTTTGAAAGAAATGCTACTGTGGATAAAACGCTGTTAACCAGCAATGGATGCTACAGCGAGAGATTTCATGGAAGGGAAGGGAGAGAGTCAATTAATGCAGCAAATTTTGTTATTCTCTTATTTTAAGGAATTGCCGCAGCCACCCCAACATTCAGCAGCCACCACCCTGCCACCCTGATCAGTCAGCAGCCATCAACACCAAGCCATGACCCTCCATTAGCAAAAAGATTACAGCTTACTGAAGGCTCAGATGATCCCTAGTATTTTTAGCCACGAAGTATTTTTAAATTAAGCTATGCACATTTTTAAAAGGCATGCTACTACACACTTAATAGTCTACAGTATAGTGTAAACATAACTTTTTATGCACTGGGAAACCAATATATTTGTGTGACTTACTTTTTTGTTGCAATATTCACTATATTGCAGTGGTCTGCAACTGAACCTGCAATATCTCAAGATATGCCTGTATTTGATTTTGCCTAAGGAAGACTCAGGGTTAAGGAGGAATTACTGTACTATTTCTTTCCTGCCAGAATGGATTGATGAGCTATTCTTTCCAGGAAATCACAACGACAGACATAAATTGTTTTCCAGTAGAGATTGTGAATTGAGAGTTTTGTGTCTTCTTAGAAGTTTAGCTGACTTTTCTCCAGGCACAAAAAGTCATTCAGGCAGGTTTTGTGTTCATGTTAGGCTTGGAATAAGGAACTCAGATTGAACAATAGAGTGGCAGCCATGTCACCAGCTGAACCTTTTTCCGTTGCCCAGGTATATTAAATTCCACAGCCAAATAAGTGACAGTCACTTTTGCTCCTCTTTTTTTTAATTTTCTTTCTTCTCTTCTTTCTTTCTTTCTTTTCTTTCTTTCTTTCTGCCTCCGTCCTTCGTCATTCTTCTCTCTCTCGCTCGCTTCTCTCTTCGCTCTTCTCTCCTGTCTTTCTTCTTCGTGCTGTTCTTTCTTTCGTTCTTTCGTTCTTTCTTTCTTTCGTGCTGCTGTTCTTTGCTTTCTTTCTGTCGTTCTTTATTTTCTTTCGTTCTGTCCTAAAAACAGAGTCTCTCTCTGTCACCCGGCTGGAGTGCAGGTGTCACAATCAGAGCTCATCCGTTAGCCTCAACCTCCTGGGTTTTCAAACAATTTCCCCCCACCTCTGCCCTACCAAGTAGCTGGCCCTACAGCACACCAACCACCATGCTTGGCTGATTTTAACTTTTTCTTATAAAGATGGGGTCTCGCTGTGTTGCCTCGCTGTGCTGACCAGGCTGGTCTCAAACTCCTGGCCTCCCACAATCATCCTGCCTCAGCCTCCCAAAGTGCGGGGATTTATAGGTGTGAGTCACTGTGCCTGGCCCTTCTTTTTTTACCAAAGGCACAACAGCATTTCAGAAAGTTTGAAAAACACAAATTTTTTTTTTTTTTTTTTTTTTTTTTTTTGAGATGGAGTCTCACTCTGTCGCCGGGGCTGGAGTGCAGTGGCCGGATCTCAGCTCACTGCAAGCTCCGCCTCCCGGGTTCACACCATTCTCCTGCCTCAGCCTCCCGAGTAGCTGGGACTACAGGCGCCCGCCACCTCGCCCGGCTAGTTTTTTGTATTTTTTAGTAGAGACGGGGTTTCACAGTGTTAGCCAGGATGGTCTCGATCTCCTGACCTCGTGATCCGCCCGTCTCGGCCTCCCAAAGTGCTGGGATTACAGGCTTGAGCCACCATGCCCGGCCGAAAAACACAAATTTAAATCATCCATGTCCTGCTACCCTGCAACAACTATTATTATTACTGAAGGCTACTTTCAGCTTTTCTTTTTTTCAGAGAAATATGTTGATTTGTTAGGCTGTCTTTGTATCACTGAATTAAAAAGGAAACAACGTCACTGTTTCTGAAGGACAATGAGGGGACGTAAAGCCTCCTGGTGGAAATGTATTTAGTGCCTTACTCTTTACGAGGCTCAGCAGAGCCATGCAGAACCTCACAGTAGCCTCATCACTGACTGATTCATAGAGCTTTGATTTCTCCATGGAAGAGTAGTATCTGTTGAATGATTATTTTCAGTAAGTCATGGTAATATATACACACACATAAGTTACATAAACAATTTTATTATATATACACAGTGTATGTATATAAGTACTTTTCAAATTTTTTTATTTTTATTTTATTTATCTTTTTATTTTTGAGACAGAGTCTTACTCTGGCACCCAGGCTGGAGTGCAGTGGCGTGATCTCAGCTCACTGCAACCTCCACCTCCTGGGTTCAGGTGATTCTTCTGCCTCAGCCTCATGAGTAGCTGGGATTATAGGTGCCCGCCACCACGCCCAGCTAATTTTTGTATTTTTAGCGGAGATGAGGTTTCATCATGTTGGCCAGGCTGGTCTTGAACTCCTGACCTCAGGTGATCCACCCACCTCGGCCTCCCAAAGTGTGTGAGCCACCACATCCAGCCATAAGTACATATTTGTTACAGTATATACTTAGATATATACCTATATATTTATAGTGTTAGTATTCAGTGGAAGTGGATCATCATGAAAGTTCTTCATCCTTGTCTTCTTCACACACTGTAAGTATATAGGTATATATTTAAGTATATACTATAATATAAATAGTGTGTGTGTACATGTGTATATATTTTTATATATATACACACACTATAATATATTTATATTGTTAATTATAATATATTTATAATTCTATAAATATATATTTATAGACATAAAATATATATTTTATAATATATATTATATATAATATATAAATATATATAATTCTATAAATATATATATAATATATTTATAGACATAAAAAATAATGAAATCTTGTCCATTGCAGGGACGTGGATGGAGCTGGAAGCCATTATCCTTAGCAAAGTAACACAGGAACAGAAAACAAATAACTTCCCTCTTCTAAGTAGGATCTGAATTATGAGAACACATGAACACATAGAGGGGAACAACACACACGGGCCTATTGGAGGATGGAGGGTGGGAGGAGGCAGAGGATCAGGAAAAATATTAAATAACTAATGGGTACTAGGCTTAATACTTGGGTGATGAAATAAGCTGTACAACAAAACCCCATGACACAAGTTTACCTACAGAACAAACCTGCACTTGTACCCCTGAACTTTTTAAAAAGTTCAAAAAAAAATCTATAGGAAAGAAAATAAGTTCTTGGTAAAGCTGGAGTGAGACTCAGTTATTCAATGGTGGGTGAGGTCGGGGAAACTAATATCCACATTTGCTTCTAATTATTTTATTTAATCTCTATATTAGTCCGTTTTCATGCTGCTGATAAAAACATGTGTGAGACAGGGCAATTTACAAAACAAGGAGGTTTAATGGACTCACAGTTCCACGTAGCTGGGGAGGCCTCACAATCATGGTGGAAGGTGAAAGGGACGTCTCACATGGCAGCAGACAAGAGAAGAGAGCTTGTGCAGGGAAATTCCCCTTTATAAAACCATCAGATCTCGTGAGACTTATTCACTATCTCAAGAACAGCACAGGAAAGACCTGCCTCCATGTTTCAAGTACCTCCCACTTGGTCCCTCCCACAAAACACAGGAATTGTGGGAGCTGCAATTCCAGATGAGATTTGGGTGGGGACAGAACCAAACCATATCAATCTCCATAAATGCCCTATGATGTAATCTATAATTATCCCCCCTCTTTTTTTTTGCGATGGAGTCTCACTCTGTCACTCAGGCTGAAGTGCCATTGCACAGTCTCAGCCCACTGCAACCTCTGCCACCCGGGTTCAAGCAATTCTCCTGCCTCAGCCTCCCGAGTAGCTGTGATTACAGATATGCACCACCATGTTCAGTTAATTTTTGGACTGTTATTAGAGACAGGGTTTCACCATGTTGGCCAGGCTGGTCTCAAACTTCTGACCTCAAGTGATTCACCCGCCTCGGCCTCCCAAAGTGCTGGGATTACAGGTGTGAGCCACCGTGCCCAGCCATTATCCCCATTTGAAAAATGAGGAAGCAGAGTCCCATAGGGCTAAAGTAATTGGCCCAGGACCATAAAATCATTAAGTAGCAGAGCCTGGATTTCCTAAGCAGACCCCAGAGTCCAAGTCCTTAACCATTATACTCTCCTGTCTCTCTAATGATACAAGACCAGAAATGCTGCTCTAGTTGGCAAGTGAAGAAAGTGAGCTCGTTGAGCCGTGGTACAGATAGCCAGTGCTTGCTAGCATGTCCACGCTACACCAGGATACAGTCCTCCCTTCCCATGTCACGTATAGAGACAAAAAAGAAATTCATGTTATCAGCGGTCTGTCCTACTGAGAAATAAAGTCTTTGCTTCCTTAACCAATTCAGCAGTCAGAGGTTTGCTTTGAAGATGTGCTTACGAATATCCTCCTGATCCCCTAGAAGTCGGAGTGGACTATGCATTCCCTCTCTCGCCCAGCTCTTCCAGCTCCCCTCCTGGTGCCCCACACCAAGAGAGGCCCCAGGTCTCTCCACAGGCCATGTGGGCCAGATCCTGCCTCCATTGGAACTGCCCCAATCTATCCACTCCTAGAACTGTCTCTGCAAGAAAATCAGCCTGAGGTTTTTGTGGCACAAAGATGTATCCCCGTTCATTCCAAGCAGCAAATGCATTTTCTGGAAACAATGCTTGAATCCAGCATGATGAGTCATATGGCAGAAGGGAGAAGCCAGCGAGGAAGGGCCCTTGGGACCATCCCAGTCCCCAGGAGCTGGTCCTCTCTGCAAAAACCATCTGGTTCCATAGCATGCTTTCTAAGCTCCCATATATATTTTTAAATCAACTATACGGAAGCATAAGGTAAATACAATACAGCGCATCCATTTAAAGTGTGCAATCTGATGAGTTTTGACAAGTGTGTACACCTGTGAAGCTACCCTTGAAATCAAGATTCAGAACATTTCCATCTCCCTCAAGGATTTCTCATGCTCCTTTTCTAAACCCAGCTCTGAGGCAGCCACCACTTGTCCACTGTGAGACATTTATTTTGTATATTCAGTTTGGGATTGGGCATTTGGGATTTTCCGAAGGCAGCGTCCTCTGTAAATGTCTAAAGGCCACTGGAGACAGCATCTTCTCAGGCTTGTAAACTCTGTGCCTGGGACTGGGTCCTTGCTCTCAGGATAGCCTGGAGGGGCTCCTGTCCACTGCTGGACTGCCTCTTTCTTAGCTTGGCCCGGCTTCGTAAACACCCAGGACAGTGAAGGATAAACTCTGTCCATTTCAAGAATATGCACATGTTCTTGCAGTCATAAGAAACCATTCTTCTGGGCTTTGACCAAGTAATAAATAAATGTACTCCAAAGCAGATCTGAATTAATGGAATATATCTCTCTGTCTCTTGAGTAGAAGCTGGGAAACCTGAACTTTTCTTTTTTGGTGTTTGTTTGTTTTAGAGATAGGATCTTGCTCTGTCACCTAGGCTGGAATGCAGTGGTGCAGTCATAGCTGACTGCAGCCTTAATTTCCTGGGTTCAAGCGATCCTCCTGCCTCAGCCTCCCGAGTAGCTGGGACTACAGGCATGTGCCACCATACCCGGCTAATTTATTTTATTTTATTTTTATAGAGACAGTGTTTCACTATGTTACCCAGGCTGGTCTTAAACTCCTATCCTCAAGTGATCCTCCTGCCTCACCCTCCCAAAGTGCTGGGATTGCAGGTGTGAGCCACTGTGCCCAGCCAAGAAACCTACATTTTGCATTTAGCCATTGTTTTCTACACTGACTGCTGGATATTAAAATCAGGAGAAAGGCCCTTAATAGGAAAGCAATTGCAAGCCATGTTTTTATTGATAATCTGATGGATTTTGCTGTGTTCTGGAGTCATTCTGCAATTATTTATCTGATTTTTGTTTATCTGGCTATAACCTGCGTATTCTAGTTTTATTTCAAGGCTGTTAAATTTGGGTTAATAGTTGTGTGTGTCTCTTAGATCATCTCAAATGGAAAATTCTTTCCCCCTAAATGAGAATTAATTGTATTTGAGCTCAGAGGTTTTTTCCTAATGCATTAGGGTGTGGATAATGATGTTCATTTCTCCTCTTGAGCCCAGGAGCCAAACCTAGAGTAATCCAATTCACTTCCAAAGACATTTATAGGGCATTTCATTTTTGCAAGATACTTTCGTTGGTCCTTATGTTGGATAAAAATGGGTAGAATGCTGCTAAAAATAACAATAACAAAAACCTATAGCAAAGAAAAACACATTTATAAAATATGAAATTATGTAAGTTGGAAGAGTCATATCTGGGTGGGAGCTATATGGAACCAGTGGAGACAGGGTGGGGCTAGGGAGAGAATATCCTGCTTATACAGGGAAGGCAGGCTGGACGGTCGGCTGTTGTTGAGAAACCTCATATCATCTATCAGACTAAACCAGAAAAGCAAGAGTTATGCCTGAAAAGGTAAGTTGGACCATAGAGTAAAAAGTCATGGTAGAAAGTTTACTCTTAAATTGGTGGACCATGGGAGCAATGGAAGGTTGAGGCAAGGAATGGGATGATTATAACCTGCAGGACTGGGTAGGGTGGAAGAGAACTGGGAGGGTCCGGAGGCAAGAGGACCATTGATAAAGATCTGTCTTTATTTGCATCTGTCTCAATGTAGTAAGAATATTCAGGTCTCAAAATAGTCTGGAATTTTGGGAGGGAATATTTAGAAGCAGGAATTGGAGGATTTGCAAGTTTGTGGATGAGAAGGATGAGGGAGGGGAAGGTGCAAAGTTGATTCAAGTATGCAAGTCTAGAACTAGGGGACTCTGGGTGCGTAACAGGGAGCTAATTGTCTGTTGGCTCCACACTGCAGGAATGAGAGTCACAAGTTTCAGGCAGTTATAAACTCAGAGAAGGATGCATTACCCATCCTTCTCCTCCCACTAGCAGGATTGCCTTGGCAACAGTCAGCATCGTCATACCAAGATGGTAGATTTCACAGATAGTGGCTTGGCCATAATTGGTTAATGAGCATCACAGTAATGAAATAGCTTTCAGTAGCACATTAGATAATTTGAAGGGTCTCCCTGCTCTCATATAGACAGATTCTAGATAAACTACAGCAAACATTATTTAAATTTTTTTCTAGGCTCTTAAGAAAGTGGTTGTATCAGCCGGGAGTGGTGGCTCCCGCCTATAATCCCAGCACTTTGGGAGGCCAAGTCAGGTGGATCACCTGAGGTCAGGAGTTCAAGACCAGCCTGGCCAACATGGCAAAACCCTGCCTCTACTAACAGTACAAACATTAGCCAGGCGTGGTGGTGGGTGCCTGTAATCCCAGCTACTCAGGAGGCTGAGGCCGAATTGCTTGAATCCGGGAGGCATGCCATTGTACTCCAGCCTGGGCGACAAGAGTGAGACTCTGTCAAAAGAAAGAAAGAAAGAAAGAGGGAGGGAGGGAGGGAGGCAGAGAAGTTGTATCAGTGAGCTTTTGCTGCATAACAAATTATCCCAAGACATTTTCAGATAAACTAAATCTGACAGTGTGTCTGTCCTATGACAGACAGTCACCAAAGGAACTTTTTTTTTTTTTTTTTTTTTTGAGACGGAGTCTCACTCTGCCATCCAGGCTGGAGTGCAGTGGTGCAGTCTCGGCTCACTGCAAGCTCCGCCTCCTGAGTTCATGCCATTCTCCTGCCTCAGCCTCCCGAGTAGGTGGGACTACAGGCGTCCACCACCGCGCCCGGCTAATTTTTTGTATTTTTAGTAGAGATGGGGTTTCACTGTGGTCTCGATCTCCTGACCTTGTCATCTGCCCTCCTCAGCCTCCCAAAGTGCTGGGATTACAGGCGTGAGCCACTGCGCCCGGCCCAGAACTTGTAAAGAATCAAAGGAAAATGACTACAGAAGGATGTCTTGAGGCAAGAATGATTTGTAAGCAAAGAAATTTATAAACACATCAATAAATCTATGCAAACATTTATTGCATAAAATCATAAGAATAATGTCTAATTTGGGGAACAAGGGAGACACAACCAAAGTACTGAACAGTTAGAAGGAAGTGATCAGATCTGGTATCCTAATGCCTTTGAATTTTATCAAGGGGAAGCAGATGTTAAGATATTTTATAAAATTAGATTTTGCAAAGTTGTCAATGGTTAAACTTCAAGAGTAAACAATAAAATAATGGAAATGGGGTGTGATTTTTAAATCTGTAGAGGGGAACAATGAAATATGATAACATTACAACAAATCATCCAAACACAACTAATCCAAGCAAAGGCAAGTAGAGAAGAAAGAAGGAAACTGAGGAGCCTGGACAAACAGAAAGCACAAAGAGAGATGGCAGAAATAAGTACAAATATTAATTACAATGAATATGAATGGATTTAACTCTCCAGTTAAAAGACAGAGATTGCCATCTTCAATTTTGAAAACTCCAGCTGTATTCCATTTTCAAGGGACACATAAAAACCTCAGGAGAGCACCATGCACAGTGACTCACGCCTGTAATCCCAGCACTTTGGGAGGCCGAGGGGGGTAGATTGCCAGACCTTATGAGTTCAAGACCAGCCTGGGCAACACGGTGAAACCCGGTCTTTACTAAAATACAAAAAATTAGCCGGGTGTGGCAGTGTGCACCTATAATCCCAGCTACTTGGGAGGCTGAGGCAGGAGAATTGGTTGAACCAGGGAGGTGGAGGTTGTAGTGAGCCAAGATCATGCCACTGCACTGCAGCCTAGGCAACAGAGCAAGACTCCATCTCAAAAAAAAAGGCCATGCTCAGTGGCTCACGCCTGTAATCCCAGCACCTCGGGAGGCTGAGGCGGGTGGATCACAAGGTCAAGAGATCAAGACCATTCTGGCCAACATGGGGAAACCCCGTCTCTATTAAAAGTACAAAAATTAGCCGGGCGTGGTGGCGCGCCTGTAGTCTCAGTTACTCCGGAGGCTGAGGCAGGAGAATCGCTTGAACCGGGGAGGCAGAGGTTGCAGCGAGCCGAGATTGCAGCGAGCTTGCAGTGCAGCGCAATAGGCAGAGGTTGCAGCGAGCCACTGCACTCCAGCCTGGGTGACAGAGCGAGACTCCCATCTCAAAAAAAAAAAAAAAAAAACCCTCAGGAGAATGAAGTATTGAATTAAAAAAGTGGAAAGGGTTATGTCAGGCAAATTTTAAAAGAGCAGAAAGCTGGGGTAACTTCATTAGTATCAAACAAAATGCGTTATTAAAGATGAATGCGGCCTGGGCCGAGCGCGGTGGCTCAAGCCTGTAATCCCAGCACTTTGGGAGGCCGAGACGGGCGGATCACGAGGTCAGGAGATCGAGACCATCCTGGCTAACCTGGTGAAACCCTGTCTCTTTCTTTTTTTTTTTTTTTTTTTTTGAGATGGAGTCTGGCTCTGTCGCCCAGGCTGGAGTGCAGTGGCCGGATCTCAGCTCACTGCAAGCTCCGCCTCCCGGGTTTACGCCATTCTCCTGCCTCAGCCTCCTGAGTAGATGGGACTACAGGCGCCCGCCTCATCGCCCGGCTAGTTTTTTGTATTCTTTAGTAGAGACGGGGTTTCACCGTATTAGCCAGGGTGGTCTCGATCTCCTGACCTTGTGATCCGCCCGTCTCGGCCTCCCAAAGTGCTGGGATTACAGGCTTGAGCCACCGCGCCCGGCCGAAACCCTGTCTCTACTAAAAAATACAGAAAACTAGCCGGGCGAGGTGGCAGGCACCTGTAGTCCCAGCTACTCGGGAGGCTGAGGCAGGAGAATGGCGTAAACCCGGGAGGCGGAGCTTGCAGTGAGCTGAGATCCGGCCACTGCACTCCAGCCTGGGCGACAGAGCGAGACTCCGTCTCAAAAAAAAAAAAAAAAAAAAGATGAATGCAGCCTGGACACGGTGGGTCATGCCTGTAATCCTAACACTTTGGGAGGCTGAAATGGGAGAATCATTTGAGCCTAGGAGTTTGAGGCCAGCCTGGGGAAAATAGTTAGACCCTGTGTCTATGATGTTTTTTTTTTTTAAATAACCAGGTGGTGTAGCATGCACCTGTAGTCCCAGCTACTTGGGAGGCTGAGGCAAGAGGATCACGTGTGCCCAGGAGTTGGAAGCTGCAATGAACTATGATCACTTTACTGCACTGCAGCCTGAGTGACAGAGTGAGACCCCATCTCAGAAAAAAAATAATAAAGTGAAGTGTGTCAGTGTATGATGATAAAAGATTCTGTTTTCCAGTAAGATAGAATAATTCTTGGCCAGGCACAGTGGCTCACACCTGTAATCCCAGCAGTTTGGGAGGCCGAGGCAGGCAGATTACTTGAGACGGAGTTCAAGACCAGCCTGGCCAACATAGTGAAAGTCCATCTCTACTAAAAATACAAAAATATATTAGCCGGGCGCGGTGGTGCACACCTGTAGTCCCAGCTAGTCAGGACGCTAAGGCTCAAGAATCGCTTGAGCCCAGGTGTCAGAGGTTGCAGTGAGCAGAGATCACACCACTGCACTACAGTCTGGGCGACATAGTGAGACTCCTTCTCAAAAAAGAAAATAAAAAAAAAAAAGGAATCATTCTTAACTTCTTAACTACTTAAATTAACTTGTATGCATTCTGAAATCTGTCTTTTTTTAACCTTCACTGTCACACTTGAATTCAGACCTTCATCCACCCCTCCACTTCCACCCTCATTGCAGTTCATTCTCCACTCGACAGACAATGTGGTCAGCCTAAAATTCAGATGGCTCTTAATGAGAAAGCCTCGATTCCTGAGCTTGATGGACTCCATCTAGTGGAGTCTCACCTGCACTAGACCCAGCTCCCCCACCTCTGTACTCCATCATGGTGAAAGCTATGCTTGGATTCTCCAAAACACCACATTTCCTCTGGTCTCCAGGCCTTTAAACAGCTGCTCCCTCTTCCTGGTCTGATCTATTTTTCTCTTACTTGCCTAGTTGGCTGACTCCATCAGGGCTTGACTTCAATGCCTTCTCTGGGAATCCTTCTTTGACCTTCCTCTTTTGGATTAGGGCCCCATCCTATTCTGCCTTTATGAACACACTTCGTGTATTTCCTGGCAAGATTCCACATTTTGTTTTCATTGCTATCATTGCCTTTTTACTTGCCTGGCTCCAGTGAGTAAGCTGTGAACACCTCGAAAGCAAGCACTGTGTCATTCATTCATGATGTCACAAATGTTTATCAAGCACCTACTATATGCCAGGCATTCTTCTAAGAGCTAGAGATAGAGCAGCAAACAAAAAAGTTAAGCAAACACACCCCTGCCTTCATGCCACTCTCATTCTAGCCAAGGGAGCCAAACAACAAACTGGGTAAGTAGGGAAAATAGATGGTTTAATAGAAGATAATAGGTGTTTACAGAGAAGTAAAGCAAGGAGAAAGATAGGGAGTAAGTGGTGCACGTGAACTTTTAAATACGATGATCAAGGGAAAGTCTCAGCAAGAATATGACATTTGGCCAGGCGCGGTGGCTCACGCCTGTAATCCCAGCACTTTGGGAGGCTGGGGCAGGCAGATCACCTGAGGTCAGAAGTTCGAGACCAGCCTGGCCAACCTGGTGAAACCTGTCTCTACTAAAAATACAAAAATTAGCTGGGCATGGTGGCAGGTGCCTGTAATCCCGGCTACTCTGGAGGCTGAGGCAGGAGAATCACTTGAACCCGGGAGGCAGAGGTTGCAGTGAGCCAAGATCGCGCCATTGCACTCCAGCCTGGGCGACAGAGTGAGACTCCATCTCAAAAAAGAAAAAAAAAAAAAAAAGAATATGACATTTAAGCGGAAACTTGAAAGAGGTGAGAGAGTGAGCCATTCCAACATCTGGAGGAGGCACTCCTGGGTACCTACCCAAAGGAAAAGGCATCAAAAAGATGCCTGCACTTGTATGTTCGTCGCAGCACTATCCACAAAAACGAAGTCATGGAATTAACCGAAGTACCCATAAAGAGTGGATGGGATAAAGAAAATATATATATACATATATGCACATATATACACACACACATATATACACACACACACACGTATATATGTCATGGAACACTATGCAACCATAAAAAAGAATGAAATCTTATCCTTTGCAACAACGTAGATGTAGCTGGAGGCCATTATCCTAAGTGAATTAACAAAGGAACAGAAAACCTAATACCACATGTTCTCACTTGTAAGTGGGAGCTAAACATTGGACATAAAAATGGACACAATAGACAGTGTAGACTACCAGAGTAGAGAGAGAGGGAGGAAGGTAAGGGTTGAAAAGTGCCTACTGGGTACTATGTTTACTATTTGGGTGATGGGTTCAGTAGAAGCCCAAACTTCAGCATTATACAATATATCCATGTAACAAATATGTACATGTACCCACTGAATCTAAAATTTTAAAAAATATAAAAAGAGGGCCGGGCGCGGTGGCTCAAGCCTGTAATCCCAGCACTTTGGGAGGCCGAGACGGGCGGATCATGAGGTCAGGAGATCGAGACCATCCTGGCTAACACGGTGAAACCCCGTCTCTACTTAAAAAAATACAAAAAAAAAACTAGCTGGGCGAGGTGGCAGGCGCCTGTAGTCCCAGCTACTCCGGAGGCTGAGGCAGGAGAATGGCGGGAACCCGGGAGGCGGAGCTTGCAGTGAGCTGAGATCTGGCCACTGCACCCCAGCCTGGGCGACAGAGTGAGACTCCGTCTCAAAAAAAAAAAAACAAAAAAAAACTATATATATATATATATATATATATATAGAGAGAGAGAGAGAGAGAGAGAGAGAGAGAGAGAGAGATCTAAAGGAAGAGTATTCAAGAGAGAAGGAACAGCCAATGCTCTGAGCAGGAGCAGGCATGGACGGTTCACAGATCAGTAGGGAGGCCCATGTGGCTGGATTAAATAAGAGGCTCAAGGAAAAGTCTCAGCAAAAAATATGACATTTGGCCGGAAGTTCTGGAAGCTCAGAAAGCTATTATTGGATTGCAAGACGCATCGCAAAGATCTTGGACTTTTATTTTCGGTTAGAGTGGAAGCCTCTAGAAGATCTTCAGCAGAGAGATGGCACACCCTGACTCCAATTTAAAGTAACGTGATTTTAAATAATATAGTATTTTAAAAGCAGTCACTCTGGATGGTGTGTTGATAAGAAAACTGAGGGAGGCAAGGAGGGGGAACTGGGGAATGAGTCAGGAGGCCATTGCCCTAACCTTACCAAGAAAGGAAGGTGGCTTAGAACAGGGAGGTGAAATCTGGATATGATTTGCTAATGGATCATTATAGTAAGTAAGGTGTTTGACCTAAGCAACTGTAAGGATGGAGTTATTACCAAGAAGGAACCGATGCTGGATAAGTGTATGGGTGATAGAGGTTACACAAGAGGATGAGTTCAGTTGGGTCATCTAAATTTAAAATGCTTATTAGACATCCAAGTGGTATGTCATGTAGGGAGCTGGATATACAAAGTTGGAATTGAGAGAAATTTTTGGTTTGGAGACAGAAGTTTCAAACAGCCAAATTAGCATGTAGATGCTATTCAAAGCTCTGAGGATGGGAAAAATCTCCAAGAAAGTGACTACATATAGGAGAATATATATCAATGCACTCAGCACAGAGCCGGGGTACAATTGAAGAAAAAGCAATTGAAGTTTATATTATAGATCCTGCTTTATTAGGCTGTTCTTGCCTTGTTTTAAAGAAATACCCGAGACTGGGTAATTTATAAAGAAGAGGTTTAATTGGCTTATGGCTGTAGGACATGTGCTCAGCTTCGGTGAGGCCTCAGGGAGCTTTTGCCCATGGTGGAAGGTGAAGCAGAAGCAGGCACATCACTTGGCAAGAGTGGGAACAAGAGAGTGAGGTGAGAAGGTCCCAGACTTCTAAACAACCAGATCTTGCATTAACTAACTAAGCAAGAACTCACTGATCACCAAGGGGGTGGTGCTTAAACCATTCATAAGGGATATGGCCCCATGATACAGTTACCTCCCATCAGACCCCGTCTACAACACCGGCAATCACATTTCAACCTGATACTTGGTGGGGACAAACATTCAAACCATATCACCTGATGACCTTTAAAAGGGCAATTTCAATGAAGTAACAATGGCAGAAGTTAGGTTGCAAGGCATGAAAGGTATGAGAGAGAGGAAATTCAAATTAAGAGATAAATAGAGCTGTGGCTAGAGACATAAAGATCTGGTTATATTTGTAGCTTGACTGAAGAAATGAAAGAAAGGAGGGAGTAATGGCTTAGGGTACCTACAGAGTGGGGAGAGGGTCAGAGACTGAAGGAAATGTGAGTGAAGGAAGACAGGTTTTTGAGAAGTAAGGGAGACAACTTTTCAACAAAATGGAAAGTAATATTCTCTGAAGGCAGTGAGGGCCCGGGACACCAGGACAGGAGATTGAGGAGGAAGGACACATTTTTAAAAATCCAGACTCTGGCAGGGATGGGAGGGGTGTTGGCTGACAGAGAGTCACATGAGGCGAATGAAAAGATGAAGAAGGGCCCAGGCACAGTTGGAACACAGGTCTCCAGTGGGTGTAGTCAGTTGGCACCTGGCCCTGGCCCTGTGAAAGCAAAGACCGAGGAGACTTGTAAAACCTGCTTTTCAGAGTGACCATGAGGTACCTGGGTGACTGGTGTGATCACAGAGGTGTATTAAACACACTGCTTGCACTGGCAACGAACATTCTGAGAAGGGAATTAAGAGAACAAAAAACCATTTACAATAGTATCAAAAAGGATTAAATGCTTAGGAATACATTTAGCCAAAAAACTGCAAGACAGGTACACTGAAATGACAAAACATTATTGAAATAAAGATCTAACTAAAAAAGATATCCTGTGTTCATGGATTAGAGGACTTAAGAGTGTTAAGATGGCAGTTCTTCCTAAATTGATCTAAAGATTCAATGCAATCCCTTTCAAAATGCCAACTGCCTTTTTTTTTTTTTGCAGAAATGGAAAAGCTAATCCTAAAATACATATGGAATTCAAGGGACACAAAATAGCCAGGACAGTACTGAAAAAGAACAAAGTTGCAAGACTCACACTTCCCAGTTCTAAGACTTACTACAAAGCTATAATAATCAAAGCAGTATAGTATGGCACAAAGACAGACATGGAGATCAAAGGAATCACATTTAAAGTCTAGAAATAAACCCTCACATTTATAGTCCATTGATTTTTGACAAGAGTGACAAGACAATTCAATAGGGAAAGAATAGTCTTTTCAGCAATGGTGCTGGGACACAGACATCCACATGAAAAAGAGTGAATTTGGACCCCTATCTTATACTATATAGAAAAAAATTCAAAGGGCACCAACGACCTAAATATAAGATGAAACTATAACATTCATATAAAACATAGAGGTAAATCTTCATGACCTTGGATTTTGCAATGGTTTCTTAGATATGACTTCAAAAACACAAATAACCAAAGAAAAAATAGCTACTTTGTATTTTACCAAAAATAAAAACTTTTATACTTCAAAGGACATTATCAAGCACGTGAAAAACAACCCATAGAATGGGAGAAAATATTTGTAAATCATATGTCAGAAAAATGTCTTAGTATCCGGAATATGTAAAGAACTCTTATAACACAAAAATAATGACCTTTTTTTAATGGTCAAAAGATTTGAATAGACTTTTTTTCAAAGAAAATATAAAATGGTCAATAAGCAAATGAAAAGATCCTCAACATCCTTAGTCATTAGAGAAATGCAAATCGAAACCACAGTGGCCACTTCACACTCACTAGGATAGCTAGAATCAAAAAAAGCAGACAATAACATGAGTTGGCCAGGATGTGGAGAATGAAACCCCGGTTCATTGCTGGTGGGAGTGTAAAATGGTGCAGCTGCTTTGGAAAACAGTTTGGCAGTTCCTTAGAAAGTTAAACATAGAGTTACCATATGGCCCAAGGATGAGTAATTCTGCCCTTAGGTGTATACCTCAGAATTGAAAACATATGTTCGTATGAAAATTGTACATGAATATCCACAGCAGCATTACTCATAATAGCCAAAAAGTGGAAACAACCCAAATGTCCATCAGCTTGAAAATGAATAAACAAAATGGTCAAGATGAGGAGACCACACCTTGAAGAGACACATGAGAGCAGCACAGACATCCAGTTGCTCCAAAGACCTGAAAGGAGAGGTCTAGGGGCTGGAAGACACTGTGCATAAGAGAGAATCACACTGAAGCCTAGGAAAGTTGAAGCCAGAATATTCTAGAGGAAGGCCAATCAGTAGCATCTCCAGGCAGAGAAACACACCTAGACAAAGACTTAGAGGCAGGAAAACCTGTTGAATGTGCAGAGGACAGGAAGAAGAGATCCTCAAGGAGATAGCATCCTCAAGGAGATAGCATGAGGGATGAGGAGTCATGGTAGGTAGACAACATCACAGAAGCTCCTGGTTCAGGACTGGGGCAAACTTGAGACATTTGGTTGACAGCAGATCCAAGGGTTCACTACCCGCCTGCCTCTTGGTAGAAAAGTGGATGTGAGATCTGTTTGCCTAATTTTAGCCCCATCATCCTTCAGACCACAGCACTGGCTTCTAACTTTCTCAGAAAAGGAGGCAAGTCTTGGTCCCTTGGCCAGACCAGCAGAACCTATGCACATGACCTAGTAATTTCAGTGTGATAAATACCTTCCCCTAGAAAGGAAATCCCATCCAGGGCCCTCCTCGCCTGCCCCAGCCTACCCTGCATGCCTGCATGGCTTAGGACTGCCATGTGGCCTCTGCAGGTCCTAGTATTCTAGGTCTGATTGTTTCATTCCCTAACAGACCTCAGAAAGGAGAACCTCTAACTCCCAGTGGCATTTAGCTTCCCTCTTTAAACATCTGGGTCACAGATATGCTCAGTTAATTAATGTTCTTCGTGCTGCTCATCTGCCTGCTGGATAATAGATTGATTCATAATTTCAGTAAGCAGCTGTGTATATCTTTTCCCTGAACATAAAGGCAGCTTGCTGTCATTCATCACTTTGCATTTGGAGAATTTAAATCTATTCAGGGAGACATTGTTTAGGGAGGGGGAGGGAGGGCTGCTGATTTTCTTACCATTTTGCCTCTAACAATTACTTTGATTTGGAACTAATTGGGGTTTAAAGCACACGTTAACCACATCTCTCTCAAGGGCACTTAATAAACTCCCTGTCCCTTGTTCAAGGAGAGCAGCCAGGCCCTCCTTTTGGGATCAGAGCCAAGAGCTTCTGAGTAGCTTTCACCAAGAAATGAGAACCCCATGCAGAGAATCTTTTCTGCCAGAAAAGAGCCACTCCTGTCCCTGAGCAGAGCTACTTATTTCATTCCTGGGCAGAATATGCTGAAGCTCTCTGGAGGAGGCGGGGTTCCCCTGGCAATCTGGGAGGGGCTCTTCTGCTGCTCAGCTGCTGGGCCATGGCAGCCAACCATCAGGTATTTGGTGACCAAAAGAAAGCGGCCAGCACCCAGTCAGCGGACCAGATGTCTTCATGCCTCAGTTTCCTCATCTACAAAATGTAAATAATAATAAAACATATCTTGCAGAGTTGTTGTGAAAATTGCATTATTTATTCTCTTTACAATGGTTAGAAGTGATGCAGAGTGTTTTTCTAAAAAATTTATTAGGCAACAGCTGTGTAGATGTGGTCATGTTTTTAAATGATGCCATTCACCACATTTATGTGCTCAACCCCAAACACGTTTTGAGCACTTGGTCTGTGATTTGCTGCTAGTAAGAAAGAAAATTAATTAGGCACAGCCTCTACCTCTCAGGAGTGTGAAAGATGGGTGAATGCATTTTTTTAAATTTTAGAATATGATTCTTTTTCTTTTTTTTTTTTTTTTTTTTTTTTGAGACGGAGTCTCGCTCTGTAGCCCAGGCTGGAGTGCAGTGGCATGATCTCGGCTCACTGCAAGCTCCGCCTCCTGGGTTCACGCCATTCTCCTGCCTCAGCCTCCCGAGTAGCTGGGACTACAGGCGCCCGCCATCTCGCCCGGCTAGTTTTTTGTATTTTTTAGTAGAGACGGGGTTTCACCGTGTAGACCAGGATGGTCTCGATCTCCTGACCTCGTGATCCACCCGTCTCGGCCTCCCAAAGTGCTGGGATTACAGGCTTGAGCCACCGCGCCCGGCCTAGAATATGATTCTTAAACAATATAATTTTCCTTCCCCAGGACAGTGAAGGCAGCAGAGGCAAGGCTGCTAGCCTAGTATGGGCCCTGTTGTGGCAACGGTTGCCAGGCAACACCTTCCTGTATCAGTTAGGAATTGCTGCATAACAACTACCCCACAACGTAGTGGCTTAAAACAATATGCATATTTTTATTGCTCACGAGTCTACAGGTCAGCTGGATGATTCTATGATCTGGACCAGGCTTGGCTGATCTAACTGGATTCATTCCTGCATCTCCTATCAGCAACTGGCAGGTTGGCTGAGGGCTGCCTCATCCAGGTTGGCCTCATCCATTTGGTTAACTGGTGGCTAACTGGCAACTGATTGGACCACATGACTCTCATCCTCAAACAGGCCAGCCTGTTTGAGGCTGAAGGGATGCATACAAGGCTAAAAGTCTAGTTTAGGAACAGGCACAGCCTCACTTCTGCTCCATTCCATTGGCCAAAGCAAGTCACAGGACCAACCAGTATTCAAGGGATGGTGAAATAGATTCCACTTCTTGATGGAAATTGCTTCAAAGCCATCTTGCCATGGGTGTATAGAAAGAATAGTGGATGATGTGGTCGGTTTTGCAACCTACCATAATCATCCAGCCTTTGTTGTTGTACATAGAGCATAAAGCAAGCACTAGGATTTTGTTGCCCACTTACGATATTTTTGCTCTGCTCTTTATTATAAATTCTGTTGCAATAAATACCCTACCCTTGAATTTTTGTTTGCAATTCTCATTATTTCCTCCTGCTAGAGTGTATTAGTCCAGTCTCATGCTGTTAATAAAGACATACCCAAGACTGGGTAATTTATAAAGAAAGAGAGGTTTAATGGACTCACAGTTTTACATAGCTGAGGAGGCCTCATAATCATGTCAGAAGGTGAGGGAGGAGCAAAAGCATGCCTTATATGGTGGCAGGCAAGGGAGTGTGTATAGAGGAACTGTCCTTTATAAAACTATCAGATCTCATGAGACTTATGAGACTTATTCATTATCACAAGAACAGCATGGGAAAAACCTGGCTTCATGATTCAATTACCTCCCACCAGGTCCCTCCCACAACACGTGAGGATTATGGGAGCTGCAATTCAAGATGAGATTTGGGTGGGGACACAGCCAAACCATATCATGGAGTTCTAAAAATTGATTCTTTTTAATTTATATTTTTATTTGATTCAGGGGGTACATATACAGGTTTTTAACAAGGGTATATTGCAGGATGCTGAGGTTTGGGGTATGCTTGAAATCGTCACCCAGGTAGTGAGCCTAATACCCAATAGATTTTCAACTCTTGCCTTCCTTTCTCCCTCCCTCCTTTTGGCATTCCCAGTGTCTGTAATTTCCATCTTCATGTCCATGAATACCCAATGTTTAACTCCCACTCACAAGCAAGAACATACAGTCTTTGGTTTTCTGATTCTGCATTAATTCTCTTAGGATAATGGCCTCCAGCTGCATCCATGTTGCTACAAAAGACATGATGCTGTTCTTGTTCATGGCTGTACCGTATTCCATGGTGTATAGGTACCACATTTTCTTCATCCAATTCACCATTTATGGGCACATAGGTTGATTGCGTATCTTTGCTATTGTGAATAGTGCTGCAATGAACATGTAAGTGCATGTGTCTTTTTGGTAGAATGATGTCTTTTCTTTTGGGTCGATACCCAGTAATAGGATTGCAGGTCAAACAGTAGTTATACTTTTAGTTCTTTGACAAGTCTCCAAACTTCTTTCCGCAGTGGATGAACTAATCTACATTCCCGCCAACAGTGTATAAGCATTCCTTCTTCTCTGCATCCTCACCAACATCTGTTATTTTTTGGCTTTTCAATAGTAGCCATTCTTGCTGGTGTGAGATGGTATCTCATTGTGGTTTTGATTGGCATGTCTCTGATGATTAGCGATGATGAGCATTTTTTCACATGTGTTCTGACTACTTGTATGTCTTCTTATGAGAAGTGTCATGTCCTTTGTGCGTAAAAGTTGATTAATTGAATCAAAGGCCATGAACATTTTAAAAGCACAAAGCATATATTTAGAAATCTCCTTTTTGAAAGGTTGTAGTAATCTACCCTCCCTCCAGCCCAATAGCGGGAGGGCCTGTCTTAGACGTAAGTCACCAAAATGTGAATAATCTCTGATTTTAGTTTCAGTTTTTTGGTAGTTTTTTTGTTTTTTGGTTTGTTTTTGTTTTTGTTTTTGTTTGGTTTTTGTTTGTGTTTTTTTTTTGAGACAGCCTCACTCTGTTGCCCATGCTGGAGTGCAATGGCACGATCTCGGCTCACTGTAGCCTCCGCACCCCCAGGTTCAAGCAATTCTGCTGCCTCAGGCTCCTGAATAGCTTGGATTATAGTTGTGCACCACCACGCCCGGCTGATTTTTATAGTTTTAGAAGAGACGGAGTTTGGCCGTGTTGGCCAGACTGGTCTCGAACTCCTGGCTTCAAGTGATCCACCTACCTCAGCCTCCCAAAGTGCTGGGATCACAGGCGTAAGCCACTGAGCCTGGCCTACTCTCTTTCGTAAAATGTGGTATTTCGTTATTTTAGATTTTTGTTTCTTTTCGTACCTATGAGGTTGAGTACTGTTTAATGTCTCTTTCTTCTTCAGTGAATGGTTTTTTTTAGCCTTTTGCACCAGGGTAGATTTAGTCAATCCCTCTTGATAAGTGAGGAGGAAATGGAGACTCAGAGAGGTTAAGTGACTTGTTCAAGGTGGCCCAGCCAGCTGAAAGTAGAGCTAGTTAGAGATTAGACATCCAGCTTCTTCATCTATTCCTTCTTACCGACGTTGCTGAATAGAAGACTAGGTCCTAAAACACTGCCTGAGGATATGCTTAGAAAAAAGATCAGGTCCAGGTGCGGTGGCTCACGCCTGTCATCCCTGCACTTTGAGAGGCCAAGGCGGGCAGATCACGAGGTCAGGAGTTCGAGACCAGCCTGACCAACATGGTGAAATCCCGTCTCTACTAAAAATACAAAAATTAGCTGAGCGTGGTGGTGCGCGCCTGTAATCCCACACACTCAGGAGGGTGAGGCAGGAGAATCGCTTGAACTCGGGAAGCAGAGGTGGCAGTGAGCTGAGATCGCGCCACTGCACTCCAGCCTGGGCAACAGAGTGAGACTCCATCTCAAAAAAAAAGAAAAAAGAAAAAAGATCAGAGAGTTGCCCTGGGGACTCTGTATCCAGGCTCAGGAAGCCCGGGAGGCTTTCTGGAATAGGGCTCTCCTGTGAGCTGAGCATACAGTGTGAGTGACAGGCTGGGATGGTGGCCAGGACTGTAGTATTGACAGACAGCAGGGGTGACGCCGGCAGACCTGAGCCCCGCTTCCTCCCATGGTCTCACTCCTGCCTCCCACTCCCATTCGCCTGCTGCTCTGGTCTCTCGACAGCTTGCCCGCTACACCAAGGAAGGCTTCCTGCACTTGGGCGCCCTGGGGACCACCACACTCCTCCCTGACACCCGCTGCCTGGTGGATAACTCTAAGAGTCGGCTGCCCCAGCTCCTGGACTGCGACAAGGTCAAGAGCAGCCTGTACAAGCGCTGGAACTTCATCCAGGTGAGTGCTGTACGGACAGGGCCAGCGGTCAGAGGCTGAAGACCACAGAAGGGAATCCAGCTTCCCCAGGAGTCCCCGGCAAAGAGCAACCCTGAACCCAGGTCTCCCTGCCCCGGGCTGGGCTTGTGGACCCCAAGCACTTCCTGGGGGCAGCTGTGGAGTTTCTGCATGGAGTAGCATTTCTGATTCCTACATCAGTGCTAGGCTGGTTGAGCTCTGATCAATCCTGAGAGAGGAGTGAGGGGGGACTTCCTTGAAATCCACTAAGTACCCACAGCCAGTGGGGTTGAGACCATTAGACCAAGAATATCCCAGGAAACTTCCCATCCCGACCCCATCCCCCACCAGTGCTCCTCACCTGATTCAGATACTCAAACCGGGTGAAGCTTATTTAGGTTCTGACTTCAAAGTCCCCAGAGGAGGTCCTCATGCTTCCCTGCCCTAGCCCCATGCAAAGAATTTTGGTGGAATTGATTCTCTGCAAGAAGGTATGTGCCAGGCGCCATGATGGTTAAGCCTCTCTCTCTCTATCTCCTTCTGTTACTCTCTATCTCTCCCTCTCTTCCTCTCCCTCTCCCTCTCTTCTCTCTCTTGTCTCTCCTCTCTTCTCTATCTCCTCTCTATGTTCTCTCTTTCCATCTCCTCTCCTCTTTTTTCTTTCTCTCTCCCCTTTATCTTTCTCTTTTTCTCTCTCCTCTCTCTGTCTTCGCTCTCTTCTCTCTCTTCCCTCTTTTTCTACCCCTCCTCCCTTTCTTTGTCTTCTCTTTGTCTCTTTCTTTGTCTCTTTCACTCTCTTGTCTCTTTCTCTTCTGTCTCTATTTTCTCTCTTTCTCCTCTCTCTCTTGCCTCTTTTTCTCTGTCCTCTTTCTGTCTTCTCTTTACCTCTTTTTCTGTCTCTCTTTCTCTTCTCTCTTTTTCTTTGTCTCTTTGTCATTTTCTCTCTCCTGTCTCTCTTTCTTCTCTCTCTGTATCTCTCACTGTCTCTGTCTCCCTCTCTCTCTCCTGTCTCTCTTATCCTCTCTTCTCGATTTTGCCCCCTCCCAGAACGGAGCCATCATGAACAAGGGCACAGGACGCTGCCTGGAGGTGGAGAACCGGGGCCTGGCTGGCATTGACCTCATCCTCCGCAGCTGCACAGGTCAGAGGTGGACGATTAAGAACTCCATCAAGTAGAGGGAGGGAGCTGGGGCACTGGAGCCTGGCCCCCAGGACATGGCTGCTCCCTCCGACCTCTGGACCAGCCACCCTGGTGGAGAGACAGCAAGGGGCTGGCAAGTACTCGATGGGCCCCCCAGGGCTTCTCCAGGGCAGCACAAGGACCCTGGATGGAGACTCTGTCCCCCCTCAGGCATTCAGCTGCCCACAAGTTTCCTGCAGCCTGGAAAAGCCCCCCAACCCCTTCTCTGGGAAACCGAGAGCTGTCTACTGCAGCCTCTGATGTGAACCTGGTACTGAGGAGCAAGACTGTCCAGTTCTCCTCCACATCTCCCATCCCAGAATCAGGATCTGGGACTGGCAGGGTCCCCTCCTGTGTCTCATCTTGCAGCAGCAGCTGCTGAACTCCAGCCATCAACACAGTGGGAGGCAGTGGGGGCTTCAGCCATGTCCTAGCTCCCCGCCCTAAAAGGAGGCAGCGAGAACCAGGCACTGTTTCCTCCGAGGTTACTTCTGCCCACATGACACCTGCCTGTTCATGCCCCAAGGCAGCCACGGCCCCTAACCCTTCCCACCATGGTGGCTTTGGGTACTGCAGCTCTTGACTTTTTTGGCCCCTCCCGAGATGACCTGGATGGAGCTGATGCTTTCTCTCCTAATCACCTGGGCACTAGGCTCTTATCAGTGTGCTTGGGCCAGCTCTCCTGCCTGTGTCTGGAAGAAGCCAGAGACAGAAATAGGCCAAGCCTGCAGCAGGGTCTCAGCTGCGAGGGCCCCGCAGGATGGAGCTAGGGGCCATCAAGGACCAGGAAGTCCTGACTCCCGGAGGCTGCCACCAGGGAGCAGCACCGCTCCTCCATCCAGAACCTAAGGGCTGAAGCAAAGGCTGCCAGGACCCTCGAAGATGCTTTTGGCTCCCCTCATTTCACCCCACGCTCTGCTGGCTGGCAGAGGAGAAGGCAGTCGTTTCCTCTCTGAAGAGTATTAATTTTTTTTCGATTGCCCTCTGGTTAGGGTGCACATATAAATCAGAATTAATATATGAACGCGTGTGCATGCACGAGCGTGTGTGCCTGTGTGCTGTGTGTGGCAGTGTGTGTGTGTGTGTGTTTGTGTGTGTGTCTGGCTGTGCGTTCCAGAGCGTGCGACGATGCTGACCTAGCTGTGTGGCCTTGGGCTTGCTGCTTCATTACTCGCCTGGATGGGGACGAGGGATGAGAAGGGTGTGGGTTTGGCCCCGTGTCACTGGCCGGAAGGATGTGTCTCAGCCCTGCCCTGTGGGGTGCCCCCGATGGGAGGCTGTCCCATCTCCCAGTCCCCATCTCTTTTCCCCACTCTGTCCCTGGACAAGCCCTGCCCAGAGCTGAACCCTGTAGCTGCCCCCTTGCCCTGTGTGGGATTCACAGTGTCTCATTTGGTGACATCTTATTGGTGACCATCTCCTCACCCCATCTCCCACCTTGTGGAATAAATACATGTTAATAGCACTTCCCAGAACGGCCTCCTTTGTGTCTTGATTTCTCCAGAACTGGAGGTGGGGAGGGGAGTGATGGAGACGCGAGGGGAGAGCTTATATGGCTTTGAGGGTTTAGTGTTATTTATTTAACTATTTATTTATGAGATGGGGTCTTGCTCTGTTGCCCAGGCTGGAGTGCAGTGGTGCAGTCATGACCCACTGCAGCCTCAAACTCCTGGGCTCAAATGATCCTCCCACCTTAGCCTCCTGAGTAACTGAGACTACAGGTACGCATCACTGTGCCTGGCTAATTTTTTACAAAATATTTTTGTAGAGATGCAATCTTGCTGCATTGCCCAGGCTGGGCCTGAACTCCTAGCCTCAAGAGATCTTCCCACCTTCGCCTCTCAAAGTGCTAAGATTTCAAGTGTGAGCCACTGCATCCAGCTAATTAAAAAAAAAAGGCAGAGAGGGGTCTTGCTATATTGCCCAGATTGATTTCAAACTCCTGGCCTCAAGCAATCCATTCACCTCAGCCTTCTGAGTAACTGGAACCACAGGCACAGGCCACTAGACCTGGCCGATTTTTGAGAAACAGGTTCTTGCCATGCTGGTCTTGAATTCCTAGCCTCAAGTGATCCTCCCACCTCTGCCTTCTGAGTAACTGAGACTACAGGTATACATCACCGTGCATGGCTAATTTTTTACGAAATATTTTTGTAGAGATGGAATCTTGCTGCATTGCCCAGGCTGGGCCTGAACTCCTAGCCTCAAGGGATCTTCCTACTTTCGCCTCTCAAAGTGCTGGGATTTCAGGTGTGAGCCACTGCATCCAGCTAATTAAAAAAAAAAAAATGCAGGCCAGGCACGGTGGTCACACCTGTAATCCCAGCTCTTTGGGAGGCCGAGGCGGGCAGATCATGAGGTCAGGAGATCGAGACCATCCTGGTTTAGTAGAAACCCCGTGTCTACTAAAAATGGAAAAAATTAGCCGGGCGAGGTGGCGGGCGCCTGTAGTCCCAGCTACTTGGGAGGCTGAGGTAGGAGAATGGCGTGAACCCGGGAGGCAGAGGTTGCAGTGAGCCAAGATCGCTCCACTGCAATCCAGCCTAAGAGACAGCGAGACTCCGTCTCAAAAAAAAAAAAAAAAAAAAAAATGCAGAGAGGGGTCTTGCTATATTGCCCAGATTCGTTTCAGACTCCTGGCCTCAAGCAATCCTTTCGTCTCAGCCTTCTGACGAACTGGAACCACAGGCGCAGGCCACTAGACCTGGCCAATTTTTGAGAAACAGGTTCTTGCTATGTTCCCCATGCTGGTCTTGAATTCCTGGCCTCAAGTGGTCCTCCCACCTCAGCCCCTCAAAGTCCAGGGATTACAGGTGTGAGTCAGTGCACCAGGTCTGGGTTTGCTTAGTAAAGGAAAAAGGCCCACACACACTGGGGCTGAATAAGGCAAGGCTGGTCTACCCTTGTACTCACCTCTTCTCCCTCAAAGCAGGACAGAACTGGACACCTGACCCTCGCTTATGAACCCTTGTGTGTCCCAGGTTAGGAGTGTCAGGTTGGCACAGAAAGTTGTAAGGAAGGGGAGACTTACCATGGGACTTGGCCTGATCCAGCCCCTTCCTGCCACTATCCAGCAAATTCCACCTTTTTTTTTTTTTTTCACTGTTGTCACCCAGGCTGGAGTGCAATGGCGCAACCTTGGCTCACTGCAGCCTCCACCTTCCAGGTTCAAGTGATTCTCCTGCCCCAGCCTCCTGAGTAGCTGGGATTACAGGTGTCTGCCACCACGCCTTTTTTTTTTTTTTTTTTTTAAGAAGAGACAGGGTTTCACCATGTTGGCCAGGCTGGTCTGGAACTCCTGACCTCAAGTGATCCTCTGCCTCGGCCTCCCAAAGTGCTGAAGTTACAGGCATGAGCTACCGCATCTGGCACCCCCTCTTTTTTAGTCCACCCCCCCACACACAGTGGCTGGACAAGATGGCCCACTGTGCTTGTTTATGTGGCATGGGGGATGCTGGCTCAGGACCCCTGGGAGACTCTGGTACCAGCACATGTGCTCTGAGCTCTGACCCTTGGTTACAAGGTCCAGTAGCCTGGAGGGACTATTCACATCAGCACCATCTGTCAGCAGCTCCCCACCATGGGATCAGGATACCTGGGGAGACTGCTCAAAGCATGAGGTCAGCATCCCAGGGCAACACCTTCTTGACCCCATGGGGTCCCATCTGAGCCTGATGGCACTGGGAGTGGCCATGGACCAAGGGAGAGAAGAAGAATTAACGAAGCAGGAGAAAGGGAGGAAGAGAAAAGAGAAGCAGGACCCTGGTGAGGAGGAAAGGATTGGTCCTAAGCCCTTCGGGAGAATTTAAAAGCTCTGGATGGCCGGGCGCGGTGGCTCACGCCTGTAATCCCAGCACTTTGGGAGGCTGAGGCGGGCGAATCACTTGAGGTCAGGAGTTCAAGACCAGCCTGGCCAACATGGTGAAACCCATCTCTACTAAAAATACAAAAATCAGCCAGGCATGGTAGGATGACCCTGTAATCCCAGCTACTTGGGATGCTGAGGCAGGAGAATTGCTTGAACCCAGGAGGCAAAGGTTGCAGTGAGCCAAGATGGAGCCACTGCACTCCAGCCTGGGCGATGGGGCAATACTCCATCTCAAAAAATATAAATAAAATAAAATAAAATTTCTGGAGACTCCTAGGAGTTCGAGACCAGCCTGGACAACATGGAGAAACCCCATCTCTAATAAATTATACAAAAATTAACTGGGCGTGGTGGCAGGCACCTATAATCCCAGCTACTCAGGAAACTGAGGCAGGAGCCCAGAGGCAGAGGTTGCAGTGAGCCAAGATTGCACCACTGCACTCCAGCCTGGGCGACAGAGTGAGACTCTGTCTCAAAAACAAGACTGGGTGCCATGGTTCGTGCCTGTAATCCCAGCACTGGGAGGCCAAGGTGGATCACGAGGTCAAGAGATAGAGACCATCCTGGCCAACATGGTGAAACCCCATCTGTACTAAAAAAAAAAATACGAAAGTTAGCTGGGCGTGGTGGCGTGCATTTGTTATCCCAGCTACTCAGGAGGCTGAGGCAGGAGAATCGCTTGAACCAGGGAGGCAGAGGTTGCAGTGAGCTGAGATCACGCCACTGCACTCCAGCCTGGGTGACAGAGTGAGGCTCTGTCTCAAAAAAAAGCAAAACGAAACAAAAAGTTCTGGAGACCCTGTATCTCTGCACAGGGATGGCAGGGCAGCAAACTACAAGCCTTGAGCTGAAGGGAAATCTCGCACTCCATTATGTCAGCCATCGGCGTCATCTATAGTCTGAGAAGTGACAGATTCGTTTCCTGATCTGGGCACCCTCCATGGTCCCCCTCTGCCGTGGGGGAGAACGCAGGACAGGACAGGAGGCTGGGCTCTGGCTATGTCTCCCTCCTGTCCTGCCCAGCCCCTTCCCCTCACACCAGAGCTCCTGCCCTCCCCCAGCTGTGACCGTTTCTTTCTCTTTCCTCTCATTTTTTTCCCCACTCAATGTATATGGCAAACAACCACAACAACAACAAAAAGTTGCAGATGGTAGTCCTAGTAAATGCCCAAGCCGCCAAAGCCAATGTTTTTAAATCTCTGTTATATCAGACATCTCTCATATTTTCTTTCTAGTTAGATGGATGCTGGGGGCTAAAGAAGGAGAAGAAATAGAAAAAAAAGAGCCAGCGCACTGAGGGCCAGATGCCACCCTTGTAAGCCACTCCAAGCCTTTTCATATGGGTTTCTGAAGCCATGTTTTTCATCTGATACTTTTTCTACCATCCTTGAAAAACAACCTGGTTTCATAAAGTGAGGCCCCTGGGCAGAGCAGGTCACCCGCCCAGGGCTTCAGTGAGTGAGTTATCATTGATTGACATGCTATTTCTCCTCCTTCCTCTTTGCCAATGCTTTTCTGGGAAGGGCGGGGTCGCAGCCAGCCAGGAAAAGGCTTGCAAGAGGCTTGGAGCCTGTGTAGGGAACCAGGCAGTTCATGAAGCCTTCCCAGGCTTCAACAAGCCCAGCGGCTGAAGCCAGGAGCCCAGTCCCTGCTGAGTGTCAGCCTCATGTTTCCGTCTGAGTTCCCCATGCCTGCCGATGATGGGTTCCTGATGTCCCACAATCATGAATCTCTGAGTGTCTTGGCTTCCCTGTTTTCTCACTTCTCAGGTAAGTCTCCTTCGACCCAAGTTTGGGAATCACTGCTCAACCCGGAAGTGCAGAGGTGCATTTCAGTTCTGTTCAACAAATACATTCGGACACCTCTGTGGTTTGCTCCTTATGATTTCTCTTTTTTTTCTTTCTTTCTTTCTCTCTCTCTCTCTCCTTCCTTCCTTCCTTCCTTCCTTCCTTCCTTCCTTCCTTCCTTCCTTCCTTCCTTCCTTCCTTCCTTCCTTCTCTCTTTCTTTCTTTCTCTCTCTCTCTCCATTCGGACACCTCTGTGGTTTGCTCCTTATTTCTTCTTTCTCTCTCTCTCTCTTTCTCTCTTTCTTTCTTTCTCTTTCTTGATGAAGTCTTGCTCTGTCCAGCCCAGGCTAGAGTGCAGTGATACAATCTTGGCACACTGGGACCTCCACCGCCCGGGCTCGAGCGATTCTCTTGCCTCAGCCTCCTGAGTAGCTGGGATTACAGGCACCTGCCACCATGCCAGTCTAATTTTTGTATTTTTAGTAGAGACAGGGTTTCACCATGTCGGCTGGTCTCAAACTCCTGACCTCAAGTGATCCGCCCGACTCAGTCTCCCAAATGCTGGGATTCCAGGCATGAGCCACTGCGCCTGGCCCTTACGATTTCTTGGAAAAGGAAAGAAGAGAGAGAGCAAGAGAGGAAAGGAAGGAGGGAGGATATTGAGCTAAAATGCATTAAGTGCACTACGATGAAGAAAGAAATGTCATGGTTTTTGCCCTTGGAAGCTCCTGTTTGAGAGAAGAAAGCAGATACAATATATTGGGCTCCCGCCCTGTAGCCCAAGCAATCATGAAATGGGGTCTATGCCTATTGGCATGAATAGGGCTCCAGGCATATTAGAAAATTCCAGCGTTCTTTCTCCCAAAGAGGCCCCAGCCAATGGATGGACCTCACACATGTGGCTTCCAACTTGACCTCCTCTGCTTCATACTTGATACTATCTTGCTCCAATTTGATACAGCATCTCTATACTGATTAGCCAAAAACAAGGAACCAAGAACGGAAATAAGGAGAGCCAGACAGGGATCAATCAATGATGCTATGGATGGTTCCAGAAGACAGGACACTGTCCAGCCTCACCAGAGATTATTATCATCCTTAATATATGGTTGATGGCTCATATTCCTCCAGGAACACAATCGCATCTTACCCCATCCCCTAGTGGATGCCCGCCTACCTGTCCAAGTAATCACTCAGTATCTGCTTGATAAACTCTAGAGACACGTTGTTCTAAGGCAGGAAAACCCTGACAGTGAGCCAAGCACGATCTGAATCTCAAGAACGTCTTCCCACTGTCCCTCCCTCTGGAGGCTGAAGACAAGACTAAGCTTTCTGTCACCTGATGAGATTTAAACCTACAGTGAGGGCTGGGCATGGTAGCTTACACCTGTAATCCCAGTGATTCCAGAGGACAAAGCGGGAGGATGCTTGAGGCCATGAGTTTGAGACCAGACTAGGCAAAATAGTGAGACCTCTGGCCAGGTGTGGTGGTCATACCTATAATTCCAGCTCCTTGGGAGGCCAAGAGGCTGGATCAGATCACCTGAGGTCAGGAGTTTGAGACCAGTCTGGGCAACATGGTGAAACCCCATCTCTACTAAAAACACACAAAAAAATTAGCTGGTCATGGTGGCACATGCCTGTAATTCCACTTACTCAGAGGCTGAGGCAGGAGAATCACTTGAACCTGGGAGGTGGAGTGTTGCAGTGAGCTGAGATTGCACCACTGCTGCCCAGCCTGGGTGACAATGGGAGACAGAGCAAGATGGTCTCAAAAAAAAAAAAAAAAAAACAATACAATACAAACAACAGCAACAACAAAACCCAAATAGTGAGACCTTGTCTCTATAAAACAAAAAATTTCAAAACTACCCCATTTGCAGTGAGCTGTGATATCATCAGCACACTCCAGCCTGGGCATCAGAATAAGACCCCTGTCTCTAAAACACAAAAAACATTTAAGCTACAGGATGCCTCAAAGGCAGTGGACCCCTTTAAGCTTGAACATGGCTACCTTAATTATAAGGGGAACAACCTCCATTCCGTGGACAGCACCTTGATCAGTGGATAGAATTCATTCCTGCCACCTGGAGAAATGGTTAACTTTCTTGGTTAGAGAAGCCATATGCCATTTCCTGCAGGATGGGGTGTATATTGTTGACAGTTTTAATCTAGTGTGTCCTTTTTTCTTTTCTTTTCTTTTCCTTTTTTTTTTTTTTTTTTGTTTTTTTTTTTTTCCTTTTTTAAGGCAGTGTCTTGTTCTGTCACCCAGACTGGAGTGCAGTGGTACAATCATAGCTCACTGCAGACTTGAACTCCAAGGCTCAAATGATCCTCCTACCTCAGCCTCCCAAGTAGCTGAGGCTACGAGTGCACATACTGATACAGGAGTTAAGAAGAAATTCCTTAGGCAGATAGTGACGGCAAAGAAATCCTCGGTAAGGTTTTCCTTTTAATAAAAAGCAACCTCCAAATCATTTTCTTTTCTAACAAAGAGCAGCCTGTGAAATCAAGCTTCAGACAGAGACAAGCAAGCTGGAAGCTTGCACTGGTGAATGCTGGCAGCTGTGCTAATAGGATAAGGCTACCTGGGAGTAGGCATGTCCAACACAGCGGCTCCATCTTCCCTTCTCTTTGCCAAATCATGTGGACAGTAAGGAGAAGACAATATGGTGCGAGCCAGGCAAAGACCCCATTTGCATAATAAGGTTAGAATGGGGTGACCAGCCTCCCCCACGTACTGTGTAAACGTTACACCTGGCTGAACCAATCTGTGGGCCTTATGGAAATCAGACACCGTCTCCTCAAGCCTGCCTATAAAATCTGGTGCAGTCCAAGGGCTGGATTTTTCTCTATCAGGGACCCCTCTCTCACACAAGGGAGAGACCTGTTCTCCTTTCTATTTCTTTTGCCTATTAACCCTTCACTCCTAAACTCACTCCTCCTGTGTGTCTGGTCCATCCGTGTCCTTAATCTTCTTGGCATGAGACGATGAACCCTGGGTATTTACCCCAGACAACGACACTGCTTCAATACCACCATATCCGGCTAATTTTGTTTTTCTTTTGTAGAGATAAGATCTCACTATGTCATCCAGGCTGGTAGTATTTCTTCAGTAGAGGAATAGGTGGCATCCTTCTAAAGAAAAAAAGAAAACTCTCACAGACCCTCAGGGCTGACCTAATTTGTTTTTTACCATGGTGTTTCTCAAATATGTGTAAACATAAAATGGCTTCTACTCATAGGTCTATTGCAACTATAAAATAAGAATAAATTTACAAGTCGATATGAACAAACCAACAAAGTAGATAACATTTCAGTTAACAGTATTCATTTCAGGGCCAGGCGTGGTGGCTCAAGCCTATAATCCCAGCACTTTGGGAGGCCGAGACGGGCGGATCACAAGGTCAGGAGATCAAGACCATCCTGGCTGACACGGTGAAACCCCATCTCTACTAAAAAATACAAAAAACTAGCCAGGCGAGGTGGCTGGCGCCTGTAGTCCCAGCTACTCGGGAGGCTGAGGCAGGAGAATGGCCTAAACCCGGGAGGCAGAGCTTGCAGTGAGCTGAGATCTGGCCACTGCACTCCAGCCTGGGCGACAGAGCGAGACTCTGTCTCAAAAAAAAAAAAAAAAAAACAGTATTCATTTAACCTGGTGGCACTGTCACTCACCGAAATGGAATCGTTGCTGCTTCAGATGTGAATGTGGCACCAACTGAGCCAGCAGAAGTTCTTCTGTGCCTCATGATAACCTGATTCTCCCTCTAGTGTTCTGTACTCTGGAGTATTTTGGAAATGTTTACTCATCATTCATTCATTCACCCCATATTTATTGAGCACCTACTTTCTCTCCAGGGTGTAGTAAATTAGTAAGCAAAGAGGATGGAAATCCTGCTTTCTGGGAATTTATATTCTGGCAGCTTTCCAGAGCAACAAACACATTTCTATTAAAATCTCCACCCTCAGCTGGGCGCAGTGGCTCACGCCTGTAATCCCAGCACTTTGGGAGGCCAAGGTGAGTGGATCACCTGAGGTCAGGAGTTCAAGACTGGCCTGGCCAACATGGTGAAACCCCATTTCTACTAAAAATGCAAAAGTTAGCTGGGCGTGATTGTGGAGACCTGTAATCCCAGCTACTTGGGAGGCTGAGGAGGAGGTTGCAATGAGCCGAGACTGTACCACTGCACTCCAGCCTGGGCAACAAGAGTGAAACTGTCTCGAAAAAAACCAAAACCAAAACCAAACCAAAACAACAACAACAAAAAACCACTCTCTTCTTCTTTTTATGACAATTCCTGTAGAACAACTTAGCCCCAGGGCTGTTGGCACACAAACACATGAACTAAAGCCATGTTCAGTACTCACCTGGGCCATCCAGGTAATGCAGAAGATGCTCATATTAATTTTTTTTATATTTTTTTTGAGACAGGGTCTCACTGTCATCCAGGCTGGAGTGCAGTGACATGATCTAAGCTTACTGCAACCTCTGCCTCCCGGGTTCAAGTGATTCTCCTGCCTCAGCCTCCTAAGTAGCTGGGGCTACAGGCGTGCACCATCACACCCGGCTAATTTTTGTATTTTTAGTAGAGACGGGGTTTCACCATGTTGGCCAGGCTGGTCTTAAACTCCTGACCACAAGTGAATGGCCCACCTCAGCCTCCCAAAGTGCTGGGATTACAGGGGTGGGCTACTGCACCTGACCTAATTTTCCGATAATCACCAAAATAAAGACAAAAAAACTTTGAAAATCTTACATGCATCTTGTACATGCAAAAGTCAGAGGCTCCCTAGATGCCTGCAAATCCCCAGTTGGAGAAGCACAGCTTGAGTCACTTTCCATTACACACACGTCCTTTTATCTTGTTGAGGAGTTTGATAAGGAAGTGCTACCAATGAACCAACAGCAGCTCTTATCTCTAAGAGAAAAAATTACCCACAGAGTGGGTGTTTCTAACTCTTGCTTTTCTTCCTATCTTACCTTGTGGGGAAAAGAACTGTCTTAGTCCATTTGAAATGCTATTATGGAAAACCTGAGGCTGGGTGCTTTTATAAAGAAGTGAGGTTTATTTGACTCACAGTTCTGCTGGCTGCACAAGAAGCATGGTGCTAGGATCTGCTTCTGGTTAAGGTGTGGGCTGCTTCCACTCTGGGGTAATGCGTGCAGAGATCACCTTATGAGAGAGAGGGGGGCGAGAGAGAGATGAGGAGGTTCTAGGTCCTTTTAAACCACCAACTTTCACAGGAATAAATACAGCAAGAACTCACTCATTATCCAAGCCATTCATAAGGGATCTCCTGCCACGACCAAAACACCTCCCAACCAAGCTCCACCTCCAACACTGGGGATCACATTTCAACATGAGAGTTGGAGGAGGCAAATATCCAGACTGTATCAAGAACAAAATCTCACAATTTGCTGGGTAGGACATTAAAAAGCATGGTCAGAGTGAGGTATAGGGATACTTGGTGAACTTCATCAATATCGATTGTACTAATCTTTTTCCTGAATATATAGTTCATTGGTAGCTGATATTACATCTTCTCCTCCAGTCTTGAGAGCCTGGGCTCTCCTTCACTGTGTCACTTGGAAAGGCAGAAAAAGTAAAGCTTTTGGTGGGACTGTTGCAAGAGGGCCTGGGCAACAGCATGAGCTTTGGGTATTGAGATTTCTACAGAGGCCTGCGGCACAGCCACTGGTTAGTTATAAAGCAGAGCACTTCTAATTCCACCATGAAGATAACAAAAAAAAGGAAGATATAGGCTGCTCAGTTTCTTAATTATTCCCCAGACATTTTGCCCTTGAAAATACACAAAGAATGAAATCTCTAGTCCCCGCTCAAGGCACCAAACCAAACTTCTAGTGCTAGAGGCTACCCCTCTTGATTTCTCTGCCTCAATACAAGCTGCAACCTCTTTGATTCAGAATTCGTGATACTTGAGTTTAAAATATGCCTATACATTTGCTCATATGAATAAGGCTCAGAAAATGAAAAGTTTAAACAAAAAACTATTTACCTGTGTGTCTTCTCAGTGCTTCAGAGGCCCCCCCTTGGGATGGATCCTACCTCTCTGCTATTTGTACCCACTTCTTTGAAGAGTGTCCTCCGCCTGGGGCTCAAGTGGGAACTAGAGGAAAGTTCTGGTTCAGGCGTACCCTGAGACTGTGCTGATATTACCACTGCTTAATAATTCAAATTCCCTTTGCCCTCAAAAGCTCAGACCCAACCTACTATAAACTTGCCCAAATTAATGGGGTTCTAAGTACTTACGAGAGCCATTACCATAATTAATTTATTTTATCTTATTTTATTTTATTTTTCAGAGAGGGGATCTTGCTTGCTCTGTTGCCCAGGCTAGAGTGCAATGGTGCAAGCATAGCTCACTGAAGCCTTGAAATGCTGGAATCAAGCAATCCTCCTGCCTTGGCCTTTGGAGCAGCTAGGACTACAGGCACACACCACCATGCCTGAATAATTTTTAAAGTTTTTGTAGAGATAGGGTCTTACCGTACTGTCCAGATTGGTCTTGAACTCCTGGTTTCAAGCGATCCTCCTGCCTCAGCTTCCCAAAGTGCTGGAATTACAGGTGTGAGCTGCCACGCCCAACCTCACAATCATTTAGAGGGTAGAATCAGGCGCTGGCCCCTGGAAAGAAGCTGTTTTTCTTTCTGGAGAGTTCGCATGAGGTTCTAATCAGTAACCAGCTGAGGGCACAGTGACAAAGCAAAGGAAACCCGCAGGAGGCTGGGAAGAAAGAAAACCAGAGACTCCTGATTCCCATCCGCCCTGCTAGCCTCCAGAGATTGAGGGAGGAAGATCGCTTGAGCCCAGGAGGTCAAGGCTGCAGGGAGCTATGATCACGCCACTGTACTCCAGCCTGGACCACAGAGCAACACCCTGTGGATTAGTCTATTCTCACACTGCTATGAAGAATCTGTATGCAGCCATCCATGATGACCCTCCGTGCTCTTCCAAGCTCCCCCAGTGCATGTGACAATATCCCAGAGAAGTCCTCCACATTTGTGCCACACTCTTGATTGCTGTGAGATAAGTATGAGTGATGACAGCTTCGTGGAAGAAAGCCCTGCGATCTCACGGAGAACATAGCCTCTGCTTTCCACTGGTGTCCTGGGAAGAACTTGCTGTTACATGTTATTGTTTTGCTTTAAGATATCTGCTTTTTAAAAGAATTTCCCAGAGGGATGAAGAAGTTGAGGGCCAGAGGCCAGATGTGGGGGAAGGTGACTGTTTCTCTCAAAGACAGGGAAGGCTTTTGGTTTTGTTCGGGATTGTTTTGTTTGTTTGTTTGTTTGTTTGTTTTATTGCTCTCCCTGTACTTATCTTGTGGGTCCACTGGCTTGTTTATCAGGCTGCTGTTACCTGCTGTCGCCTGGGGATATTTTCTGATAGGGTAGATTCAAGTACGGTGCCCAGTGAGGAGGGCAGAAAAGGATAATTGTCACTGTTACCCATAAGTACCACCATGATTTGAGCACTTCCTATGTGCCAGGCACTATGCAAAGGTTTCGTTTTTTTTGTTTTTGTTTTCGTTTGTTTGTTTGTTTGTTTGTTTTTTAACAGAGTTTTGCTCTGTCACCCAGGCTGGAGTGCAATGGCGTGATCTCGGCTCACTGCAACCTCTGCCTACTGGGTTCAAGAGATTCTCCTGCCTCAGCCTCCCAAGTACCAGGGACTACAGGCACGTGCCACCACACCCGGCTACCTGTTTTTTCTTTCTTTTTCTTTTTTTTTTTTTTTTTTGTATTTTTAGTAGAAACAGGATTTCACCATGTTGGCCGGGATGGTCTCCATCTCTTGACCTTGTGATCTGCCTGCCTTGACCTCCCAAAGTGCTGGGATTACAGGCGTGAGCCACCGCCCCTGCCTGCAGAGTTTTTTTATAAGCACCTTCTCTTTTCATCCTCCCAGCAAGCTTATGGGCAGGTACTATCATTTTCTCTTTATAGATGGGGACACTGAAACTCAGGGAGATTAATAACCGGTCTCAATATCACATAGTCTGTACCTGGCAGGTTTGGGTTTCAGACCTCGGTCTGTCTCACTCGAATCTCTTGTTCTGGGCTGGGCATGGTGGCTCATGCCTGTCATCCCAGCACTTTGGGAGGCCAAGGCCAAAAGGTCACTTGAGGCCTGGAGTTCAAGACCAGCCTGGGCAACATAGCAAGACCCTGTCTTTACTGTAAAGAAAAATCTCTTGTTCAGTACCACTAGACTATACTGCCTGTCATGTGGCTTTGCTCTGCTGTCCCTGTTCTAACATGAAAACCTCAGATGAGAGAGCAGGAGGGGAGTGAGGATATGCAGGAATATGTCTAGATACATGGCTGTGGACCCTTAAATGCTAAAGGAGCAGAGAGATTCATCGGGGTGTGTGTGTGTGTGTGTGTGTGTGTGCATGTGCGTGCGTGTGTGTGTGCAAGCATGCGCACGCACACCCAGGCCCTGGGAGGAGCTTCATTCCAAAGAAAAAAATGACAGCCTAGCGCTGCCTCAACCTCCAACCTCCTGTCACATGTCTGCTTCGGTCTTTCACCTTAAAGCACCAACAAATATGCACTTTAAGGATTCCCAAAGAGTGACGAGTTCTCCCTGAAATAGCTCAGAGAGTCCTCAGCAGGCTGAGAAAATAGTCTGATTCACGCGAGATTAAAAAGTTTTTTGGGGCCGGGCGCGGTGGCTCAAGCCTGTAATCCCAGCACTTTGGGAGGCCGAGACGGGCGGATCACGAGGTCAGGAGATCGAGACCATCCTGGCTAACACGGTGAAACCCCGTCTCTACTAAAAAATACAAAAATCTAGCCGGGCGAGGTGGCGGGCGCCTGTAGTCCCAGCTACTCCGGAGGCTGAGGCAGGAGAATGGCATAAACCCGGGAGGCGGAGCTTGCAGTGAGCTGAGATCCGGCCACTGCACTCCAGCCCGGGCGACAGAGCGAGACTCCGTCTCAAAAAAAAAAAAAAAAAAGTTTTTTGGTAAATTGCAAAATAATTAAGAAGATCATTCAAGAAAAAATGATAGTTCAGGTAAGTAATAATGGAAACAAAATAGCATCAATAATCCTACCACCCAGAGAGATTTAAACTACGGTTTCACGTCATTCTGAACCTCCTTTCCCACTAAGCCTTGGGTATGGATGCATACAACTTCATATACATATGTGATACACAACAGGGTCAGGACACAATTATGTTTAATGGAATACCTTTAAGTTCCTGCATTTTCATCCTAAAAACCAGCTGTACTAATGCAAACTAGAGGAGCTAGGGCTGAGCGAGCATCTGATATAAAATGAGATGGGTTTTATTTAAGTTGCTTCAATGAGTCAGCCGTTTCCTTAAGAAGCCTGTGGGGTCTTAGGGTAGAAAATACAGGATGAAGTCCTGGTGTGTGGCTCATGCCTATAGTTCTAGCACCTTTAGAGGCCAAGGTGGGAGGATCACTTGAGGCCAGGAGTTTGAGACCAGGAGTTTGAGGCAACATAGTGAGACCCTGTCTCTACAAAAAAAATTAAAAATTAGCCAGGCATGGTGGCGCATGCCATAGTCCCAGCTACTGTGGAGACTGAGGCAGGAGGATTGCTTGAGCCCAGGAGTTCAAGGCTACAACAAGCTATGATCACACCACTGCACTCCAGCCTGGGCAACAGAGCAAGACCCTGTGTATTAGTTCGTTCTCACACTACTATAAAAAACTACCCGAGACTGGGTAATTTATGAAGAAAAGATATTGACTCACAGATCCACAGCCTGTACAGGAAGCGTGGTTGGGAGGCCTCAGGAAACTTACAATCATGGTGGAAGGTGAAGGATAAGCAGACACGTCTTTCCATGACTGGAGCAGGCGAGAGAGAGAGTGAAGGGGGAAGTGCCACACACTTTTAAACCAGATCTCGTGAGAACTCACATACTATCATGAGAAGAGCAAGGGGGAAATCCGCCTCCATGATCCAATCACCTCCCACCAGCTTCCTCCCCCAACGTTAGGAATTACAATTCAACATGAGATTTGGGTGGGGACACAGAGCCAAACCATATCACTCTGTGAAGAAGAAGAAGGAAAAGGAGAAGGAGAAGGAGAAGGAGGAGAAGAGAAAATCCAGGAGGCACCTTGACGTCTACTCAAAAGAGAACAGCTGGAGTGTTAATAAGCCTGGAAGTCACATCTTACCAATGAAGAAATCCAGAACCAAGTGCATTGGGCTGGGGGGAATCTGACTTGGGCAGATCACCATCAGTGCCTTGAACAATCAGTGGGCCATGGTAGGGGTGTGTGTGCAGATGAGAACATCATTGGGAGATGATATGAATTTGTTCTTTATGACCTAGAGAATGGGAATGGGACCAAATGGATGGAAGCCAGGCAATGGTTTTGATGCAATGAAAGAACGTGCTTTATAACAGAGCCATGCTCCCAAAGCTGGGACGGAGGTTTCAGGAGGGAGGGAGCCCTGTTTGCTTGGAGAGGTTCAAGCAAAGGTGGGCAGCCTTGACTGTTAATGCTAGTCCCATGCTTACATGACCCCACTGTTCTTAGGTGACCCTTCTGACAGCTCCCTGTCCTAGCATTCAAGTGCTGATAAGAATGTGAGCTGTGCTCAGGTGACAGAAATGGGTGTCAAAGAGCCTTCTTTTCATGGAGATGTGCACAGCAGCTGGGAGATGAAAGCTGTATTTGTTACATGTCGCTTGTGGAGAGGAGAACCAGACTTGACAGTTCAAAGTTTATTTAACTGGATGACTCTCAAAGGGGAAAACACACCATTTATTAAAAAAAAAAAAAAAGTTACTTAATATTTAATTATGGGCAAATTCAAATGTGCCTTCCTAAGTCTTTTGTTTCAAGAAAATGCAACAGGCATATTTTAGGTCTAGCAGAGGGAGAAGAAATGATCATAGACTCTTGGCTGTTTCAAAATTTCTTCTTGAGAAGAAGCAAATCTCATATATAGAAGATTTCCAAATAAATTATGTAGTTACTTAGAGGAGGGGGAACACAGCTGTTCACTCCTCAAGTGTGGGCTGTGCATAGTAATTTTCTTCCTAATGGAAGAAATACCTAAGAATACCATATGGAAATGTAGAAGAAAAGATTTACCGTGGAGAAAGCTGACACTGTGTTAGCCAGGTGATCAAAGTCAACATGAACTGTCAAAAGTCTTGTCCACAACATGTCCCCTTGATGCGATGTGATGAAAATGGCACTTTCCCTCTGCAATCTTCCTCCCCAAAAATCCATAACTACAGTTTAATCATGAGAGAAACATCAGACAAATTCCAACACAGGGGCACCCTATAAAATATCTGACCAGTACTCCTTAAAACATCAAGGTCATTAAAAACAAGAAAAGCTTGAGAAAATGTCACCTCTTCACCAAGAGGCACCTACGGAGACATGACAAATAAATGTCATATAGTATCCTGAATGGGATTTGGAACTGAAAAAGAAGGATATGAGGATAAAAGTCAAGAAAATCTGAATAAATGACAGACTTCAGTTAATAATGATGTTATCATTCAGCCTGGAAAACATGGTGAAATCCTGTCTCTACTAAAAATGCAAAAATTAACTGGGCATGGTAGTGTGTGCCTGTAATCCCAGCTACTCAGGAGGCTGAGGCAGGAGAATCACTTGAACCGGGAGGTGGAGGTTGCAGTGAGCCAAGATTGCACAACTGAACTCTAGCCTGGATGACAGAGTGAGACTCTGTCTCAAAAAAAAATAAATAAATAAATAAAGATTTATCAACATTGGTTTATTCATTGTAACGAATATATCTAACTCGTGTAAGGTTTTTATGATGGGGAAGTTTGTGTGTGTGGTGGTGGGGGGTAAATTATGAGAACTCTTTGTACGCTCTGACTCAATTTTTCTGTAAATCTAAAACCGTTCTAAAGTAAAGTCTAATTCTAATTTTAAAAAACACTCCATGGGCATTGTCTCATGCAATCGTCTCAGGCAGCCCTGGCCAATTCTGGATGCCTGGATCTGAAAAGTGGTGATCCATTTGCCCAAGAGATATCACTGTCCCTTTCTAACACTCGGCCATGATTAGCTATAACAAAGGGGCCAGTGGCCTTGGGGTGTTCTTCTCAGCAGAGCCATAAAAGTGCAGTGATACAGACACTTTAGTCAATACCATTAATAGCTATTGCAGAAAAGCCAACTGGGACTTGGATCTGTGGGAATCCATCTTTCTGCTGCCTTAGAGAATAAGAGGATGTGTCAGAGACTGCTGGCTGCCTACCCAAGTTCCCCTTCTTCTTGGGTTAGACAGCTCTATCCCATATTGCTGTGTTCCGCAATGCGTGCAGCTGGGAAACCACAGTTCCTGGCCTCCTTTATAGGCAGGGGTGGCCAATGAGAGGTAAGTGGATGTCATTTGGGTGAGTTATGGGAATTCTTTAAAGAGGATAATTCAGCTGGGTGATACACCCTTTGGCCCTTGCCCTCTCTTTTTACTGCTGCCTGGAATACAGACGTAATGGCTGGAGCTGCAGCAACCACCTTGCAAACCATTTTGCAAAGACAAAAGGGGCTTTGAAACGGTGCAGTAGAAATATCAAGGGTCCTGATGAAGTTACTAACTCTGGCTTGCTGACTTAAGGGTTTCTTTACAAAAGAGAAAAATAAAGTGAAAAATGAACCTTTGGTTTATGCCACAGTCATCTGGATTTCTTCATATATACCATCGAAACATCATCATTACTGATCCAGGAGCAAGGAGCTGATTCAGAAACAGTGTAGTCTAAACTTTGGATGCAATGGTTTGACCTGAAGATGAAGATGTAGTGTTGTGTGGGAACATTCTGGAGCTCATAATTTAGTAGGTGAGTTAGAAATAAATCAGCCACTGCACCACACAAAAGCCACTCACTGAAGCAGACCAAACACTCTGTCGAACCTACATCCTGAATAGAAGCAGGCCAGAAGAGAGAAGATTCTCCCAGGCTGTGGTTAGGCAGTATGAGGACACATGGGCCAGGTACAAGATGAAAAAAGGATTGGGAGGCTGAAGCAGGTGGATCACAAGGTCAGGAGTTCGAGAACAGCCTGGTCAACATGGTGAAACCCCGTCTCTACTTAAAAAATACAAAAAATTAGCCAGACATGGTGGCAGGAGCCTGTAATCCCAGCTACTTGGGAGACAGGCAGGAGAATCACTTGAACCCAGGAGGCGGAGGTTGCAGTGAGCCGAGATCACACCATTGCACTCCAGTCCAGGCAACAGTGGGAGACTCCATCAAAAAGAAAGGAAGAAAGGAAGAAAGGAAGGAAGGAAGGAAGGAAGGAAGGAAGGAAGGAAGGAAGGAAGGAAGGAAGGAAGGAAGGAAGGAAGAAAAAGAAGGAAAGAAAGAAAGAGAGAGAGAGAGAGAGAGAAAGAAAAGTAAAGTAAAAAGGAAACAACTTCTCAGTAGACTTCTCAGTAGACAAGTCCCTGACAATTTCAGTGTCAGGAGAGGTGACATGGAGATGAAGAGCTCAGGTAGGGCCAGACTCCCTAGGGCCAATATACACTGAGTAGTTTGATGCTAGGCCTGTACTATGTATTCTAAGATTGGAGCCACCGTCAGTAGATATAGCTGTCAATCTCCTTAGAAAGTAAGTGGAAACATGTGATATAATTTTCCCCAAGAGAGGCCGGGCACAGTGGCTCATGCCTGTAATCCCAGCACTTTGGGAGGCCTAGGTGGGAGGATCACTTGAGGTCAGGAGTTTGAGACCAGCCTGGCCAATGTCGTGAAACCCTATCTCTACTAAAAATACAAAAAAAGTAGCGGGGTGTGGTGATGCACACCTATTATCTCAGCTACTTGGGAGACTGAGGCAGAAGAATCACTTGAACCTGGGAGGTGAAGCTTGCGGTGAGCCGAGATCTCATCACTGCACTCCAGCCTGGATGACAGAGCAAGACTCCGTCTCAAAAAATATATAATAATCATCATCATCATCATCATCATAATTTTCCCCAAAAGAATGTGAGTAGATATCATAGGTAGTGGGGCTGTGCTTTTGTGGGAGTGAGTTTGCCTTGACCACACTCCCTTTCTCCTTCTAGGCTGGATGCAGACAACAACAGGGCCTTAGGGGATAGTAGAGCCATAAGGGGGAAGGAATCTAAGTCCCTAAATATCTGCATGAAAGAGACCCTCCTCATTGACCTGAATACCAAACCAGGATTGTTTTGTTGAGCCCTTTCATGTCTGGAGTTGTTACTGTAGTTGAGACTGCTCTAGCTAACACATCTTTTACATATTGTGTTAGTTATCTATTTCCGCATAATAAATTCTCCCAAAATCCAGTGACTTAAAACAACAGCACTTATCAACTCATACTCTCTGGGGGTCATCTCCTGAAGGCAGCTCTGGGGACTCCTTTGCTTCAGGGGCCCTCCCAGGCTGCAATTAACACGTTGGGTACAGCTGGAGACATTTCAAAGCTCAACTGGGGGAAGATGCCTTTCCAAGATCCACGACAGCTGGGATCATTCAGTTGGCCTGAGAGCCTCTGTTCTTTGCTGGCTGTTGGCCAGAGCCCAGAGGCCTGAGTTCCTCACCATGTGGGCCTCTTCACAGGGCAGCTCATGACAGTACAGTTCCATCAAAGCACGTCAGCAAGGAGCACCCGTGAGAAGAGCTGGCCCGACGGAAATCAGTTTTGTGTAGCTGAATCTCAGAAGTGAAATCCCACACTTTTGCCATAATCTTTTTGCTAGAAGCAAGTTTCTCAGTTTGGCCCATGTTTAAGGAAGGGGATTATAGAGGGGTGTGGATAACAAGAGGCAGCAATCGCTGGGAGCCATTTCCAAAGCAGGGAAGGATGACTCACGCCTGTAATCCCAGCACTTTGGGAGGCCAAGGTGGGCAGATTGTTTGAACTCAGGAGTTTGAGACCAGCCTGGACAACACAGTGAGACCTTGTCTCTACAAAAAAATACAAAAATCAGCCAGGTGTGGTGGCGTATGCCTGTGGTCCCAGCTACTCGGGAGGCTGAGGTTGGAGGACTGCTTGAGTCCGGGGAGTCCAGGTTGCAGTGAACCATGATAGCACCACTGTAGTCCACCCTGGGTGACAGAGCAAGAACATCTCAAAAAACAAACTAAAACAAACCAAAAACCCCACACTGTCTTTCATACATAGTAGTTAGTCTCACAAGAACCCCGTTTAGAAACAAGATTTAATCTAATTTGGAGAGGCCCATTTAAACAAGGAAACAGACCCAGAGATGTTCGGTACCTTATCCCAGGTGACTCGGGTTGTTGGAGGTAGGAGAATGTTCTGTGAGATGCTAGCACCTGTGGATTTGCACACCACCACCCGTGATGCAGGCTGCCTTGTGCCTGTGGTGGGGCTGCCTGGAGGAGGAGTCGCAAAAGGGCCTGCAGTATTCGAGTATGGAAGCAATGATAAAAGAGGCTGCCCACCCACTGCAATGCCTGCGGCTGCCCAGGTTTCATGAGCTGCAGGGCTGGCCCCCAGCCTCAAAGAGCTGCAAGCTTAGGAGAAAATCATGAGTGTGTGAATGTGTGTGTGTATACCAGAGAGAGGGAGAGGGAAAAGGAGTCAGACGGGCAGAAAGGGACAGGAGAGATGAAAAGAGAGTACAGAGTGACAGGGAGAGATAAACAGGGCATTAGAAAAATAGAGACAAGAGAGAAATACTTACAGAGAAAGCTACAGAGAGAGGAAGGAAGGGAGGAGGGAAGGAAAGATAAAAGAGAAGGGAAAGAAGGATAAAAAGAAAGGGGAGAAGGAGGAAGAAAAGAAAGGAGGGAGGGAGGAAAGTAGAAAGGAAAGAGGGAAGAAAAATAAAGGAAGGAGGGAAGGAGGGAAGAAGGGAAGGAAGGAAGGAAAGAAGAAAGGAAGGAAGGAAGGAAGGAAGGAAGGAAGGAAGGAAGGAAGGAAGGAAGGAAGGAAGGAAGGAAGGAAGGAGAGGAGAGGGAGGTGCAGGGAGTGCCAATCTTGCAAGGGAAGCATGCAGGCTGGCTATCTCTGCACCTGCAGGTGCAGTGCCCCCGCTGGAAATCTGAACTGCATTCTGGTCGTGGCTTCCCTCTAATGTCCTACCACCTGTTGAAGGGAATGCAAATTTTAAGGTATACAACGGCAACAAGCTGCGCAGCGGCCTGGACTGCTTGAGGCCGGGTCTGGCCTCAGTGAGTCGTGTGTTTGCAGCACCGCCAGACCCTTGGGAGGGAGACGCCCTGAGCAGGCATCTTCAGGTAGCGGCCACAGGCTCCTTGGACGTCCCGCGCGGGAGCTCAGTGGGGTAGTCGGGCCCTGAAGACCGATGCTCTGGCGCCCCCTGCTGGCGCCTGGCCTTGATTCCGTTGCTTCCTTTCCGCCGAAATGAAGGCGAGCAGGAGGGTTATGAGGATTCAGTGATTTCTCCCCGGGGCGGAGCAGTGATAAGGGTGGGAATGAAGGGTGGTCAGAGGAGACCAGAGCTGGCGAACACGTTCCCTTCTATGCCCTGGCCTGTGCTGCGACGCATGGTACCAGCCCTGGGTTGGCCGTGTACCTCCAGGCATGTGGGGGCCTTCCAGAGGCAGGGGCATGGCTTGAAACCAGGAGTTCCAGATCAGCCTTGGCAACGTAGAGAGACTCCATCTCTAAAAAAAAAAAAAAAAAAAAAAAAGAAAGAAAGAAAGAAAAAAGAAAGAAAGAAAGAATTATCTGGACATGTTGGCCCACCTGTAGTCCCACCTACCTGGGAGGCTAAAGTGAAAAAATGCATCACTATAAAAAAAAAAAATCTAGAGTTTAACACTGTGAAATTTTATTAGTCTGTTCTCACACTGCTATAAAGATACTACGCAAGAGGCGGGAGGATCGCTTGAGCCTAGGAGTTCGAGGCTGCTGTGAGCTATGATGGCGCCACTGCACTCCAGCCTGTGAGCCAAACTGAGAACTTGTATCTTTGAAAAAAAAAGGCCGGGAGCGGTGGTTCACACCTGTAATCCCAGCACTTTGGGAGGTCAAGGAAGGCGGATCACAAGGTCAGGAGATCAAGACCATCCTGGCTAACACGGTGAAACCCCGTCTCTACTAAAATACAAAAAAAATTAGCCAAGCGTGGTGGTGGGCGCCTGTAGTCCCAGCTACTCGGGAGGCTGAGGCAGGAGAATGGCGTGGACCCGGGAGGCGGAGCTTGCAGCCAGCCGAGATCGCGCCACTGCACTCCAGCCTGGGCAACAGAGTGAGACTCAGTCTCAAAAAAAGAAAAAAAAAGGCCGGGCGCAGTGGCTCAAGCCTGTAATCCCAGCACTTTGGGAGGCCGAGACGGGCGGATCACGAGGTCAGGAGATCGAGACCATCCTGGCGAACACGGCGAAACCCCGTCTCTACTAAAAAATACAAAAAAAAAACTAGCCGGGCGAGGTGGTGGGCGCCTGTACTCCCAGCTACTCGGGAGACTGAGGCAGGAGAATGGCATGAACCCGGGAGGCGGAGCTTGCAGTGAGCTGAGATCGGGCCACAGCACTCCAGCCCGGGCGACAGAGCGAGACTCCGCCTCAAAAAAAAAAAAAAAAAAAAGAAAAGAAAAATAAACAAATAATGTATACTTTATTAGAACTAGTTGTACTTTTGACTAATGCATTGAATAGACTAAGTGATGGGTCTAATCGCTATAATTTCAAAATTGTATGAGCATCAATGTTGTTACAAGATTTCTGCAGCACCTATAATTTGACAAAAAAATCTGTGATTTCTGTTGGTGACAAAAGGTCAGGTTCTTTTTTGTCTGCAGTGGTTTGCTGTTTACATTAATAATTAAAGGAAATGTTATCTTTCATTTAGAGGTAAAGGAAACAAAAGGGAACCGTTTCCCCGTCCAAGCTCACAGGCCCCCTGAATCCTACACATGGAGCCCTGATGAGTCCATGAACTTGTTAAGCTGCAGAAGGCTGGGCACCATGGCTCATGCCTATAATCCCAGAGCTTTGGGAGATCAAGGTGGGAGGATCACATGAGGCCAGGAGTTCAAGACCAGCCTGGGCAACATAGTGAGACCTCATCTCTATTTTTATTTTTATTTTTTGAAATGGAGTCTCCCTCTGTCATCCAGGCTGGAGTGCAGTAGTGTGAGCTCGGCTCACTGCAGCCTCCGCCTCATGGGTTCAAGTGATTCTTCTACCTCAGCCTCCTGAGTAGCTGGGATTACAGTTGTACACCACCACACCTGGCTAACTTTTGAATTTTTAGTAGAGGTGGGGTTTCACCATGTTGGTCAGGCTGGTCTCAAACTCCTGACCTTGTGATCCGCCTGCCTTGGCCTCCCAAAGTGCTGGGATTATAGGCATGAGCCACCGTGCCTGGCCTTTATTTAAAAAAAAATATAAATTTTTAAAAATAAAAAAAGAAGCCGCCGAGGTCTAGTTCTTACTCAGATCTTACCTTGCTAGGGCACGGCAAGATGTCAGACACCATCCTCAGAGATGAAACCCCCAAAAATACTAAAGGCAGGTGGCAATTCAAAGTATGGATCCCCTGGTCACTAAGAATAGTAACAGTAATGCATTTTTAAAGAATAGCTACCAAAATGTCTTATGTGCTGGATACCATGCAAAGGACTCTATTTCATTCCATCTCTCCACCCCAGATTTCTTAACCAGCCCAGGTAACCTGACAATATCCCAGGCTAATTTCCTGGGTCATCACAGCCAGCTTTCATACCTGGGTCCCTGGAGGGGGCTGTGGACAGAAGAGCCTGTTCGTCACCTTGGATGTGCTCCAGTGTGATTCAGCCATGCCCTGGGGAAACCTCTGCAGGGGGCTTTCTAGACTCTGTACTGATAACAGAACCCTCCCATTTTGTCTTTGGTTTCAGCTTTCTTGATTCTTAGCTTCAAATTTTGCCATATACTGGATCAAAGATATCTGCCTGGGCCAGGCACAGTGCCTCATGCCTGTAATCCCAACACTTTGGGAGGCTGAGCTGGGAGGATCACTTGAGGCCAGGCCTTCAAGGCCAGCTTGGGCAACACAGCAAGATTCCATCTCTACAAAAATAAAAAAATTAGCCAGGCATAGTGGCATACACTTGTAGTCCCAGCTACTCCGGAGGCTGAGGTGGGAGGATGGCTTGAGCCCAGGAGTTCGAGGCTGTAGTGAGCCAGGATTGCACCAATACACTGTAACCTGGGCAACAGAGTAAGACTCTGCCTCAGTAAGTAAATAAATAAAATAAAATAAATGCCCACCTTCTATGACCATATCCTTCAGATACAACAGATCAAGTCTTTGGGCTGCAGAGCAAGGATCAACTCTTGTGGCTATAACAAGAGCGCTGAGGTCATGAGCCATCCAGGAGCTGGTTAACTCTGCCCATCAGGACACTCAGGCAAAGGCCATTCCTTGTGCCCCACATCCCAAAGGCAAGTATGAGGAGGGAAACCCAAACCCGCATACAATTGCTCTTACAACAGGGTTATGTGCTTCAGCAAAACTCTAAGTTTAAATATGGCATTCAAGGCCCCGTGGACACCATAGAGAGAAATCCAGAGACGAGCCACTGAACAGAGGAGACTTGTACATTAAAATCTTCTTGCCACCAAAGTTCCGCCTGGGTCTTCGACAGTTTCCCATCGCCTGGGTTTCTGAAGCAAGCGCTGCAGCAGTGCCATCTAGTGGGCAAAAGGCAAAGTGTCACAACTAAGAGGATCCTCCAAGAGGAAACAGAAGTTAAGGAATTCAGGATCTAGAAAACGATTTACCTAGACTCAGCTTGACTGGACTTTAGACGGACTTCTTGACTCTCACCCCGGCCTCCCTTCTCTTCTACCATTAATTTTAAAAAACACTGTCAGGCATGGGGGTGCGCACCTGTAGTCCCAGCTATTCAGGAGGCTGAGGCAGTAGGATCGTTTGAGCCCAGCAACCACAGATGACCCAAGCACAGAAAAAAAATCTGCAAACTCAGGAACAACTCAATGTACTTGGTACAGCCCACGGAGCAACCTTACCCCCGACATCCTCCAGGACCTTTGCACTAGGGCATGGTGTCAGCAGAGTCGGAGTTAGCCTCCCCTATCGTCTTGAATAACATCTTCCTTACTGGCGTAACTCTGTCTGATGCAAATTTTCTTCGACATAGCTTTTCTGAGGACCCCCCCTAGAGCTTGAAGTCCACTCCCACAACCCCAGGATGCTTCAGAAGCAACAGAGCTGCCCTTCTCCTATCCATAAGATAGACATTCTGCCTACACCCCCTGCTCTCTCAGGCTACTCCCTCCTCCCCCCACGCCCGTACTGCCCCAACTCACGCCCATGGTACGGAAGTCGGAAGTTTACAAAGTCGGGAACACAGCTTCTGGGCTCCCTGGGAGAAGGTTTCATTGCCTAGGTTCTCACTGATTTTTTTCCTTCCTTTTTCTTTTTAAAGCTTTCTTCTTGCCGGGTGCGGTGGCTCATGCCTGTAATCTCAGCACTTTGGGAGGCTGAGGCGGGTGGATCACCTGAGGTAAGGAGTTTGAGATCAGCCTGGCCAACATAATGAAACCCCGTCTGTACTAAAAATACAAAAATTAGCCGAGTGTGGTGGTGGGCACCTGTAATCCCAGCTACTCAGGGGGCTGAGGCAGGAGAATCGCTTGAACACGAAAGGCGGAGTTTGCAGTGAGTCGAGATGGCGCCACTGCACTCCAGCCTGGGTGACAACAGTGAAACTCAACCTGAAACAAAAACAAAAACAAAAAACCTGTCTTCTCTGTCCTGCGTGGGATTCCCGGTAGAAGGAGGGTAGTCAAGTGTTGAGGCCACCTGTCTTGACGCCATTCCCGCATCAATGACTGTAAGGATTTCTCAGTACACACAGAGGTTGCCATTCTGAAATGCAGGCGGTAGGGCCAAAGACGTTCTCTTTCCTGAGACACCACCCACCAGCTCATTTAAAAAACATCTAAGCAACATCAGGGTTCATGGTCCCTGGTCTCACTTGTCAATCCTAAAACTTCTAAAGTTTACGTAGCTGGGTAGTTGTATTAAGAGCCATCTCTAGAGGCCAAGTATAGTGGCTCATGCCTATAGTCCCAGTGCTTTGGGAGGCCAAAGCAGGAGGATCGCTTGAGCCCAGGAGTTTGAGGCTGCAGTGAGCTGTGATTGCACCACTGCATTCTGGCTTGGGCAGCAGAGGGAAACCCTGTCTCTAAAAAGGAATTTAAAATTTTTAAACATAAAATAAATTTTTTAAAAAGCAAATTTGGGGCTGGGCACGGTGGCTCACACCTGTAATCCCAGCACTTTGGGAGGCTGAGGTGGGCGGATCACGAGGTCAGGAGATTGAGACCATCCTGGCTAACACGGTGAAACCCCATCTCTACTAAAAATACAAAAAAAAATTATCCGGGCATGGTGGTGGGCCCCTGTAGTCCCAGCTATTTGGGAGACTGAGGCAGGAGAATGGCATGAACCTGGGAGGCGGAGCTTTCATTGAGCTGAGATCATTCCACTGCACTCTAGCCTGGGCGACAGAGCAAGACTCCGTCTCAAAAGAAAAAAAGCAAATTTGGTTGGTTAATTCAAAGTTCAAACTTCTCTCTCAACTTTTCAAACATAACCATATATAGTCTACTGGCAGCAGGAGGTGGTGTCTCTGGCATATATGTAGTCCTGGGGGTCACTGCTGGCCTCTCTTAAGATGTCCGTCATCTTGTGCCCTGTGGATGGTTTCAGAGAGCAACTGTGAGTCGTGCTGGCATCAACCTCTGTCAACCAGGGGCACCCATAGTGGATAGCCACCTGGTCCTGTCCCCAAGCTTTTTCTGTGTCATTGGTCCCTTTACTGATTCCAGGTCCTTACAGTGGAGCCAGCAGAAACTTCCAGGCCTTGCACAGGCCATGAGGAACTGAAAGCCCCACCTGCCCCCCAGGGCTGGGCCTCTATTTCCACCGTCTTCTGGCTGCCACACATCGGCACAGGACATTCTGCAAAGAACCTATTTTCCCACTAAATTCCGAAGCCCTCTCTGTTTCAGCTTCTACTCCTTTGTTTCCACCTTTCTTCTTTCCTGCCTTCTCCAAATCGCTCCTCCACAATTCCCTAGTTGAAAGGTGAAAGGGAGCTATCATTTCTCTGGGGGGAACAGGACCTCTTTGATGCCAAAACTTCCTGACACCAGCAGCCACAGTGAATGTCTATATTCAGACCACCCAGCGTGGCTCTTGCTATTGTAAAGAGAGGCAATTGGAATTCAGAAACCCTTTGCTCTGCCAACAAAAGCCTACAACAGTGAATTTCCTATTGGTTCAGAAAAGTATTGTTTGAAACACAGAACTAAATGAGAACGCTTTATCCTGGGCTACATACACCCCCTCTTGGAAGCAGTGAGTCCTTCTTGTTGAATAGGTGAGGGAGAGACTTGGCCCAGCTGAGAATTAGGGATAACTGACCTTAAAGTGAACTAAATATGGTCTGAGAAGGACTCTGTGCTTCTATATTTGAGTCCTTGTGGATGAACCATAACCTAACTTAATAGGTAGACAAGATTGAAAACCTAACAGGAATATGTGCCTGTAACAATAGCTGAGTCTTGGCCAATTCCAGTGGCCATGCTTCAACCAGTCATGCACTGCTGAGTGTCCACACTCTGTTCAAATAAGGCAAACGCCGAGCTGGATGTAACCAACTCAGTTGTTTCTGAACCTCACTTCCGATTTCTGTACGTCACTTCTCTTCTTTAGTCTACAAATTTCTTCTGACTCTGAGGCACCCCTGGAGTCTCTCTGACTCTGCGTGATTCTGGGGGCTGCCTGATTCACAAATCCTTCCCTTCTTTCCTTCTTTCTTTCTTTCCTTTCCATTTCTTTCTTTCTTCTTGAGGGAGGGGGGGTGATGGGGCGGGTTTCGGGATGGGGGGGGAGGTGCGGTTATCGCGAGACGAGATCGAGTGCGTTGACTGACGGCGTCAGGCCAAGCACGCACCTCCGTCGTTCCTTCTTTCTTTCTTGTTCTTATGTCTTTCTTCTTCTTCTTTCTTGCTTTTTTCGTTCTTGCTTTCTTTCTTTCTTCTTCTTCTTTCTTTCTTCCTTCCTTCCTTCCTTCCTTCCTTCCTTCCTTCCTTCCTTCCTTCCTTTCCTTTCCTTTCTTTCCTTCTTTCTTTTTCTTTCTTTTTTTTCTCAATTAAACTTTCTTAAATTTAATTTGTCTGGAGTTTACTTTTAACACTGGAAATGAAAATACTTTGGTTTATTATCTAAGAAAATGTGATCCTTCGTTAAAATTTTCCGTGTACGTCCATTTTATGGAAAGAGAAAGTTCATAGCTTTCATCAGATTTTCAGAATATCACATTATCGAAATGTTAAAACCAGCTGTTTGTAGACCTCTATCTGGCTAGTCTGGACAGTACAATTTGCCTTATGCTTTTAGGAAGCACATTACTTCGGTACATAAAAATTAATTGTGATTACTTTGTTGCATGTTGGCGTCTCTCAGTATCTTTCCATGACAGACAAGGCTGTATTATTGCCTGGACTGTACAGATGAGAAAGTAAAAACACAAATTTTCTCATTTTGATCCAGCAGCTAGTGCTGTCGGCCAACTTTAAAGAAGCCCTAGGTGGGGTGTGGTGGCTTATGCCTGTAATCTCAGCACTTTGGGAGGCTGAGGTGGGTGGACTACTGGAGGTTAGGAGTTCAAGACCAGCCTGGCCAACATGGTGAAACCCTGTCTCTACTAAAAATACAAAATTAGCCAGGTGTGGTGGTGTGCACCTGTAATCCCAACTACTCAGGAGGCTGAGGCAGGAGACTCGCTTGAACCTGGGAGGTGGAGATTGCAGTGAGCCGAGATTGCACCACTGCGGTCCAGCTTGGCAACAAGAGTGAAACTGTCTAAAAAAAGAAAAAAGAATAAAAGAAAAGCCCTCACAACTTAGACGGCAGAGGGATCTTGGAGATTATCTATCTTGGTCAAGGCTGTTGGTTTTCAGGTGAGGAAATTAAGCTTAAAAACAAAAACAAAAATGGAGAAAGGTCTCATCTCCTCCATACCCCATCAGTATTGGTACAGAAACAAAACTAAATGGTCAAGTAGTCAAGGAAATGGAACAGCATCAATTCTGAAGATGGGGACAGAGAAATCAATGATGTCCCATCTTAGAAACTGAAAAACCTCTTGCCAGTTCCTTCATCTGAAACTGTTATTGTCAGAAAACCATAGCTGTCAAGATCGAGGCTTGAGAGGAAACATCAGATTGGGAGCTGGAGGTGGTTAAAAGTAGCATTAAATATATTTTAAAACACAACTAATGAAAATTCTATAAGGTGTCTCTTCTCAAAACAAATCAAATTCCTCGGCATTAAAAACTTCCCCTTGTACATAATGCTTTTCCTGAATCACTGTCTTAAATTGTTCAGAAAATGCCAACAGGCAGCATGATTCTTCATGTTTGGTTAAGGCAGAGTAAAACACAGTGTTTTCTTGTTTGTTTGTATTTAAATATTTGTAACAGTCCCTGACAGCTTGAAAGTTAGTATTTTTTCAATTACATTCTCCTTTTATCCCCCTCCTCTTCCCTCCCTCCTTCCCTTCCCTTCCCTTCCCTTCCCTTCCCTTCCCTTCCTTCCTTTCCTTCCTTCCTTCCTTCCTTCCTCTTCCTTCTTCCTTCCTTCCTTCCTTCCTTCCTTCCTTCCTTCCTTCCTTCCTTCCTTTCTTCCTTCCTTCTCCTTTTCCACACCTCCTTTCTCTTCTTCCCCATGACTCTCTGCTAAATGCTGTGAATGAAAATGTGGCCTATTTGTCATTCACTGCAATACGTAAATTCATATCGCTGGATTTGGTCTTGGAACCACAGATTCAGAAATTATCATAGAGTAAAGCTCCCTTGGTGCCGATTCCCAGTCTTTCCAGAAAGCTCTTTTCTTGAATGTTTTTGGTTATGGGCACTTGACTGAACTGCCTACAGTTTTTTCAAAAATCAAAATTGAAAAAATGATTTTTAGCTCTTATTTTAGATTCAGGGGGTACCAGTGCAGGTTTGTTACTAAGGCATATTACATGATGCTGAGGCTACAAATGACCTCATCACCTAGATACTGAGCATAGTATCCAATAGTTGGTTTTTCAACCCTTATTTCTCTCCCTTCCTCCCCCTCCAGTAGTCCCCAGTGTCTATTGTTGCCATTGTTATGTCCACGAGTACCCAATATTTAATTCTCACTTACAAGAGAACATGCAGTTTAGCTCCCACTTATAAGAGAACTTACAAGAGTAGCTCCCACTTACAAGGGAACATGCAGTATTTGGTTTTCCTGCATTAATCCACTTAGGATAATGGCCTCCGGCTGCATCCATGTTACTGCAAGAACCATTAATGTGTTCTTCTTTATGGCTGTGTACTATTCCATTATGGTGTATACATACCACATTTTTTTATCCAGTCCATCACTGATGAGCAACTAGGTAGATTCCGTGTCTTTGCTATTGTGAATAGTGCTGTGATAAACATACTCGTGTAGGTGTCTTGTTGGTAGAATGATTTATTTTCTTCTGACTATATACACAGTAATGCGATTGCTGAGTCAAATGGTAGTTCAGTTTTAAGTTCTTTGAGAAATGCCCAGACTGCTTTCCACAGTGGCTGAACTAATTTGTATTCCCACCAGCAGTGTAGAAGCATACATTTTTCTCTGGAGCCTCACTAGCATCTGTGATTTTCTGACGTTTTAATAATGGCCATTTTGACCTGTGTGAGATGGTATTTCATGGTAGTTTTGATTTGCGTTTCTCTGATGATTAGTGATGTTGAGCATCTTTTCAGGTGTTTTTTACCCATTTGTATGTCTTCTTTTGGGAAGTATCTGTTGATGTATTTTACCTTTTTTTTTTTTTTTTTTTTTTTTTTTTTGAGACGGAGTCTCTCTCTGTCGCCCACGCTGGAGTGCAGTGGCTCGATCTCGGCTCACTGCAAGCTCCGCCTCCTGGGTTCAGGCCATTCTCCTGCCTCAGCCTCCCGAGTAGCTGGGACTACAGGCACCCAACACCACGCCCGGCTGATTTTTTGTATTGTTAGTAGAGACGGGATTTCACCATGTTAGCCAGGATGGTCTCCATCTCCTGACCTCGTGATCCGCCTGCCTCGGCCTCCCAAAGTGCTGGGATTACAGGCGTGAGCCACCTCGCCCAGTCTTTTTTTTTTTTTTTTTTAAGATAGAGTTTCGCTCTTTTTGCCTGGGCTGGAGTGCAATGGCATGATCTCGGCTCACTGCAACCTCCACCTCCCGGGTTCAAGCAATTCTCCTGCCTCAGCCTCCGGGTATCTGGGATCACAGGCATGCGTTACCACGTCTGGCTAATTTTGTATTTTTTTTTTTAGTAGAGACAGAGTTTCTCCATGTTGGCCAGGCTGATCTCGAACTCCCGACCTCAGGTGATCTGCCTGCCTTGGCCTCCCAAAGTGCTGGGATTACAGGTGTGAGTCACTGGGCCTGGTCTTTACCGTTTTTTAATGGGCTATTTGTTTTTCACTTGTTCAATTGTTTAATCTGTTTAAGTTCTTTGTGGATTCAGGATATTAGACCTTTATTTGGTGCCTAGTTGTGAATATTTTCTCCCATTCTGTAGGTTCTGTGTTTACTCTGTTGGTAGTGTCTTTTGCTGTGCAGAGAACACGTTGTAGAGAAGTTCTTTCGTTTCATTAGGTCACCCTTGTTTTTTTTTGTTTCTCTTGCAATTGCTTTTGAGAACTTAGTCATGAATCCTTTCCCAAGGCTGACGTGAAATGCTGTTTTCTAGGTTTTCTTCTAGGATTCTTATAGTTTTAGGTCTTATATTTACATCTTTTTTTTTTTTTTTTTTTTTTTTCCGGAGTCTCACTCTGTCTCTCAGGCTAGAGTACAGTGGCATGATCTTGGCTCACTGCAACCTCTGTCTCCCAGGTTCAAGCTATTCTCCTGCCTCGGCCTCCTGAGTAGCTGGGACTAAACACATGTGCCACCACGCCTGGCTAATTTTTTTGTATTTTTAGTGGAGATGGGATTTCACCATGTTGGTCAGACTCGTCTTGAACTCCTGACCTCAAATGGTCTGCCTGTCTCAGCCTCCCAAAGTGCTGGGATTACAGGCATAAGCCACTGCACTCGGCCACATTTACCTCTTTGACCCATCTTGAGTTAATTTTTATATATAGTAAAAGGTAGGGATCCAGTTTCATTCTGCTGTATATGGCCATCCAGCTATCCAGCACAATTTATTGAATAGGAAGTACTTTTCCTATTGCTTATTTCTGTTGACTTTGTCGAAAATCAGATGGCTGTAGGTGCGTGGCTTTATTTCTGAGTTCTCTATTCCATTCCATTGGTCTATGTGTTTGTTTCTGTACTAGCACCATGATGTTTTGGTTACTGTAGCCTTGTAGTATAGTTTGAAGTCAGGTAACGTGATTCCTCTGGCTTTGTTCTTTTTGCTTAGGATTGCTTTGACTATTAGGGGTCCTTTTTGGTTCCATATGAATGATTTTAGAATTGTTTTTTCTAGTTCTGTGAAAAATGATGTGGGGACTTTGATAAGAATAGTGTTGAATCTATAAAATGCTTTGAACAGTATGACTGTTTTAATTATTTTGATTCTCCTAATCCATGAGCACTGAATGTTTTTCCTTTGTTTGTGCCATCTATGATCTATTTCAGCAGTGTTTATAATTCACCTTTCACCTCCTTGGTTAGACGTACTCTTAGGTATTTGTGTGCCTGGGTGTGGCTGTTGTAAATGAGAGTCTGTTCTCCATTTGGCTCTCAGCTAGAATGTTATTGAGGTATAAAAATACTACTAATTTTTGTACATTGATTTTACATCCTGAAACTTTACTGAAGTCGTTTATTAGTTCTAGGAGCCTTTTGGCTTTCAAAGACTCTTTAGGGTTTTCTAGGTATAGAATCATATTATCAACAAAGAGAGATAACTTGACTTTTTCTTTTCCTATGTGGATTACTTTTGTTGTTGTTGTTGTTGTTGTTGTTGTTGAGACGGAGTCTCGCTCTGTCGCCCAGGCTGGAGTGCAGTGGCCCGATCTCCGCTCACTGCAAGCTCCGCGGCCTCCCGGGTTCACACCATTCTCCTGCCTCAGCCTCCTGAGAAGCTGGGACCACAGGCACCCGCCACCAAGCCTGGCTATTTTTTTTTTTTTTTTTTTTTTTTTGTATTTTTAGTAGAGACGGGGTTTCACTGTGTTAGCCAGGATGGTCTCCATCTCCTGATCTTGTGATCTGCCTGCCTCGGCCTCCCAAAGTGCTGGGATTGCAGGTGTGAGCCACCGTGCCGTGGATTACTTTTATTTATTTCTCTTGCCTAATTGCTCTGGCTAGGACTTGCAAAAATAAAAAATAATAATAACAAAATTAGTTTGAGCATAAAACTAAGTTGTTTCAAAACTCCGGGTGGGAATTCATACACATACTATGTACCCACAAAAATTGAGAATTAAAAACAGAAGATAAAGAATAAAATTTAACAGTGGTGTGGTGTGCGGCCTGGGGGGGGGATCTCCAGGTGGGGGAGGCTTGCCAGTGCCTCTTACTTGGCTTGTAACCTAGACAGTCACTCCCTTGCTAGAAGTAAATAGTCATTCTTTCCTTTATAATATGATATGGTTTTGCTGTGTCCCCACCCAAATCTCATCTTGAATTGTAGCTCCCATAATTCCCACATGTTGTGGGAGGGACCTGGTGGGAGATCATTGAATCATAGGGGTGGTTTCCCCCACACTGTTCTCCTGGTAGTGAGTAAGTCTCATGAGATCCGATGGTTTTATAAAGGGTTTCCCCTTTTCCTTGGCTCTCTCATTCTCTCTCCTGCCTGCCGCCATGTAAGACATGACCTTCGTCTTCTGCCATGATTGTGAGGCCTCCCCAGCCACGTGGAACTGTGAGTCCATTAAATCTCTTTTTCCTTTTAAATGACCCAGTCTCGGATATGTCTTTATCAGCATCGTGAAAACAGACAAGTACACAATGCCTGTGTGCTTGCTTAGGGTTTTAAAAACTCCAAGAACTAGCCTCAAAATAAAACCAAGGCTGTGAAAGGTCCACCCCTAGAAAAATGCTGAGCAGTTCATCTTCAATCTTGCTGCAGTCTAGCTGATACCAGCTGGGCCACCAGATGGCCCATTACTCAAGATAATCACTGGAAAAAGACATGCTGACTCGCATGTAGGCAACTTCTGTACAGAGTTTGCCGAACTGCCTCCCTTTAAAACCTCGTCAGCCAGCCCAAGAAAGGGAAGATGGCCTTTGCAATACAAGTCTGCCATCCCCTTAGGTTATCGGCTCCTGAATAAACCTGCTTTTCTTCCCACCAAACCTTGCCTCTCAAGTTTTGGCTTTGAAGCAGTTAGTAGCTGAATCTGAGCTCAGTTACAGGCTCATGGAGTCACCAGCAGATTTTATTGTTGAACCTGGGGAGCTCTTAAAAATTTAGATTCCTGGAGCCTCACTCCAGCCCTATAAAACCAGAACCTTCCAAGCCTGGGCACCTTTGCTTTCTTCAAGTTCTGCTGGTAAGTCCTGTGCAACTAACCTAGCACAAGCTAGTAAGAACCAGCCCTGATGTGATGGCTCATACCTTTAATCCCAGCACTTTGGGAGGCTGAGGCAGGTGGACCTGAGATAAAGAGTCTGGGATTAGCCTGGCCAACATGGAGAAACCCTGTCCCTAATAAAAATACAAAAATTAGCCAGGCATAGTGGCACACCCCTGTAATTCCAGCTACTCAAGAGGCTGAAGTGGGAGAATAGCTTGAACCCAGGAGGCAGAGGTTGCAGTGAGCTGAGATGGCACCAGGCACTCCAGCCTGGGCAACAGGAAAAAAAAAAAAAAAAAAAAAAAAAAAGAACCAATGAGAGGCAATACCATTTTGGGTGGAGGTAGTTCCAGGAGTGTGTAAATTGTTGTGGGCATGAGTGTGTGCAAGGTAGGGGTGGGGCAAGAGCAAGTGCATTTTTCTTTGTCCTCCAACTTGGCTACTTAGGCAATCTCCCTGCTTGCAATGATTTTGGTCTGGCTTTGGTGGCATACATAACAGGGCATGTCCTTGACCCTCCAAGCCTTAATCTCCAGTCAGCGTGAAGCACAGCATCCTGACAGCAGATGTATTAGTTTAGCTTTTCCAGTGAAACAGAACAAACGAAATGGATGGATGGATGGATGGATATGTCTGTGAAAGGGTTGTGTATACAAAGCAGCCCCCAAATGCCAAAAAAGCAAGGGAACCAAAAAATGAGGCAGACAAATTCAGTTTGTTGGTCTTGGGTGATTTATTAAAAGAGCTTACAAACAGGCTGGGCGCAGTGGGTTACACCTGTAATCCCAGCACTTTGGGAGGCCAAGGTGGGCGGATCATGAGGTCAGGAGTTTGAGACCAGTCTGACTGACATGGTGAAACTCGTCTCTACTAAAAATGCAAAAACTAACTGGGCATGGTGGCGCGAGCCTGTAATCCCAGCTACTCAGGAAGCTGAGGCAGGAGAATTGCTTGAACTTTGGAGATGGAGGTTGCAGTGAGCCAAGATTGTGCCACTGCACTGCAGCTTGGGTGACAAAGCAAGACTCCATCTCAAAGAGAGAGAGAGAGAGAGAGTGAGCTTACAAAGAGAAGCACAGCCTTGAGTGGCTGCAAGACAGGTAGGTCTCTGCACTGCAATCCCCTAGACCCAGGGCTTATATTTTGGGGAAAAAAGCATATGTGCTCTGGAAGGAATGTTCAAGTGGCTGTGGGCATCCAGCCTTTAATTTCTGTAACAACAAGGGTTGTCTTATAGGAAACTTACAATGAATAGGTGTTCCTAAATAAAGAGCTATACATGACTTAGACATTTTGGAGGCATTTCCAAACTTGGGGTTAGTCAGAAGTTACGTGACAGACTAACATTTAAGATAAAGTGATTCTTGTCCCAGTAGACAGATAGATACGTAGACTTACTTTAAGAAATTGGAGGCTCATGTGAGTATGGAGGCTGAGAAGTCCAAGATCTGCCATCAGCAAGCTGGAGACCCAGGAGAGCCAATGATGTAGCCTCAGTCCTAATTCAAAGGCCTGAGAATCAGGGGGCTCAATGATGTAACTTCCAGTCCAGATCTGACTCTGGAGGCAAGAGAAGACTGATGTCCCAGCTCAAAGGCAGTCAGGAAGAACGAGACAATTATTTCTTACTTATCCTTTTATTTTATTCATCCCTTCAATGGACTGGACAACGTCCACTCCCATTGGGGAGAGCCATCTATTTTTCTCAGTCTACTGATTAAAATGTTAAGTGATATGGTTTGACTGTGCCCCCACCCAAATCTCATCTTGAATTGTACTTCCTATAATCCTCACATGTCACAGGAGGGACCTGGTGGGAGGTAATGGAATCATGGAGCGGTTACCTTCATGCTGTTCTCACAATGGTGAATAAGTCTCATGAGATCTGATGGTTTTTTAAAGGGGAGTTCCCCTGCACAGGCCCTCTTGCCTGCCTCCATGTAGGACATGCATTTGCTCCTCCTTTGCCTTCCACCATGATGGTGAGGCCTCCCCAGCCATGTGGAACTGTGAGCCCATTCAACGTCTTTCCTTTATCAATTACCCGGTCTAGGGTGTGTCTTTATTAGAACACGAAAATGGACTAATACATTAAGCTTATTCAAAAAAACTCCTTTAGAGACACACCTGGAAATAATGTTTAATCAACTATTTGGGCACCCCATGGCCCAGTTGAGTTGACATCTAACATTAGCCCTCACATGAGGTATAGATTCCTACATTTACAGCTTATTGGAGGCCAAGTACTCCAATGCTGTTCTTACCACCTGGTCCATACTTCTTTGATGACAATGAGAAAGCCCCTCTCTTTTCAAGTGCTTTGTAAAACTCTCAGGCATACTGTAGAGTGAGAAGGATCATCAATTTTGTTAACCCCATAAGGCAGTGTTTTGGTGGTCCCAAGATTACCCTTGGGTTCAATGATGGACTCCTAGGATGAAGAAAAATTGTTACACTCACAGTTATGGCTTATTCAATGAAATGTTACAGACTAGAATCAGCAAAGGGAAAACGTGCAGAAGACAGAGCCCAAGAGAAACCAGGCACACACTTCCAGTTTTCTTCTCCCTATGTAGTCACATGGACAGTACTGATTTTTACCAGCAATGATGTATGATGACATGTATGAAGTATTGCCAACCGGGGCAGCTCACATGAACCTTGAGACCCCAAATTCTTATTGCAGATTACACAGGCACAAAACACCCACTTGACCGACCTTAGCTGTTCTGCTTCCACCACCCAACCCACCAGAAATCAAGTCAATACTGCACGGTCTAGGGCCCCAGGCAAACAAAAACTGGCATTCATCACAAATCATGTTGTTTGCATAAACTAAACAGCGTGGCCCATGTTCTCAGGTTGACAAAGACACTCTTATCGGACAGGAGATCCAAAGACTCAAAGGTTATCACCCAGGAACTGGTCAAAAGACAGTCCTGAAGACCTTTGGAAAGTTCAAGGTTTGGGGCAACCCAAACATGGTGACAGGCGGGCAGTCAGGGCAAGAATTACTATTAACGTCCAACACATAGGGAGACAGATAGAAATGTGCACATTGTCACAAAGGAAGACAATTGCAGAAATGAGACAAGAAGTGAGGTTTCCTACTGCCAGATCAATACTCTTGCATACCAGAGGGGTATAATTCAAGAGAGAAAAAGTGTGTGAGGAAGGGATTGAATGAGATGAACAGTTCCAACCCCCTCCCCAGGGGGGCATGGGGGTCTTGCTGGTAGAAGAATTGAGCAATAGGCAGCATCCTTGCTGTTAGAGCTGTCCTGGGTGGTGATTAGCAGAGCTAGGGTGCTGAGAGCTCCAACCTGCAGCCTGGGAAAAGAGGATTGTTTATTTGTTTAATGGGACTTTGATTTCTAAGCTTGGGAAGACTGTGGGCATTAGAAGTTTCATCATTTAAGTAAGACTGAGATGACCTTAAGGGTTTGGTTTCTAATTCTAGGAAAACCAAGGCACAGGGAGGCTTCCCCCTATGGCAGCTGCCCAGCAAGGCTGGATGGGAAGGGGAGATTTACTAGAGTGGTCCAGGTGTGGTGGAATTGCATGGCCCAGAGGTTGGCAGAGGTCATAAAGCCCCCTGCACTGTTGGTCAATATGCCTTGAAGTGCTTCTGTGAGGAAAAGCATGACCCTAGCATTGAAGCGAGGAAAAGTGCTAAAGGAACATATCTATGCTGAGAGCCTCTGGTTGGCAACTACCCACATCATCCACCTTCACTTATCACATTCCATCCTTGGGTGCTTTGCTGGAGCTTTTGGTGCTGTGCTCAGAAATGTACCTGGTGTCTTGTGCTGGCACTTTCCTGCAGGCAGATCTGTACCCATTTCTTGGGAACAAAGACCCAGAGATGTCAACGGAGTCTCTGCCTCTCACAGCCAGCCTCCCAGGGTACCTGGTGTTGCATGACTTATGTTTATTCCCTTATGTGATTTAATCACTTACTCCTTGTCTATTAGGGTTTCCAGTGTCTGTAGGCTTCACTAGTGCTTTCATGGAAGGTGAGGGAGGGTTGCATGTAAAGTGCTTGAGGGAGATCCACTCTCTCAAGGGTCTTCAGAATCTATTTTTCAGTGGCTTACATTGTTCTCATTTGATTCCTTGTGCTACCGGACAATGAAATGTGGCTGGTGCAAGGCTATTTAAAAGATTCAGGAAAATTGTTCTAATTTTTCTCATCATTTAGTTATTGCTGGTACTCAAAATCCCACAGATAACTTGGAGAGTTTCCAAATGTGGTTCCAGGAGCTGCAACATCAGAACTGGGACCACTAGGGTCATAGGCCCACTGGACAGTAACAGACCAATTATACTGAGACAGCAGAGTTTGCGGTAGAGAAAGAGTTTAATGAGTGCAGAGCAGCTGAGTGAGAAGACAAGAAGAACCCTCAAATCCAACTCCTCAAGGAGTTCTGGGCTTGGGATTTTAAGGGAATCATGGAAGGCAAGGGGCTGGAGAATTGGGGTTGTTGACTGGTCAAGGAAAGGGGGAATAATATCATCAGGATGTGGAAACTTCATTCTTTGGTGAGTTGGCTCCTTGTGGAGTCCTTCAGACCAGCTGATGTCAGTAGTTTCACTGGTATGCAGGACCTGAAAGAGTATCTCAGAGGGAAAACTTCATGTTTCCCAAAGCTTAAGTTGTTATCTATAGAGCAGTTAGGGGGAACTATAATCTTATGACAGGAAACAGCTATGAAGAAGTAGGTCAGAGAGCAAGCTGCTCTAATGATGAATGTTGAATGTGCTGCAAGCTTGGTTTATCTTCATTTCTTCCCTGACTAATTTTATAAAGTTTATAGGCGGGGTTTCAGAGTAACATGGAAACATGTTAGAAATGCAAATTCTCAGGCTCCACCTCAGACCCACTGAATCTGAGACTCTGGAGAGAGCTCAGCCATCTGTGTTTTTGCTTGTTTTTGTTTTGTTTCAAGGTTTCATTCTATCACCCAGGCTAGAGTGCAGCAGTACAATCATACTTCCCTGCAACCTCCAAATCCTGGGCTCAAGTGATCCTTCTGCCTCAGCCTCCCAAGTAGCTGGGAATACAGGTACACATCACCACACCTGAATTTTTTTTTATTTTTGTAGAGATGAGCTTTCGCTGTGTTACTCAGGCTGGTCTCAAATCCTGGCCTCAAGGATTCCTCCTGCCTTAGCCTCCCAAAGCACTGGGATTACAGGTGTGAGCCACCACACCTGGCCTCAATCTGTTTTAACAAGCCCTGCAGGTGATTAGGATGCACTCAGCTTTGAGAACCACTGAGGTTGCAATTTAGCCTTCTTGAGGAAACATCCTCTCAGAGCTTTCTTTGAGTGTCCAAATTCCTTAGATGAAGGCAGAGATCAAATCAGTAGGGGAGTGAGGGTTCACTAAGAGAGAGGGTGATACCGGGAGCCCGGAAGCAGGCAACAACCACAGTTTCTTACATACCCTAACAGTTAACAAGCTCATTCACATGCTTTCACTGATTCTTCATAATGTAGCACTTTAATGATGTAAGCAAGCCAGGAGCTTTGAGCTTCCTGTACCAGGTAAGGATGCTAAGACCAGAGAGACAGACAGGCTAAGGCTAGGGTTTGGGGACAGGAAGAACCTGGGTTCACCTCAGCCATGGAGTTTTGCTTGGAGAAGAAACAGGCAGGATTCAGTCAGAATGGCGATTATAAAAAGTCAAGGCCGGGCACGGTGGCTCACGCCTGTAATCCCATCACTTTGGGAGACCGAGGCAGGTGGATCATGAGATCAGGAGTTCTAGACTAGTCTGGCCAACATAGTGAAACCCCATCTCTACTAAAAATACAAAAAAATTAGCCGGGTGTGGTGGTGTGTACCTGTAATCCCAGCTACTCGGGAGGCTGATGCAGAAGAATCGTGTGAACCAGGGAGGTGGAGGTTGTAATGTGCTGAGATCACGCCATTTTACTCCAGCCCGGGCAACAGTACCAGGCTCCATTTGGAAAAAAAGAAAAAAAAAAGAAAAAAAGTCAAGAAACAACAGATGCTGGGGAGGCTGTGGAGAAATAGGAACACTTTACACTGTTGGCGGGAGTGTAAATTAGTTCAACCATTGTGGAAGGCAGTGTGGCAATTCCTCAAGGATCTAGAGCCAGAAATACCATTTGATCCAGCAATCCCATTACTGGGTATATACCCAAAGGGATATAAATCAATCTATTGTAAAGACACATGCACACGTACGTTTATTGCCGCACTATTCACAATAGCAAAGACATGGAACCAACCCAAATGCCCATCAATGATAGACTGGATAAAGAAAATGTGGTACATATACACAACCACGGAATACTATGGAGCCATACAAAGGAACAAGATCGTGTCATTTGCAGGGACACGGATGAAGCTAGATGCCATCATCCTCAGCAAACTATCTCAGAAACAGAAAACCAAACACCACATGTTCTTACTCATAAGTAGGAGCTGAACAATGAGAACACATGGACACCAGGGAGGGGAACAACACACGTGGGAGGTGGGGGCGAGGGAGGGGAGAGCATCAGAATAAATAGCTAATGCATGCTGGGCTTATTACTTAGGTGATGGGTTGATAGGCGCAGCAAACCACCGTGGCATACATTTACCTGTGTAACAAACCTGCACGTTTTGCACATGTATCCTGGAATTTAAAGCAAAATAATTTTTTTTTTTAAAAGAAAAGAAATAGGCAGAATGATATTTCTAGGGCAGTAACAGTGGGCAGTGTCAGATGGCGGAGGGCGTGGCCCTGTCGTTGGTACACACAGGTGTGAGGGCACAAGGGCACATTCTATAATGCTGGCTGTGGCAGAGGCTAGCCAAAGTCACCTTTCTCTTTTCAAATTTTATTTTATTTTATTTTAGAGTCGGGGCAACATGTGTAGGTTCTTTGCATGGATATATTGTATCGTAGTGAGGTGCAAAGGTCACCTTTCTTTGCTTTTGGCTGCAAAATTATTAAAGCAGTTCGCTGTAGTCATACCTGTTGTCTCAGCCGACCTCACTCTACCTGGAATTCTGATTTTTTTCCAAAAGGAAAAATGTTAAATGTCATTTTATTAAATGCAGAAGATAAAACATTTCGCAGCACGGGGTCCAAGGAAGTGCAATACAACAGCAAAATGCAATGGCCGCAGCAGCTCAGTGATGGGCCGAGACTCGTCCCGGGCGGCGGAGGTGCTGGCATCCCCCTGAGGCTACAAGCGCTGAGCTTGGCTGCAGGGACCTGGCGGCCCTGGCTCGGGACAGGCAGGTGCGGGGAGCCGGCGGGTCAGAGAGCGTTTTGCCGCTAGAGGGCGCTCGGTGCCCGGCGCGGGAGGCGGCCCAGGCCGGCGGGAGAGCGCGCGCCTCTGCACTTGCACCCAGCTCTCCGCGGCCTCCTGCCCTTTCTGCTCCCCAGCTCAGGACACTGTGGTCGCAGCAATAGGAGCGGCGGTGCCTGGGCTGCTCCCAACCTAGGTCACCTGCTGGAGGAGGGAGAGGTCGCCTGCTGCTCTGCAGGAGGGCTTTTGTCCACAAGGTGAGCAGGGCTGGCTCCATTGCCTCCTCCTCCTTGCAGCCCTCCCTGATACACCCCGGGCATTTCTTGCAGGCTCTCTGCCAACGCGTAAGACACCTGGGAGAACTGGGAGTTCATCCCCGGAGCCTGATGCGTCCAGGCTGTTGGTGTGGAAAGGAGTCTGTGCCAACAGACACCCAGAGTCACCGCCACCCCGGAAGCTGCTCTCACTCTTCTGAGGAAGGAGAAGTGTCCAGCAATGGGGAGCCTCTCCATTAGCCCGGCGGCCTCCTTAACTGCCAGTCAGCAAGCCTGAGAGGTAGTGCTGGCAGAGGAACCGTTCAGCGCGCGGGGCGGAGGTGGGTGCACCTCCAGCTCGGCCAGTCCTGAGAAGGGGCAGCTGTGTTAGCCAGGGCAAGTCACCCATCTTTCTGCAGTGCAGACCTCACCTGCAAAGTCTTAATTTTAGGATGGGATTTTCTAGATTGCTAGGGAAAACTATCTATGAAAATAAAGCCGATCTAAGGAGAAAAAGGAGAGAAGAAATTAAAAAAACAAAAAGCAAGGGAGAAGAGGGAGGGCAGGAAAGGGGGAGAAACGGAGGCTGTCTGTCAAAAATCTAACCTTTGTCAAGATCATCATCTCTGGACCCTCTCCTTAGTGCCAACCACTGGCATTTTAAATTTTGTTTGTTTATGTTAGAAATGGGATCTTGTCGTGTTGCCCAGTCTGGACTTGAACTCCGACGCTCAAGAAATCCCCCTACCTGGGCCGGGCGCGGTGGCTCAAGCCTGTAATCCCAGCACTTTGGGAGGCCGAGACGGGCGGATCCCGAGGTCAGGAGACCGAGACCATCCTGGCTAACACGGTGAAACCCCGTCTCTACTAAAAAATACAAAAAACTAGCCAGGCGAGGTGGCGGGCGCCTGTAGTCCCAGCTACTCGGGAGGCTGAGGCAGGAGAATGGCGTAAACCCGGGAGGCGGAGCTTGCAGTGAGCTGAGATCCGGCAACTGCACTCCAGCCTGGGCGACAGAGCGAGACTCCGTCTCAAAAAAAAAAAAAAAAAAGAAATTCCCCTACCCTAGCCTCCCTAGCAGCTGGGACTATGAGTGCACACCACCATGCCCAGCTTCTTTCTTTCCCTTTTTTTCTTTCTTTCTTTCTTCCTTCCTTCCTTCCTTCCTTCCTTCCTTCCTTCCTTCCTTCCTTTCCTTCCTTCCTTCCTTCTCTTTTCTTTCTTTCTCTTTTCTTTTCTTCCTTTCTTTGCCTTCTTCTTCTCTTTCCTTCTCCTTTTCTTTCTCTTCTTTCCTTATTTTCATTTTCTTTTCTCTTTCCTTTCTCCTTTTCTTTCTCTCTTTCTTTCTCTCTCTGTCTTCTTTTCTTTCTTTCTTTCTTTCTTTTCTTCTTTCTTTCTTTCTTTCTTCTTTCTTTCTTTCTTTCTTTCTTTCTTTCTTTCTTTCTTTCTTCTTTCTTTCTTCTTTCTCTTTCTTTCTTTTCTTTCTTTCTTTCTTTCCTTTCTTTCTTCTCTCTGTCTGTCTTGATAGGGTCTTGCTGTGTCACCCATTGCCCAGACAGGATTCAAACTTCTGGACTGAAGGAATCATCCTGTCTTAGCCAGCAGAGTAGCTGAGACTCAGACACACATCACCACAGCAGAAAACCACTGGCCTTTGAGTGCCTGGTCTCGCCCCCACATGCCTCATGCCTGCCCCTCTCCTCCACCTAATTCCTCTCTATTCTCTTTCCTCCACACTGTTCTCGGAGCTTCTAGAGGGAGCCTTGATGGAAGAAGCAGCAGCCTTCCAGCTTGGCCTCTGCCACAGATTCCCCAGGGTGCACCTGTCTCCAGGCCTCAGTTTCCCCATCTGCTAAAAAGTCTTCTGTGACTTCTAAGTCCTTTTCTGCTCTGACATTTCAAATAGTCAAACAGTCCAGGCTCTCAAATTTCCCTGGCTCAAACACTAGAACTGCCTGGGGAGCCTTAAAATAATATGGCCTGGGCACTTTCCTCCCCCTCCTCATTGAGAAGTAATCGGTCTGCGGTGGAGCATTGCAGCAATATTTTTTTAAAGTTCCCCAGATGATTCAAATGTGCAGCCAGGGTTAGGAACCTCTGGCAGTCAAATTCCTGCTCCGAACGATTTGCATGTTCCTAGGAGACCCCAGGAAGCTGTGAATTTCCCCACTCAGCTTATCTTTGATGATAGAATAGCAGGCAGGGACAAAGGTTTGGGGTGGTATTTTGGGACAGCCCCCTCAAAAGGCTTATAGGTCCCTTGAAACCCTCTGCAGCCCTAGGTTGACAATGGGCATTAGAAGGAGAGGAGAGGGACTTCTCTCTCTCTCCCTGACTCTATGCCCCTTACTTCAACCACTTCCTGTCTGCTTCTCCCCTCCCCTCCTCCCTCTCCTCCCAGTCTGGCAGCTTCCACCATCTGGAATAGCTTTCCTGCCTCAGCTTTTCCCCTAGCTTCGGTTTATCTTTCGTTCTCTCTCTTTCTCTCTCTCTCTCTTTGTGAGACAGGGCCTCACTCTGTCACCCAGGCTGAAGTGCAGTGGCGCAGTCTCGGCTCACTGCAACCTCTGCCTCCTGGGATCAAAAGATCCTCCCACTTCTTCCTCCCGAGTAGCTGGAACTACAGGCATGCACCACCATGCCCAGATAATTTCTTGTATTTTTAGTAGAGACCGGGTTTCACCATGTTGCCAAAGCTGGTCTTGAACTCCTGAGCTCAAGTGATCTGCCTGTCTTTACCTCCCAAAGTGCTGGGATTACAGGCATGAGCCACTGTGCCCAGCAACTTCCATGTTCTCTTAAGACCCTTCCTTCTCCAGGATAAGTTCCTTCTTCTCCCTCTGTCAGTCCTCAGCCTGAAGTGGCAACCAGAATCTCGCAGCTAAGCCCTGTGAGGTGATGAGTCCCAGAGAGGGGAAAATCCCTCATGAGGACATTCCAGGGTCCATGCATGGAGCAAACACATCAGCGTCTTCATTGGCTGGGCTGAAGCCGGACTCAGACTCATTCTGGGAAATGTGAGATTCTGCGGCTGTCTGGAGGCTGAGAGGGGAAGTTGTGCACTGTGGGTAAGAGGCAGGGCCAGGGCTTGGGGACCTGGTTCCTGTCCAAGTTCTGCCATTAACTACTTGGTGCATAACCTTGAGCTCAGTACTTCTCTCTGGGTGATGTGGTTTGGCTGTGTCCCCACCCAAATCTCATCCTGAATCGTACCTCCCATAATCCCCATGTGATGTGGGAGGGACCTGGTGGAAGGTAATTAAATCATGCTGTTCTTGTGATAGTAAATAAGTCTCACAGGATCTGATGGTTTCATAAAGGGGAGTTCTCCTGCACATGCTCTTTTTGCCTGCCACCATGTAAGACGTGCCTTTGCTCCTCCTTCATCTTCCACCATGACTGTGATTTTTTTTACTGGGTAAAAATCTAGGTTGATACTTTGTTCTTAGTCTTTTAAAGAAATTACTCCACTATTTTCTAGAATGATTCCTGATGTCTTTAGTCATTCTTATCTTTGGTTCTTTGTGTATAATGTCTTATTATTATTATTTAAAGACAGTGTCTTGCTCTGTCACTCAGGCTGGAGTGCAGTGGTACGATCTCAGCTCACTGCAGCCTCTACCTCCTGGGTTCAATCAATTCTCCTGCCTTAGCCCCTTGAGTAGCTGGGACTACAGGTGCATGCCACCATGCCCAGCTAGTTTTTGTATTTTTAGTAGATACAAGGTTTTGCCACATTGGCCAGGCTGCTCTTGAACTCCTGACCTCAGGTGATCTGCCCACCTCGGCCTCCCAAAGTGCTGAGATTACAGGCGTGAGCCACCACATCTGGCCTATAACGTCTTTTTTCCCCCTTGACGTTGAATTTTTTAAAATCTTTATTACTTGATTTAAGCAACTTAGTGCAAAATCCTTCATGTTTCTTGTGTTTGGGATTCATCTGAGCTTCTCAAATCTATGGTTATAGTTTTCATCAAATTTGAAAAAGTTTTAGCAACTGTTTCTCCCCAGATTTATTTAGGTACAATTGGCAAATAAAAATTGTACACATTGAAGTATACAACGTGATGTTTGATATATGTAGATATTGTTAAATGATCACCACAATCCAGCTAATAGACATATTCATCACCTCATGTAGTTTTTTTGTGTGTGTGAGAACATTTAAGATCTACTTACTCTTTCAGCAAACTTCCAGTATACAATCCAGTATTATTAACTAGAGTCAACATGCCAACCACTAGTTCTCCAGAACCTGTTCATCCTGCATAGCTGAAACTTTGTACCTCTTTGACCTATATCTCCCTATCTCCCCTGACACCCAGCCCCTGGCAACCACCATTCTACTCTCTGGTTTTATCAGTTAAACTATTTTAGATTCCACATATAAGTGAGATCATATAGCATTTTTCTTTCTGTGTCTGGCTTATTTCACTTCATATAATGTCTTCCGGGTTCATTCATGTTATCAGTAATGCCAGGCTTCCATTCTTTTGTAAGGCGGAACGATATTTCATTGTGTATGTACTGCACATTTTATCCATTCATCCATCAATGGACACTCATGTTGTTTCCATATTTTGGATACCATGAATAATGCTGAAGTGAACATAGGAGTGACGATATCTCTGCGAGACACTGATTTAATTTCCTCTGGATATATACCCAGAAGTGCTGGATCATATGATTACTATATTTTTAATTTTTTGAGGAGTCTCCATACTGTTTTCCATAATGGCTGGACTTCACCGACATTGTTCAAGGGTTCCTTTTTCCCCACATACGTGCCAACCCTTGTTTTTTTGCTTTTGAAAATAACCAGTCTAACAGGTATGAGGTCATATCTTGATATGGGTTGACCATATCCCCACCCAAATCTCATCTTGAATTGTAGCTCCCGTAATACCCACGTGGTGTGGGAGAGATCCAGTGGGAGGTAGTTGAATCATGGGGGTGGTCTCCCCCATACTATTCTCGAGGTAGTGAATAAGTCTCATGAGATCTGATGACTTTATAAAGGGTTTCCCCTTTTGCTTGGCTCTCATTCTGTTTCCTGCCTGCTACCATGTAAGACGTGCCTTTTACCTTCCACCATTATTGTGAGGCCTCCCCAGCAATGTGGAACTGTAAGTCCATTAAACCTCTTTTTCTTTATACATTACTGAGTCTTGGGTATGTCTTTATCAGCAGCATGAAAACGGACTAATACATATCCCATTGTGGTTTTTATTTACATTTCTCTGATGATTAGTGATATTGAGCACATTTTCATATACCTGTTGGCCATCTGTATGTCTTCTTTGGAGAAATGTTTATTTAGGTCTTTGTCTGTTTAAAAAATGAGGTTATTTTGGATTTTTCTTTTGTTTGGGGAGGTTTTCTGTCTTTGGCTATTGAATTGTTTGAATTCCTTATATATTTTGGATATGAACCCATAAACAGTGGTGTGCTACGCAAATATTTTGTCCCAATCCACAATTTGTCTCTTCCCTCTGTTGATTGTTTCCTTTGCTGTGCAGAAACTTTTTAGTTTGATGCAGTCCCATTTGTCTATTTTTGCTTTTGTTGCCTGTGCTTTGAGGGTCATATCCAAAAATCATTGCCCAGGCCAATGTCATGGAGCTGTTTGTCTATGTTTTTCTCTAAGTAGTTTTAAAGTTTTAGGTCTCATATTCAAGTCTTTAATTGATGTAATCGATTTTGAGTTGATTTTCATATGTATTGTGATATGAGGGTCCAATTTCATTCTGCATGTGAAAATCCATTTTCTCAATGCCATGTATTGAAAACTGTCCTTTACTCACTGTGTGTTTTGGGCACTTTTGTTGAAAATTAATTGATTATAAATGTGTAGGTTTATTTCTGAGCTCTTTGTTCTATTTCATTGGTTATTGCATCTATTTTTAATGCCGGTGCCATGCTATTTTGATTAGTAAAGCTTTGTAATATATTTTGAAATCAGGTATTATGATGCCTTCACCTTTTTTTCTCAAGATTGTTTTAGTTTATTTGGGCCTTTTGTAGTTCTATACAAATTTTAGAATTTTTTATTTCTGCAAAATATTTCATTGGAATTTTGATGGGGATTACATGGAATCTGTAGATCACTTTGGGTAGTGTGGACATTTTCATAATATTAATTCTTCCAGTCCATGTATAAAGGATGGTTTTTCATCTATTTGTGCCTTCTTCAATTTCTTTCATAAATGTCATACATAGTTTCTGGTGCACAGATCTTTCACTTCCTTGATTAAATTTCTTCCTAAGTATTGTATTATTTTTGATACTACTATAAATGGAAATTTTAAAACTTCTTTTCCTAGGTAGTTTGTTCTTAGTGTATATGGAAACACAACTGATTTTTGCATGTAAATTTTGAATCCTGCAACTTTACTAAATTTGCTTATTTGTTCTAACAGGTTTGTGGTCACGTATCTAGGTTTTCTATATATCAGATTATGTCATCTGCAAACAGATACCATTTTACTTCTTTCTCCATGATTCAGATGACTTTTATATCTTTTCTTACTTAATTGCTCAGACTAGAACTTACAATACCATGTTGAACAAAAGTGGTAAGGGTGGGAATCCTTGTCTTGTTACTGATGTTAGAGGGAAAGCCTTCAACTATTCACCATTGAGTATGATGTTATCTGTGGGTTCATCATATATAGGCTTCCGTATACTGAGGTAACATTCCTTCTGTATCTAACTTATAAAGAAGTTTTTTTGTATTTTTTTTTTTAACCATTAGAGGATGTTGTCAAATTTTGTCAATTTCTTTTTTTTTTTTTTTTTTTTTTTGCCAGTATTGAGATGATGATCTGATTTTTTTTTTTTTTTTTTTTTCCAGCGTCTCGCTCTGTCACCCAGGCTGCGGTGCAGTGATGCGATCTTGGCTCACTGTAACCTCTGCCTCCTGGGTTCAAGCGATTCTCCTGCCTCAGCCTCCCAAGTAGCTGGGATTACAGGCATGACCCACCATGCCTGGCTAACTTTTTGTATTTTTAGTAGAGACAGGGTTTCACCATATTAGCCAGGATGGTCTTGATCTCCTGACCTCCTGATCTGCCCACCCTGGTCTCCCAAAGTCCTGGGATTACAGGCATGAGGTGATCTGATTTTTATTTTTCATTCTGTTAATGGGCATATCTTATGTACTGATTTGTATAAGTTGAATCACCTTTGTGTCCCAGGGATATATCTCATTTCATTGTGATGTATGATATTTTTGATGTGTTATTGAGTTCAGATGGATAGTATTTTGTTGAGGATTTTGACTGTAATTTTCTTTTCTTATAGTGTTCTTTCTGGTTTTGGTATCAGGGTAATACTGGCCTTATAAAATGAATTTTTGAGTGTCCCCTCATCTTCAATTTGTTGAAATAATTTGAAAAGGGTTGACATTAATTCTGTTTTAAATGTTTGGTAGAATTCACAAGTGAATCCGTCTGACTCTGTGCTTTTCTTTTTTGAGATATTCTGATGACTAATTCAATCTTCTTACTCATTATTGGTCTGTTTTCTATTTCTTTATGATTCAGTCTTTGTAGGTTGTATGTTTCTAAGAGTTTATCTATTTCTTCTAGGTTATCCAATTTGTTGGTGTATAATTATTTATAATAGTCTCTTATAATCCTTTGTATTACTGTGGCATAAGTTGTAGTGTCTCTTCTCTCAATTATAATTTTTTTTTTTTGAGCTGGAGTCTTGCTCTGTCACCCAGGCTGGAGTGCAGTGGTACGATCTTGGCTCACTGCAACCTCTGCCTCCTGGGTTCAAGCAATTCCCCTTCTCCTGCCTCAGCCTCCTGAGTACCTGGAATTACAAGTGCCTGCCACCACACCTAGCTATTTAGTTTAGTTAAGGTTTTCTTTTTTTATTTTTTATTTTTTAAATTTTTTAAATTTTTTAATTATACTTTAAGTTCTAGGGTACATGTGCATAACGTGCAGGTTTGTTACATATGTATACTTGTGCCATGTTGGTGTGCTGCACCCATCAACTCGTCAGCACCCATCAATTCGTCATTTATATCAGGTATAACTCCCAATACAATCCCTCCCTCCTCCCCCCTTCCCATGATAGGCCCCGATGTGTGATGTTCCCCTTCCCGAGTCCAAGTGATCTCATTGTTCTGTTCCCTCCTATGAGTGAGAACATGCGGTGTTTGGTTTTCTGTTCTTGTGATAGTTTGCTAAGAATGATGGTTTCCAGCTGCATCCATGTCCCTACAAAGGATGCAAACTCATCCTTTTTTATGGCTGCATAATATTCCATGGTGTATATGTGCCACATTTTCTTAATCCAGTCTGTCACAGATGGATATTTGGGTTGATTCCAAGTCTTTGCTATTGTGAATAGTGCCACAATAAACATACGTGTGCATGTGTCTTTATAACAGCATGATTTATAATCCTTTGGGTATATACCCAGTAGTGGGATGGCTGGGTCATATGGTACATCTAGTTCTAGATCCTTGAGGAATCGCCATACTGTTTTCCATAATGGTTGAACTAGTTTACAATCCCACCAACAGTGTAAAAGTGTTCCTATTTCTCCATATCCTCTCCAGCACCTGTTGTTTCCTGACTTTTGAATGATTGCCATTCTAACTGGTGTGAGATGGTATCTCATTGTGGTTTTGATTTGCATTTCTCTGATGGCCAGTGATGATGAGCATTTTTTCATGTGTCTGTAGGCTGTATGAATGTCTTCTTTTGAGAAATGTCTGTTCATATCCTTTGCCCACTTTTTGATGGGGTTGTTTGTTTTTTTCTTCTATATTTGTTTGAGTTCTTTGTAGATTCTGGATATTAGCCCTTTGTCAGATGAGTAGATTGCAAAAATTTTCTCCCATTCTGTAGGTTGCCTGTTCACTCTGATGGTAGTTTCTTTTGCTGTGCAGAAGCTCTTTAGTTTAATTAGATCCCATTTGTCAATTTTGGCTTTTGCTGCCGTTGCTTTTGGTGTTTTAGACATGAAGTCCTTGCCCACGCCTATGTCCTGAATGGTACTCCCTAGGTTTTCTTCTAGGGTTTTCATGGTATTAGGTCTAACATTTAAGTTTCTAATCCATCTTGAATTAATTTGCGTATAAGGAGTAAGGAAAGGATCCAGTTTCAGCTTTCTACTTATGGCTAGCCAATTTTCCCAGTACCATTTATTAAATAGGGAATCCTTTCCCCATTTCTTGTTTCTCTCAGGTTTGTCAAAGATCAGATGGCTGTAGATGTGTGGTATTATTTCTGAGGACTCTGTTCTGTTCCATTGGTCTATATCTCTGTTTTGGTACCAGTACCATGCTGTTTTGGTTACTGTAGCCTTGTAGTATAGTTTGAAGTCAGGTAGCGTGATGCCTCCAGCTTTGTTCTTATGACTTAGGATTGTCTTGGCAATGCGGGCTCTTTTTTGGTTCCATATGAACTTTAAAGCCGTTTTTTCCAATTCTGTGAAGAAACTCATTGGTAGCTTGATGGGGATGGCATTGAATCTATAAATAACCTTGGGCAGTATGGCCATTTTCATGATATTGATTCTTCCTATCCATGAGCATGGTATGTTCTTCCATTTGTTAGTGTCCTCTTTTATTTCACTGAGCAGTGGTTTGTAGTTCTCCTTGAAGAGGTCCTTTACATCCCTTGTAAGTTGGATTCCTAGGTATTTTATTCTCTTTGAAGCAATTGTGAATGGAAGTTCATTCCTGATTTGGCTCTCTGTTTGTCTGTTACTGGTGTATAAGAATGCTTGTGATTTTTGCACATTAATTTTGTATCCTGAGACTTTGTTGAAGTTGCTTGTCAGCTTAAGGAGATTTTGGGCTGAGACAATGGGGTTTTCTAAATATACAATCATGTCATCTGCAAACAGGGACAATTTGACTTCTTCTTTTCCTAACTGGATACCCTTGATTTCTTTCTCTTGCCTGATTGCCCTAGCCAGAACTTCCAACACTATGTTGAATAGGAGTGGTGTCTTGTGGCAGTTTTCAAAGGGAATTTTTCCAGTTTTTGCCCATTCAGTATGATATTGGCTGTGGGTTTGTCATAAATAGCTCTTATTATTTTGAGGTACGTTCCATCAATACCGAATTTATTGAGCATTTTTAGCATGAAGGGCTGTTGAATTTTGTCAAAAGCCTTTTCTGCATCTATTGAGATAATCATGTGGTTCTTGTCTTTGGTTCTGTTTATATGCTGGATTACGTTTATTGATTTGTGAATGTTGAACCAGCCTTGCATCCCAGGGATGAAGCCCACTTGATCATGGTGTATAAGCTTTTAGACGTGCTGCTGAATCAGGTTTGCCAGTATTTTATTGAGGATTTTTGCATCGATGTTCATCAGGGATATTGGTCTAAAATTTTCTTTTTTTGTTGTGTCTCTGCCAGGCTTTGGTATCAGGATGATGTTGGCCTCATAAAATGAGTTAGGGAGGATTCCCTCTTTTTCAATTGATTGGAATAGTTTCAGAAGGAATGGTACCAGCTCCTCCTTGTACCTCTGGTAGAATTCAGCTGTGAATCCATCTGGTCCTGGACTTTTTTTGGTTGGTAGGCTATTAATTATTGCCTCAATTTCAGAGCCTGCTATTGGTCTATTCAGGGATTCAACTTCTTCCTGGTTTAGTCTTGGAAGAGTGTAGGTGTCCAGGAAATTATCCATTTCTTCTAGATTTTCTAGTTGATTTGCGTAGAGGTGTTTATAGTATTCTCTGATGGTAGTTTGTATTTCTGTGGGGTCCGTGGTGATATCCCCTTTATCATTTTTTATTGCGTCTATTTGATTCTTCTCTCTTTTCTTCTTTATTAGTCTTGCTAGTGGTCTGTCAATTTTGTTGATTTTTTCAAAAAACCACCTCCTGGATTCATTGATTTTTTTGGAGGGTTTTTTGTGTCTCTATCTCCTTCAGTTCTGCTCTGATCTTAGTTATTTCTTGCCTTCTGCTAGCTTTTGAATGTGTTTGCTCTTGCTTCTCCAGTTCTTTTAATTGTGATGTTAGAGTGTCGATTTTAGATCTTTCCAGCTTTCTCTTGTGGGCATTTAGTGCTATAAATTTCCCTCTACACACTGCTTTAAATGTGTCCCAGAGATTCTGGTATGTTGTATCTTTGTTCTCATTGGTTTCAAAGAACATCTTTATTTCTGCCTTCATTTCGTTATGTACCCAGTAGTCATTCAGGAGCAGGTTGTTCAGTCTCCATGTAGTTGAGCGGTTTTGATTGAGTTTCTTAGTCCTGAGTTCTAGTTTGATTGCACTGTGGTCTGAGAGACAGTTTGTTATAATTTCTGTTATTTTACATTCACTAAGGAGTGCTTTACTTCCAATTATGTGGTCAATTTTGCAATAAGTGCGATGTGGTGCTGAGAAGAATGTATATTCTGTTGATTTGGGGTGGAGAGTTCTATAGATGTCTATTAGGTCCGCTTGGTGCAGAGATGAGTTCAATTCCTGGATATCCTTGTTAACTTTCTGTCTCGTTGATCTGTCTAATGTTGATAGTGGAGTGTTGAAGTCTCCCATTATTATTGTATGGGAGTCTAAGTCTCTTTGTAAGTCTCTAAGGACTTGCTTTATGAATCTGGTTGCTCCTGTATTGGGTGCATATATATTTAGGATAGTTAGCTCTTCCTGTTGAATTGATCCCTTTACCATTATGTAATGGCCTTCTTTGTCTCCTTTGATCTTTGATGGTTTAAAGTCTATTTTATCAGAGACTAGGATTGCAACCCCTGCTTTTTTTTGTTCTCCATTTGCTTGGTAGATCTTCCTCCATCCCTTTATTTTGAGCCTATGTATGTCTCTGCATGTGAGATGGGTCTCCTGAATACAGCAGACTGATGGGTCTTGACTCTTTATTCAGTTTGCCAGTCTGTGTCTTTTAATTGGAGCATTTAGTCCATTAACATTTAAGGTTAATATTGTTATGTGTGAACTTGATCCTGCCATTATGATATTAACTGGTTATTTTGCTCGTTAGTTGATGCAGTTTCTTCCTAGACTCGATGGTCTTTACATTTTGGCATGTTTTTGCAATGGCTGGGACCAGTCATTCCTTTCCATGTTTAGAGCTTCCTTCAGGGTCTCTTGTAAGGCAGGCCTGGTGGTGACAAAATCTCTAAGCATTTGCTTATCTGTAAAGGATTTTATTTCTCCTTCACTTATGAAACTTAGTTTGGCTGGATATGAAATTCTGGGTTTAAAATTCTTTTCTTTAAGAATGTTGAATATTGGCCCCCACTCTCTTCTGGCTTGTAGAGTTTCTGCCGAGAGGTCTGCTGTTAGTCTGATGGGCTTCCCTTTGTGGGTAACCCGACCTTTCTCTCTGGCTGCCCTTAAGATTTTTTCCTTCATTTCAACTTTGGTGAATCTGGCAATTATGTGTCTTGGAGTTGCTCTTCTCGAGGAGTATCTTTGTGGTGTTCTCTGTATTTCCTGAATTTGAATGTTGGCCTGCCCCACTAGGTTGGGGAAGTTCTCCTGGATGATATCCTGAAGAGTGTTTTCCAACTTGGTTCCATTTTCCCCCTCACTTTCAGGCACCCCAATCAGACGTAGATTTGGTCTTTTTACATAATCCCATACTTCTTGCAGGCTTTGTTCATTTCTTTTTCTTCTTTTTTCTTTTGGTTTTTCTTCTCGCTTCATTTCATTCATTTGATCCTCAGTCACTGATACTCTTTCTTCCAGTTGATCGAGTTGGTTACTGAAGCTTGTGGATTTGTCACGTATTTCTCGTGTCATGGTTTTCATCTCTGTCATTTCCTTTATGACCTTCTCTGCATTAATTATTCTAGCTATCAATTCTTCCACTCTTTTTTCAAGATTTTTAGTTTCTTTGCGCTGGGTACGTAATTCCTCCTTTAGCTCTGATAAGTTTGATGGACTGAAGCCTTCTTCTCTCATTTCGTCAAAGTCATTCTCTGACCAGCTTTGATCCGTTGCTGGCGATGAGCTGCTCTCCTTTGCAGGGGGAGATGCGCTCTTATTTTTTGAATTCCAGCTTTTCTGCCCTGCTTCTTCCCCATCTTTGTGGTTTTATCTGTCTCTGGTCTTTGATGATGGTGACGTACTGATGGGGTTTTGGTATAGGTGTTCTTCCTGTTTGATAGTTTTCCTTCTAATAGTCAGGACCCTCAGCTGTAGGTCTGTTGGAGATTGCTTGAGGTCCACTCCAGACCCTGTTTGCCTGGGTATCAGCAGCAGAGGTTGCAGAAGATAGAATATTGCTGAACAGCAAGTGTACCTGTCTGATTCTTACTTTGGAAGCTTCCTCTCAGGGGTGTACTCCACCCTGTGAGGTGTGGGGTGTCAGACTGCCCCTAGTGGGGGATGTCTCCCAGTTAGGCTACTCAGGGGTCAGGGACCCACTTGAGCAGGCAGTCTGTCCGTTCTCAGATCTCAACCTCTGTGTTGGGAGATCCACTGCTCTCCTCAAAGCTGTCAGACAGAGTCGTTCGCGTCTGCATAGGCCTCTGCTACTTCCCCTTTTGTTGTTTAGGTGTGCCCTGTCCCCAGAGGTGGAGTCTACAGAGACAGGCAGGTTTCCTTGAGCTGCTGTGAGCTCCACCCAGTTCGAGCTTCCCAGTGGCTTTGTTTACCTACTTAAGCCTCAGCAATGGCGGGCGCCCCTCCCCCAGCCTCGCTGCTGCCTTGTGGTTAGATCGCAGACTGCTGTGCTAGCAATGAGGGAGGCTCCATGGCCGTGGGACCCTCCCGGCCAGGTGTGGGTATAATCTCCTGGTGTGCCCGTTTGCTTAAAGCGCAGTATTGGGGTGGGAATTACCCGATTTTCCAGGTGTTGTGTGTCTCAGTTCCCCTGGCTAGGAAAAGGGATTCCCTTCCCCCTTGTGCTTCCCTCGCCCTGCTTCAGCTCTCGCTGGTCGGGCTGCAGCAGCTGACCAGCACCGATTGTCCGGCACTCCCTACTGAGATGACCCCAGTACCTCAGTTGAAAATGCAGAAATCACTGGTCTTCTGTGTCGCTCGCGCTGGGAGTTGGAGACTGGAGCTGTTCCTAATCGGCCATCTTCTTTTTTTTTTGTATTTTTTAGTAGAGACTGGATTTCACCATGTTGGCCAGGCTGGCTTTGAACTCCTGACCTCGAGTGATCTGCCCACCTTGGCCTCCCAAAGTGCTAGCATTATAGGTGTGAGCCACTGCGCCTGGTCTCATTTATAATTGTTAAATTTGCGTTTTCTCTCTCTTTCCTTGGTAATTCTAGCTAAAATTTGCCAGTTGTATTTATTTATTTTTAAATGACTTTTTACTTTTATTAAACTTTTGTTCTTCTAGTCTCTATTTCATTTATTGTTGCTTTAATCTTTATTTCCTTCCTTCTGCTGACTTCGGGCTTACTATGTTCTTATTTTTCTAGTTTCTTGAGATGTAAATTTAAGTTGTGTATTTTAGGGCTTTCTTTTTTTTTCACATAGGTGTTTATCACTATAAATTTCCCTCTTAGAACTTCTTTTGCTACGTACCGTAAGTTGGCATGTTGTGTTTCCATTTTTGTTTGTCTAAAAGTGTTCCTTGATTTACCCTTTGCTTTCTTCTTTAACCTACTTGTCCTGGAATATGTTGTTTACACATATTTGTGAAAATTCAAACTTTTCTCTTGATACTGACTTTTAGTTTTATATCAAAAAAGATAATTGATATAATTTCACTCCTCTTAAATTTGTTAAGATTTGTTTTGTGCTTGACATATGATCTATACCAGAGATGGTCTGTGTACACATAAGAAAAATGTGTAGTCTGCTGTTATTGTATGAAATGTTCTGTACATGTCTGTTTGGTCCACTTGGTATGTAGTGTATTCCAATCTGTTGTTTTCCTACAGAATTTTCAGTCTGGATAGTCTATTCATTGTTTACAGTTGGGTGTTGAGGATCCCTACTATTACTGTATTGTTGTCTATTTCTCTCTTCAGTTCTATTAATATTTGCTTTATATATTTATGTGTTCCAGTGTTGAGTACATATATATTTAAAGTTAGCATAACCTCTTGATGGATTAATCCTTTTAGTATTACACACTGAGCTTCATTAGCTGTTATAACACTTTTTGATTTGAAGTCTATTTTGTCTGATATAAGACAACCAAACCTGCTCTCTTTTGGTTATGATTTGTGTAGAATAACCTTTTCTATCCACTCACTTTCTGTCTATGTGTGTCCTTAAAGGTGAAGCAAGTCTCTTGCAGGTAGTTATAGTTGGATATGGTGTTTTAACCAGTCAATCACTCTGTATTTCCGTGAATTAAATCCATTCACATTTAAAGTGATTATTGATAGGTAACAATTTACTATGGCCTTTTGTTAATTGTTTTTCTATTGATTTGGTGTTCCTTTATTAGTTATGCCCCTCTTGCTGTTTTTCTTTGTGATTTGATAATTTTTTCTAGGGTTATGCTTTTATTCCTCTGATTTTTTTGTGTGTGTATCTAAGTAGAGGCTTTTTCTTTGTAGTTACTATTAAGCATATATAAAACATTTTATAGTCATAACAGTATATTTTAAGCTGATAACAACTTAATTTGATTACACACAAGAACATATTTATTTATTTCTGCCAACATTTTAAGTTATTGGTGTCACAATTTACATCATTTTATATTGTATATCCTTTGGCAAATTGTTGTAGCTATAGTTACTTTTAGCTTTTATTCTAGAGTTTAAAGTGATTTACACACCACCATTAAAGTATTAGAGTATTCTGAATTAACTATATACTTACCTTTACCAGTGGGTTTTATATTTTCTTATGTTTTCATGTTACTAGTTAGCTTTTTTAAGTTTCAAGTTGAAGAATTCCCTTTAACATTATTTTGTAAGGCAGATAGAGTGGCAATTAACTTCCCCACCTTCAGGTTGTCTGGGAAAGTATCTCTGGGTATAGCATTCTTGGTTGACAGGTTTTGTTTTTCCTTTCAGCACTTTAAAATGTTATCCCACTCTCTCCAAGCCTGCAATATTTCTGCTGAGAAATTGACTAATAGCCTTATGGAGGTTCTCCTTCTATGTGATCATTTGCTTTTCTCTTGCTGGCTACATTCAAAATTCTGTCTTTGACTTTTGGTAATTTAATTATAATGTGCCTCAGTAAATATTCTTTGTGTTGATATAGTTTGGCAGCTTTGAACTTCATGAGCCTGAATGTCTATATCCCTCTCAAGATTTGGGAAGTGTTCAGTCACTATTTCTTTAAATAAGTTTTCTGCCCCTACCTCTTCTTCTTAGGTTTCTGCAATATATATATATATACACACACACACACACTGCAGCATATATATAGCTATATATATATATATATATATATGTTTGCTTGATGGTGTCTCTTAAATCTCATAGGTTTTCCTCATTCTTTTTTATTCTTTTTTTTCTTTTGTCATCTCTGACTGGATAATTTCAAATTATCTGGCTTTGAATTCATGGATTCTTTCTTCCACTTGGTGGAATCTGTTGTTGAAGTTCTCTATTGCATTTTTCATTTCTCCTATTGTATTCTTCTCTAGATTTTGTGTTTGGTTCTCTTTAATAATTTCTCTTTGTTGAACTTATTTTGTTTATGTACTGATTTCCTGATTTCATTAAGTTGTTTATCTGTGTTCTTTTGTAGCTCACTGAGCCCTTTAAAACAATTATTTTAAATTCTTTGTCAGACAGTTTTGAGATATTCATTTCTATAGGGTCAGTTAATGGAATATTATTGAGTTTCTTTGGTGATGTTTTCGTTCACTGATTTTTCATGTTTCTTGAAGTCTTGCATTGCTATATTCACATGTGAAGAAGCAGTAACCTCATCCAGTCTTTAATAACTGGCTTTAGAAGAGAAAAACCTTCACCAGTCAGCCCAGCTTGTAATTTTGGGGTCTCTCAGACATTTTCATTGATATACTCTAGTCCTCTTGCTGTCTCTTGAGGAGAAGGTCTTAGGATTGTATGCCTTCTTTCAATTATGCAAAGGCAGGCTGGGTGCTGAGAGTGTCCTGTTTATTTTTCCCTGGGCAGTTCCCAAAAGTATCCAAGGTTAAATGCATTTTCCCAATCTAGCAGGGCTGAGACAGTTGTCTATCTGTGCTTGTGCATGACCTGCAGATGCTTGAGTGTGCTATCAGTGGGAATGCACTCAGGGTATCAGCTGTGGGAAAAGAAGGGTACATGAAATACTGGGTGAGTGCATGAGTTAGTTGGGGAAATCTCCAGGTGCTGCATCCTAACTATGTTCATGGGTGGGCCTCTTGCTGGAGAAAAATGTGAGGTAGTTAGCAGAAACAACAGCCTTTTGTTGAGTTCTGTGTCCCAGATGCTTTGAGCCCCTGTCTCTTATTATTGCTCTTATCTGGTCCCAGACTATTCGGCTGTGCCAATCCCCTTCATGTTCTGGATGAGACAAAAAAGAAGTGGACATCTTGGACAGCATCCCACATGGTTGGGGAAAACAGACACTCACTATGTTTTTGCTTTCCCCTGTGGGAGAAACTAGAGGCCAAGGAGTTCTCTTGGCACTGAACTGTGCTGATTTGGGGGTTTGGTGACATGAGTAAAGTGAAATTGTTCTTCTTACCCTTTTCAGTGCATCTATTTGCAGTTTTTTTGCTCCAGTGAGGTGCTGGGACCTCTCTGCTGGACTCCCAGGCTCTCACAAATGGACTCTCATCTGTGGGTGGTTGTCAAAATCAGTGTTCCTGTGGGTAAATGAGTGCTGAAAACTCCTATTCTGGCATTGTGCTTGTGTCACTCCTCCTCACCTTTTTTTTTTTTTTTTTTTTTAAAGACATTACTTTAGAGCAGTTTTAAATTCACAGCAAAACTGAGTGAAAGGTACAAAGATTTTCTATTTATCCCCTGCCCTCACACATGCACAGGCTTTCCTATTATCAACATCCCTAACAGAGTGACATATTTCTTACACTTGATGAACTTACATGGACACATCATTATCACCCGAAGTCCATAGCGTATATGAGGCTTCATTCTTCGTGTTGTATACTCTATGGTTTTGGATGTTTGCCCTAAAAATCCTCTATGCCTTCCCTATTCATCGCTATCTTCCCTTTAATTCCTGGCAACTACTGATCTTTTTATGGTTTCCATAGTTTTGCCTTTTTTTAGATTGTCATATAATTGGAATAATACAGTATATAGTCTTTCCAGTTTTGCTTCTTTCATTTACTATAGTAATATGTACGTGAGGTGTCTTCATATCTTTTTATGGTTTGCTAACTCATTTTTTAAAATACTGAATAATATTGCATTGCTTGCCTGTACCACAGTTTATTTACTCACTCACCTATTGAAGGAGATCGTGGCTGCTTCCATGTCTTTCCAACTATGAATGAAGCTGCTATAAACCCCCATATGCAGGTTTCTGAGTGGACATAAGTTTACACCTCCTTTGGTTAAATTCCAAGAAACAAGATTCCTGAATCATATGGCAAGAGTATGTTTAGTTTTGTAAAAAACTGCCTAACTGCCTTCCAAAGTGATTGTACCATTTTACATTCCTACCAGCAATGAATGAAAATTTTTTCCCTTCACATTCTTTATGTTGTCAATATTCTGGATTGGAGCTGTTCTTATAGGTTAGTGGTATCTCATTATTTTAATTTGCAATTCCATGATGACATACGATGTGAACATCTTTTCATATCCTTATTTTCCATCTGTATATTTGCTTTTGGGAGGTATCTTTTAAGGTATTTGTCTCTTTTTTAATTGGGTTGTTTGTTTTCTTATTGTTGCATTTAAAAATTCTTTGTATACTTTGGATAATAGTCCTTTATTAAATGTCTTTTGCAAATATTTTCTTCTAGTCTGTGACTTCTTTCATTCTTTTGACAGTGCCTTTCACAGAGTATCAATTTTAATTTTAATGAAGTTCAGCTTATCATTTCTTTCTTTTATGGATTGTGCCTTTGATATTGTATGTAAAAAGTCACTGCTAAACCCAAGGTCATCTAGATTTTCTCATATGTTATCTCCTAGGAATTTTATAGTTTTGCCTTTCACATTTAGGCCTGTGATCCATTTGAAGTTAATTTTTGTGAATAGTGTAAAGTCTGTGACTAGATTCTTTTTTGTTGTTGTTTTTGCATGTAGGCGTCCTGTTGTTCTAGCACCACTTGCTGAAAGACTATTTTTTTCCTTCATGCTAATTGTTTTTGCTCCTTTTTAAAAGAAAGGTTGACTATATTTATGTGGGTCTATTTATGAACCCTCTATTCTGTTCTACAAATCTATTTGTCTTTTTTTTAGTTAATACCATACAATCTTGATTATTGTAGCTAGGTACTGCCAGTCCTCCAACTTTTTCTCAATTCATAATGTGGTAGCCACTATGAGTTTTTTGCTTCTTCATAATAAATTGTAAAACCAGTTTGTCAACATCACAATATAATTGGCTGTGATTTTGATCGGAATAGCATTGATGCTATAGATCAAGTTGGGAAGAACTGACATCTTGACAGTATTTAATCTTTCTGTCTATGAACATGGAATGGCTCTCCATTTATTTAGCTATTATTTGATTTCTTTCATTAGAGTTTTGTAGTTTTCCTCACATTGATCCTATACATAATTTGCTGTATGTATTCCCAAGCATATTATTTTGGGGGGTAATAATGAAAGTGGCATTGTGTTGTTAATACCAGTTTCCACTTGTTTATTGCTGGTATATAGGAAAGTGATTGATTTTTTGTATATTAATCTTGTATCCTGCACCCTTGCTATAATCATTTATTAGCTCCAAGAGTTGTTTTGTCAGTTATTTCAGATTTTCTTCTTAGACTATCATGTCATCTGTGAATAAAGACAGTTTCATTTCTTTCTTACCAACCAGTATACCTTTTATTTCCTTTTTATGCTTTATTACATTAGGTATGATTTGTAGTATGATGTTGAAAAGCAGTGGTGGGAAGGGGTATCCTTGCCTTGTTCCTGATCTTAGTGGGAAAGCCTCATGTGTCTCATCAGTAAGTATGATGTTAGATGTAGGTGTTTTGTAGGTAGTATTTATCACATTGAGGAAATTCCTTTTTATTTCTAGTTTACTGAGAGTTTTTATGATGAATAGGTATTGGATTTTGTCAAACGCTTTCTCTACATCTACTGATATAAACTTGTAACTTTCTTTTTTTTTAACATTTAGAATGTAGTTTATTTAAACACTATAAATAGAGCCTATAGTAAAAATATTTTATTTAATAATAATAAACTAGTTGTTACCAAATGGATTTTATTGCTATCTATGAAACTTGAACTAATAGTTATTGTAATGCTGCCTCCCCCAGACAAAAACCCCACATACGACATATTTGTAATAAGTCGTGTTGTGAGGCTGAGGATCTGGTGGATGTTGAGAAATTAGAAATGCTTTGACCACACTGGATCTCCTAATAGCTGGCCATGTACAGGAATAGGTCTTCATCTATAGGTGAAAGGTAATTCAATCTCCTGGTTTGATTTATTTTGTTTTATCATTATTGTTTTATAATTTAAACTTTTATTTTAGGTTCAGGAGGTACATGTGCCGGTTTGTTACATGGGTATATTTCATGAAGCTAACGTTTGGGGTATGAACGAGTCTATCACCCAGGTAGTGAGCATAGTACCCAATAGGTAGATTTTCAGCCCTGTCCCCCTCCAGTCGTCCCCAGTGTCTATTGTTCCCATATTTATGTCCGTGTGTACCCAATGTTTGGCTCCTACTTTTAATTGAGAATATGTGGTATTTGGTTTTCTGTTCCTGCATTAATTCACTTAGGATGATGGCCTCCAGCTGCATCCATGTGGCTACAAAGGACATAATTTCATTCTTTAATGCAGCATAGTATTCCATGATGTATATATATCACATTTTCTTTATCCAGTTCACCACTGACAGGCACCTAGGTTGATTCCATGTCTTTGCTATTGTGAATAGTGCTATAATGAACAAACGGGTGCAGATGTCTTTCTGGTAGAATGATTTATTTTCCTTTAGGTATACACCCAGTAATGGGATTGCTGGGTTGAATGGTAGTTCATTTTAAGTTATTTGAGAAATATCCAAAGTGCTTTCCACAGTGGCTGAAGTAATTTACTTTCCCACCAATAGTGTATAAGAATTAGCTTTTCTCTGCAACCTTGCCAACATCTGTTTTATTTTAACTTTTTATTCTTTAGAAAGTGATGTGATGGATTACATTAGCTGATTTTTCAAATACTGAGCCAGCTTTATGTAACTTGGATAAATTCCACTTGATTGTGATGTATAATTCTTTTTACACATTGGTGGATTACACTGGCTAATTATTTTGAGAATTTCTGCATCTATCTTCATGAAAGTTATGAGTTGGTCTTTTTGATTGTAATCTCTTTGCTTTGTTTTGATATTAGGGTGATGCTGGTCTTATAGAATGAGTTAGGAAGTAGTCCCTCTGCTTCTGCCTTCTGAAAGAGATGGTAGAGAATTGTTAGAATTTTTACCTTAAATATTGGTAGAACTAACCTGTAAAAAAACCCATCTAAGTCTGGTCCATTTCCTCTATGCTGTTATTTTCACAAATTACACCTTTATATTTTATGTGCCCATTTAACATAGATTTATAATTCTCACTTTATGAGTTGTGTTTTTGATCAGACAGAAAAAAGAGTTACAAACAAAACATGCATTTATATTGACTTTAGTTTTGCTCGATATAAAATTCTTGGTTCACAGTGTTTTATTTCCTTTCAGCATGTTGAGTATGTCATCCTAACAGCTTTTGACCTTCTTGGTACTGATAAGAAACTAGCTGTTAGGCCCTAGGCTGTGTTCCTCAGATGAGGTCAAGGAAAGAATAGCGGATATCTCTAGGATAGAGGGCTTCTGATTTCCCAAAAACTACAGACATGGGCAGTAAAGGAAAGAAAAGGGCACTTACTATGTCAGAAAGGAAAGATGTAGGCTGTTCTATTTTAAGCTGGCTGTAAACTCCCCATTGGTTGTAGCTTGGCAGAATTACTATGGTTCAGAAGGTAGCATTTAAGTTAATCATCCGTTGAATTTCTTTCTGGTTCTGTGGTTATCAGAAATTTTCTTCTAAACTTTTATCTTTGGTTTCCAGTGTTGAATTTTGTCCCTCTATTTGTACATCTTCAAGATTATTTTAATGGAAACATAGGAAAGAAAAATAATATATAATAATAATATAATGAAGCATTATATTTTAACTTCATTTATTTATTTTACAGACAGGGTTTTGCTCCGTCACTCAGGCTGGAGTGCAGTGGTACAATCATAGCTCATTGCAAGCCCTAACACCTGGGCTCAAGCAAACCTCCTGCCCAGTCTCCCAAATAACTGGAACTACAGGTGCACACCACCATGCCCAGCTAATTATAAAGAATTTGTTTTGCAGAGACAGAGCCTCGCTATATTGCACAGGCTGGTCTTGAATCCCTAGCCTCAAACAATCCTCTCACCTTGGCTTTCCGTATTACAGGTATGAGCCACCATGCCCAACCTGCTTATACCTTCTTGAATGGCCTTTACACCACAAATAAATGATAAAGTAAGGAAAAGCATAGAGAAAATTACCACTGATGGAAAAATAGAAGATGGTTCCTGAGAATAGCTGTCCCTCTTCGCTTCATGGAGTGGCAGGCAAGAATGGGCTTGACAGGAAGAGCCAGGTTCTAATCCCTGTGGGTATATAAATCTCTGTGGTTCTGCTAAAATATATTTGGAAACTAATCAAGTTGTGTTGTGAGGCTCTCTCATATGTCTCATCAGTTTTTACACTAAAGGTTTCCCTTCTGACAAGTGAGTATAAACTGATTCTCAGGTCTTTCAATATGGTGACAGGTGTTAATACGTAGTTACACTTGGAAAATAGCTCAATGCTGAGACACTCTCATAAAAATTCTGAAGCCTCCAAGTTTGCTGGGAGAAGGCTGGGGCAGTGGTTTTTCCAAAGTGATTCAACTGAAGACATTTTGCTTTTATTTTTATTTTTTTTAAATTTCCTCCAGTAAAGGAGTTCAAAGCATATTTTATTCTGAAAGCCAAGCAAAGAAAATTCCCTCCATTGACATGGATATTTGATTTTATACTTCTCAGGCAAGATAAACTATTCTTTGGTAGGGGCTGATGCTAAAACTCTTGCCAACATTCTATTTGGGTTTAATAGGATAGATTACCTTAAAGTTTCCTAGAGTCAAAATAAGCAACCAGCAGAGATTGCTGAAGACAGAGCTATGAGGTCTTCTAGAGATCTTAGAGAAAACTCAGGTTAAGGAGCAAAACCACATGAGTTCAACTTGGAGAGATTCTCTTGCCTCAGCCTCCCGAGTAGCTGGGATTAGAGGTGCCCGCCACCATGCCAAGCTAATTTTTGTATTTTTAGTAGAGATGAGGTTTCACCATGTTGGCGAAGCTGGTCTTGAACTCCTGACCTAGTGATCCACCTGCCTCAGTCTCCCAAAGTGCTGGAATTAACAGGCATGAACCATTGCACCCAGCCTCACATTCAGTTTTCTAGACTGGACACTTCATCCTCAGAGAAGAATGCTAGTGGAGGGACCAGAGACTGGCACTGGAGAGACACCAACCAAGAAGAAGCCATTCCATACAAGCCTCAGTGCATAGAGGCTTGTACAGAGGGAGGAACAAATGCACAAACCATTCCATGTGGTTCCTGTACGTCAGAGGTTTAAATACATGGAGGGTCAAGTTGGGTTCTCTTTATTCCAGAAGGCTGGGAAGAGTTGAGGCTGAAGGAGACACATACTGAGCCCTTCTCTGGGACGGTGCACTCATGCCTGGTCTGACACTGCCTTCTGGGATGCAGGACTTTCTGCCCAAGACACCTGGAGAATAGCAGGGCTCTGCCAGCTGCCCCATCAAGGTTCACATATGCACAGGAGGCTCACCATCTCCATCCCTCCACCTCTTGGGGAATCTTGTTGCTTTTCCTTTGCCTTTTGAGGCTGCTGTTTGTGTTTTCTTTTCTTTCTTTCCTTTTTTTTTTTTTTTTTCTCTTTTTTCAGATGGGGCCTAGGTCTGTCACCCAAGCTGGAGGGCAGTGGTGTGATCGAAGCTCATTGCAGGGTCAAACTCCTGGGCTCAAGCAATTCTCCTGACTCAGCCTCTCAGGTAGCTGGGACTATAAGGGTGTGCCAATGCAACTTTATTTTAATTTTATTTTTTTGAGATGGAGTCTTGCTCTGTCACCCAGGCTGGAGTGCAGTGGTGCAATCTCGGCTCACTGTAACCTCTACCTCCCAGGTTCAAGACATTTTTCTGCCTCAACTTCCTGAGTAGCTGGGACTACAGGCGTGAGCCACCATGCCTATTTTTTATTTTTTGAAGACAGGGTCTCACTATGTTGACCAGGCTGGTCTCGAACTCCTGACCTCAAGCAATCGTCCCACCTTGGCCTCCTAAAGTGTTGGGATTACAGGTGTCAGCCACCATGCCAGGCTATGCCTCCTTTCTTTTTCTTTTTCTTTTTCTTTTTTTTTTGAGATGGAGTCTCACTCTGTTGCCCAGGCTGGAGTGCAGTGGCACGATCTCGGCTCACTGCAAACTCCGCTTCCCAGGTTCATGCCATTCTCCATTCAAATTCAGTAGGTTTGAGGTGAGCTCTAGGCATCTTCACATGTATAAGGCACTTGGTGATTCTTATACTAATTGCAATTATGTATTGATCGCAATGTCCATCACTCTGAAAAAGTGTTACTAAGACAATGGTCCTTAAACTTGAGGAACATCAGAATTACTAGGGACTTGTGGCTTTGGGCATCTCCAGAGTTTCTGATTGCATAGGTTGTGATGTGGCCTGAGAAGATTAGTTTCTAACAAGTTCCAGGTTCTGCTTCCCTGGAAAGCACATGAATCAGAAAGAGTAGGAGGAACTCACTGCCCTAGTTCTTAACTCTGTGCAGTTAGAATCTCCAGGTGAGCTTCTAAAATCCGTGAGGTCCAGGCTGCATCCCAGAAAAATGAAGTCACCCAGAACAACGGAATATCTGGTGGTGAGGCCAAGATAATTTAGTATTTTATTTTATTTTACTTTACATTTTATTTTATTGAAAGAGTCTCATTTCATTACCCAGGCTGGAGTGCAGTGCTGTGATCATAGCTCAGTACAGCCTGGAACTCCTGGGCTCAGAGATCCTCCTGCCTCAGCCTACAGAGTAGCTGTGACTACAGGTGCATGCCTGTACATTTTTTTTTTTTTTTTTTTGAGACAGAGTCTTGCTCTGTTGCCAGACTAGACTGCAGTGGTGTGATCTCATCTCACTACAACCTCCGCCTCCCGGGTTCAAGCGATTCTCCTGCCTCAGCCTCCTGAGTAGCTGGGACTACAGGAGCATGCCACCACGCCGGCTAATTTTTTTATTTTTAGGAGAGACAGGGTTTCACCATATTGGCCAGGATAGTCTCGATCTCTTGACCTCGTGATCTGCCCGCCTTGGCCTCCCAAAGTGCTGGGATTACAGGCGTGAGCCACCGCACCCGGCCTACTATTTTAAAAACATTTTTGGAGGAAGGAGGAGGTCTTGCTGTATTGCCCAGGCTGATCTTGAACTCCTGGGCTCAAGTGATCTTCCCGCCTCAGCGTCCCAGAGTGCTGGGATTACAGGCATGAGGCACTGCGCCTGGCCAACAGTGATATTTTTTAAAAAAAAACTCCCCGGGCAACTGTATGTGTAAGCATGGTTGAGAGCCACTGCCTGGAAGAGGTCTTTGAAGCTCAGCTAACTTCGAGAGCAGAGAAGAAAGATGGGGAAAGATTGAGAGGCCGAAGTCCCAAGAGCCAAAGTGGGACTATGAACCCCAGAGAGTCCGAGACAGCATGTCATCTTAATGCGGCTCTGGAGATTCCTGGTGGTTGGTACCTGCGTCTTTCTTCTTGGTCTTAGGAAACTCAGAAATGAGAGCAGGGTTCTTGCCTGGTGCAGGCAGCCAGGTCCGAGCACAGCTGCAGGACAGATTACCAAAGACCACTGAAGCCACAGGAGCCCTCTGGCCACACACTGACCTATGCTTGGGAGCTGGAGCATTGCCCCAGGTGCAGAGCACCAGGAGCTACAGGTGTGTACTTGGGAGGCTGGAACGTAGCTGTTTCCTCTGCTCAGGGCACTGCCTGGTGATGAAACCCAGGTGTCCTGGGCCAGGTATGGTGGCTCATGCCTGTAATCCCAGCACTTTGGGAGGCCGAGGTGGGTGGATCACCTGAGGTCAGGAGTTCAGGACCAGCCTGGACAACATGGCGAAACCCTGTCTCCACGAAAAACACAAAAATATTAGCCAGGCAGTGGTGGTATGCGCCCGTAATCCCAGCTACTGGGGAGGCTGAGGGACAAGAATCACTTGAACCCAGGAGGCAGAGGTTGCAGTGAGCCGAGATCATGCCACTTGCACTTCAGCCTGGGTGACGGAGCAAGACTCTGTCTTTAAGAAAGAAAGAAAGAAAGAAGAAAGAAAGAAAGAAAGAAAGAAAGAAAGAAAGAAAGAAAAGGAAAAGAAACCCAGGTGTCCTGTGTCATAAAACCAGGGAGTGCAAGACAGAACTTGGCCTCAGGTCTGCAGCAGTCAAGGTACTGATCCTTTGTCACTCAAAACAAAGCCCCTTGCTACGGGCAGACCTTCCAGATTCAGCAGCGAATCCATGCATTTCTAACTGCGAATGTGGCTGAACCATAAACTTTTATATGCAAGAAAAGCCTTTGAAGTTCATTTTGCTATGAAATCATGAAAAAATTTTGGCCTGGCATGGTGGCTCACATCTGTAATCCCAGCACTTTGGGAGGCCAAGGCAGGTGGATCACCTGAGGTCGGGAGTTCGAGACCAGTCTGACCAACATGGAGAAACTCCATCTCTACTAAAAATACAAAATTAGCCAGGCATGGTGGCACATGCCTGTAATCCCAGCTGCTCGGGAGGCTGAGGGAGGAGAATCGCTTGAACCTGGGAGGCGGAGGTTGCAGTGAGCCGAGATTGCGCCATTGTATTCGAGCCTGGGCAACATGACTGAAACTGTGTCTCAAAAAACAAAAAAGAAAAATTTCAATGGGATTGAAAGGTAGGTTCACATCTTAAGGGAAAATTTTGTTTTACTTTGGACATTATCCAGTTTGGGACCACATTGGACAATGAGTCTTTGGGGTTCATTGTCCTCAGCTCAGTGTGTCAGGACTCGGAGACACTGAGTTCTGTGGTCAGTGCTCTGGTGAGCAGTTTGTTATACAGGAAACTCCTGGGGTGAGTTGCCCGGAAAAAAAAAATATTCATAACCAGGTGCTAGATTATAATAACAAAAATGAAAAACGACAGATCAGAGAGGATAACCTCTAAGTCATCATCTCGCTGGAATTTTCCAGAGGCCTCTTTAATGGGGTGAAAAGCATAAAGAAAAGTGTGCTTTATGCCTGAAACATTCTATTTTTAGGATTTGTAAAACAATAACAGATGCTTAGTGAATTCACCTCGTAAGCTACCCCTGAGAAGGTATATAAAATGGAATATTTAAAACAGGGTGCCCGAGAGGATCCTGGAAGATCCAAAACCCAACTGGAAACTCAGTTTTTTTGGCTAAAAACAAGACATCTGGAAAAATGTGAGATAACATTTTTGAGAAGAGAAAAAAATATGAGATGCTTCATGGTTCTTGGAAACAGGAGGCCGAGTTCTGGTCCAAATTTGGGCAGTGAATCTGTAGTCCCAGCTAGTCGGGAGACTGAGGTGGGAAGATCACTGGAGCCCAGGAGTTTGACACCAGTCTGGGCAATAGAGTGAGACCCTGTCTCTGCCAAAAATTAAAAATAAATATAAGCTGAGTGCTATGGGACGAGCCTGCAGTCCCAGCTATTCAGAAGGAAAAGGCAGGAGGATCACTTGAGCCCAGGAGTTCAAGACCAGCCTTGGCAACATACTGAGACCCCCCATCTCTAAAAAAATTTTTTTAAATTAGCCATTCATAATGGTGCCCACCTGTAGTTTCAGCTACTCAGGAAGCCGAGGTGGGAGGATCTCTTGAACCCAGGTGTTTGAGGCTGCAGCGAGCTATGATTACTCCACTGTACTCCAGCCTGGGTGACCCTGTCTCTAAAAAAAGAAAAGAAAAAGAAAGAAAAATTAAAAGAAAAAAAAGAAAAGAAATTTTGGGCATGATCTCAGTTAGTGCCCTTAATCAAGTCACTTAACTTTTTCATACCCTGCGTTTCCTTATTTAAGGAAATAGGTGTCATTTTCTATTTCTAAGAAGCTCAAGTAACTTTAAAACTTCTAAAAGCTAAAGTAAAAGCTATACAATGCCTTAAAGTAATGTTAAGAAGAATTTGGCAAACGGAATCCCAAAAGGATGACACCATTAGCTTGGGTGTCTGCAAAGTTTTTAAAATGATAATATCTGCTTCCTAGTCAGAAGATGCTTCATAATTCTCACCATATGTTCGACAGTCCACTTACTTGCCCTAACGCCGGTCATCTCTCTTTAGCATCCCAGCAGACAGCGAGATCCCGCGGTAGCTTTCTCACCTGTGGCTTCTTGGTGATGCCAGGCTGTCATTGAACAGACTGGTTGCCCCTTGGGGTCCCAGGAATGAGTCTCCTGACCCATTTGCAAATCAAACCTCACATAATGAATGGAATCTCTCATCAAAAGAAAAAAAAACTTTTATTTTTTCTATTGCATAAATAATGGTAAATTAGACTCTTTTTATACAGATTATATATTTACAGACAAGTTCGGTTAAAGAAAACACCTGGTAAATATGGCAGTTTTCCTTTATACACTAAGATAACATATTAATAATATATACTTCATTTGATTGGTAAGTTGCATGCTAAGTTAATTTATATTAATATGTACATTTTATATAAAGATTCTTTTTTGACTAGTCTGCTGACTTTCTCATCACTTAATAGCAGAAATCATCAACTAATACTGAATGAGAGAAAATGGGATGCTAATGAGGTAAATGGGAAGATGGTGATGGATGAGCTCCATCTTAGTGGCTTATTCTGGATATGAGAGCTGCCAAGCTCCAATTGTCCTGGCCGTGGTCAATCCCCAGCTGTGCTTCTATTTACACCCAACATATTGGGGGCAATATACAAAATACAGTTATTTACTACTGTGCTTTGAGAGACAGCTCATGTCCCAAGTCTAATGACCGCTACAATCACAGCAACCCTCCTCCCCACCCAACAGATGACAGTTCACCAACCCAATGCCTGGACAGACTTTCTGAGTCTAATTTTCCTCCAAAGTCATTGTTTTTGGTTAGTCCTTGGAGAAATAGCTTCTTCAGGGATTCAGAACTGGGGAAGAAAATCAGACTCCACTAAGAAGCCACTCGAGGACCCCTGAAAGCTGATTTTGAGCTAAGAAAGAGAAAATATGCTTTAATTTTCCTTGGAGAGAGTTGAGAGGCACTGGCTTGTGCAGCTCTCCACCAGGAGCTGAGAGGGTCCTTTCTTGGCCAATCTAGGTCTTTCCCAGGGAGAACAACAAGGTTTGTTAGAAAAACAATTACTGGGATGTCAGTCTACTTTAGGAAGAGGGAAAAAGAATGAGAATCTAGGGTTTTATGTTGCCTGGGGCAGAAGGGTTAGAGACTTGTGGATCCTGCAGTTGCTCTCTTCCTGCCCTCTCTCCCTGCTCATGGGTGGGCCACATCAAAAGCAGGCACCACTCAGCACTCAGCATCCCTCATTAGCCATTTAAAGAGCTATCACAGGTGGCCTGTCCCCCCGGGACTCTTAATCTAATTCCTCACAATCACCAGAGATCACGACCACCTTCTTTCTGCGGTATTAGGAATAATTACAAGCCACTATCAACATATGCTGGAAGTGCTGTTATAGTGGCCAGAAGAAAAAAAAAAAAAAAAACAAAACAAAGAAAGAAAGAAAGAAATAACTGGAAATTGTGCTCTTTATTCAGTAGCTTTCAGTAAGGCTTTCTCAGGTGGAGAAATACGCATCTCTTCTTGGAATCTGTCATTGTTTCCTCCAACTTCCTCCTGAATTCTGATTCACGTGACCTTTGGGGAGGTGACTGACTCCCTTTATTTTCACACTTGCCAAGACAAAGACAGAAAGCTCATCTTTGATGCTCCCTCAAGTCAGCAAGTCCTTAGGGAATAAACAAAACCTCTTGCCTGCAAGATATGACACACTTGACATACACCAATTTGCATTGTTTCATTTACAGACAGCGGACACCAAAAGAGAGACTTTATCACAACTGCCTCTTGGGACTTGCGTTCAAAAAGGAGCTGCCAGTTCCTAGTGCAATTCATGGGGGAAATCCAGACCCTCTCAGTAGGGAGTATTCGTTCTATCTTGTTTCAGACAAAACAGATGGGAGGGCTTGTCTGGTTGATTTTTCCTCTGGCTTTAGAGAAACCTGAAGTCAGGAAGGAATGTCACTCAACATAACCTAGATAGTGGGTGGAAGAGTCCTAACTCCTGGGCTTTCTCCAGCTGGTAGTACCAACCACATTTTGAGTTCTTTCCTCTGCTCTCCTGGCCTCAGTTTAACAGGTCTGAGCACCCTGGGAGAGGCATTCTGGGCTTGACAGATGTCAGCATCCTTCCAGGAATGGCAAGCTACCAGCCTGCTCTTGAAATCCACAGAGCCTGTCATGTGGATCAGACTGATGGGCAACCCCTTGACACTCAATGCTCTGCATGTTTCCAAAGTAGGCCAGCAATCCGGAGAAGAACTTCAGAGGACAGCATCTGCAGCCCTTTAAGAACTTTCTTTGTCTCTCTCAGGTTCAGGGATGGAGCAATATCACAGTTGCACCTTGCATTTCCTGGAATATTTCTTCCTAATTAGCCTGCTCTTCTATCCCACCGGAAAATTCCAGCCTCTGTATCCTTTCCACTTGGACAATAACTTCTAACAGTGTGAGAAGCACTAGTTTGAAAGCCAGCCCATCACACCTGAGGAAAAGAGATGGGTGAGTCTGTGCCCGGCATGGGGGGTGTGCTCAACTGATGAACTACCCCAAGGTCAGGGTAAGGGCTGGTGACTGGGTGAGCTTTTCCACTTTCAGAGGACTGTCTTGTGGGTGGGGCTAGAAAAATCTCATTCCTTGTGATATATTTCCAGTCAACGGAATAAAATTAATTTTGCCTTGGAGACATTTTGAACAATATCATCATGTCTCTCGAGACCCTATAAAGAGTCCCAAATGAATATGAAGGAGAAACCATAGCTGTCAAAGTGACCATATGCATTACCAATGACCATAGGATACTAAGAGAAATGCTTGGCTTGTTGGCATAATTGATCTCATTCCACCAAACCAATCATACACTTTGGATATTTGTTCCCTCCAAATTTCATGTTGATCTCCAATGCTGGAGGTGGGGCCTGCTAGGAGGTATTTGGGACATAGGGATAGATTCCTCATGAATGACTCGGTGCCCTCCCCGTAGTAATGAGTGAATTCTCACTTTATTAGTTCATGCAATTGCTGGTTGTTAAGGAGACTGGCACCTCCTCTCCTCTCTCTTGCTCCTGTTCTTGCCATGTGATATGCCTGCTATCCCTTCACCTTCCACCATTAGTCACAGCTTTCTGAGGCTTCACCAGAAGCCAAGTAGATGTTGATACCTTGCTCATACAGCCTGCAGAACCGTGCGCCAAATAAACCTGTTTTCTTTATAAATTACCCAGTGTTATAAATTATCCTTTATAGCAATGCAAAATGTACTAACACACACCTATTTATGCCAGGGCCAAAAAGGGCCAAAAAATTGAGGACAGTCCCCTGAGTGACTTAGCCAAAGCAAGTATGAAGTGAAGCTGAACAGTTGTGACACTCAAATTATCGTGGAGACAGGGTCGGTAAGAGGCAGCCCTCATTCTCCTCTATGTTACCATCACTTTAAATAATTTAAATGGAAAAGTCTTAGCTGGTGAATATTGCTTCTTTTTTTAAATTATTTTTTGAGATGAAGTTTTGCTCTGTTGCTGAGGTTGGGGTGCAGTGGCACGATCACGGCTCACTGCAGCCTCTGCCTCCAGGGTTCAAGTGATTCTTCTGCCTCAGCCCTCCAGAGTAGCTGGGATTACAGGTGCCCAACACTATGCTTGGCTAATTTTTTTTTTTTTTTTTTTAGTAGAGATGGGGTTTCACCATGTTGGTCAGGCTGGTCTTGAACTCCTGATCTCAAGTGATCCACCTGCCTAGGCCTCCCAAAATGCTGGGATTATAGGTGTGAACCACTGCACCTGGTCCTTAATGCTTCTTTTCTGTTTCAGACAGATTCTCCCCTTCTAGGGCAGTTGAGCAATCAGGTGTGGAGGGAAGATGGCTATGGTAAGGCCTTTAGGTTACAGACTCTTAGCTCCATGGGGATCACCGAAGAGGCCAATGAGAATGTTCTGATTTGAGGTCTTTTAAGACATGTTCTTCAGGTCGCAGCTCTGCAGACCTCCTGGTTATACAACCAGCATGTGTGATGTGCTGAAGTCTAAAAGTTTAATCTCAGTTCATCTGTATCATCACGGTGATATAGGAAAAGGGGCCCTTCCTAGCAGGAGAATTCCAGACCCTCCCTGTATCTTGGTGAAACGGTGAAAACGTAACAACTAGGGCCTTTGGACAAATAGTGTGGCAAAATGACCCAATAGGGTTTGAGACCTGCAGTTAGGAGGAGCAGAGCTTAGCGGCTTCTGCAAGGAAGGAGAGCAAGGACACAGTAAACATGGATCCCAGGACATGCGACCACACATGGCCAGGTCAGCCCAAACCAGGGAGCTGTCCTGGGTGGTTGCACCCTTCATTTTCTGTCCATGCCCTCACAGGGCCTCAGGGAAACTGCTAGATTTAGGTGAAGAGCAATGTGCAAAACTGTCTTTGATTTATGACCTGAGTCTGGACTTTCTTTGATTTATGACCTGAGTCTGGACTTAAGCCTTGTAGGAGGCATTTGGAAAAAAAGGTAAATTTTTCTTTCAGTTCTGAAACATACCGCTTTATGATTCTATGAATGGGAAGTTGGGAGGAGCATTACTGTCAAAAGCAGCTGTTCATTTCTCACAGGCTCTTTTGGATAACTGCAAGATAGTAGACCATTTGTCAAGTGAAATTTGAGACAGGGCAGGTATCGAAAAAGGAGACTCATAAGACACATCTTGTTCTCTGCAAATAAAACACCCAGACATTTCTGAAACCACTGGGTTTGCCTAAGACCACATGTAAACCTCAGTTCACCAAAGTTCACACGTCTGGCTTGCGAGAGTGTGTCTCAACAGGCAAACCGTTACTTTTAAAGACTGGAGGCTTAAAATCTTGTTTGCCTTCCAAGATGATATTTCTGCCTGTTTACCTAGATTAAGGGGTCCTGGCTCTGGACCCTGGGAGAAGGGGCTGGGAGTAGGGATGGGGAGATACCAGGGCTTACAGGTAGCTCCTGTTCTCTTGAGTAAATAGAAGGACAAGTTCAAATGCCAGACAAAAAGGTAGAGAAACCACCCAGATTCTTTAAGGGTAATTGCCTCTCCCAGCAGGATACAGATGCAGAGAGTCAGGTTGCACTCAGGCTGAATTGGGAGTGTTCTTTAAGAAAATGTTCCCTGTTTTTGTGTGCCTTGGCAAATTCAGGGTGGAATGCAAGGGTTGCCATGGTAATATCCCTCTTTTTTTTTTTTTTTTGTCAGATCAGTCACGTGGGACCCATGCACATTCTGGAAGCCACTGCTAATAGTTCTGATGCTACATTCTGTTTGGGGGCTTTGTTGGTATCTGGAACGGCGGGGCACAGCTTCTTTGGGGATCAAGGGAGTCAGGGTCCATTTCCTCTTCTCTCCCAAGGAAAGTGCCTTCTTGATCATCACTTGTATTTTCTGGGCAGGGGTGGGGGTATCTGCTCTTGCAGCAAGAATGAGCCAACCTGTGTTTGTTAATCACTCAGTCTCCCCACAGTTGGGCAGCCAAGGTCACTGGTTCCTAAGTCTATTAGCTGGAGGACAGAGCGAGGGGTGGGCTCTTCCCTCTTAATTCCTGCAGAAGTCACCTCCAGCTGGGGCTACATGGCATCCCTTGGGCATGGGCGACCAGGACCTTCTGGGACCTTCGGCCATTAGCTTCATAGTCACCATGATGGGGACACTGACTGGCATGGGACCCTGGCATAAAATTTGTGTGAACGGGGCTGGGAGTTGGCTGCCTGACAAAGAAGCCTTCCTTATACCCAAGACAAAACTGTCCAAGAAAAGCAATCAGGGTGCAAGTCACCGGGACAAATTCTGAGCTCCTGAAGTCTAAGGAATGCCGCTAGCTCAGGGCTGTCTCCACCCACTGTGTCCTTCAGTCCCTGGGTGCCACGTGGGGGTTTACCACGGTGGGAAGTTAACTCCTAAGCTGTCAGAAAGAATTCCGCATCTTCCTTCTTGCCATCTCTCTCTAGCAGTCCGCAGAGGAATGCATTCTCCTAGATTTTCCCCTGGGGAGGGTGGGCTTGCTTCCAGGTCACTGGGAGTGAGAAGAAGGGTCACTGTTAGGGAAGGAATCCTGCAGCCTTTGTACAAAACGGGATGATGGCGCCTCTCCAGAACTCCTTTTCCTCCCTACCCCTGCACAGTGGCTAATCTCTCTGCTGATGAAATCTAACCCCCACCTCCTGAAGGGTCTCTGTTCTCCAGCAGGAGGCAGAAGAACTTGCAGAAAAGCCGCCTTCGAAGACGTACTCATTTTCTGCCCTGAAGACCAGCCTCAGCTGCGGCATTTCAGGCCCCTCTCATGGGGGAGGGGCTTTGAAGAATCATCCCTGGGGTTTCTACCCAGTCTACTTAGGGTCCTGCACCCCTATCCCCAGGATGACATGGTTTGGTGGTTCAGGGGTTAGGGAAAGATAGGAAAATATATCCCTTCAAGATCTGCTCTGCCCTCCCATCCAAATCCAGCTGGGAAAGGGCAAACTGCCCAGGGCAGATATTAAGGATGAGGTTGTTCGATGTGTTAGTATTCTGCATTTGGACCTGTTCTAGTTCAGAATTCCAATCCTAAGGGGACAGTGGTGAGTCAGCCAACGGGAGTGACAGAAGGGGCAGGCATGCAGTGTGCAGGCAGCAGGGCAGGTAAGGGGGAAAGGCAGGTTGCTGCCTCCTTGGTCTGGCCTTGTTGGGCTGAACTCCAGGAAGTTTTGCAGAGGGACCTGCAATCCCCCAGGCTCTTAGGAGCTTACATCTCCTCCCTCCTCCATACTATGGCTCAAACCCTAGTTTTACTTGTGCTCATCAGGAATATTCACACTCTCCCACAAAGGGAAAGTTTCTACAGCTGCCCCCAGGCTGTTGCCAGGAGCACTTGCAGAGGTGAATAAGAAAACTCTCATCGGAGACCTTGGGTGCTCCAAGTCTGAGAAGGCAGTAGGGAGAAAGCTGAGTGGGAAGACAGGGAGGGAGATCAGGAACACACAATGCACCAAAAACCCTACCCACTGCACTGAGACAAGAAAGCTTCTGGTGGCTCGATACTGGAAGAAAGGGGGGAAGCATGTAGTTTTAGGATGTAATCAAAAGAAGTAGGAGCAAGGTAATTCCATTACAAAATAAAGACCTGAGCTTGGAAAAGTACAAAGGGAACTACTACATCTAGAGATTACTGGCTAATCTGACTACACAAGCTTGAATTCATAGTAGTGGCTGACATCTAGGAAAAGTCAGGAAATTACAGACTTGGAATGGAGTTGAAAACAGATCCTTGGTTCAGTTACCTTCCCCAACGAAAGTATTCTGCAGGCAGGAGTAAATTACCTGTTCTGTTGACTAAACTCATAAACATCTTTTCCCCCCACCTCCTGAAAATAAGTCAGTTGCAGAATGTGAAGGCCAGAAGATCTTATGTAAAATACAGTCGTTTGATCTCTCCATCTTTCCATTTTGGATTGCATTTCTCTTTTTAGCTGGGGAAGACTAACTAACAAAGCAAACTCCAAGGCAAGGGAAAGGTAAGATGCACAAGGACCTTAACTTACAAAGGTCATCTGGCATAGAGACGTGGTGGGTCTCCATGACTCCAGATGGCTGGGTGTGGGTGTCAAAACCTCACCGCCAGTCTCAGTCCCCTCCCCCTCAACCTGCCTCACCCCTGCCCCAAAGAAGCAGGGATGAGTGTGGGAGGGAGGACAAGCTTATATTAGGTGTAAGCGATTAGGGAAGAATGACGTCACACACGAAGAAGCCAAATATATATATCTGTCTATGTGACAGAGATGCCCACGATTACGTTTCTTTTTTTTTTCTCTAATGGCAGCACAGGCGGCAAAGCTGGGAGAAAGGCTCTCTGCAGATTCCAAAATGCTGGTGCGGGATGGGCTCTAGGAACAGAAAGCCAAGTGCCAACGGAAACTGAGAGCACCCCAGCTCTACCAATGGCAGTCCTCTAGAAAAGGCAGTAAGAACGGAAGCAGTGAGGGGTGCAGCTAAAGACCGCCAGGGGCTGCACCCCACTTAATGGCTTTCCCCTCATGCCTTGGGGGGTCTCCACTGGGTGGAGGAAGGAAGCCAGGGTGGGATGGAAAGCCCTCTCTTCTGTGGTAACCCAGAAGTCAGCCTCTTGGAACCAAGGGTTGACCTCAGCAGAGAGTGTCCTGTTGACCCTTGGGTTGAAAGAATGGGGAGTGGAGGTGACTGTGTGTTCATGCCTCTCTCTTGCTCTCTCACCATTATACCTGGATGGCCGCTGGAATTCCGAGATGAAGATGAAGTTTTTCTCTAGAGTTATGACTGATGGTTGAAGCAGTAATTTGGAAATCCTGGCTATTTATTGCATTAGAAAACAAAACCATTAAAGCACTGAAGACAGCCCTTTAGTGTCCCTGCCAAGGAGATGAAGCTGAAGTGCAACCCCAGTTGCACTCAACCTTGGGTTCTTTACTGAACGGTTCCATCGTCCGCATCCATCCATAGTCCACAGGTCCGTGTCTGCTGTGTGGAGGAAGAGTCTGCCCGCAGGGCATGCACATGCGCGGTGAGCTGCAACACAGTGTGGCTGGCGGGAGGCTGCTACTCCATGCCGCTCCGGAGTATCTGGTTGGCTGCAATCAGCATGACGCTGATGATGAAGGCCATAGCAAAGGCGCATATGAGGCTCTTCCGGACGCAGGTCTGTCTGTTCTGCTTCTGGGAATGCACTGGTGGTGGGAGGAGCAGGTGTGGGAGGAGGGAAGAGGGGTTGGGAGAAGACAGAAGAGAGAAATGACACAGTGAGATAGGTTGCAACTCTTCCTCAACAGGCCAGCAGTGAGTCCTATAGGATGAGACTGGTCAAATCAAGTTGACAGGCACTTATGGGACTGTTACCAAGGAGACTGCATAATATAAAACACCTTCTGGTGAAAGGTATGAAATGAGAAAACTTCTATAAAAAGAACCATGATGGATGTGATGTTAAGCTTTCTGATAGAATAGAGCTAGAATGACTTTCAGAGCCAGGAAATATGGGACATTTCAGAGTACGTTTCATAAAAGGCATCATCCAGTGATTGCTGTATCCATTTCTGCAGCTGATAGAAACAGAGCGGAAGTTCAGATGCTTCCCTACATCTCTGTGATCAGCTGGGTGCAACTTACCTTTCCTGGACGGGTTTTTGGGTTTTGCCAGTTAAATCACTGTAAGCGACTTCTTGCATTATTTCAGACATACACATAGTGGTTCTACAGTGGGGTTGTTGGACAAGCAGCACCCCCATTGCTGAGAGTTTAACAGCTTTTTTTTTTTTTTTTTTTTTTTTGAGACAGTGTATCGCTGTGTCTCCCAGGCTGGAGAGTGGTGGTACTATTGTAGCTCACTGCAGCCTTAACCTCCTGGGCTCAAGCTGTCCTCCCACTTCAGCCTCCTGAGTAGCTGGAACTACAAGTGTGCACCACTGTGCCTGACTAATTTTTTTTAATTTTCATTTTTGTAGAGATGGGGTCTTGCTATGTTGCCCAGTATAATCTCAAACTCCCCTGGGCTCAAGCCACCCTCCTGCCTCTGCCTCCAAAAGTGTTGGGATTACAGGCATGAGCCACCATGCTTGGCCACTGAGAGGTTTTTGAAAATGCAGATTCTTGACTGGGTTTGGTGGCTCTCACACCTGTAATCCCAGCACTTTGGGAGGCTGGGGTGGGCAGATCACCTGAGGTCAGGAGTTTGAGACCAGCCTGGTCGACATGGTGAAACCCTATCTCTACTAAAAATACAAAAATTAGCCAGGTATGGTGGCACACGCCTGTAATCCCAGCTACCTGGAAGGCTGAGGCAGGAGAATCACTTGAACCTGGGAGACAGAGGTTACAGGGAGCTGAGATCATGCTACTGCACTCCGGCCTGGGCTTCAGAGCAAGACTCTGTCTCAAAATAACAGGCAGATTCTTGTCCAGCCCCCACCCCAGATCTGCTGAATCAGAGGCTCTGGGAGTGGGGGCCCCTATCTGTGTTTAACAAGCCCTCCATTAGAGCTTAGATGCTGCTGAAGTTGGGGAAGTGGGGATTGCTCAAGGCTGAGAGAGAGAGAGAGAGAAAGAGAGAGAGAGAGAGAGAGAGGGAGAGAGAGAGAGAGAGGGAGAGGGAGAGGGAGAGAGAAAGGAAGGAAAGAAGCAAGGAAGGAAAAAGAAAAAAGAAAGAGAAAGAGAAAGAAACAAAAGAGAAAGAGAAAGAAACAAAGAAAGAAAGAGAAAGAGAAAGGGAGAAAGAAACAAAGAAAGAAAGGAGAAAGAAAGAAAAAAAGAAGAAAGAAAGAGAAAGAAAGAGAGCAAAAAAGAAAGGAACACCCACTCCAGAGTTTTTCATTCAGTAGGCCCGGAGTAGGATGGAGTTGCTGGGGACAGGAGGGGTGTGTGTGTGTGTACATGTGTGTGTTGTTGGGGACATTAAATCAGAGGTGTTGAAAAGAATGGCTCTTTACGCTCAGCTGTTAAAGAAGACTGCATAGCAAAGGAAAAAGGTCAAGGTTGTATCCACATGCCTTTAGAGAATGTAAAAATCACTCAAGCTCAAAAGGAGAAAGAGAAAGAAAGAAAGAAGAAAGAAAGAAAGAAAGGAAGGGAGCGAGGGAAGAGAAAGAACAAAAGAAAGAAAGAAGAAGAAATAAAAAAGAAAGAGAAAGAGAGAAAGAAAGAACAAAGAAAGAAGATATAAGGAAGGAAAGGAGAAAGAAAGAGAAAGAGAAAGAAAAGAGAAAGAAGGAAAGAAAGGAGAAAGTGAAAGAAAGAAAGAAGGAAAGAAAGGAGAAAAAGAAAGAAAGAGAGAAGGAGGGAAAGGAAGAAAGAAAGAAGACAAGAAAGAGAAAGAAAGGAAGAAAGAAAGAAAGAGAAAGAAAGAAGGAAAGAAAGGGCTTTGATGAAGTGCATCGGGGATCCCAGGCATTGCATTACCTCAGGGAAACTGAGTGGACGTCAGAATGTCTTTCCTGTCTCCTTTTCCTCTACACTTTCTCCCTTGCCCTCTGTCCTGCAGTGGTGCACGGTTCCCCAGTTAGCTTAGAGGAGACATCTGTGCCCTGGAGGTCGGCAGGAAGCCACCTACTCCAGAGCAACTGGCTGAAACAGCAGCACCAGTGCCAGCTGAGAGTTTGATACAAACGAGATTCTCAGCCCTATTGCAGAATTACTGAATCACAGGAGGTTGGGAATTTGTGTTTTAATAAGCTCTCCAGGCAATTAAGCAATTGCTAGACACCCACTCTGGAGTTTTTTGATTCAGTAGGCCCGGAGTAGGATGGAGTTGCTGGAAACAGGAGGGGTGTGTGTGTGTGTGTGTGTGCGGGCGCGCGCGTGCATGTGTTATTGTTGTTGCTGTTGACATTAAATCAGGGGTGTTGAAGAAGACGGCTCTTTACATTCAGCTGTTAAAGAAGACTGCATAGCAAAAGAAAAAGGTCAAGGTGGTATCCACATGCCTTTAAAGAATGTAAAAATCACTCAAGCTCAAATAGCTCTCTCCCTTGATGTTAAGTGGCTCATCCAAGTTCCTGGTAATATTAATAACAGGGAAGAAGTAGGAAGCTGGCCATATTTCCAAAGTCAAACAGAACTTTCTTCAAGAGAAAGGATCCCAAGGGCTTGTCAAAGGATCTCTAAAAATGGTATTGATCTTTTTTGTGGCTGTGTAGTATTCCATCATGTTTATGTACCACATTTTCTTTATCCAATCTACCATTGATGACCATTTAGGTTGATTTAATGTCTTTGCTATTGTGAATAGTGGTGCAATGAACATACACATGCATGTATCTTTATGGTAGAACAATTTATATTTCTCTGGATATATACCCAATAATCGGATTGCTGGATCGAATGGTAGTTCTGTTTCTAGCTCTCTGAGGAATCGTCACACTGCTTTCTACATCCTTTACAGGAACATTGATGGGGTTGGAGGCCACAATCCTTGGCAAACCGACACAAGAAGAGAAAATCAAATACCGTATGTTCTCACTTACAAGTGGGAGCTGAATGATGAGAACACATGGAGGCAAAGAGGGGAACCACAGACACTGGGGCCTACTTGAGGATGGAGGGTGGGAGGAGGGAGAGGAGCAGAAAAAATTCACTATTGGGTTCTAGGCTTAGTGCCTGGGTGGTGAAATAATCTGTACAACAAATGCCGGTGACACGAGTTTACCTATAGAACAAACTGCACATGTACCCCTGAACCTAAAATAAAAGTTAAAAAAATGGCATTGAGCAGGAAGGTGTCTCCAGAAAGCCAGGCTTCAAGAAAATGCACTTCAAACGCTGGGTGTGGTGGACAGAACTGCGACCTGCCACTAATTCATGCGTTTCTTGATAATTATTGAAGATTATAATGCATTTGCACTGTACCATATTTTTGTGTATTTATTTACTCTTGCCTCTTGCTGTCTATTATTTAGAAGTCTGTAATAGAAGACTATAGGTGAGCCTGGGACACACTGTAAGTCTAAGATCTGACTTACAGTGACCCAGCCGCAGCCCCCAGCCTCCTCACCAACATGATGCTTGTGAATTCTTTCACCATCATCTTGTTATCTTTATTCCTTCTGAATCCACTGATTTCTGCTTCCCTGGGGTGATTTAAAGTATCTGTGGCTCAGCTTTCTTCTTGTCGATTCAAGCTTCCACCTTTTGCTACTAAGAATAATGCTGTTTAGGTGTGGGTCTCAGAATCTTACAAGTTCTCACCTGGAGGAAGACAATATTCCTGGGGTAGAGATGGGCTTTATCTCATCAGTAGGCAAACGTACAAAGATGCCAAGTCCCAGGAAGGAAAAAGGAGGTGGCATTTAAGAAGGAAAGGGCCAAAGCAGAAAATAAGACGAGAATGTGGAAGTAGCATATCCTAACGCTTTCTGGCTAATTTATTCTGAGCAGCTTCTTCGCCTGGAAATGTTTCCGAAGGTAGTCCTTTTCCATTCCATCTTGAG